>NC_134108.1:43601500-44231750 GCF_040939455.1 Microcebus murinus | reverse complement strand
TTTTTTTTCCAGGTCATTCCTTCTGTTACATATTCCCCACTCTCAATTTGTGCTTCTATATCTATGGGAGGGGGACAACTACTACTCTGTTAAAAAACTCAACTTCACAAAGATTTGACATCATTGAAAGGACTGTAGCACAATGTAGGGTTGTAAGTGTGCACTACCTCAAACTAGTAGTTAATTCACATGGTATTCTACAAATATCACTGCATTTTCTGCAAAAAATTAAAATGTTATACAGATCCTATAAATTCATGGTGGCACTTCAGGGCACATGAGCACTTCTTTTGAGAACCAATCATCCAAACACACCAAAGTTATCTGGGATCAACCAGTCTTTCTCTCAAAGTTTTCACATCCAATCAATAATGAAGACATATTTACCCTGTCATTCTAATGCTTTACATATTCATTCTTTCTTCTCCATGCCTACTGCCACTCCATTCCTTACCCTCTCTCAATTGGAAAGCTGGGCAACCAGTTCAACTTTTATTCCAATCCCCCCCCCCGCCCCCCAATCTAGTTCCCATCTTTCTGAAAGACTTTTCATTTAAAAATCCAAATGCAACTTTTTTGTTATTAATATTTGCCTGACATCTTCAGTGGCTCCTTTGATACTGTGATCGGACCCTTGTGAATTCCTAATGCTCTCTGCCCTTTATTGCAACTGTAGTTGGTTTCCTGCATGCCACATGCTCTTGCTTACTTCATTGTTGCTACTCTCTCTTACTGGAAACTTTTCTAGTCCTTTATTCACCTGGTGAATGACTACCCTATTTCCAGACATTAACCCAGGAGTCACTTTCCTGTTGTTCTTCTCATGTCTCACTTCTCTGTACCACCACTCTGTGACTACCTTTATAGGGGCATTTTTCAAAACGTAATAGTGCTTATCCCAAGAGCCATCACTTACTCAAAACTTCATCAATATTTACTGAATTGATGCAATAACATGTATAAATACATGTCAGTTTAGCCAACAGAGAAATGTTATGCAAAAACCACTCTACTCTCTCTGTGTTGAGAACCTAAACAAAAACAATTCATGCATTAAAAGACATTTGGGAGACTTTAACTCTAAGATGCTGATGCTGAGCATTAACTTATAGCAACCTATAGCCCTAACCCTCATTCAGGCCCCAGGGAAACTCTTCTTCACATCCTATGCTGTCTTCAAAACCAAAGGCCACCATGTCTGAATGCTGTGAAAGTTTGTGTGTTATGCTTCTAACAATGTCACAGGAGGCAAATACTGCTTTGGGCTGTGGGGAACATTTGAACAGCATATGTGCTTAGGTAAGGGAAAAGCGAACTTAATTAAATTGCAAAATCCTTCCTTTTAGATAGCATGATGCCATAGTCTCTTATATAACAAAATCATTTCCAGAAGTGCTGAGCATTCATTTTCTTGCTAAAGATCTGTTTTAATTCATGTTTCCAAAGGTACTCAGAATTAGCACTGTATTCAGAACAGTTTTCCTTGGCAGCTGATGAATATTTAGCATTATTTAAAAAGTCTTTTACTTTAAAATTTATGTCAATATAGGCCTAAAAGTAACATGCTTGGGGGTGGTTTAAATTCTTTACATTGGCAAGGAGATGGATATTGAACATGAGAATTTTTAATATTTTCTTTTTATAAAAATATTTAATAAGATTTCAAATATTTTAAAATTTCAACTAAAATGTAGCTATATTTAAATAATTTGATTTTAATATTTGTTATGATTACTAGTTCCTGCATTTATTAGGTAATGCTGAAATTTTTAGAAGGAAAATAAGTTTGAATATGTATGAAAGTAAGCTTAATTTTTCAAGTTTTTATATTAATCTTATATTACTTTTTATAAAAATATATTCAAGGTTTGTTTATTTTAAATATACATAATTTTTAAACATTTAGTTCATTAGTAGAACACAAATTATTTGGAATGTTCAGCAAAACAATATAACTAGTGATTTTACTGAAAAGAACAGAGAGACAAATTTTATGAAATAAGTAATACCTTAAGAATCATGTGTGTGCTTAATTATATAGCCAAAAATTTCTGAATCATCAACGGAAAATAAGGCATGTATAATAAAAGTTAAAGTCAGGTATTTTAATATATTCCCCATGTTTAGTCATATAAAAAGCATAGTATTTTCATTTTTTGTTCTTTAATTATAATGAAGGCATATGTACTCAAAAGGATGTAAACATTTTACTCAACATTTTGCTAGCTCCAATTATAGCTGTTAATAATTGATTTCTAGTATGTGAGCTTCCATTTATACTCTTGTCCTGGAAAGTCATTAATGTGAAGTGATGTTATGTGATAACACAATGCACCATGATGTGATGTGACTTTACATAACTTGACATCACACAACATACTAGAGATGATTGGGTGGGGTTAGACATCTGTTGGAAAAAGAAATAAAGATTAAACAAGAATGAATGACCAAAAGGAGTTATAAGAAAGAAGATTCAGTCAGCACCACGCATGGCAATCCATCTTCTTCATTAGACTTCAATTTTAAGAATGCTTTGTTTGAGGAAAAAATGGCACCAGATCTTAAATCTTGACACACGGTGAGAATCCTTTCCTCAACCCCTTGGCTCTGGGCCTATGCCCTCTCCATGAGAGTGTGTTATTTATACCTAATGTGTCAGTGCAGGTGGAGGTGGTACGTTGTAATAAAAGTACAAATAAAAGTATTGAAAAGTCCTGGGTATGATGGAAAAATTTAGAAATATCCAAAGTTGATAATTGATAATATCTTTTGCTAATTAAATCTATGGTATAGATGAGAATTTGAACACAGTTTACAAATTTTGCCTATAATTTATCTGAATAATTTATTTAGACAAAATAAAAAGGGGCAAGTGTTTTAGGTATATCATATACAGCTTTGAGAAGTTGTCAATAGATTCTACAGCTTTCACATTGCAGAGTCTGAAAAGTGTAGTAGTTACAGTATAGATTCTAGAGTGATACATCAGTTCATTCCCTAGCTATACAAATTACATACTAGGTTACCTTATTCTGTTCATAAAAATGAATATATAATTGTGAATAGGTATATTATAAAATTATTGCTCAAACATTGTAAACTTGGGCTTGGAAAACCTAATCTTCTTGGGATATTACAATGTTAAAAGTCAATGACACACTTCTCGCTCTGACTCGGGTGGGGCAAAGGCAATATATGTAACCAAAACATTTGTACCCACATAATATGCTGAAATACAAAATAAATTAGAAAATTCAATGACAAAAACAAACAAACAAAAATCCTTAACATCTCTGAACCCTCTTATCATCATCTGTAAAATGGAGCTAATAAGACCTACCTTCAAGTTTGGTTTAAAAGAAATGCTGTATATAAAGTGTTCTGAAAAGTGTTTGGCATTTGGCGGGAACAGCAAGCAATGAATGGCAGGTATAGGTATAAATATATTAATTTTAAAATTTACCTGTTTAAATAAATTTAGAAAATAAAAAGTTTATTTTTATAATACCGAACCAGGTCTTTTAATTTTTAAAAAAAATCTTTTGAATTCTAAACTTTAAATTCTAAAAAGCTTTAATAATTACTGTTTATATTTACAGTTGGTATTAAAAATTTGATAACAGTAGCTAACTATTTTGTTAAATTAATTAAAGTAAAGATCATAATACCAAGATGCACCTTAGAATACACTAGAAAATGCTCAATTTCCCATTGACTTTATTGGGGAAAAATGTTTTTCTCCTAACTTGTTTCAGCAAATATTTTATTCTTGGTGAGTTAATTCTTTTTGTGCATTAATCCATGCTTAAATCTTAATAGCATTCCATCTTATTAATAGATTTATTATTTTGTCTTTTATAAGCCTTATACCTGAAGATTTTGGGGAAGATTGTACAGCATGAATGTCTCTAAAATCAAGGTTGTGGACATATTTGAATTTTATTCTTTTTGAGTCAGTTTAATAGTCACTGCTTTTACCTTAACCTTAATGTGACATGTTTCTGATTTTATTCTTCAATTTATTTTTAAAAGTAAGCTTAATAGTTTTTTAAGAATATATTCTGGATATTCTTTAGTGAGAGAAAAACATAGAGGCTATAAATAAATTAATTAAGCATATAAATTGTCCATCTGCTTGGCATAATTCTTGCATATTTTATGAAAATGTTTCCTTGTCTAAAGGCTACAACACTATCAAGATAAGTTTATGTAGTACATTTCAAAAATAGCAATACTTCTTTGCAGTTCTATTAAACTATTTCCAATAGGAAGTGGAATCTATTTCCCTGCCCCTTGAATTAACGTTGGCCTTGTGACTTGTTTTGACCAATATAATATGGTGGAACCGATATTGCGCAAGTACTAAACCTGGGTTTTTGGAGGCTTTGATGCTTCTAGTCTTCCTCTTGGAACTTCTCCATCAATAAAAAAAATACAGAAAAGCATAAAGAATAATCTAACGTATCCATTTTCTTCCCCTTCCATTAGTAATGCTAATTTATTGTCAGATTTGCCAGTTTTTAAAGAACTAAAGCTTATAAATAAACACAGTCTTCTTTAATCTTCCTAACATCACATTCCCATTCCCTATCATTATCTCTTCATAGCAAATGCTAAGAATTGTAACCCAATTTTCTAGTTTCTTTCTCTCCACCTATCTGTCTATCCATTTATGCATTCATCTATCTAGATATACACACCTAGTATATGTACACATACATAATTATATATGTATGGATATACACAAATATGCCCCCTTATACATACATACATCTATACATATATATGCATGGCATAAATACCATGTATAAATGTATAATGATTAACTAATGTATACTATTTTGGGTGATTTCTTTTTTATTTGCATAAGTGATGATTTTCTCTATATATCATTTTGCATATCTTCTTTCTTTTCTATTTATGTTTTTGAAATAGTTGGCCCTCCATATCTGTGGCTTACTGATCTGCAAATTGAAACAGCCATGAATTAAAAATATTTGTAAAATGAAAACAATTAAAGATAACAATAAAACTATAAAAATAATATAAATTTCTTAAAATATAGTATAACTGTTTACATACTATTTACATTGAGTTAAGTATTATAAGTAATCTAGAGATGATTTAAAGTATGCAGGAGGATATATGTAAGTTATCTGCAAATACTACATTGTATATAAGGGACTCGAGCTTCCCCAGATTTTGGTATCCATGGGGATTCTGGAACTAATGTTCCACAAACACCAAGAGATGATTGTATGTTGTTGTTGATATCTAGAGATCTAGTTCACCTTGCTCAACCATGTTATACTTTTATGTTGTTTAACTTTATCAACATTTTATTCATTTATTCTCCTATTTAGAGGCACTTAGAATGTTTCTAGTTTTTAAAATTGTTATATGCAGTAATGACAATCATTGCTTTATTTTTGCACATTTTAAAGAACTTTTCTAGGTGCATATTCAAATCTGGTTTTACTTGTCAAAGGATGTGGTTGATATCTTTTCTTCATTACTATTTCAAATCTAGTGAACACGTCAATCACATTTCAACATTCTTCCAAATAGTCAACCCCAACTTTCCACCTTGGAATAAAGAAAAAGATCCCCAGCCTTCCTGTCTGATGTGCAGATTTTGGAATTAGATTCCACCCATCAGACTAAGCTGCACTAGCCTGGGATTCAGAAAACAGCTATAAAATAAAATAGAAGCATAGGGCATGCACTTTGTTAGCATGGGGGTGATGGTAAAGGCAGTGCATTGCTGGGTTCAATGATGTTGAATTTAATGGTAACAGTGGTTCATTTTTAGACAAATTTTGCAGTATGGTTTTGAGAGTTGACTCTATAGCATTAGCCTAGAGTTTACTTCTCCAGGTCTTCCAATGTTTCTGCAAGTGTTCCCTAATAGATCTACTTCATACTGAGGCATGGTAGGAGTGTGTATTTAGAAATAAAGGAACTAACATGCAAATACTGTGAACATTTTTGCCAGATACTGTTTCCCAAAGTTGCTATACACTACTAGTTTATGAGAATAATCATTCCCACCACTGCATAATAGATATTTATATTTTTCAAAAGTAAGTAAATACTTTACCCTGTTTTTATTGTAGTATATAATATATAACAAATTGTTCATATATATACTATATATGCCAAATTTTATATATTGTATACTATTTATAACTAATATATATTGCATGTTTTGTACCTCTCTATATATTTTTTCCTTCTCTCTGTTATTTGCATGTTAATCTCATTAATGTCATCCTTTGCAGAAGAGGTTTTTTCATTGTCGTTTAATAAGTCAAATTTGTTGAGCCTTTTCATCAGGATTTTTTTTTACAAAAGTTAGTTTTGTCCTTTGTATAAGAAGAAATTATTCTTTAACCTAAGGTTATGAATTATTCTTCTATATTTTCTTCTGAAAGTTTTAAAATTTTGTTTTTACATTTAGCTCTTCAATATATTTGAATATACTTTGTGTATGATGTGAGGTTGGGACATAGTTTTATATTTTCTGTAAGGATAGACAATGCCCCAAACTGTGAAGGGTCTGATATTTTATTCTATATGCAAGCTAAAATGTTTGCCAGACACCATTTTATGGGTATTGGTAGAAGACATGAGATTCCTGGGTCAGCAGTAACAGTTTACTAATCATAGCAATCAGCATGTTTGCCCTGATACCCAGAGCCCCAGTTCCCACAAGGCGATAGCCAATTGTCCCAACAATATTTCCCTACTAAAATCTTATCTATTTTATTTAAAAATTTCAATATAAGGTCAATTTATTGTGTCTTAAATCATTAAAACAAATGTAGGTATGTATTCTTGGATCTATATTATGTCCTATTGATCCTATGTTATGACTAATGCAGGCTTACATTGTTTTAACTAAAATCCCTTGTTTAAACCTATACATATGATAGCAGATGCCTGTCACCCTTTGTTTTTGTGAAAAATATAAAATATTTTTAGTTCTTTGTGAAAATTTGCTCTTCCATATTTATTTTAGAGTCTGTTTGTCAAGATTTTTGAAAAAACCTAGTAGGGTTTTTGTGTAAATTAGATTAAATGTAGAAATTAATTTGGGTAAAATTTATGTTTTTAAAGTGATGAGTATTACCATTTGTTAAAACAGTGTGCTGCTACATTTATTCAGGTTCTCCTTAATATTCTTTTAAAATATTTTTCCTACCATCTTAATTTGTAAGTTATATTTATCATAATTAATTTTTCCATATTTTTTGCTTTAGTGAACGTCTGATGGTGGTTAACTCTTTGAATCTCAGTTGGCCATATAAAGTGTTTTTGTCCTCTGAATTGAATAATAGTTTTTTCTGGATAATGAATTCTAAATATAAAGTTATTTTCCTTTAGTTCTTGAAAAATATTACTCCAACATCTTCTTGCACCCAGTGTTGCTAAAGAGAATTCTAAAGACAGTCTGATGTGTATGTATTCCTTGAAAGTTGGTACACATCTATAATGTGAATGGCACTGACTTAGATGACCTGATCTTTTACAGTGCACAACCTGAAAGCCTGAGCAAAACTGTAAGAGTTAACCAAAAGTCAAACAGGACACCAAAGAACGTTCCCGAGAAGGAGAAGAATCAAATAGAAGAAGCCTTATTATGCTTCTCACATTTCTTCATTTTCCCCACAAAGAATATGTCCACAGGGTAAGGGAACAACATCTATGGATGATGGGGTGGGAGGATGGATGGAACACCAGGATCTGGGACTTCATGGTGCTACTACACAGCCCTGGACTATCTGATTTTTCCAAGCTACTTTCTTTCATTTACTTCTATGCAACCAAATTCAATTCTTGGCTATTGCTTTCTCAGATAGTACTTCAGCAGTATTCTATTTTCTCTTCTGGAATCTTAATAAACACATTTATGAATCTCTGGATCATTCTCTTCTTCTCATTTTGTTTATAATTTTGACCTCTTCATTCCTTTCTCCTGCATTCCAGATTTGTTCTCCAGACCAACTTTCAAGGTTACTGATGAACTCTTTTGCTGTCTCTGTTCTGCTATTCAGCCTCTTTGTTGAATTTTCAAAATAAATAAAATTTATATTTCCAATACAAGTTGTTTCTTCAACAATAAAAATAATCTCATTTATTTCTCTGAGGACAAAAAAAAATTGTACTTCTATTACAACCTGTTTCTGGTTGCTACATATGTCTTTTTCCTAAAGTATAAGTTCTTTGGTTAGTTTTAGCTCCTTCATAATGCTGGCATTACACAACTTTCTGGCAATTTCCCTCTTTGATCTTATCTGTGCAATGCATTACCTACTATGCTGGCAGCTCCCTCTGCTGGGATAGCATCCTTGTCTTGTCATAGGGGAGAAATCAGCTGCTGAGGTCTGTTCTCTTTATTTATTTATTTTTATTTTTTTAAGACCTTTATTGTGCCACCATTCTTTGTTTTTCAATTCCATACTCAAAAAAAGAAATTGTCTTGAACCTCACACATTTAAACTAAAATATTTTCCTTCATAGTTGATACAAAATGCTTCTTCATATGAGACCTATTAAAAAGGATTTCTAATTCATAATGTGAAAAGAGAAAATAGTATTATGCTGGAAAGGTACTCTCTTTTTATTGAAACTAGATTCTATCTAGTATGCTGGCCCTGATCTTCTACATTTAAATATACTACCTGTTTTCCCTGCTGCTGCAGGCCATGGGCAACACTCCCTACCTTTTTATTTCCAGGGCATCTACTATTTAAATTAGAATAATCCTTTCAATTGTTTTTGCCCAGAGGAATTGGGGAGATGTCCAGGAAGTTGATCTGCTTGGCTGATCCTGCTTAATTGCCTGAACCAACTCATTCTTATAAGCTGCTTTTATAATATTAAACTTTCTTGGTGCTACTTCAATGAAAAATAAAAGGTAGTTCTCTCTCTAAACAACCTCATGTGTCTCATTATGCTATGTCTCTCTTCAATCTGATCTTGATTGCTTCCATGAGAGATTCTCTACAGTTTCTCATATTTGAAACTCCCTTTTATTGGTTTTTGTGCTGAAGAGGAATGATGCAGAATATGTTTGATCTTCATTCTTGAAACTATATTGAATAGGAATCTTACTATTCAGTGTGTCAGTTGTCTCTTTTTTATAATGAGAATAATATTAGCATGTACTGATAATGTAGTTGTCAGAATTAAATGAGTAAATACCTATAAAAGTATTTATAACATAAGTTGGCACATAGTAAGCACACAATAAATGTGATGGATAATGATGATGGTGGTATTTTGGTAAGCAAGGAATTGTTAGTACAAAATGAAAAAAATAAGCAATTACTTTCCAAAATTCTCTATGAAAAATTATTTAGGTAAGGGCCTCAATTTATTTTTCATTTCATATTCTTTTCAAATTTTATGTGACATATAAGAATTATTTTTATAATTAGGGAAAGTAAAAACCTATAGAGAAAAATCTAAAATTTATTCAATTAAGTTATATTTACTTTTTTGAATTCAAAAGACGATTACACTAAATTTGCTGCTATTCAGTTTGCTATACTGATTTTTTTCCAAAGAAGTTTGTAATTTTCTTCTTCATAATGTGCTATGTTATATACATAATTTCATAAGTGTAAACATTTTTTAAATGAAGATGTTTTGAAAAAATACAAATACCATGACAGAATTACAGCTGATAGTCCTTAAATCATAATCAGGCTTCTTATATACTCTTCAAAACTCAGCTTAGCCATGAGCTACTCCAAATGTTTCTCATAACCCCTATATCTCCACATCATTCCCTTAACAGATTATGACTTTAAAATCTCTTCCTGTGCCTTCACCCTGCACCAGACCCTGAGCTACTAGAGGACAGGAAGCATCTTATCCACATTGGTACCCTACTTTTTGGCACAAGTATGCCTAAACTGTGCTTTAAAATATATGTATACTGCAATGAATTGAACTTAACAAGATAAAAGATGATCATTAAATTTTAATGAAAAAAAATTTATGATGCCTAACATAGGTTTTTACGTTTATTTGGGTCTAAAAACTAAGCATGGTAATAAACATCCTCTTTCATAAGAAAATTAATGCTCTCTTACATCTCTCCCCCCACTAGTATAGAATTTATAATTTTATGTGTTAGCCATTGTGAATATGTGATATAGAAAACTTGCTCTCATGTTTATCATTGCCAGAATATAGTAAACTCTCCTAAATGAAATGCTTGAAAAGGAAAAAATAAAAATAAAAATAATCAAAAATATTGCAATTCCTTAGAAATACATAAATTAGCAGGAATAAATGTAAAGCTATTTGGGACACAAAATAAACTCATCAACATTATAAACTAACATTCATTCTCCTGTGGCATCAGCTTCATTTCACAGATATTTATTAATACTTGGTGATAGTAAAATATATGGCTAAGTCTTAGGTTGTTTTAGTTAATCTGGACCTAGAAAATAGGACAAAAATACTCCCAATATTTCATTTGAGGGAAAATTAGTTTTCTAATCAATCAACAGAGGGAGAACCAGGCAGGAAAATAGACATAGGAGTTGTAATATAATTGAATTGTTTTGATAGCTTAAATCCCAAGTATCCACATTCAGGCTGAGAAAGTATCTTCCTGAAGACTAATTGGCATAGAAACATCTTAATGACACTTTTGAAATTTGCTGTTACCTACCCATACTAATGTAATCAGATTTGTATTTTTTATTTTTGGAATTTAATGTGTTTATCCCTGATGAAAAGGAGTAAAAAATATTTCATATTAAGAGGGAAAATTTGAAGACTACATCCATACATACAACTTAATATTATTAAATTAAAAGGTACATTAGAATCTGTTTAGTCATAGCCATCAATAAATGTAAGTTCTCCTCCACAATGTCCTGGACAAATGGTCAATAAGATTTTTTTTACTACTTTGAGAAATCAAGCCTTGTTCCATCAAAAGCAACCTAATCAATTGTTGAACATTTTCAACTGTTGAAATCTCTTCCCTTTGAATAAACCAAAATTTGTGTTCTTGTAAATTCTATCCATTGACTTCACTTTTACTGTAGGAACCTCTGAGTCTACTCTCGCATGTATCTCCCACTTTAAAAAAAAAAGAAAAAAGTAGCTCTCATATCCTTTTCTGTGCTTTCAAAATTATACTTTTGAACTGTGGTTTCTAAACACTTAATCAACCTGTGTCACCCTCATATATTTTGTACACATACATACACAAACAAAAATTCTCACATAATTTGTTATTGGCTTGAATGAAATGTGAACCTGTTCAACACTACAAGTTTTAAAGCAAATAAAGAACAAAAGATCCCTTACTTATCTAAACTCATGCCTATTTGATTTTTCACTATAAAGTATTTCATATAAAAGACCTTGCAGTTTTCAAATTTATATCTTTACTAAGTTGATTGCTTAATATATAGCAAATTAAAATAGCTAACCTTGACTATAACCCAGGGCTTACAATGATAGTCACTTTGGTAAATTACCTTATTTATTTCTCTATTTCATTTTTCCTTTCCCTTTCTTCTGGTAAAACTGGAAAAATATTAAATCAAATTTTGATTATTTCTAAGCTAGGTTCTTATGTGTGAAATACAGTGAGAGCAAACCTAAAGTTTTTTAAATTGCTTCTGATATTCTCCCACCTTTGCTATAACAAATTTTTTCTGGACATTGTAAACAATTAAAGTCAGTTATTAAGGGCTTCTGTCTTTGCAAATGTTTTCCCCTCCTTCTTTTAAAGGGTACCCATTTTTCACAAGCTATCTTTTCTCATTCCCCTCCCAAAAACTCTGTCTTGATGCAAAGCACTATACTCTTTATATTTAGATACATATTGTTGATCAACTTTCACTGGGACTCTTCTGATCACCAGGTGATTTACATGCACATGCATACTGAAAGCACTGTTGTAGCCTTCTTTCCCAGTAATTATTTCCCTCTTTGTAGTCTCTGGCCACTTTCTTGAGAGTACTTTTTGGTAAAAATGCCCATGTTTCTTTTACTTAGTAGAAAAATCCTTCTCATTAGTCTAATAACCTTCTTGCTCAGTATATCATGGCTCTCCTACATTTTCCTACCAGGCATTTTGATTCAGTTGCTATATACAGGTTACAACCCTGACCAGGCTTCAGTTTGGCTTCAATCCTTGACCACTATATTCCTGGAAATTCCACTCTCCTTTTCCTCTGCTTATTCTACTGCAGCAGACACAGCTCATTGCTTACCTAGCATCTTTTTTTCTTTTTCTTCCTTTATCACGGAACTCTGGCATCATAAAGAAATCTAGCCCTTTATACAAGACAGAAGTAAAGGTGGCCCCATACCCAAATCTGGCAGTAGATCTTGGTTAATCTAAACTCATTGTGGTAATTCTACTTTGCTTCTTCTGGAAGCAATGGGAATATTCCCCAATTCTAGCATAAGAGAAATGTGTAGATTCAAAAAATATTTTACTCACTCATTATAAAATGTCTTTTCATCCTGAAGTACTGATATATTGTGATATTTTGTGATATTAAACATGGAACTGGTACAATTACCTTAGAACCAAAGGAAGAGCCAGACTTTCAAAAGTATAGTCAATAAAGTGAAGATAAGAGAGAGATGAAACAATCTGGGGTTTTGTTATGAAAACTGATATAATTTCTCTTGTCCTTTAGCATTTTAGTAAGATTTTACATCTTATTGATCCTTCTCCTACATTGACTTGTAATATACCTTTTCTGTTCTTTGTTAGATTGTGAACTATTCTATAATATAATAATTAATATTATATAATATATAATAATATGTTATAATAATTATATATTATAATATATTATTATATAATATATAATTATTATATAATACAATTATTATATAATAATTCAGGATCTGAATTATTAACATATTGACCTTTGTATACTTTTTAGTATATGTCACAGTGTGTTAAACATAGTGGACTTTCAGTACATGCTTGTTGATGAAATAAAAGAGTTGATCTACTTCTGAGTGTACCTTCTCAGTTTCCATAGGCTTTTCTAGGTTCCTCCTATATTTAAGATTTGGTTGTTTTAATGCCAAACAACATGATACACTATGCTTTTGACTAGAGCTCTACTTTGAATGCACTAGAGAAATTACACAATTCCAACACTGAGGACAAAATATGATTATGTATAATCTTTTAACTATGAATGCTAACCAAAAAAGACATAAAAGTGTTACATTTCAGAGGAAAAGAAGAGATGCTTAAATATGCAGGGTAATTTCCATGGGTGAAAAATATCAAATTTGCAAGTAAATCATATTTAGTGCATGGAAAACATGTAAAATTTCATAATGTTTGCATTTTTCTCTTCTATGACTAGACCATGGTTATGGATACAATACCAAATCATGAAATCATGCATCTAAAAAAGGACAATGAGAAATGTTTTTCCCATTACCATTGGCTAATTTCATTAAGCTACTCAGAGGCATATGCATGTTTGAGATAACATATTCTGCAAGTCCCAATGGTTCAGTAGCATTCATTTTGGGAATTTAGATCTAATTACATAATTATTAAATTTAACACTGGGGTCAGTTAAGTAACAATACCTACATTTTTCTAAAATACTACTTTTGTTCCTCAGGAATAAGTCACCAATTAAAATCTCTTCATGCACATTTCCCAGTAAGCCATGTGAGGATTTGGTTAAATGCAAGGAGAGCTATTTGGCTTTTTTTTATTTTTTTAATTGCTGCTAAGTCTCTAAATGTTTGGAGCCACCTGTTAGACAATCCCAATTAGAAGCAGTGCCTGATTAAATGGCTCTCTCTAGAACCATGTGGACAACTTCATTAGTGCTTCAGTTTATGATTGTAGAGCAAGTCACTTTGCAGAAAGTCTTGACAGCTTAGAGATAGCCTATTTGAGCACATAGGACACAGGACTTAAAATTGTGCACAGTTACAAAGTTTTGATTGCATGAATTATACATGAGGGGTGACCAGCCATTTTTGTTCAAGGGTGTTAGCCAATCAGCACAGGTGCAGAAGAGAAAGTAAATGGGAAAATCGTAATAATTCAGGAAAGTAGTTTTTTTGGGCTCTGCTAACTCAACACATGACATTATAAATCTTGGCTGCGTGCATTACACCACTTTAAATTTCTCAGGTTGTCTCAGAATTGGAATAAATAGACAAGAGAAGATAAGAAAGGAGGAAGAAATCCACAAGGCTCTCCTTGCAAATTATTGCACACATCAAGGAGCACTATATGACGAATATAGCCAGAACTTCTGAAAATTTGCCATGTCACTTGATGAAGACAAGTCTCTGCTTTGCAACAATTGTCTCTGTTCTGTCACCCATTTGCTTATTAAAGCATGAGATTTTGATTTTTTTTAATTTCCACTTTAAATGGCAGTCAAAAATTTCAAATATTTATGAGAAAAAGAAGCAATAATATTTGCAAATGATTGAGATGGTTTATAAATTGTTATTTTTATGGTGCATAAAAGGATAATCTTTGCTAAGCATTGTGAATAACTCCATTGCTTGCATTTAGATTTTTTAAATGTAATAGGGCTAAGAAATTAATTTAGATAAAATATATAATGTAAATTGTAATGAAGTGACTATAAAAAGAACTTTTCTTTCTTTCTGGTCTCCTATTCTTTGCTTACTTAAGAATAGGAGAAATTATGCTTTTCTTTCAATCCTTTTATCATTTAACAGTAGCTTTGATATCAATTCCTATTACCTTCTCACTTAAGATGCAAACTGTAAGAAAATTGAGATATACTTTTAAAAACATGGTCACTTTCCTTCCAATGGGGGCAGTAACAAGGTCGTTCAAAGAGAAGCATATTTCAGGGTCACCATCAAACAAATACACAACACTGTTGGCTTAAGAACAAGAAGCAGAGGAGGCCAGTATGGGGGGAAATTGTATATTTGTCAGATTGACAATTTGGTTTATAGTGGACCCACCTCCTCTTTAAAGTAATTCCCATTCAGTTTATGGTAGATTGTTATACAATGAGGTCAGCCACAGCAAATCAGTTCTGATATGATTGCATTTTATCCATAGTCATATTTCTCCTGAAAATCTTGCCAGAATCAGCTATTTATTTCATAGGAACATTGATTTCCTTACCTTTACTTTCTTATTCTATTTCATCATCTATTCAGCAGAGCTCCTCCTTTAAAGAAAATCATGTAGGTCCCCAAACAATCTCCCCAAAGGAGTACTACAACCACATAGAATGTAGTAAATCCTTCTTATCAGGTGAAAACAGATAAAATTCCATTTCACAAATGATATTTAAAAAGAGTTTCCAGTAAAGCTGTTTTCATATGCCAATAGATGTGCCATGGTAACAATATTTTGCTTTCATCTTTATAACTATATCATAAAAAACTTTCTAATGATTAAAGCTGTTTAACATTTTTTCCAAAGTTTTCTTCTCATTTCAACCAGCATGGCACTTTTCAGATAATATCTGATGGTAGACCACTTCCTAACAAAGAATAAACTTGTAAAGACCCTTGGGCTGAAGCAATCTTTATCACTGGAGACATTGGCACTGGAATGTTTGTATTGCTGATGCCCTCCTCCAATTTCTCTCCCTGGATTTGACATTTGACCACTCTCACCTCTGTTAGCTCTAATTCTATCAATGGATGGCTTCTGGGATCCTTCACTAATTTACTAACCTCTGTTAAGTTTGTGCATTTCAATGCAATACCTTCTATGACTCTGTATACTTCTATTAATACCCGCTTTTGACTTTCGCATTTTCAAATGGTCAAGGGACCACAGTAATAGAGGACCAAACAAAACATACTTCCACTAACACCTTCTACTTCTGCTAACTAATTTGTACCAGGGTCTTGTTTTACCTAGTTGCTTTTCTATATAAGCCCCAATCTCCATCTTCCCCATTTCCTATGATGTGTTTGGGATACATTACTGCATTAGAATATATCTTTGAAAGATACATACACACACATATGCACCCCTTTATTTCATGGTGTTGACCACTGCTTAGTATTTAGTGGTTGACCATCTTAAGGGTTGTAGTTACTTTGTCCTTATGCCATCTTGGTTTTAGGCTGCTGGACTATTGCTATAATTAATGCTGTGTTTTTCCCCTTCATATAAACACAAGCAAGAAGCAAGGAAAAAGGCACTCTTAAAGTGACACCCTGCCCAGTCTTCCTTTCCTAGTAGACTGTTCTCTTTTACTCTGAGCTGCCAGTTATTTATTCCTTTCCTCCCATTCAAACACTAGAATCCAACCACTGTCTGTTTTTCTAAGACAGTTGTAAAGGATATTTTTAGATTGTAAATCAACAGATTTCCCACAGACTTCTGCGAGTTAGCGTTAGAGTATCTCAAGGTTAGGGTATACCAAGAGAGCCCAAAGCCCACACTTACCTTCACAGCAGGACTTAACCATCATTGTATCCTTCTTATGATTTCCCTTGTGTGGTCGATTAGATTAATTGTTTAGTAAACATTCGCTCACTCACACTAAACCTTGGTCTCTATGGGAAAAAAAATTCTCTCTGCCTCATTGATGTTGGGGTTGGCCGTGTGACTTTCTTTGTGCAATGGGATGTCAGTGGACATGACAAGACTTAAAATATGTATATGCTTTTAGGCAGTCATTCCTGGGCTCTGGTATTCTGCCCTGCAAAGAGCTTCCCCCAGATTGCTTCTGCCTCGTCAGTCCTAGCTTCAGAATGAGCACATTCGAGCAGACATAAGCCGAAACACAGACTGAAGCCAAAGCAGCCATCTCCAGAGTCGGAAACAGAGATACCCCAGCTGAATCACAGATGTATGAATAAGAAATAAGTGCTTATTTTTGTGTGTCACAGAAATTTTGTGGTCGTTTGTTATGCAACAAAAACTGATTAACACAGAATTGGTCCTAGAAGTCTGGTGCTGTCATAATTAAAACCTAAAATATGTGGCAGTGATTTAGGGAACTGGCAGGACGGTAGAAAATTGTTAAATGAGGTTGAGAACAATAATCTGTGTAATGTAGTGGCAAAACATTTGGTAAAATTGACTCTAGTAGTAATGCAGAAAAGCAAACATCTATCTACTGAATTGGCAGTGTTAAGCTAGAAAGTTCTGAGGCAGTATTTTCAAAGTGTGCTGGATGCTATTAAGTACATGAGGTAAGACACTCAAGAAAAAGATGAGCTCAGACAGAAATTGACCTGTTGGCAAGCAGAGTTCAGAGGAAATAGGGACAGCTCAGAATTTATAGAGTTGAAAAATGAAAGCGTTTCTAAGTCAAAGATGAAATCAAGGGTGTGTCTGTAACAATTTTTTTAAACTTCTGAAAGAATTCAGGTGATTCTATTATAGTAGATTGCTTCAGCTGGACCAAGGAACTCTTCGAAAGCCTGAAGCAGGGTTCAGCAAAATGAAATACACCCAAACTAGTAGTAAGTCAGTCTAGCGAGAAAAACAAGTCTGGAAAGGACATGTGGGCATAATTTTGGCAAAAAAGTTAACTAGAAACAAATTCATAGAACACACACATTTTCAAGAGGGCTCTACTGAGAAAAATACAAGCCCCTTGGATTTTAAAAAAAAAATGAGATTGCATGATGAATAAAAAGAGTGGCCCCAAAATGTCTAAAGGCAGAAAGAAGCTGAGAAGCTGTTCATTCAATCAACAGCATATTTTCTAATGCTTTATTAAGGACTGACCAAGAGGGATGATGAAAAATGAAGCTCTCCCCAAAGGTGGATCCAAGAACTGTAGAAAAGAATAGACTGGCAAACCCCTCCCAGGAAGGGAAGTGGGGCTTGAGCAAGGCACCTTCCCTTACCCTATAGGAAGAGACCTGGTAACAATTATCCAGTAGAACTTTAGAGTTTTCTTGGATTAATGGATGCTATGTGCTTCTTTCTTTCTTTCTTTCTTTCTTTCTTTCTTTCTTTCTTTCTTTCTTTCTTTCTTTCTTTCTTTCTTTCTTTCTTTCTGTCTTTCTTTCTGTCTTTCTTTCTGTCTTTCTTTCTGTCTTTCTTTCTTTTTTTGTTTTGTTTTGTTTTGATGGGATTGTTAATGCAGTTATCTTGCCCCTGTTCCATCATTTTATGTTGAGTATATAGGGAGTATATAGCTTTTCTTTTTAGTTCATCAGTCTGTGGCTCATGAAAGCAAAACTTAGGCCTGATATAAATTACAAGATCCTAGACTTTGAGCTTGATGTTATGATTGAATGAAACTTTTTAATGAGACTTTTTCTGTATCTTCCTTGAGATTAGTATGAGTAATTTTTCATGATGAATAGAAGTACATATTTTTGAGCAAGAGGACACACCATAAAAATTAGATTACTTTCAGCATAAATTCATTCCTGACCCCATTCCCACACTTTCCCCATTCAAATGTTTTGCTAAAGACACACAGTATTAATTTCACAATAAAATTTATCTGGTTCCTGGCAAAAGTACCTACCCACTCAGGTACTGTGTTATCTTCACTGCACAAGGGAAAATAAAAGAGTTTATTTGCTTATAGAGCTCTTTATATACATTTTAGCTTATTAATATAATTATCTTTCAACATTTTAACCTTCTGTATCTCAAATCAAATAAAATATCTCCAAGATAATCATTAATTTTCTACACAAAATATAATCTTAATGAAATATGGCATGCAATATATATGAAGAAAATGTCTCCCAATGACACCTATGGTTTATTACATAAAAAACATTCAAGAAATATTTTTGAATGAATGATTGAATGACATATGGATTAATATGCTGGTGTTATATAACCATAAGAAAATATAAGAATATGGATGATTTTTGAGTGAATGTACATTTCAGCATATTAAGTACATATTTTTCTCTATTTCTGTTAAAATTTCATCAATGTCATAGTTCTCTATCACATACAAATACAACAACCTGAGTCAGTGATTTAGAAAAAAAATTTTTATAGAAGAACCATAATTTTGCAAATTGTGAGTACATTTTATCTGTGTGAAGAAAGCTCTTAACTCTTCATGAGGAATACGATTCTTTTCATGCAAATTTGCTCTTTCTCTATATATACTCCAAAACAATAAATAATAGAGTCAATTATTTATATGTTCTCAAATTTCTGATTGCCTGACTTTCTCAACTGGATGGGTTAGAGTTATGTATATAAAGCCACACAAATTTGTAAGCTATGAACCTTTTCTCTTCACACTGTGATTGTAGGAGGTAATTGTATCTGTTTGAACTTTTACATAGCAGAGCCAAAGGCACTGGGGCCCTTTTTTAAAACATTAATGTCTACTTTTACTAAATTATTGATGTGCTGTGGACTGAATTGTCCCCTGAAATTCAAATGTAGAAATGCTCACTCCCAATGTGATTATATTTGGAAATAGGGCTCTGAGGAGTAGTTAAGGTTAAATGAGATCATCAGAGTAGGGTCCTAATGCATTAGGGAAAAGATATCACTTAAGAAGAGATTAAGTTAAAAATCTAAGCTTCCAGGAGATGACAATTGCCTTGGATCATTACACATTATATAGCATTATTTATAAACATTTGGAAGTGGCAAAACTTAAGAAAACAAGCTTGATAATGTATGTCTTATAGGAAAACATAGTATCTAAAGATTAGAAATACTGGAACCCAAGGCTTTATTTCCATATCATAGGGAAGCAGCCATATATTTCCCCAGTATTTGAAGTTTTTTTGAACTGACAAAAAATGTATTTGAGTTAGGATATTGAATGACTAACATCTTCTTGCCTTTGAGTTTAGTTTACTCAATTGATGAAGAAGCACCTATTAAGTGGTTACCATGTGCCAGTGTTATTCTGACCACTAGGGATTCAACAGTGAATAAGATAGTCAAAGTCTCTGCTCTCATGCTGTTTATTTTGTAGTGGGTTGGAGAAAAAAAATCAATAAAATACAGAGTAATCTATAAATAAATAAATAAACATTAGGGAATTATGTATGTTATATAGAAAATAAAGTAAATTGGTATGATAGAGCACTTTCCATGCAGTATATAATAAATAATAAAGTAGAATGATTAGAAAAAGGAAAACAGTTTGGAAGCCATTGCAATTGTCTAAGCAAGTGAGAAAAGTGATTGAGTCTTATAGACAGTAAGTCTAAGGATGACTTCAAGTTAAATAACTGCAATATTTTGAGACCTAGAGTAGATCTTGTAGTTCTTTACAAGATGTCAATCACTGAACTGCTGTTTTAAACTGAGTTTTCAAAAGAGTAGCAGTTACTATTAATAATAATGACATGATCAAAGGTTTGAACCAGAGTGAAACTAGTTGTAAGTGAGACGATTAAGAACTAGGAATATCTTTATGTTATTTTGTGCACAGTGTTATAATTCAAACAATGCTAGTGTCAGTACTTTATCAATACCTACAGAAACAATGGTAACACATAAGGAAAATTGCTTAAAGTAATTAATGAATTCTAACCTAGAACAACCTAAAATGAAAACAGACCAAAGCAGAAGATGGGTAATTTTGGAACAATTGACAATAAAGCAAATAGATAGTGGTGCTTTGGGATTGAATAGATACTAAGACAATCTTATGAATAAGGTGTAAAGTGTAATGTGAAAAAGGGAAATATCAGAGGCAATAGATTGTGTTTAATTCTTATTTTTGTAGGTATAATAAAATATTTTGTTTTGCATATATTATACAATATTGTAAATAAAAATAGTGCTGAGTCAATACATGGAATACCAGTTATCAGAACCAAATGAGAGCTATGCTATGAACATCATTTCATCTAAATTTACCATCTCAGGATGATAACCACTACATATATATATATATATATATATATATATATATATATATATATATGAAAATGTGAAGTGTTACTTAATGTTTTATCCTTTGAGAGTCTAAACAAGTAATGCAAAGCAAAATAAAGTGGTTCAAATATCACAATTGATAATTAAAGAGGTTGGCACTATATAATACTGGAATTTAATAAATGATCAATGAAATATATTTTGAGTTTATAATGATTATTTCTTGTCTGTAGCATATTATTTATTTTCTTCCTTACATTTCTCTACACTTGATGATTGAGTGAGCATTTATAGTAAGCATTCATCTTATAAATCAGAAAACAATAAAAGATCTATACAAAACTTCAACTACAACATACATTAGCTTATGATTTCCCTAGGTGGTTGAACGAAGATTTCAATTAGTGTAGCAAAAAAATGCCATAAAAGATAGAATTTCTCAGATGCACTGCTTCAGTAAATCAAGGGAATTTTTATTATGGTTATATAATAAGTCAGTATCTTGGTATGTAACATTTCATGGGAAAAATACTTCAATAATAAACTTTGTTGCCTAGATTTTTTTGGTGCAAGGAAGATAAGACTGTGTGCGTGTTTTCCTTTTCAAATGCTAAATAATTATTATTAAATTCAGAACTATGAAAGATAAATATAGAATGGTTTCAATTTACCTTTTCAACTTCTTTATTTGTTTCCAATTAGAATTCATAGTTCCTGGCTCAGCATCTCTTACCATAATCTAAAGCTTATTTGATTTCAATGTTGGCTGATGATACTGGAGGTCTGCCATAGATTTCCTCAAAGACCAAAATGCAATGGTACATAAACTCTTTGCCCAGGCCGATGTCTAGGAGAGTGTAAAGAGTTTATGTACCATCCCCAAAGGCAATCACAGCAGCAACAAAAATAAATAAATGGGACATGATCAAACTACAAAGCTTCTGCACAGCCAAAGAAATAGTCATGAAAGTAAACAGACAACCTACAGAATGGGAGAAAATTTTTGCATCCTATGCATCCGATAAGGGACTGATAACTAGAATATACTTAGAACTCATGAAAATTAGGAAGAAAAAATCAAATAACCCCATTAAAAAGTGGGCAAAGGACTTGAACAGAAACTTTTCTAAAGAAGACAGAAGAATGGCCAACAAACATATGAAGAAATGCTCAACATCTCTAATCATCAGGGAAATGCAAATCAAAACCACAATGAGATATCACTTAACCCCAGTGAGAATGGCCTTTATCAAAAAATCTCCAAACAATAAATGCTGGCGTGGTTGCGGAGAGAGAGGAACACTCCTACACTGCTGGTGGGACTGCAAACTAGTTCAACCTCTGTGGAAAGCAATATGGAGATACCTTAAAGCGATACAAGTGAATCTACCATTTGATCCAGCAATCCCATTGCTGGGCATCTACCCAAATGATCCAGTGACACTCTACAAAAAAGACACCTGCACTCGAATGTTTATAGCAGCACAATTCATAATTGCAAGGCTGTGGAAACAGCCCAAGTGCCCATCAATCCAAGAATGGATTAATAAAATGTGGTATATGTATACCATGGAGTACTATTCATCTCTAAGAAACAATGGTGATATAGCACACCTTATATTTTCCTGGTTAGAGCTGGAACCCATACTACTAAGTGAAGTATCCCAAGATTGGAAAAACAAGCACCAGATATATTCTCCAGCAAACTGGTATTAACTGAGTAGCACTTAAGTGGACACATAGGTGCTACAGTAATAGGGTATTGGGCAGGTGGGAGGGGGGAGGGGGGCGGGTATATACATACATAGTGAGTGAGATGTGCACCATCTGGGGGATGGTCATGATGGAGACTCAGACTTTTGGGGGGAGGGGGGGAAATGGGCATTTATTGAAACCTTAAAATCTGTACCCCCATAATATGCCAAAATAAAAAAAATAATTAAAAAAAAATGCAATGGTACATTTAGAATACAATACAATTCTAATTGAAGAAGACATATATATTTAAAGACACTGGCATTAACATTGCCTGAGTTTAAAAATATCCATATGGCTTAATCAATTCAGTAAACATGATAAGAGTTGCATTTTTAAAAATTATTACCTTTGTCCATTCTCCAAATATAATATAGTAACTACAGAAAACCTACATTGTCTTTATGATTTCCTGATTATTTTATTCATGTCCTATTCTTAAATATTCTTTCCACTGCTAATCACTTTGTTAAGAACATTAACATTTTCCTGGTTTTGAAGCTTTCTCCATTTGTTGTTTGACACACAGTTGTTTTTTAAAAGGATTATAAAAGTTAACTACATGTAAAAAACATAATTTACTAAACTATTGAGTTGATATTTTAGGTAGTAAAGTGAATGTTACTCTCTTGAATCATATTATATTTTATATAGATATGTTAAGTAATGAAGTCTAATAGTCTAATAAACATACCAATTTATTATCACCTCTTCAGTATATCCTCAAGTTTTTAATGATATTAAGATCCAAACTGATACTAATGGATCAACACTTATGTGCACATATGGAAAGAACATTCATCAGGTATTGGGCAGGTGGGAGGGGGAGGAGGCGATGGGTAAATTCGCACCTAATGGGTACGGTGCACACTTTCTGGGGTTGGGCACACTTGTAGCTCTGACTCGGGTGATGCAAAGGCAATTTATATAACTTAAATGTTTGTACTCCTATAATATTCTGAAATAAATTTTTAAAAACGGTCTTATATTTAACTAAAAATGGAAAAGAGTTCACGATACTCTAGAGAGAAAACGTTTCAGTGAAACTTTTAGAGTGGGATAAGAAGTTTCCCTTTCATCCTCACACCTAAAAATATATTCCATAACACTAATTTTCAGTGAAAGTAACCAAAGAGAAACTAGATGTCAGGAACCAAGGGGCACAAAAGAGCAGGTCTGAAAGGTGGTTATCAACAAATGTGAGAAAGTCATGATATAGCAAGAAATAGATATCTTACTTCAGTGGACAAAATTACCAAGATGATTTCCAAACACTCTACCAAAGAGCATCCTAACAAGACAATGATGTAATTTCACCACTTGTAGAGGGTAATCTTCTTGGATTAAAACTATATCAAGTTTAAGAAATTCTAGCAGATTTGCATTGCATGCTTTTAACATGGTTCTCTATATCTTTGCACAGTTGTTTTATCAAAGTTTTCCATGATTTAATCCATAGTTATCAAGACTGTAAGATAGATATCATCTCAGTTGATGGTAGATGGCCAATTTTTCATAAGAGATCTAAAAAGAGATCTAGGAGGTAGATATTCTAGACTAGGAATTTGCAAACTAAAGTCTGCATGCCAAACCTGGACAAATGCCTGTTTTTGTACAGTCTCTGAGTTAACAATGGTTTCTACATTTTTAACTGATGAAAAAATAAAAATAAAAATAATATATCATAACATTTGAAAACTGCATGAAATTCAAATACTAGTGTTTATTTTTTATTTCAGCATATTACGGGGGTATAAATGTTAAGGTTATGTATATTGCCCATGCCCCCCTCCCCTCTCTAGTCAGAGCTTCAAGTGTGTCCATCCCCCAGACACTGTGCATCGCACTCATTACGTATGTACATACCCATCCCCTTTTCCCCCACACACCTGCCTGACACCCAATAAATGTTATTTCTATATGTTCACTTACGTGTTTATCAGTGAAATCAATTTGCTGTGAGTACATGAGCTTATTTTTTCATTCTTGGGATACTTGACTTAGTAGAATGGGTTCCAGCTCTATCTAGGAAAATACAACAGGTGGCAAAGTTTCATTTTAACATAGTCACTCTCATGCACTATGTATTGTCTATGGCTGCTTTTTGCTACTGTTAAAAGAAAAATCTTTAGACAAGTTAAACTTAAAGAGTTTAGTTGAGCAAAGAATGATTTGTGAATTGGGCAGCCCCTTGAACCAGAACAGGCTCAGAGAGACTTCTGAGCTGCCTCATGGTTACAAAGGATTTATGGACAGAAAAAGGAAAGTGATAAACAGAAAGTAGAATTAAGGTACAGAAAAAGCTTGATTAAAAGTCAGTGATGCTGTATTTGAACTTGGTTTGAACATTTGGCAGCCTATGAGCCTGTGTTTGGCCTAAACTCAGTAACTGGTATGTGAGTAGGTTATAGTTTATTTATACATCCAGTTACTATGTACTACAGTTCACTATGTATGGAGAAACCTTTAGGCTGAACTCAAAATATGTGAAAAGGCAGCTTTATGCTAAACTTAAGTCTACAATGACAAAGTTGCATAGTAGCAATAGAGATTTTTATGGCTCAAAAAGTCTAAAATATTTACTATATAGCCTTTTACAAAAATATTATCCACCTCTGATTTAGACCACTAGAGAATACTAATCTCTATACTCTGGAGCAGTAATTGTATAAATAATAATGTATAAATAATAATAATACATTTACTGTTCTATGGGCTTCAGGGGAGGAAAAGGAGAATTCTCAAACTACTTTTGCCACTGAAAATGACTCATCACCCTTTGGAATTTGATAATCACTACATTGGAATCAAATGACATATTAAGTAGTTATATCTAACCTAATCCTCCAAACTTTGGTCTTCTCCTGATATCTCCTATCACAAGGAACCATCCAACAAGTACAAGCCAGGACTGTAAAGGTTTTGTTATTACCTCCCTCTCCCTCACA
The DNA here is from genome assembly GCF_040939455.1 of Microcebus murinus. Taxonomy (NCBI): domain Eukaryota; kingdom Metazoa; phylum Chordata; class Mammalia; order Primates; family Cheirogaleidae; genus Microcebus; species Microcebus murinus. The sequence continues at coordinate 44,206,217 of NC_134108.1, read as the reverse complement.
CACCACATCCCTTCCATTAATAGTGCCTGTCAATTTTACTTCCTACATTTGTGGTATCTGTCCACACCTCTCCATCCCCAGTTTTGTGTTCCTAGCCTGTGTGCATGAATTATGACAGCTTCCATTTAACTACTTGTCCCACATTTATACTTAAAAATTAAAATATTTATTTTATGTAAAAAGGACATAAGCTCACTATAAAATACAGAAGTACAAAGAAGGCAGAACAAGAATTGGTGAGTCTTAAAAATTCATTTCGGTAGATTAAATCTCAGCCTATCCTTTTATATCATGTCATATTTATTCCCAATCTTTTTAATTTCATTATAATTATCCTTTGTTTGGCTCTATGCTTTTATCAAATAATGTATCTTTCAATAATAACTCATAGGGAAGATATCTCTCCTGAGTTTTATGAATTGAGAATCATGCCCTGGAAGAAAAGTGAGCTGGGCATGAGATTCTTATATTGTCCTATGTTGTCTCTTAGCATTGTATGAAGTGTGAAGATATCTTAGGTTTTCTTGCCCATGTGCTTTTAAAATTATTATTAAAATTTAAATTCTAAATCTTATAATTTGTGCCTTAGTATTGTATTTTTATTATAAAATTTTGTGGGATCTGAATTGTCTTTACTATAGGAAAGGCAATTTTATCATCCACAGAAATATCTTTTTCCACATCTTTTTCCGCTATATATGTTTTTCTGGGAACACAAATTATGTGTCTGTTAAGTTCCTTTGTTTGTCTTCCAGAACTACTATTTCTTCTAATAATATTTATCCTATTTGTTTACCTTCCTGTGTTTCTGTGAATTTTCTTAGTTCTCTAATCCATATTTATCACTGTGCTTTCAGCCAAGTTCATTCTACTTTTGAAGAAATTTTCCTTTAACTATGCTATGGTTTTATTATTCTCTTCCATTTCTTTCTGAACTATATACCTTCACTTTGGTTCTTTTTTGTTGACCTGACATTTCTCTTTAAACTCTTTTTCTAAGATCTCATGAAACAAATACACATATTTTCCCAAAAGCCGCAAAAGTGTAGAGAACTGCATTCCATATTCTTTCTCTAATTCCAAAGCTAAAACTTGTTAGATGTTGCTTTTATCTTTTTTCTTCTCCATTTTTTGTTTGTTGTGATTATCGTGTGTTTATATGTTTCTGCTACTGTTTCCTTATATTGTTTGGCTTAGTTTTGTTTGCTGTATCTCTGCACATGCCCTGTACTTGTTCCTTTCTGAACTTTGAATGATAGCATTCAGTCAGAGTCTGAAATACAGTGAGAGGCAGGAGACTTTCCCGAGGCTGTCTACAATATGGAGTCAGACTTACCATGATGAACCACAAATCTGCTATGTTCTTTGTCACCACATACAGTTCTACATTCAAATTTTGTAGGTGGAGGATTGTGTGCCTTCTTGTGAAGCTCCTTTACTCACAGACTCTCTGGGTTTTCATCTAATCCCATGTCCCTTCTGTTCCTAGCTTCCAAACCTCTCCCTACCAGCAGGCTCTTTCATAAGAAGGGGGAGGTTATTTGATGACAAAGGTGTCCCCCCCCCCGCCCCCAATCTCCACTCTGAGACATGAAACTGAGCAGTGTCAGTGGACTGACATTCTGCTTTTCCTTTGATCCCTTGGAGCTTGTTTTACTAATAAAGGGAACATCAGATAAGCCTTTCAGAAATGTGGCACCTGCTTTTAAAGATGTATGTATTCTATTAAGATTTAGAGTAGTTTGTGTTAGCTCTCAACATGCTCGCTTATTTTGAACCATATTTTATTACTATTTTGCAGATGTTATTCATAATTTGTCATCATCTTTAGTAATTGATAATTATAAACACATGTGCACTTTTTTTCTCTTTATGTGCTTCCAGAAAAACAAATAAAAGTATTTTATTACACCAACTTTAAGTGAATACATTTGGACTTTTTCATCTATTATCCCCATGTACCAAAGCAATCACTGCAAAATGCAAATGCTACCACCACTCATGTTTCTTTGTGAAATCCTACAAAGAATAAAATTTCTCTTGACAAGCGCTAACATTCATAATAAAGCCTACATATCGCTGTGTGATTTATCTCCTAACTCCCCAGCCTCACCTTGCAGTTCAATCCCCTCCTCTCTATACTTCAGATCCCTGGGCCTTTTCTTCTATTTTTTTTTGTTTCCATGCCTTTGTGCATGCTGATGCCTTGAATAGAATGTGATTTCCCCACTCACCCAAGTCCTTATGGTATTAAAAATTGTATGATCAGAGCTCAGCCACCCCAAAGTTATTTTCTCAAGAAAAGAGTCTGACCTCTCACTCTACCCTTGGAATATTCTCAAAATTTTCATTTTTTTCCAAAACACTTATCAGAGATGGGATAGATATATATTTGCTCATTAAGTGAATGATTGAGTGAGAAAAATGAAAGACAGTAGTAATACCTTAGCAGCTATATTTTATCATCTGAAATAATTGGTAAAAGAATGTTAAGCAAATAACATTAAGCAATATTCATTTAACAATTATCCATTAATATGATTTGATATTATTCACTAATAATCTATATTATATTATATGATGTTTTAGAAATTCTCCCTTGATAGTTTTTGAAAATGATTCTTTTTTTTTTTTTTTTATTTTGGCATATTATAAGGGTACAGATTTTAAGGTTTCAATAAATGCCCATTTCCCCCCTCCCCCCAAAAGTCTGAGTCTCCATCATGACCATCCCCCAGATGGTGCACATCTCACTCATTATGTATGTATATATCCACCCCCCCTCCCCCTCCCACCTGCTCAATACCCTATTATTGTAGTACCTATGTGTTGACTTAGGTGCTACTCAGTTAATACCAGTTTGCTGGAGAATATATCTGGTGCTTGTTTTTCCATTCTTGGGATACTTCACTTAGTAGTATGGGTTCCAGCTCTAACCAGGAAAATATAAGGTGTGCTATATCACCATTGTTTCTTAGAGATGAATAGAACTCCATGGTATACATATACCACATTTTATTAATCCATTCTTGGATTGATGGGCACTTGGGCTGTTTCCACAGCCTTGCAATTATGAATTGTGCTGCTATAAACATTCGAGTGCAGGTGTCTTTTTTGTAGAGTGTCATTGGATCATTTGGGTAGATGCCCAGCAATGGGATTGCTGGATCAAATGGTAGATTCACTTGGATCGCTTTAAGGTATCTCCATATTGCTTTCCATAGAGGTTGAACTAGTTTGCAGTCCCACCAGCAGTGTAGGAGTGTTCCTCTCTCTCCGCATCCAGGCCAGCATTTATTGTTTGGAGATTTTTTGATAAAGGCCATTCTCACTGGGGTTAAGTGATATCTCATTGTGGTTTTGATTTGCATTTCCCTGATGATTAGAGATGTTGAGCATTTCTTCATATGTTTGTTGGCCATTCTTCTGTCTTCTTTAGAAAAGTTTCTGTTCAAGTCCTTTGCCCACTTTTTAATGGGGTTATTTGATTTTTTCTTCCTGATTTTTGTGAATTCTAAGTATATTCTAGTTATCAGTCCCTTATCGGATGCATAGGATGCAAAAATTTTCTCCCATTCTGTAGGTTGTCTGTTTACTTTCATGACTATTTCTTTGGCTGTGCAGAAGCTTTGTAGTTTGATCATGTCCCATTTATTTATTTTTGTTGCTGCTGTGATTGCCTTTGGGGACTTCTTCATAAACTCTTTGCCCAGGCCGATGTCTAGGAGAGTGTTTCCAACTTTTTCCTCTAGCGTTCTAATAGTTTCATACCTTAGGTTTAAGTCTGTTATCCAGCGTGAGTTGGTTTTTGTGAGAGGTGAAAGGTGTGGGTCCTGTTTTAGCCTTCTACAGGTGGCTATCCAGTTTTCCCAGCACCATTTATTGAAAAGGGATTCTTTTCCCCAGCATATGTTTTTGTCTGCTTTGTCAAAGATTAGATGGCTATATGAGGATGGTTTTATATCAGGATTCTCACATCTGTTCCACTGGTCAATATTCCTATTTTTGTGCCAATACCATATTGATTTAATTACTACAGCTTTGTAGTATAGTTTGATATCTGGCATATTAATGCCTCCCATTTTGTTTTTGTTGCCTAGAATTGCTCTTGATATTCGGGGTCTTCTTTGGTTCCATACGAAGCGTAAAATTATTTTTTCTATATCTGTGAAGAATGCTGATGGGATTTTAATAGGTATTGCATTGAATCTGTAGATCAGTTTGGGTAGTATAGACATTTTGATGATATTGAGTCTGCCGATACACGAGCTTGGTATGGATTTCCATCTGTTTACATCCTCTGCTATTTCCTTCCTCAGTGTTTCATAGTTCTCCCTATAGAGGTCTTTTACATCCTTGGTTAAGTATATTCCTAGGTACTTTAATTTCTTTGTTGCTATTGTGAAGGGAATTGAGTCTTTGATTTGGTTCTCAATTAGATTGTTGTTGGCGTATATGAATGCCTCTGATTTCTGTGTATTGATTTTGTATCCTGAGACTTTACTAAATTCATTGATCAGTTCCAGGAGTTTCTTGGTTGAATCTCTGGGGTTTTCTAGATACAATATCATATCATCAGCAAACAGTGAAAGTTTGATCTCTTCTGCCCCTATTTGAATACTTTTGATTCCATTTTCCTGTCTGATTGCTGTAGCCAAGACTTCCAGCACTATGTTGAACAGAAGTGGAGATAGTGGGCAGCCTTGTCTGGTTCCAGTTCTAAGTGGGAATTATTTCAATTTTTCCCCATTCAGTATGATGTTGGCTATGGGTCTGTCATATATGGCTTGTATCATTTTTGGGTATGTCCCTTCTATGCCTATTTTCTTAAGTGTTCGTATCATGAAAGGGTGTTGAATTTTGTCAAAAGCTTTTTCTGCATCTATTGAAAGAATCATGTGGTCTTTGTTTTTGCTTCTGTTTATGTGGTGAATTGCATTTATAGATTTACGTATGTGGAACCATCCCTGCATCCCTGGGATGAAGCCAACTTGGTCGTGGTGGATTATTTTTTTGATAAGTGTCTGGATTAGGTTAGCTAAGATTTTGTTGAAAATTTTTGCATCTATATTCATTAGGGATATTGGTCTGTAGTTTTCTTTTTTTGTTGCATCCTTTCCTGGTTTTGGTATCAGAGTAATATTCGCTTCATAAAAGGTGTCGGGGAGGTTTCCGTTCTTCTCGATGTTGTGGAATAGTTTCTGCAAGATAGGTACTAGTTCTTCTTTGTAAGTGTGGTAAAATTCAGGTGTGAAGCCATCTGGACCGGGACTTTTCTTTTTAGGGAGATTTTTAATTGCTGTTTCTATTTCAGCTGTTGAGATTGGTCTGTTCAGGGAATCCATTTCTTCCTGGTTGAGCCTAGGGAGGCTGTGTGTTTCTAGAAATTTGTCCATTTCCTCCACATTTTCCAGTTTGTGTGCATAAAGGTTTTTGTAGTATTCATAAATTGTATCTTGTATCTCTTTGGGATCAGTTGTGATATCTCCTTTTTTGTTCCTGATGGAGCTTATTAGAGATTTCTCTTTTCTGCTTTTCATTAGCTTAGCCAATGGTGTGTCAATTTTGTTTATTTTTTCAAAGAACCAACTTTTTGTTTTATTAATCTCCTGAATAGCTTCCCTGTTTTCAATTTCGTTTAGTTCTGATTTGATCTTGTTGATTTCACTTCTTCTGCTGGGTTTGGGGTTGGTCTGTTCTTCTTTTTCCAGCTCTTTGAGTCGTTTCATTAGATTGTCTATTTGTGATCTTCTTGTCTTTTGGTTATAGGCATTTATGGAGATAAACTTTCCTCTCAGAACTGCTTTAGCTGTGTCCCAGAGGAGTTGATAACTTGTCTCTCCATTGTCATTTTCTTCATAGAATTTTTTTATTTCCATCTTGATTTCTTCATTTATGAAGTAATCATTTAGTAGGAGGTTGTTTAATTTCCACGTTTTTGTGTAGAAATGTGAGTTTCTGTTAGGGTTGATGTCTAATTTTATTCCACTGTGATCTGAGAAGGTACATGGTATGATTTCTACTTTTTTAAATTTCTTGAGATTTTCTTTGTGTCCTAGGATATGGTCAATCTTAGAGAATGTCCCGTGAGCTGATGAGCAGAACATATATTCAGTGGATTTTGGGTAGAATGTTCTGTAAATGTCAGTTATCTCTTCTTGTTGAACTGTGCCCTTCACCATTATATAATGACCCTCTTTGTCTTTCACTACTTTTGTTGGTTTAAAAACTAAATCATCTGAAATTAGAACTGCCACACCAGCCTTCTTTTGACTTCTATTGGCTTGGAATATTGATCTCCACCCTTTTATTTTTAGTCTATATGCATCCTTGCAGGTTAGATGTGTTTCCTGAAGACAGCATATACTTGGCCTGTATTTTCTTATCCATTCAGCCAGCCTATGTCTCTTGAGTGGAGAGTTTAAGCCATTCACATTTATTGAGAGAACTGATAGGTAAGGTAGATTACTGTTCATTCTGTTGGGTTGGATGTTGTTGCTATGATTTCTGTCTTTAGCCATTGTAATATCTGGCCTTTAATATCTTTGGGTTTTGGTTGTTTTTATATTCGTGGGTTATTATCATGATGTTCCGTTCATAACGCTGTTTTAAGTACTTCTTGTAGGGCTGGTCTTGTCTTGGTGAATTCTCTGAGCCTTTGCTTGTCTGAGAATGTTTTTATTTCTCCTTGATATACGAAGCTTAGTTTTGCAGGGAATAATATTCTAGGCTGGGCATTGTTTTGTTTCAAAAGAGTGAGAATGGGGCCCCAGTCTCTCCTTGCTTGTAAAGTCTCATTAAAGAAGCCTGATATTATTCGAATTGGCTTTCCCTTGTATGTTACTTGCTTCTTTTGTCTAACAGCTCTTAGAAGGCCTCTTTAGTTGATACTTTGGTCAGTCTGATGACTGCATGTCGTGACGTCTTCCTGTTTGCATTGAATCTCCCAGGGGTCCTCTGAGCTTCTTGAACTTGTATATCAAGATTTTGAGCAAGGCCTGGGAAATTTTCCTCTATTATATCTTCAAACAGCTTGTCCAACCCTTGAGTGTTGTCTTCTTCCCCTTCTGGTAAGCCTATGACCCTCACATTAGGTTTCTTCACATAATCCCACAGCTCTTGTAGGCTTTGCTCTTTTCTCTTGTTTCTTTGCTCTATTTCTGTGACTGATTTATTTAATTGGAGGGTGTTATCTTCAATCTCTGAGATTCTTTCTTCTGTTTGATCTACCCTGTTCTTGAGACTTTCCACTGTATTTTGTAGTTCCTTGAATTGTTTCTTCATTTCCAGGAGTTCAGTTAAACTTTTCTTCATTGTGTCTATTTCTTTTCCCATATCCTGGAGGCTTTTTGTGGTTTCTTTGTGTTGTTTATTGAGTTGTTGTTATAGCTGGGTGAGTGTTCTTATGATCCACATACGAAATTCCTCTTCTGTCATATTGGTTTCCTGATTTTGGTTGGTGTCCGTTTCTAGGGGGCTGGTGCTCCTCTTTGGGGGTGTGTTTTCCGTTTGGTTCTTCATATTTCCTGAGTTCTTTTGCTGATTTCTTCCCATGTCGATCAGTTGTTGTTTCTTTCCTTAGGTTATTGTTTGGGTATTCACACACCTTGTTTAGTTTCTGAAGCGTTAGGTGGTGCCTGTGGGTGAAATTGGACCACTCCCTGTATATTGAGTCAGTGGGTGCCGTGGAAAGGCTGTGCAAGATGCCGTCCCTGTCAGTAGGTGGCGTTTGCTTGGAGGAACAGGCTATGGTGTTGATTTTGAGTCCTATTATCAGCTCTCGTTCTAGGCGGAGCTGGGTTGGCTAAGCCTGCCCTCAGGCAGTTAGCAGAGGTCAAAGTTCTGTTCTCTGCTTCCAGGGAAAGCTGTCAGAGCAGGGCTGGAATGCTCCTGCTCAGCCAGAAAGTCTGGGTGTGGGGGTGGGGCTGGCTGAGAACCGCAGTCTGGAGCGGGCCTCACTTCTTTCCACCCTCCCCAACTCCACAGCTACTCCTGGGCCTCTGCCAGCAGGCCAGACCACAAGCCACCAGGCCTCCCTGGACTGTGATGCTGGCGGGGAGGTTCCCTGCACAGGAACGCCACCTGGGTTGGGCGCACAGCCTGTTCCAGGGAGGAGGGTTGCCCTCTAGGACGCCGATCCGCCCCTGGAGGCACACACACCTCAGTAGGCTGTTCCCGTATATCCCTTCTGTGCCCCTGGCAATGCTAGCCCTCAGTGCAGGGGATCTGGTCTGGAGGTCCGACCTCTGGGTCCCAGAGTTCAAACTGTATCCCCACCAGGGAGAGGAGTTCCGGTCCCAATTCACCCACAGGGAGCCCAAGGTGGGTCTATGTCTCTCAGCCTCTGAGTCGGCACTCTTCTCCTGGGAACACCGTGCCAGCAGCACCTGGGAGGATGGGCGGGTAGGGAGCTCACAGTCTGAGTTCCCCTGAGTCAGCTGTAGGGTCCCAAAAGGGAAGGTCCCGGTCCCTGGAGGTGCCTCTGGCTGGTGGCTGTATTGTCTCTCTGGGCAGCCTCGGGTAGGGTCTGCGGAGGGGAGGAGGAGGCAATATGGCGCCTGCCGCACGGCTCAGTTCTGTGCACACGGAGGTGCCCGGAGGAAGTTGGGAACCTGGTACCACATCTGCTACAGGCACACCGCTGGCTGGCGGCGGCGGTCTCTGAGCTGGTGTCCGCAGGTCTCTCCACCTGCTGGGGAGCCCACCAGCAGTCCCAAATGCAGGGGAGGGGAAACAGCGAATCCACCTACCCTTGCCGCTGGTCTCCGGGCTGCTCCGATGGTCTCAGCCTCCAGTTCTCCTCCGCAGCCTCCCCCCGTGGAGTCTCCTGGGGTCTCAGGTACCCCTCCTTCCGGCCCTCATCCGCTGTATGCTCGTCTTCTTGCTTCTTTCCTCTAATTTCTGCTAGAATCTGTCTTTTCTGCGGAGACACTCTGTCTGGCGGTGTTATTCGTCCGCCATCTTGCTCCACCCCTCTGAAAATGATTCTTATATAGTCTTTGCTCTTGTGTTCATGCACACTCTCTCCTCCCCATCCCAAATATGTATACATACATATAGACACATGTCCACATATATATGTCTATACATATATGTATGTGTGTAGCAATAACTTATAGTGAATTATATAAAACATTATTATATAAATCTTCATAAGGATATTAAGAGCATAGCAAACTTATGATTAAGTTCCAGTTGCTTATTTTTCTGACCCTGAAACAAGGCCACATATCTGAATTCACATGTCTTATAAACTATGCTAACATCAGAGTAACTTGTTTAGTTTTTAATATGAGGAAGCATTTTCTCAAACTTGAAAGTACATTTCACTGCAAATGCATTATCCATTTTTGTCTTCGTGCATCTTCAATCATTTCTATCAACTCAAAACTTAATATCAAGAATATTTTTAAAAGGGTTTGAATCTATAAAGAGAATATTCCAAATGTCAGTCTATCTTTAGATCTCATTGATGAAAAAATAAGTTTTCCTGAATGCTATGATTAGGGTACAACTCTGTGTTTACACTGCTATCTCTCATATGTTGCCAAGTTGTAAACAATACACATTTAAAAAATCATTAAATAATCAATTGAAATATTAGTGCCAAATTGTATTGCCTGCATCTACTTCCTGCTCACCCATCAACAAAGCCCTTAAGAATGGCATTTCTTACAGGCTATCTTAGCCTTCCATACATTTTGTTATTTGCACTTTATCAAACCATTTTGCTTCCTTTGATTATTTTTATCTTTGACTACTTCACTCTCAATTATGAATTTAAAAGTGTACAGAAGGAAGTAAAAGTCATTGGACATCAAGCTGGAGAGGGAGCAGGATATTAACAAAATGTGATATACACACACACATACATACACACACATACACACATCATGAAGTATTACTCAGCCATAAAAAGGATAAATTAATGCCATTAGCAGCAATCTGGAAGAAATTAGAGACCACTATCCTAAGCAAAGTATCTCAAGCATGGAAGAAAAAAACACACATAATCTCTAATAAATTGGAACTCTTGAGAGATGGGCAAACGAGTATACAGAGGGAAGTAAAAGTCACTGGACATCAAACTGGGATAAGGGGAAAGGATGTAGCAAAGACCCACCTAACAGATACGATGAACACTATTCAGTTGATTGGCACATTTATAGCCCTGATTCAAGCAATGTAACAAAAGATTTTGTACCCTCTAAATATTTTGAAATTAAAATAAAACAAAATACATTGAACAAAAAAATAAAAGTTATACAACTTAATTTTCAAAGATAAAACATTTTTAAAATCTTAGTTTTATTACAATTTAAACTAATTTTACTTATTACAAACATTTAACCTCAATCATTTATTTAGTAAATACCTGTCTTCTTTCTACCCATGTTGTTCTTGGCATATTAGCAATGCTTTCTAGTATCAAAAAGAGAGCCTATCTTTAGGGGAAGCTGGAAAGCATCCAGTGGTTCTTGCCAACTTTTTCATTAATGTCTACTATCTTTTAATCCAGAACTCTTTCTCTCCTTCCTATACAACAAAAGCAGCTCTTAGATCTTGCCAGATTTCTAAAAAAAATCTCATAGTAAACAATAACTCTAACTCCTGAGAGATTTCTTACTGCCAAATCAATTGTTGGGAAGACAGAGATTTACTATGCTCATTGAAATACATGAACTAAATGATGAACACAAATTTATGGATAGAAAAATAGGATGTAGGTCATAAATGATTCTTCCCATCAGTGGCTAAGTCCATTCTGCAGTCCACTGGGTGACACAGCCTGTTGCTTATCTCTTCTTTGTGAGGCAGGGCTCACCTTTACCTTACCCTACTTTTGAATCTCAACCTGACCATGAATATGACTTTACACATTTACTTAACATTGTCATTCCTTTCTATTGTTTTCCTTGCTAATACATTTCCCAGAACCCCCTTGATTTTCTACTCTCTCCCCTGTCTTGGTTCCAGACTGATATTTCTCACACTCTACCTTCTCACCTGCCAACTCACTCATTTCTAGATATGCAAATACTAAATATTTTCTTTCATCAAGACAGCTGGCATATTTGAGCAGTAGCCAAAGTTTGTCATATAAAAATTCTTTGGACAGACAGGTAGATGTGGGGGAAGAGAATTGAAGTTCTCCTTTAATGTTGGAAATTGAGATTCCTACAGAAGAAATTACTTTATTAGGAATATGAGGAAACACCAAGCAAATTGATGATTTGGTTAATGGAGATAAGGGTCAACTTAACTTTTTTTGTTTGTATGAATAAAAACATTTACTTATCTATGGATTTATTTATGAATTTTTAATATACTTTATTTTTTAAAAGCAGTTTGGTTTTAGAGCAAAATTGAGCAAAAAATACAATATGTATTTTCAATATGTTCCCTGCACCTCAAAATGTATTATATAACATCCCCATTAACCACATCCCTTAGCACAAATGACAAAATATATGTTGCTTATGTATTTGTAGAATCAACATTGTTAAAATGTCCATAATACCCAAAGTGATTTATAGATTCAATACAATACCCATCAAAATGCCAATATCATATTTCACAGATGTAGAGAAAATAATTCTCCTCTTTGTTTGGAACTAGAAAATAGCCTGAATAGACAAAGCAATCTTAAGTAGAAAGAACAAATCTGGAGCCACCACATTACCAGATTTCAAACTGTACAACAAGGCTATATAGTAACCAAAACAGCATGGTATTGGCACAAAAATAGTGAAGTAGATCAATGTAACAAAGCAGAGAACCCAGATATAAAACCATCCACATACAGCCAACTGATTTTTGACAAAGCAGACAACAATATATTGGGGAAATGAAGTTCTATTCAATAAATGTTGCTGGGAAAACTGGATAGCCACATGCAGAAGAATGAAACGGGATCTATATCTCTCACCAGTCAGAAAAATTAATTCAAGATAGATAAAAGACTTAATGTAAGGCATTAAACCTTACATGGAATGAGGAATAATTTTTTTATTTCAAAATATTACAGGGGTACAAATGTTTTGGTTACATGAATTATTTTTGTACAGTTTGAGTCAAAATTGTAAGTATCCATTACCCAGACAGTGTGCATTGAAAGAGTTAAGTGTGAATTTACCCATCCCCTCCTCCCCCATCCCAACTGCTTGATTTCCATTAGATTTTACTACCATATGTACACATGAGTGTTGATCATTTAGTTCCAATTTAATAGTTAGGTACAGGTAGTGTTTGTTTTTCCATTCTTGTAATACTTCACATAGAATGATGGTCTCCAGTTCCATCCAGGTTGTTATGAAAGGTATTAGCCCAAAATTTTTTTACTGGCTGAGTAATACTCCATGGTATACATATACCACATTTTATTAATCCACTCATGGATTGTGGGCACTTGGGTTGTTCCCACATCATTGCAATTGTGAATTGTGCTACTGTAACATTTGAGTGCAAGTGTTATTTTTTAAAATAAATTGTCTTTTTTTCATTTGGATAAATACCCAGGATTGGGACTACTAGATCAAATGATAGGTCTACTTTTAGTTCTTTGAAGTATTTATGTACTATTGTCCAAAGAGGTTGTACTAGTTTGTAGTTCCACCAACAGTGTATAAGCGTTCCTTTCTCTCAGCATCTATGCCAGCATCTTTTCTTTTGTGACTTTTTGATAAAGGCCATTCTCACTGGAGTGAGGTGATATCTCATTGTGGTTTTCATTTGCATTTCCCTGGTGATTAGAGATGTTGAGCATTTTTTCATGCTTATTGGCCATTAGTCTATTTTCTTTTGAAAAGCTTCTGTTCATGACTATTGCACACTTTTTAATGGGGTTGTTTTTCTTGATGATTTGCTTGAGAACAAATTTGGAGGCATCACTTTACCAGACTTCAAGCTATACTTGAGCAATTCTTAAGGTCAGTCACGGCCCAGTATGGAAAGAGCTACAGCAGTGAAGTCAGAGGAAGTGCTTCTAGAGATGATGTGAACAGTTCTACCTCCACATCTTTCTTCACTCCACTGTTGACTCTCCTTTTGACTCACAGCCCTTTGGCATCATCAGTGCAAAATTTAAAGTCAAACCTCCAGGTACTAAAAATGTTACTGACCTTATAATCAGCAGTACCTGTGGCCAATGACAGCCATGGTTCAACTCAGTAGTGATTCAGTCAAGATAACCTTTCCTAACTCTTTACCCACTCCCATCCCACTCTTCCTTGGCAACCCCAAATGCTGCCACCATCTGAAGCATGTCTATTTGTTTTTTTTATTTCCTGCTTAATCTGCAGAGATAGTTTTTCACAAGTGCCAATGTCTAATGTATAATTATAAAAATGAAACAATGCCAAGAATAACAAATTTATAGTCAAGAAAATAAAATTTGGCTATAGTAACCAAAACCACATGATATTGGCACAAGAACAGAAACATAGACCAATGCATCCGAACAGAGAACCCAGATATAAAACAATCCTCATATTGTCATCTGATCATTGACAAAGCAGACAAAAACATACAACAGGGAAAAGAATGCCTATTCAATAAATGGCTCTTGGTAAATGGGATAGCCACAGGTAGAAGACTGAAATAGTATCCACACCTCTCACAACTCACAAAAATTAAATCATTATGGATAACAGACTTAAACCTAAGGTGTGAAACTATACAAATTCTAGAAGAAGAGGTTGGAAAAAACCCTATGGAGACCAGGCTAGGCAAAGAATTTATTAAGGAGACCCAAATGTGATCACAGCAACAACAAAAATAAATAGATAGATGGGACCTGATTAAATTAAAAGGCTTCTGCACAGCCAAGAAAACAATAGAGCAATAGAAAACCTAAAGAATAGGAGAAAAATATTTTCATGCTATATCTTCAATAAAGGGCTAATAATCAGAATCTATCAATTTTCAACTAATTTGGTAAATACCAAGGAGTACAATTGCTGGATTGTTTGGAAATTGGTATATTTCCCTTTGTGAGAAACTACCAAACTATCTTTCAAAGTGGCTGTACCATTTTGCATCCCCACCAGCCAAAAAGGAAATTTAGTGCTATTCCACAATTTTATCAGAATTTTGTGTGTTGTCAATGTTTAGAATTTTCAGCATTCTAATAGGTTTGAAGAAGTACCTTGTTATTTTAATTTACAAATAATTCCATAATGATATATGATGTTGAACATATCCTTTTTGGTTAGAAGTCAATTCAGGCCGGGCGCTGTGGCTCACGCCTGTAATCCTAGCTCTTGGGAGGCCGAGGCGGGCGGATTGCTCAAGGTCAGGAGTTCAAAACCAGCCTGAGCAAGAGTGAGACCCCGTCTCTACTATAAATAGAAAGAAATTAATTGGCCAACTGATATATATATATAAAATTAGCCAGGCATGGTGGCGCATGCCTGTAGTCCCAGCTACTCGGGAGGCTGAGGCAGAAGGATCACTCAAGCCCAGGAGTTTGAGGTTGCTGTGAGCTAGGCTGACGCCACGGCACTCACTCTAGCCTGGACAACAAAGTGAGACTCTGTCGCAAAAAAAAAAAAAAAAAAAAAAGAAGTCAATTCATATCTTCTGCCCACTTTTTAATGAAGTTCTTTGTGTTCTTACTGTTGAGTTTTAAAAGTCCTCTGTATATTTTAGATAACTGTCCCTTATCAGATATATATTTTGCAAATATTTTCTCCCATTCTGTGATTTGTCTTCTCATTATCATGACATTATGTTTACATAGAAGTTTCAAATTTTAATTAAATATAATTTAACAATTATTTCTTTAATGTTTTACACCTTTGGTCTTTTATTTAAAAAGCCATAACCATACCCAAGGTTATATAGATTTCTCCTATCTTATCTTTTGGGGTTTTATAGTTTTGCATTTTACACTTAGGTTTATGATCCATTTTGAACTAATTTTTTAAGGGTGTAAAAATCCATGTCTAGATATATTTTTTGGCATTTGAATTTCCAGTAATTCTAGCATAATTTGTTGAAAAGACTATCTCTTTTCTTTTTTTTTTACCTTTTTAAAAAATTTTACCATATTATGGGGGTACAAGTGTTGAGGTTACCTATATTGCCCATGTCTTCCCTCTCCCCTCAAGTCAGAGCTTCAAGCGTGACCATTTCCAAATGTTGAACATCCAGCTCATCGTGTTTGTAAATACCGATCCCCCCTTCCCCCTTCCACCTGTCCAGCACACAATAAATGTTATTCCTGTATGTACACTGAGGTGTTGACCAGTTAATACCAATTTGCTGGTGAGTACATGTGGTGCTTGTTTTTCCATTCTTGAGATACTTCACTTAGTAGAATGGGTTCCAGCTCTATCCAGGAAAATACAAGAGGTGCTATATCACCACTGTTTCTTAAAGCTGAATAGCACTCCATGGTATGCATACACCACATTTTATTAATCCACTCATGAATTGATGGGCACTTGGGTTGTTTCCACAACTTTCCAATTGTGAATTGTGCTGCTATAATCAGTCAAGTGCAGGTGTCTTTTTTGTAGCATGTCATTTGATCTTTTGGGTAGATGCCCAGTAGTGGGATTGCTGGATCAAATGGTAGATCTACTTGTATCGCTTTAAGATATCTCCATATTGCTTTCCACAGAGGATGAACCAGTTTGCAGTCCCACCAGCAGTGTAGGAGTGTTTCTATCTCTCCGCATCCATGCCAACATTTATTGTTTGGGGGCTTTTTGATAAAAGCCATTCTCACTGGAGTTAAGTGATATCTCATTGTAGTTTTGTTTGCATTTCCCTGATGATTAGAGATGTTGAGCATTCTTTCATATGTTTGTTGGCCATTATTCTGTCTTCTTTTGAGAAGTTTCTGTTCATGCCCTTTGGCCATTTTTGGATAGGGTTGTTTGATTTTTTCTTGCTGATTTTCCTGAGTTCTAAATAGATTCTAGTTATCAGCCCTTTATTGGATGTGTAGCTTGTGAAAATTTTCTCCCATTCTGTGGGTTGTCTGTTTGCTCTCTTGACAGTTTCTTTGACTGTGCAGAAGCTTTTTAATTTGATCATGTCCCATTCATTTATTTTTGTTGCTGCTGTGATTGCTTTTGGGGTCTTCTTCATAATTTCTTTGCCTAGGCCAATGTCTAGAAGAGTATTTACAACGTTTTCCTCTAGAATTCTAATAGTTTCACACCTAAGGTTCAAGTCTGTTACCTGGCATGAGTTGATTTTCATGAGATTGAAAGGTGTGGGTCCTGTTTCAGTCTTCCACATGTGGCTATCCAGTTTTCCCAGCACCATTTATTGAATAAGGATTCTTTTCTCCAGTGTATGTTTTTGTCTGCTTTGTTGAAGATTAGTTGGCTATAAGAGGATGGTTTTATATCTGTGTTCTCTGTTGTGTTCCACTGGTCAATGTCCCTGTTTTTGTGCCAATCCTAAGCTGTTTTAATTGCTATAGCCTTATAGCATAGTTTGAAATCTGATAAGTTGATACCTCCTATTTTTTTTTTTTTTTTTTTTTGCCTAGGATTGATTTTGCTATATGGGGTCTTCTCTGGTTCCATACGAAGCGCAAAACTATTTTTTCTCTATCTGTGAGAAATGATGATGGTATTTTAATAGGGATTGCATTGACTTTGTAGGTCACTTTGGGCAGTATAGACATTTTAACAATGTTGATTCTGCCGACCCATGGGCATGGTATATTCTTCCACTTGTTTAGATCCTCTGCTATTTCTTTCTTCAGTGTTTCATAGTTCTTCCTG
This sequence comes from Microcebus murinus, assembly GCF_040939455.1. Taxonomy (NCBI): domain Eukaryota; kingdom Metazoa; phylum Chordata; class Mammalia; order Primates; family Cheirogaleidae; genus Microcebus; species Microcebus murinus. Next base: position 44,189,472 of record NC_134108.1, on the reverse strand, counting down.
TAGAGGTCTTTTAACTCCTTAAAGATATTCCTAGGTACTTTATATTCTTTCTTGCTATTTTGAAGGGAATTGAGTTTTGATTTGGTTCTCACTTTTATTGTTGTTGGCGTATATGAATGCCTCTGATTTCTGTGTATTGATTTTGTATCCTGAGATTTTACCAAATTCATTTATCAGTTCAAGGAGTTTCTTGGTTGAATCTTTGGCGTTTTCTAGGTATAATATCATGTCATCAGCAAAGAGTGAGAGTTTGATCTCTTCTGCTCCCATTTGGGCGCCCTTAATTCTGCTCTCTTGTCTGACTTCTGTAGCGAGGACTTCCAGCACTATGTTGAATAGAAGTGGAGATAGTGGGCAACCTTGTCTTGTTCCAGTTCTAAGTGAGAATGCTTTCAATTTTTCCCCATTCAGTATGTTATTGGCTGTGGGTTTGTCATATATGGCTTGTATCATTTTTAGGTAAGCCCTGTCTATGCATATTTTGTTGAGCGTTCCCCCATCATAAAAGGGTGTTGAATTTTGTCAAACACTTTTTCTGCATCTATTGAAAGGATCATATGGTCTTTGTTTTTGCTTCTGTTTATATAGTGAATTACATTTACAGATTTACATATATACCTTTGCTCTTTTGTCAAAGATCAGTTGGCAGTATTTGCATGGGTCTATTTCTGGGCTCTGTAATCTGTTCCACTGATCTATTTTTCTATTCTTTCACCAATACCCAACAGTCTTCATTAATGTAGCTTTATGATAAGTCTTGAAATCAGGTAATGTCAGTCCTCTGGATTTGTTCTTATCCTTCAATATTGAGTTGGTTCAATATTGGGTCTTTTGTCTCTGTATGAACTTAAGAATCAGTTTGTTGTTATACACAAAATTACAGGAATTTTCTTTGGAATTGTATTTATCAGCTTAATTTTAACTATATATATTAATTTTCACCTAAGGAAAACTCAGTGATGGTGATTCAGATAACATATAATAGAGAGTGAGAGTGGGACACCATTATTTTGAGGTAACAGGGACTTTCTGATGGTTTCCAAATTCACAGTGTAACTGTACATCTGTCCTATCTCTTCATAAGTTTATCTTTGGAAAGTAAAATTACAAAATAATTCCAGAAAAGTAGGGAACCAAAGAAAATACCAAAACTCTCATCCTGTCTTTGGACCCACCCCCCCATAATTTCAAAAATAGTTTGAATTATAGGAAGTTTATTTTACCTATGTACTTTAAATGGCTGAAATTCAGCCATAATTAGACTGACAGTAAAATGTAACCGCATTAATAATAAGCAGCATATGTATGAAGATGCCTTAATGAGGACCAAGAAAAACATTATGGAAATTCAAAGGCTAAAATCCACAATGGATGAATATTAATGTGACATTTAAATAATAATGACTTAATAATAATGACCTAATAATGGAACCAACATATAACATTAGTCATATTTGTACCTATGCTAATTGAAATACTTCAAAAGTATTATAATTTTTATTGTAAGGAGTAGTAGCATTTTAGGCTTGTTTTTTTTTTTTTATCAATTAATCAGGCATCAAGAGTGGCCTTGTTAAACAAAGGATTGTATACAGAGGAAAATTTTTTATTGCTTTCCTTTTGTTTCCTTTATTAGCATAAAATTCTGCTTTGGTGTATATATTTCCTTTGGTTCTTTTTAAGATTTATCTGTAAATATATTTTAGTATCACAAATCGTAGACCAAAGAAATTAGCCTCTTTTCTTTGTTTACAAAAGTGACTACATTTCATAACAGCAGAGCAGCATGCAATTCAAATGCAAAGAACATAAACACAGTCACGTTTTGGAATTTAGCTTATGCAAAAGTTACCACTTTTCACATTAACAAAGAATCATTTTGAAGTAACATAGGAAAAACTGACTTTCAATTAAGCCTAAAGCATATACAAATCAAGTCTAATTAGTCCAGTCCCCTAAATATGATCTGCAATTATGAGATAAATCTACCCACAGAGATTTATTAAACCTTATCGCTTTTGAACTGAAACTTCAATGAGTCTGCCTTTAGCTGCACCCTGCAGTGACTGGCAAGGTTTTCCTAATCCTTCTTGTTCCTCAGGTGTACTTTCTAAATAAAATTCTATGAAAAAATTATTTGTGTTATTATTGCCACGGGAACTCGGTTTTGTCTGTTAGCCCCTTTATATTTTCCTGTGCTGTATTTCTGCTTTTCTGTTTTCCTAACCAATGACAACTAGAAATACATGATGATGACTCCATATTTATCTAACAGAGAAATGAGTTTGCTGCTTCTGACATCCAGCTAATGCAACCACAACAGTTGAGGCTGTGCACACAGCACAAAATGGTCACATAGGAACAGATAGAAATGGCAACAGTGTGGAGCTGAGCATTTCCACTATGCTGCATTCCTGATTACACTGGTCCCAGGATGCCCCAAATTGTGAAAGAACCATCAACCTGAAATGATATGCTACACAAAGAAAAAATCTTGAGAAAAGGGGGCTTGTGTATATGATAACAACAATAGTTTGTTAGTTCATCTTGTCCCCAATGCACAATCTTAAAACATTGTCGAATTCTCTGTTCATATTTGCTTTCATTGGCCAGGGAATATGATATCCTGGATTTTTAACAGTGTTAATAAGGAAAAAAAAGTCTTTCGTTGTTTATTGCTTTCTTTTTTTTTTTTGCTAATAAAGTCATTGAGCTGTACCCAGCTAAATATTACAAATGACTTTTTTCTCATTAATAGACAAAAGTGATCCTCCTGGTTCATTTTAACAAGATATGTGCTTTTAGTTGTTTTATTGACTGCTGTGATGAGAGTGTTTACATTCATTGGCACACTTATCCTTCCTTTCCTGTGAAATATCTACTAGCTGACTAGCAGAAGTTAGGGTCAAATCAAATTCAGATGATCTATAGGCAGATAACATAATAACCTTTATTTCATTCATAACATAAACTGAAAAACTGACCACATATAAGTAAATAATTAGATTCAGAACATGTGTCAATAAAAGCACTAAAGACCAATCAGTTGCTATATATCCCTTAATGAGGACATTTGTCCTTTATCAGTGGCTCACACATATATGTTATATGTGCAGGTATTTCTTAATATGTTAGTACCACTGGGGTGACTTCTCATCTCCTCCAGTAGAAGTTTTGTCTGGGTAACAATCTGGCATTTCATTTTTAGGCAAGTAATGTATTAATAACATTAGTATCTAAGGTGCACAGAGTGGTTATTCAATAAGTCTAGTTGTTGATAGTGATGATGATGTTGACAAAGATAATATTAAAGCCTTGTAGGCTAATATTTTTATTTTTCTCTGCCATTATATGGCTAAATAACACATTTGTAGTTTCTGCTATATTTTTCAATACCCTTAGATCGTTATATATTTGACCATTCCTAGATAGCCTCAAAGACTAGGTGTAAATTCTGTTCACATTGCATCCTCCTCTGCCAAAGTTGTATTAGTTTAAAAATTGGAACATGTAATGGATGTTATAGATGCTGAAGATTTTCATGTCTGCTATTACCGGTATATATTGATTGATTCCCTCAGTCTGCTTCACCAGCATTTTAAGTCTGACAGTACACAAAAACTTTGGTAGAGAAAAGTGCTTAAGGAGCATTCACTCCATAAGCTACTAGATTAGAAAAATGACCATCTTGTTGTATGGCATTTTTCATTGTATTTTATAAATTTTTCATAATTTCATACAAAAAATCAACTCTGGGTTTTATATTTTATTCATTTATATTAATAAGTATTTATTGAATAGTATGTTTCAGCATTATGATAAGCAGTGGAGATACTGAAGATAGCAAACAAAAATAACATATATTTACACAAAAGCAAAGTAAAATCTTCATGAAGGCAAGGGTCTAGCTTGTCGTATTGACTATTATATCCTTGGTTTACACAGGACTCAGATATTTGCTGAATGAAAGAATACATCATATGTTTTCTTGCCTTGTATTATTTAGTCTCCACTAATTCAATATATGTTCAGCCATCTTTATTCTCACCTACCAGGAAATTAGTCTCTTCAATGTATTCCTTTGTAATGCATCCCCAGGACCCATTCTCTCCCTCAGCATATTTACTCACCCTCTTTTCTATTTTGTTTGTTATTAAGTGGCTGCAAGGCAAAAGAACCTGATTTAATTCACCATGTGTGTGGCTCCCAGTCCTTCTTATTCCATTATGAACTTATTCATTTTGTAGAAGAAAAGCATACAAACAATATTATAAAATGATGTTATAGGTGTTGTATTAATGGTATATACTTTAAGATGCTATGTGAGTAGAGAAAAGTCAGTGTAAAGTCTCACTGAGAAATTGACAGAGAAGATATTACAAAGACATTAAAATGTATCCAGTAAGCGAGGGAAGAATATGTCATTTTGCTGGATTATAGCCCAGGCCACATGTGGAGAGTGCTGGGAGATGAGGTTGAGAGGATGGAAAACAACCAAATCATTACAGTTTTTCTCAAGCCCTGCTAATATGTTTCAAGTTTATCCTATATTCTATGGAAAGGAATTGAGTAGTTTTGATAAGAGAAACAAGGTGAACAGAATTTCATTTTATGAAGAACATCTTCTTAGCAGTATTGGGGTGGAGGGATCACATGGATAGGATATGGAAATAGGGAGAACAGTATTACTACTATTATTGTAGTACAGATGAGATGTCATGAGAGACTGAACCAAGGGAGTGGCAAAAAAGGTGGAAAGCAGGGAATACATAGAATTGTCTTCAAGACAGACCTGGCAAGATGGGTCACTGAGTACATGCAGTAGATGAAGGATAGAGCAGCATCAGAGTGCTGCTAAGTTTTCTAGAGCAATTGAGTGGACAGAAGTTTGCCTTATTGCAATAGGAAATTCAGAAGGAGGAGTTATATAGAATGAGCTAAGATGTATTTCTGAGCATGTTGTATACAGATAAATATGTCTAAGGAGGACTATGGGTGTTCTTATAATGCTTTCCTCCTGCTGGGTTTTATCATTTGCTTATAGGATACTTCCTGCTAAGACCAACACGTCACTATTCTCAGATTCTAGCTACCATATGACAGTTTCTGCCATTATCCCAACCAGCAAGGACTGAAACATAGACACAGGCTGTTGTTACTTGTCTTATAGTGGTCTTTTTAAAACATGATCCCTAGTAATTAAAACAGCTTAGGATTGGCACAAAAACAGGGACATTGACCAGTGGAACACAACAGAGAACCCAGATACAAAACCATCCTCATATAGCCAACTAATCTTCAACAAAGCAGACAAAAACATACACTGGAGAAAAGAATCCTTATTCAATAAATGGTGCTGGGAAAACTGGATAGCCACATGTGGAAGACTGAAACAGGACCCACACCTTTCAATCTCATGAAAATCAACTCATGCCAGGTAACAGACTTGAACCTTAGGTGTGAAACTATTAGAATTCTAGAGGAAAACGTTGTAAATACTCTTCTAGACATTGGTCTAGGCAAAGAAATTATGAAGAAGACCCCAAAAGCAATCACAGCAGCAACAAAAATAAATGAATGGGACATGATCAAATTAAAAAGCTTCTGCACAGCCAAAGAAACTGTCAAGAGAGCAAACAGACAACCCACAGAATGGGAGAAAATTTTCGCAAGCTACACATCCAATAAAGGGCTGATAACTAGAATCTATTTAGAACTCAGGAAAATCAGCAAGAAAAAAATCAAACAACCCTATCCAAAAATGGCCAAAGGGCATGAACAGAAACTTCTCAAAAGAAGACAGAATAATGGCCAACAAACATATGAAAGAATGCTCAACATCTCTAATCATCAGGGAAATGCAAACAAAACTACAATGAGATATCACTTAACTCCAGTGAGAATGGCTTTTATCAAAAAGTCCCCAAACAATAAATGTTGGCATGGATGCGGAGAGATAGAAACACTCCTACACTGCTGGTGGGACTGCAAACTGGTTCATCCTCTGTGGAAAGCAATATGGAGATATCTTAAAGCGATACAAGTAGATCTACCATTTGATCCAGCAATCCCACTACTGGGCATCTACCCAAAAGATCAAATGACATGCTACAAAAAAGACACCTGCACTTGACTAATTATAGCAGCACAATTCACAATTGGAAAGTTGTGGAAACAACCCAAGTGCCCATCAATTCATGAGTGGATTAATAAAATGTGGTATATGTATATCATGGAGTACTGTTCAGCTTTAAGAAACAATGGTGATATAGCACCTCTTGTATTTTCCTGGATAGAGCTGGAACCCATTCTACTAAGTGAAGTATCTCAAGAATGGAAAAACAAGCACCACATGTACTCACCAGCAAATTGGTATTAACTGGTCAACACCTCAGTGTACATATAGGAATAACATTTATTGGGTGTCAGGCAGATGGGAGGGGGAAGGAAGGGATGGTTTTATACATACATAATGAGTGAGATGTGCACCATCTGGGAGATGGTCACACTTGAAGCTCTGACTTGAGGGGCAAGGGGGGCATGGGCAATGTACATAACCTTAACATTTGTACCCCTATAATATGCTGAAATTAAAAAAAAGAAAAATAATACAAAAAAATAAAAACATGATTCCTAGGATAAAAATATAAACTAATGTTAACACCTGTTAACATATGAACCAATTTAATCAATTTAATTTTTTTTTACACAAGTCATGTTTTTCCAAAGATTTGAAATTGGAACACATAGGAAATATTGCTGGAAGAATTTGTACCAAGAGAGAATAGCAGATGGTCCTGACTGAAATATGATTGAACAGAAAAGCAAAGCAATTTGGTATCTGTAGTGTGTTGAATAATGTCCCCCTAAAACTTATGTCTACCCCAAACCTCAGAATGTGACCTCATTTGGAAATAGGATTTTTGCAGATGTAATTAGTTTAATTTAAAAGAGATCATTTTAGATTAGAGTAGGCCCTATTCCAGCAACTTGTGTCCTTATAGAGAAAACACAGGTGTAGAGAGTCACACAGGAAGAACAACACCACAGCATTGTAGAAGGAAAAGTTGGAGTGATATGTCTACAACTCAAAAAACAGCAAAGATTGCTGGCAATCACCAGAAGCTAGAAAGAGACAAAGAAGGATCCTCCCTCAGATCCTTCAGAGAGGGCATAGCCCCAGTGACACTTTGAATTTGGACTTCTAGCATCCAGAGCTGTGAAAGAAGAAACTTATGTTGTTTTAAGCCATCCATTTTGTGGCAGTTTGTTATGGCAGCCTCAGGAAACCAATATAATTTCTAAATTACATATAATATTTGTTCCACTTAATTCCAAAACTGGTTTGAAATAGCTGACAATAAAATTACATATAAAAATAACTATCGAACAAAAAGTCAATTAAATGTTAGACCTGCAGTTTCATAGTTGGATGAGAGATTAAAGATCACCATAGTCAGGAAGAGAAGTCTTCATTTTCCGAATATGAATATACTGGCTACCAGCATTGAACCATGAGCTCCCTACTCTTTCTAGTAACAAGAAATAAATAAACAAGGAAATCACTGAAGTACAAATAAAGAGAAAGAGTATATTGTATAACACATAGGCAACAGAGACATGCTTCATTATCAAACAACAGGACATATTCACCTTTGTCTGGAGGACCCTGTTTTTCTTGACAATAAATCTTAGAAGAAATCCATTTAGCTTAAGAACAAGCAAACTCATATATATCAATGGTTCTTACTATGACTATATAGAACAGAACAATAATTGCTGTTCACAGACATGACCCTGAGTCATCAGGAAAAGATTCCATTCAGTGTTTTCTGTTTCATAAGCAGGGACTGTCTAATACATTTATGAAGTGAATGCAAGTGAGCCTGAAAAAGATGACTGACAGTTTTAGTCATGCCCTGTGTCAGCGAGAGAAGAATTGGCAACATGACAGAGGACGTTCAATGGAGTAAGGAGAGGCAGCTTGACAGCTGGGTGGAGAGGTAGTAGGGGCTGCAGATTGATGGGGAAGGGAGAGTCGCCAACAGGACAAAGACTGGAAGTGACTCTTTGCCAAGGGAAAAAAAAGGTGTAGAAGAAGAAAGATGCCAATCTGTGGCTGGATGATGGGCTCAGCAAAGGGGTGGGGGAGTGGTAAGACAGAAAGAAAAGAAGTTTTATTCATTTCCTGGTTGCATCCACAAGTGTGTACCTATCACTTATTGAGTGCTTTCCAGGTACCAGCCACTATGCTAAGCTTTTTAAAAAATGCACATTATTATCTCCTTTAATCTTCAAAACAAGCCTATGAAGTGAACATCATTATGCCCATTTTATGGAGGTTAGGAAACTTGTCCAAAACCACATAGCTAGTAAAGGGCAGGAACAGTATTGGAGGTCAGGCCTCACTGTCAACAAAGGTCGCCTCTTAACCACTCCACACCAAAGGCTGGGAGCAACACAGGAAGTCAAGCAGACGGGAGTGAAAACCAGAGACAGGAAATATTTGTCTGTGGTTCTTAAAAGGTTATACCTGTATCTGAATTCTTAAGGAAGACCCCAGAGGTAGAGGGGTCCAGAAATGACATCTAAGAAGCTGAACCAGAAAAACAAAAAGTTCTGTTTATTAAACCACTGAAAGAAGTGACAGATACGTTAATGAATGAGTTTTCAGCGGCATGGGATAATTTCTAGCCAAATGCTGTGTACTGAATTCTTTTACTGTTTTATCAATATAATATTACTTTCTATTAACTATTTTCCCCCAAATTCATGATTATCTACATTTTTTGACTATCCCATATCTGTCCTTTATTTTGGATTCCTTTTGCCAGAGTCAGATTATAGATTTGAGGTCAAAGAATTTTACTTATCCTAAGCATTGATAGGTGTTCTGAAAAATTAAAGAATGCATTCCTAGACCCAAACTTTATAAAGTGATGCCTAGCATTACAATTATCAGCTATCCTAGTAGATAGTCCTGCACCATCAAAGACTGTGTTCCAGGAACTTTGGGGATGGGTGCTCTTACAGATGTATTATACAGTTTAGAGATATTTCTATTAAAAATTGTTTAAATATGGCTTACTAAGAATAGTTGCAGCTTTCTTCAGAACATTTACTTCCAGATGATGACAAATAAATAAGGCATTACTAAATAAACTGAGTGAAATCATATTGCCATGAAAATACTTATGAATATATACAGAAACATTTCAAAAGAAGGTAGCCTAATGACCACAAACATGAAAAAATGCTCAATGTCTCTAATCATCAGGGAAATGCAAATCAAAACCACAAGGAAATATCACTTAACTCCAGTGAGATTAGTTTTTATCAAAAAGTCCCAAAACAACAAATGTTGACATGGATGCGGAGAGATGGGAACACTCATACACTGCTGATGGGACTGCAAACTAGTGCAACCTGTCTGGAAAGTAGTATGGAGTTATCTCAAAGAACTAAAAGTAGAACTACCATTTGATCCAGCAATCCCACTACTAGGTATTTACCCAAAGGAAATAGAGACATTCTATAAAAAAGACATCTGCACTCGAATGTTTATAGCAGCACAATTCCCAATTGCAAAGATGTGGAAACAACCCAAATGCCCATCAATACATGACTGGATTAATAAAATGTGCTTTACATATACCATAGAGTACTACTTAGCCTTTTTAAAAAATGGTGAACTAACACCCATTTCTTGTATTAATCTGGATGTAACTGGAACCTATTCTTCCAAGTGAAGTATCACAAAAATAGAAAAACAAACACCACATGTACTCACCATTAAATTGATTGACACTTATGTGCACATATGGAAGTAACATTCAATGGGGATCAGGCAGGTGGGAGGGGCAAGGAGAGGATAGATAAATTTACACCTAATGGGTGCTGTGGGTGCTCTTGGGGGGATGGGCACGCTTGTAGCTTTGAATGGGGTGGTGCAAAGGCAATTTATGTGACCAAAGCGTTTATACCCCACAATATTTTGTTATAATAAAAATAAATAAATAAATAAATTTATGTTATATCAACTTAAGCAAACCAAAACATGTCAAAATAATCATGCAAATTAGTCTAAAAGGTATGTTTAAGAAATTAAAAGATTAGTTAAATGTGGTTCATTTTCTACATCACTATGACAAAATTTTGCCTGTGTCCTTCAAACATGTAAAGTTGTTTGATGGACTCATGGCACAAATTTTGAGGTATCTTCTTATATTTGCTTAGAGAACTAATGCATTCATAAATTCTCTTAGTAGACAGAGAATTATTAATATATGGCTCAAAGTATTTAGTTTTAGTGTTTATATCGAAGGATTTACTCAGGGAATCATTAAAGCTTCACCACACTTTGCCTAAGACATCAGAGTCAAAAGTTCCACACACAGTGCTCTGCATACATCATATAGTGTTGGGCTCACATGGCATGAAGGGCGGTCATTATTTGATGGGGGAGGGTCAAATGAGTGGTCCTTCTTGACAGAATGACCTTGTTTAATGCCCTCTGTGCCATTCACTCCTCCATTCTTGATCAGCCAGTTCCATTTATCATTCTAATTAGGCAGCATCTTGCCAGCTCAATCAGCCTCAATTACTTTAGGCCTCATTAGTGACTGACATTCTATAACAAGTGCATCTTGGAAGGAGCAAGGTCAGATAAAGAAGTTGAGTACATAGAGAGAAAGTACATTCATATCTGTATACATGAGGCTTTTAATTTTGGCAAGACATTCATACGATATTCAAATTTTTTTCCATAGTCAGATTATAACCCTCTGATCAAAAACATTTTGTTTGTATTTAGCATCATATAAATACTCTCAAAATTTGATGTCTAAATCTATGGCCAGAGAATTTAAAATAACATTTAAGTCTATAGGTAATAGCTGTCTATAATGGAAATTGACTCCCCTATGGTATTTCCTTTGTTTCATATATGATGATTTGGTAAAATTAAACAAAAAGAAAAAAACACTGCTCAGAATTGGTGATCAATGGATGAGATTTTCTGTTTCCTTTTATTTAAACCTAGAAGAATACACTATGAAATCACTGCATTTGCTAATTTTTTATAATGTCAATATTTGGAGGAATATTTGTGATATGCTACTTATAAAATATGGATACATATTGTCAAGTTTTAGAAAGTTATATAAAAAACTGTAAAAAAGTAGGATTATTAATATAATTTGACTTCATTTTGATTGTTTTTTACAGTATTATGTGTAAGGTTAGCATTTTTTTAGAGTTTTTAACGTTGGGGTTTTTTTTTTCTTAAGTAAAAGTTAGGAACTCTACACCAGTGGGCCCTAACCTTTTTGGTACCAGGGACTAGTTTCATGGAAGACAATTTTTCCAGGGGCCATGTGTGTGTGGGGGGGGCAGGGGGGTAGGCGGAGCTCAGGCGGTGATGCAATTGATGGAGAGTGGCTGCAAATACAGAAACAGCTTCACTCCCTTGCCTGCTGTTCACCTCCTGCTGTTTTTCCCTTCCCCATTCCCAAGTTCCATGAAAGACAATTTTTCCACAGGGGAGGCGGGAAGAGGGGTTGGAGTAGGGGAGACCTCTGCTGTCTGGAGAACCACAGCAGCAAACTTGAGGTAAGAATATTTTTTTGTTTTTCTTTTTAGCTTCAAAATCCTGTAAGGAATTCACAATTTGTTTTTTTAAGAGTGGACTAAAGTTATTAGAACACAATACGATTCTCTTAAATAATCTCTTAATAATTCCCTATTATGTGCCAGGCATCAGTGAATTGAGTCTGTATAAAACAAAGTCTTTGCTTTTTAGGCACTCACAGATAAAAGAAAAACAGACACATAAACAGGTAATTGCAATGTAATGTGATCCATACAACAATAGAGTGTAAACAGAACACTGAGGAATAAACATCTAACTGCCCAAGATTAAAATGCACAGAAGACGTGAGACTTCACAGAAATTTTCAAAGATACAGAGGTTATTTCAAAGATGGATAAAAGGAGTAAGAAAGAACTGTGCAGAGCAGCATTCCCAGCAGGGGAAGAAGACAAGAAGTGAGGAGGAAAGTAGATTGTTGACAAGCTGGAGCAGTCCCAGACAGAATGGCTGGCAAGAAGCTTTGAACAACAGCCAGACGTGAAGACCTTGGGTGGGAGAATGAAGCCCACATTTCCTGGATTTTGACCTCAAGAATACACAATCTCAATAATTAGCTACAGAAACTATTATCTGAGATTCCAACCTTTGCTCCTCAGTCTTTCACATGCCATCAGCTACCAACCCCTTACTTGTAGCCTAGGTTCCTGGTTCTGACTAAGAATCCAGATGGTTTATTTGTTCCATATACTTAGACTCAGGGATAAACACTCTGACTTCACCTCAATCCGGGCCTTAACTCTGACTGTGGTTCTGATGGCTGTTGTGAGTTCCTCTCTTTGCCCAAGTTCAGCCAGAACCTGTTTTTCAGTTTGTAGCTGTTATCGTGTATTTGTAGAAAATTACCCTATTCAGTGGGACTTCGCCTTATTTAATTGAATTCAAATTAATAAATAAAATTTAAAATATATTCCATAAATGAGTTTAAGTGATATTCAAAATCTTATTATAAATTCATTGTGGTATCTCCATAGAGACATTGCTCATAAACTATTTCATTTTTGGCAATTGTAATTTTGTTGCTATTGTTGATTTAAGAAAAGAGTTATTAGGAAAAGTTTTGTTATGCTTAGAGGAACAGAATTGAAGTATATTGGCAAGTTGATAAATATGGGGATATTTCTGAAAATAAATTCCAAATATGATTATTTGTGGAAACTTTTAGTTTTCATATCAAAATAATTTAAACATATTTTCAGGTTTCTTCCAACAAATGAGTTACAATATATAATATGAACCTATGATGAGTTGAAAATTATTCTACAATAATAATAATTTCACATTCCTGAGCAAATTCACAGTGACAAACTAGAGACATCTAGAAGATGTTATCTTTTTCAACTATCGAAAAACATTCAATGTATGAAAAAAATGACCTCAAAGTAGTAAGTGTAATGACCTGAATAATATTAGTTTAGTTTAATATTTTAACCTATTGTACCTTAAAAATTAAGCTAAAAAACATGTTACTAGGTATTCCATATTATTCAAATAAATAAGCAGGCTACTTTGTTGCATCATTGCACTGAAGAAAATAAAGTATTCCTACAGGTGATATAAACTTTTTTCTTTTTCTCCCTAATAAGCTATGAGCAAGGTTTGGGTGCTGGCAAAAGAGAGTAGAGTTTTTTTTGTTCACTTGTTTTTTTTATTTCAAAATATTAATGACATACAAATGTTTTTGTTACATAGATACATTGTGTAATGCTGAAATTAGGGCTTTTAATGTATCTGTCACCAGACTAGTGTTCACTATAGCCTATAGGTAAATTTTAATCCCTCACCCACCTCCCACCCTCCTCCCTTCTTGGTTTCCAATGTCTTTTACATCTCTTTTTGCCCATGTGTATCCATTGTTTTGCTCCCACTTATTGGTGAGAACTTGTGGTATCTGTTTTTCCATTCCTGAGATACTCCACTTAGGATAATGGTCTACCGTTCCATCCAAATTGCTTCAAAAGATATTATTTTAAAATGGCCATTACTAAACAAGTCAAAAAACAACACTGCCATAGATGCAGAGAGAAAGGAACACTTATACACTGCTGGTGGGATTGCAAATTACTACAACCTATATGGAAACCAGTATAGAGATTCCTTAAAGAACTAAAAGTAGACTTATCTTTCGATCCAGCAATCCCACTACTGGGTATCTACCCAAAGAAAAGTAAGTCATTTTATCCAAAAGACACCTGCATTTGAATGTTTATAGCAGCACAATTCACAATTGCCAAGATATTAAATCAACCTAAGTGCCCATCAGTTCTTGAGTGGATAAAGAAAATGTGATATGTATGTACCATGGAGTACTACTCAAACATGAAAAGGAGTAGGTTTTACTGCTGGCCCCCTCCCCACTCCTCCTTATTTCCATAAATTCCAAATCTGCTCTTGGAAAGTATGATTTTCATTGCATACATTGTTTTCCATCTTCAGTAGAACCTATAAAGCTTAGGTACATTTCTCCTAAGTTCTCACTAATCATTACTCAATCTTTGCTCTTCATAATGTGACAGTCATTTATTTATTGCAGCCATAAATTGATTAATGTGATACCCACTCTTAACCTGTGCTTCTAATAGTGCTTGGTGTGTGTAACTTAGTAAATATCAGATAAAAGCCTGTAGTACAGTTCATTTGCAACTCCACGTATGATTCTGGCTGAGAAAATACACTGGAACAGATCCAGCCATGTGTATAAATCAATTCCATTCACACCCCTGAAAAGCTAGCTATTCCTGCCAGCTTGAACTCTTGGCAGATGGAAGGCTGTGTGTGAAAACTTCTGCAGTTGTTTGCACCATTTCTAAAAAATATAAAGAGAATTACAGCAAAGAATAGTGGAAAACATTTCAGCTCCATGCACGACTGCTCAAGTGAAAATCTTTGCTTTTGAAAGGGATATATAACAACTTGTAAAACCACATAGAGAAGTTTGGATCTGCCAGAGGTTTTCAAATATTTATTTAATTTCCTTTTGTGCTTAATGGGTTATCATCTGTTTTCCTTTATAGAAAATTGCATAAACCTTTCTGAATATCTCAAAGATTAAAGTTCACAGTGAGAGTATAAAACATTTTATGAAGCATAAGCTGCTAGACATACGCTTGAATACTTGGCAGTTTGGATGCTACCTCACCTGTGTTACCTCTAGCAGTAGAGAAGAATAACTAACTGATAACAAAATATCCTTGAGTTATTATGGAGCATTTGTATTTTGGGAAAACCTTTGTTTTTTTTTTTTTTTTGGACTATATTTCTGCTATCACATACTTCTTAATTAAGAACTGAAGAAACACTACTAATACATTACAATAAGTTCTAAGATAACATGAGATGATTTACCAAAAAATACTTGGTGAGCAATATACCACAAGTCCATAATTTTTATGGGTATCATTAGAGCTCTGACAGATGTGTCTGGATAACACCACAATTGTTGCTTATATATACTAAATTATTTTCTCAGATGTTATTTGAATATTTTATGAAAATTTTCATCCTTAGAAAAACAAGCATATGACTATCAACAAAACTAAAATAAATATCTAATGTATTAATATATTAGTCCCAAAGTCCAAAGGTCTAATAAAGATGGTCATTCAGAATGGGAAGGAAAACAGTCCCAATAGCAGAGACAGCAAAAGGTAATGATCTCCCATATGAACACTTATCAATTAGTTGTGGCTCCCTGAAGCAGCTCATGGAGCAGGATTCTGAGGCCTTATCAAACTTCAGCTGGAAAAAGTTGAGATTTATTTCTAATATCTGACAGTAACGTGGATAGATGGTGCTAAAAGTCTCCTGTGTGCATATTGTTTACAAAATATGTATTTCACAGGCAAAAGTAAATTTAAGGCACAGAAGGAATCAGAAACTAAGAAGAATAGGAAAACAAATTTGAAAATGACATCATGTACATTTGTTTGTTTTTAAAAATCTGCTAATGACACTGGCAACATTGAAATTAAAGAAAAGATGGACAGGCAGCCAGAAGACATATTATAAGAAAATATCTTTTCTTATAGAATCAAAAGTAACCTCAGAGTTAAGATACTGATTAAGTCCCAGAAATGAAAATCTTTTGCCCTGCTATAAATGTCTATGTCATGAGTAATCACCTAATACTAGAGTCAGTCTCCAAATACTTAATGGCTGATTGAAAGGCATGGGAGAGACCCAAGAATGTTTGTTCAACTTGCTTTTCACAGGAAGGCAATATTGAAAGTTACTTTTTAATCATGGCCTACTATAAACTCAGCCAGATAGGAAATATTGCCAGTATTATCTAGAGGTACAATATCATATTCCTGAATTCTTGAGGCAGAAAGTGACTAGGCAAAGTTTAATATTAATTTAGATCAAATATTATTCCAATTTTGGAAGCAGTAGCAAGAATAGTAACAGCCTGGCAAGAAGAATAGCCTGGAAAAATTTAGAGTCCTGAGACCAAAATGCCAGGGAAAATCCTACTGAATCTATTCTAGGCTGTAATTCTATTCTCCCTAGCCCATAGAACATCACTGTACTAGTCAGAGCTCTCCAGAGAAACAGAACAACCAATAGGATGTGTGTTCGTCTGTGTGTATACATACATATATGTGTTTGTATACATATATATGTATGTACATATATATGTGTATACATATGTATAAATATATAAATCTATTTTAAGGAATTGGCTCAAGTGATTATGGAGGCTGGAAAGTTGAAAATCTATGGCTGGGCCGGTAGGCTGGAGACCCAGGAAGAGCCAGTGTTACAGTTCCAGTCCAAAGCACAGTCTGTTGCAGAATTCCCTTTTGCTTGGAGAAGGTCAGCATTTTGTTCCTTTCAGGCCTTCAACTGATTGGATAAGGCCCAGCCCCATTATGGAAGGTAATATTCTTTACACAAAGGCCACCATTTTAAACCTTAATTTCATCCAACCACATCCTCAACAAAACATCTGTAGTCCAGCCAAGTTGAAAGATAGAATTAAGTATCACAACCACCAACCAGAGATGAAGAAACAACAAAAGTCAGTCCAAAGTTTAATATGTCCCTACAATGTGAAAGCATCATGGGAGCTTGGAATGCATAATCTCCTTTGCTTGAGGATTCAATTAGATTAAGTTCTCCAACTATTTATTATATGTTATTACAGACTATTTCTATAAAAATCGATTACACAATATTTTTCATTCCTCATTCTGCCGTAGGATCTATTATTCTCCCTTTAAAGGGAGAGATCTAATTCCCTTCTCTTTGCATCTGGATTTTCCTTAGTCATTCATTTGTAACCAGTAAAATTCGGTGGCAGTGAAACCGCATGACTTGTGAGGGTACATGAAAAAAAGCCATGAGCTTCAAATGGCCACCTTGGACACTCAGTCTCAGGATGCTTCCTCTCATAGGTGCCCTGCATGAGAAAGCCATGGAGGGATCAAGCAGGGGCTCAGGTCAGCAGTTGCAGCTAAGTTCATACTGTGAGTCATCTTAGTTCACATTCCTGACATCTCACTGCAGACACCTCCAGTGATTTCAGCCCTTAGACATTCCAGTCACCCCCAGCCATTAGAATCTTCCCAGATGAGGACCTGAACAACATTCAGCAGAGAAAAGCCATCCCCACTATTCTTTGTCCAAATTCCTGGCTGAAGAATAGGTGAGCATAACAATATAATGGTTGTTGTTTCACACTACTGAGTTTGGGGTGGTTTGTTATGTCATACAGATAATCAGACCAAGTGACTACTGAGTGGAAAATATACTAGGTAACCATGAGGGATGAAAACTAAAATAAAAAGTTGATGTTGGGGGCGGAGCAAGATGGCGGACGAATAACACCGCCAGACAGAGGGTCTCTGCAGAAAAGACCGATTCTAGCAGAAACTAGAGGAAAGAAGCAAGAAGACGAGCATACAGCGGACAAGGGCCGGAAGGAGGGGTCCTGAGACCCCAGGAGACTCCACGGGAGGAGGCTGCGGAGGAGAACTGGAGGCTGAGACCACCGGAGCAGCCCAGAGACCAGCGGCAAGGGTAGGTGGATTCGCTGTTTCCCCTCCCCTGCATTCGGGACTGCTGGTGGGCTCCCCAGTGGGTGGAGAGACCTGCGGACACCAGCCCAGAGACTGCCGCCGCCTGCCAACGGTGAGCCTGTAGCAGACGTGGCACCAGGTTCCCAACTTCCTCCGGGCACCTCCGTGTGCACGGAGCCGAGCCGCGCGGCAGGCGCCATATTGCCTCCTCCTTCCCTCCGCCGACCCTACCCACGGCTGCCCAGAGAGACAATACAGCCACCAGCCGGAGGCACCTCCAGGGAACGGGACCTTCCCGTTTGGGACCCCGCCCACCCTCCCAGGTGCTGCTGGCACCGTGTTCCCAGGAAAACGGTGCCGACTCAGAGGCTGAGAGACATAGACCCAGCTTGGGCTCCCTGTGGGTGAATTAGGACCGGAAATCCTCTCCCTGGTGGGAATACAGTTTGAACTCTGGGACCCAGAGGTCGGACCTGCAGACCAGATCCCCTGCACCGAGGGCTAGCATTGCCCGGGGCACAGAAGGGCTATACGTGAACAGCCTACTGAGGGCTCTGTGCCTCCAGGGGTGGATCGGCGCCCTAGAGAACAACCCTCCTCCCAGGAGGAGGCCGTGCGCCCAACCCAGGTGGCGTTCCTGTGCAGGGAACCTCCCCGCCGGCATCACAGTCTGGGGAGGCCTGGTGGCTTGTGGTCTGGCCTGCTGGCAGAGGCCCAGGAGTAGCTGCAGAGTTGGAGAGGGTGGAAAGAAGCGGCCTGCTGCAGACTGCGGGTCTCAGACAGCCCCACCCCCACACCCAGACTTTCTGGCTGAGCGGGACCATTCCAGCCCCGCCCTGACAGCTTTCCCTGGAAGCTGAGAACAGAACTTTGACCCCTGCTAACGGCCTGAGGGCAGGCTTATCCAACTCAGCTCCGCCCAGAACGAGAGCTGATAACAGGACTCAAAATCAACATCATAGCCTGTTCCTCCAAGCAAACGCCACCTACTGACAGGGACGGCATCTTGCACAGTCTTTCCACGGCATCCACTGACTCAATATACAGGGAGTGGTCCAATTTCACCCACAGGCACCAACTAACGTCTCAGAAACTAAACAAGGTGTGTGAATACCCAAACAATAACCTAAGGAAAGAAACAACAACTGATCGACATGGGAAGAAATCAGCGAAAGAACTCAGGAAATATGAAGAACCAAACGGAAAACACACCCCCAAGGAGGAGCACCAGCCCCCTAGAAACGGACACCGACCAAAATCAGGCAACCAATATGACAGAAGAGGAATTTCGTATGTGGATCATAAGAACACTCACCCAGCTGCAACAACAACTCAATAACCAACACCAAGAAAACACAAAAAACCTCCAAGAAATGGAACAAAGGTACAACAAAGAGATTGACACAGTGAAGAAAACTTTAACCGAAGTCCTGGAGATGAAGAATCAACTCAGAGAACTACAAAATACTGTGGAAAGCCTCAAGAACAGGGTAGATCAAGCAGAAGAAAGAATCTCAGAGCTTGAAGATAACACCTTCCAATTAAATAAATCAGTCACAGAAATACAGCAGAGAAACAAGAGAAAAGACCAAAGCCTACAAGAGCTGTGGGATTATGTGAAAAAACCTAACGTGAGGGTCATAGGTTTAGCTGAAGGGGAGGAAGACAACACTCAAGGGCTGGACAAGCTTTTTGAAGATATAATAGAGGAAAATTTCCCAGGCCTTGCTCAAAATCTCGATATACAAGTTCAAGAAGCCCAGAGGACCCCTGGGAGATTCAATGCAAACAGGAAGACGTCACGTCATGCAGTCATCAGACTGAACAAAGTATCAACTAAAGAGGCCCTTCTAAGAGCTGTAAGACAAAAGAAGCAAGTGACATACAAGGGAAAGCCAATTCGAATAATATCAGACTTCTCTAATGAGACTTTACAAGCAAGGAGAGACTGGGGCCCCATTCTCACTCTTTTGAAACAAAACAATGCCCAGCCTAGAATATTATTCCCTGCAAAACTAAGCTTCGTATATCAAGGAGAAATAAAAACATTCTCAGACAAGCAAAGGCTCAGAGAATTCACCAAGACAAGACCAGCCCTACAAGAAGTACTTAAAACAGCGTTATGCACGGATCATCATAATAATAATCCACGGATATAAAAACAACCAAAACCCAAAGATATTAAAGGCCAGATATTACAATGGCTCAAGACAGAAATCATAGCAACAACATCCAACCCAACAGAATGATCAGTAATCTACCTTACCTATCAGTTCTCTCAATAAATGTGAATGGCTTAAACTCTCCACTCAAGAGACATAGGCTGGCTGAATGGATAAGAAAATACAGGCCAAGTATATGCTGTCTTCAGGAAACACATTTAACCTTCAAGGATGCACATAGACTAAAAATAAAAGGGTGGAGATCAATATTCCAAGCAAATAGAAGTGAAAAGAAGGCTGGTGTGGCAGTTCTAATTTCAGACGATTTAGTTTTTAAACCAACAAAAGTAGTAAAAGACAAAGAGGGTCATTATATAATGGTGAAGGGCACAGTCCATCAAGAAGAGATAACAATTTTAAATATATATGCACCCAACTTAGGTGCACCCAGATTCATAAAGCAAACCTTACTGGAGCTAAGCAAATGGATTAATAGCAACTCCATAATCGCCGGAGATTTCAACACCCCACTGACGGCACGAGACAGATCCTCCAAACAGAAAATTAATAAAGAAATAATGGACTTAAACAAAACTCTAGAACAATTGGGTCTGACAGACATCTACAGAACATTCTACCCAAAATCCACTGAATATACGTTCTTCTCATCAGCTCATGGGACATTCTCTAAGATTGACCATATCCTAGGACACAAAGAAAATCTCAAGTAATTTAAAAAAATAGAAATCATACCATGTACCTTCTCAGATCACAGTGGAATAAAACTAGAAATCAACCCTAACAGAAACTCACATTTCTACACAAAAACGTGGAAATTAAACAACCTCCTACTAAATGATTACTTCGTAAATGAAGAAATCAAGACGGAAATAAAAAACTTCTATGAAGAAAACGACAATGGAGAGACAAGTTATCAACTCCTCTGGGACACAGCTAAAGCAGTTCTGAGAGGAAAGTTTATCTCCATAAATGCCTATAACCAAAAGGCAAGAAGATCACAAATAGACAATCTAATGAAACGACTCAAAGAGCTGGAAAAAGAAGAACAGACCAACCCCAAACCCAGCAGAAGAAGTGAAATCAACAAGATCAAATCAGAACTAAATGAAATTGAAAACAGGAAAGCTATTCAGGAGATTAATAAAACAAAAAGTTGGTTCTTTGAAAAAATAAACAAAATTGACACGCCATTGGCTAAGCTAACGAAAAGCAGAAAAGAGAAATCTCTAATAAGCTCCATCAGGAATAAAAAAGGAGATATCACAACTGATCCCAAAGAGATACAAGATACAATTTATGAATACTACAAAAATCTTTATGCACACAAACTGGAAAATGTGGAGGAAATGGACAAATTTCTAGAAACACACAGCCTCCCTAGGTTCAACCAGGAAGAAATAGATTCCCTGAACAGACCAATCTCAACAGCTGAAATAGAAACAGCAATTAAAAATCTCCCTGAAAAGAAAAGTCCCGGTCCAGATGGCTTCACACCTGAATTTTACCACACTTACAAAGAAGAACTAGTACCTATCTTGCAGAAACTATTCCACAACATCGAGAAGAACGGAAACCTCCCCGACACCTTTTATGAAGCGAATATTACTCTGATACCAAAACCAGGAAAGGATGCAACAAAAAAAGAAAACTACAGACCAATATCCCTAATGAATATAGATGCAAAAATTTTCAACAAAATCTTAGCTAACCGAATCCAGACTCTTATCAAAAAAATAATCCACCATGACCAAGTGGGCTTCATCCCAGGGATGCAGGGATGGTTCAACATACGTAAATCTATAAATGCAATTCACCACATCAACAGAAGCAAAAACAAAGACCACATGATTCTTTCAATAGATGCAGAAAAAGCTTTTGACAAAATTCAACACCCTTTCATGATACGAACACTTAAGAAAATAGGCATAGAAGGGACATACCTAAAAATGATACAAGCCATATATGACAGACCCATAGCCAACATCATACTGAATGGGGAAAGATTGAAATCATTCCCACTTAGAACTGGAACCAGACAAGGCTGCCCACTATCTCCACTTCTGTTCAACATAGTGCTGGAAGTCTTGGCTACAGCAATCAGACAGGAAAATGGAATCAAAGGTATCCAAATAGGGGCAGAAGAGATCAAACTTTCACTCTTTGCTGATGATATGATATTGTATCTAGAAAACCCCAAGGATTCAACCAAGAAACTCCTGGAACTGATCAATGAATTTAGTAAAGTCTCAGGATACAAAATCAATACACAGAAATCAGAGGCATTCATATACGCCAACAACAATCTAATTGAGAAACAAATCAAAGACTCAATTCCCTTCACAATAGCAACAAAGAAATTAAAGTACCTAGGAATATATTTAACCAAAGAGGTAAAAGACCTCTACAGGGAGAATTATGAAACACTGAGGAAGGAAATAGCAGAGGATGTAAACAGATGGAAATCCATACCATGCTCGTGGATCGGCAGACTCAATATCATCAAAATGTCTATACTACCCAAACTGATCTACAGATTCAATGCAATACCTATTAAAATCCCATCAGCATTCTTCACAGATATAGAAAAAATAATTTTACGCTTCGTATGGAACCAAAGAAGACCCCGAATATCAAGAGCAATTCTAGGCAACAAAAACAAAATGGGAGGCATTAATATGCCAGATATCAAACTATACTACAAAGCTGTAGTAATTAAAACAATATGGTATTGGCACAAAAACAGCAATATTGACCAGTGGAACAGATGTGAGAATCCTGATATAAAACCATCCTCATATAGCCATCTCATCTTTGACAAAGCAGACAGAAACATACGCTGGGGAAAAGAATCCCTCTTCAATAAATGGTGCTGGGAAAACTGGATAGCCACCTGTAGAAGGCTAAAACAGGACCCACACCTTTCACCTCTCACAAAAACCAACTCACGCTGGATAACAGACTTAAACCTAAGATATGAAACTATTAGAACTCTAGAGGAAAAAGTTGGAAACACTCTCCTAGACATCGGCCTGGGCAAAGAGTTTATGAAGAAGTCCCCAAAGGCAATCACAGCAGCAACAAAAATAAATAAATGGGACATGATCAAACTACAAAGCTTCTGCACAGCCAAAGAAATAGTCATGAAAGTAAACAGACAACCTACAGAATGGGAGAAAATTTTTGCATCCTATGCATCCGATAAGGGACTGATAACTAGAATATACTTAGAACTCACGAAAATTAGGAAGAAAAAATCAAATAACCCCATTAAAAAGTGGGCAAAGGACTTGAACAGAAATTTTTCTAAAGAAGACAGAAGAATGGCCAACAAACATATGAAGAAATGCTCAACATCTCTAATCATCAGGGAAATGCAAATCAAAACCACAATGAGATATCACTTAACCCCAGTGAGAATGGCCTTTATCAAAAAATCTCCAAACAATAAATGCTGGCGTGGTTGCGGAGAGAGAGGAACACTCCTACACTGCTGGTGGGACTGCAAACTAGTTCAACCTCTGTGGAAAGCAATATGGAGATACCTTAAAGCGATACAAGTGAATCTACCATTTGATCCAGCAATCCCATTGCTGGGCATCTACCCAAATGATCCAGTGACACTCTACAAAAAAGACACCTGCACTCGAATGTTTATAGCAGCACAATTCATAATTGCAAGGCTGTGGAAACAGCCCAAGTGCCCATCAATCAAAGAATGGATTAATAAAATGTGGTATATGTACACCATGGAGTACTATTCAGCTCTAAGAAACAATGGTGATATAGCACACCTTATATTTTCCTGGTTAGAGCTGGAACCCATACTACTAAGTGAAGTATCCCAAGAATGGAAAAACAAGCACCAGATATATTCTCCAGCAAACTGGTATTAACTGAGTAGCACCTAAGTGGACACATAGGTGCTACAGTAATAGGGTATTGGGCAGGTGGGAGGTGGGAGGGGGGCGGGTATATACATACATAGTGAGTGAGATGTGCACCATCTGGGGGATGGTCATGATGGAGACTCAGACTTTTGGGGGGAGGGGGGAAATGGGCATCTATTGAAACCTTAAAATCTGTACCCCCATAATATGCCAAAATAAAAAAAATAATTAAAACTTAAAAAAAAAAAAAAAGTTGATGTTGCATCTAGCAGTTAAAAATATAAAAACAATAAAGATATAAAGGAAAAAGTTCAGGATAAAATAAGAAGACATTTCTTTTTTTATTCCAAAAAAAAAAAAAAAAGACCAGTTCCTAAATCAGAAAGGTACATCAATCATACTTAATAAGTGATATGCATAATATTAATATACCTAGTATTTTTAAAAATAGTACTGTCTTAAAAAAATAAATATAGCTTATTTGGTTTTTGCAACTCTGATCCCCGGCTGTGTGCCCTCTCTGTCTCTTTGCACATCCTCTTTTGACCTTTTTTCTGCTTTGAATCAAAAGAAACCCCAAACTGTCAGAGGCAATGCTTACCCGAGGCCACTACTACCAAAGGAGTAAGTGGGAGGAGAATCAAAAGGGTTTCTTCTTCTTTTCCAATGCTAGGGGAGTGGGAGAGCAGGAGGCAATCAAGCAGAATATTTCAATAATTCATTTTTCTATTTCATGTCCTTCATTTTCTAATGGAATGAAATTTTTAAAAATCTGTTCAGAGAGTACCTTATATTATAAATCTTGTTTCACTAGGCTGTAAACTCCTAAATGACAGGAAGTCTGTCTTTTTTCTCCTCATATTTTGAATAGAGTCTTGTATCCTGACCTCTCAAATATTAAATCAGTCAAGTCTTGGAACAAAGAGGATTCAAAAAATTGTGGAGTTTTTTTTTTTTTTTTTTTTTCATAACATACAGGTCCTTTTGCTTCCCAGTAAAGATAATGAAAGGTCTTAATCATATCATAGGTGCCAACTTTTCATTTTCCTGGTGAGTGCCCTGGTAGTAAATCCAAATCAAACACTTATTGAAGCAAAGTTAGGTTGCTAAAATGACCAGAGTAGCAGGTCATCTTAGCCATCTTCTCCCATTTCCCCGAGAGTGGAAGATTGCTCCATAAACCATGTTCCTTGATGCTCATCCAACCCTGTTCTAAGTGATGAAAGTAATGGTCTAATATTCTTTTCTTTAAGAAGTATTTTATGCTCTTTAGACTAGACTTTCAAAGTCTAAAGGACAGCACTCTGAGAAAACTCCGACTTTAAAACTTGAGGGGCCAGTAAGTTGCAAACGCAAGGTCAGAACATATTAAAGTAAATGGGCAGTTTGGTCCCTCTTACTCACAGAGCCAACACATAGCAGAAGAATGGCCCTGACACTAAGAAAAGTTTCTAGATAATTATCCAATCTTTTCCTTAAGACCTTAGAGCATCCATGCTTACAGCACATGGAAAGGTATCCAAATAGAAGCTGCTTCTTTACAAAAGAAAGAGAGAGAGAGAGAGTTCATTTTTAAGAAACACAGAAGAAATTGGAATATATATGTATATAATACCCAGAAGAAAAAAACAGCAAAAAATATGATGTACCAGTTCAATGGTATCATCTAGTAAGACAAAAGAAAGTAAAAATTTAGATGAATGAACTGTGTGTATAAATGAAAAATATCAAATTATAAATCTTTAGACTAAAATTGAGTGTGTTGATACACAAGATCACATCTGAAAATGGCCAAACTTGTAGTAATATTTAAATAGTAATTAACAGTTTCTTCAACATAAAAGTGTTCCCATACTAAGAGTATTTTGAGCAGTCGGGGTTATCTAGGTAATTTGAGATGTCCATTGACAAAACAAAAATCAGGGCCCCTTGTCCCAAAATTAAGAAAAAGGCTTTCCCATTTTTTTTCACAATTCTTCTCCCAATCTGTCATGGTATTTTTTATATTTACTTTTATTTATTCACCTTTATATAAATAAGCTATAAACTATGCACATATGTAAAATATAGAATTTTCATTTACTTATTTAATGTCACACACGCTTGCTATGGGAACATTTGCAGGGTGGGCACAGACCCTGATGGGCACCAAGTACCCCACTCTGTGACCCCAACCCTCCCCACACTCAGGTTTTGGCCCTCACTTGGGGTGACTGAGAACCCATCCTGGGGGACTTAGGTCCCTGGCACATGCTCCTTTGTCTCATCAGATTTCACTTATAAAACACAAATTCAAAGGTACAATTGTTAAGAATTGTGTAACAGTAACTGGGTAGCAACAAACTCCAAGCCTTGTGTCCTTCTGAGAGTGGGGCCCTGTGTGACTGCTTTGGTTGGTTATAAACCCATGAAGCCAGACCTATTAACAGGCAATATTTAGAAAATAAAACTCATGATATTTAATGCAATTCAATATTATGCCTTATTGGTTCTAAGGTTATGTTTTCTCTTACTTATAATTTAGAGTGATTTTTTTTCTATTTTAAGGATTTTTATTTGTTTAATTTGAATTTTCAGAAATTTTCTCTTCTAGAATAAATTTATTTAAAATAAAAGGGTGTGATGGCTTTCAAATAGGTCACCTCAGCTAGGCTGAATCCAGCTGCTCTTCCATGTATGCTTCTCATACAATGAGCCTCTGGAGAAATTCTTATAGGGGATTTGGAAGACAAATGTGAAACAGCAGCCTTTTTGGAGCTCATATACCTTGTTGCTTATCTGTGGCTCATGTTGTTGGCACAGAGCAATGGGCAGGCCTACAATCAGTTTAAAGATCCAGCAATAGGTACAAGATAGCCGTACAGAGGCTGCATAGCCAGCCCCCATAATTAAGGTTGAATCCCTACAACAAATTACACATACACACACACGCACCATATATATGTATACACACACACACACATATAATTTACATACACACATATATTTACCCCCCCACACACACACATACATTCTGCTTTCCTGAATGAATCCTGACTAATATAAGGGATTATTAACAAAACAGTATATGATTCAGAAGCAGGTTAAATACATTTCCTAAGAATTTTATGGTATATTTATAAATACTGAGATAATTTTAAATAAAATTTGAAAAATACCCTATGTATTATTATCAGGCTTATTTTTACTCCTCTAATATTTAGGATCAGATGGTTCTAAGCATTCCTTCTGGCTTTGTCTCTTCTGATCCTACTCTTCAGCTCCACCTCACATGAGCTCACCAAGAGAGAGCTAGCTACACTCTAGAATCCTTTCCCTCATACATCCCCATCTCTTTGATTCAGAAAATGTATCCCAGCTATTGCAACTAATGTTTTGCAGTAACATTCTCAAGCTATAGTTGTATATGATTTCTTCAATTTCAAACTTGACAGATGAACGGTTTGTCTTTTCTGGGACACACAATTCTCCAATCTAATATTTTGCTTCATTAATAACATAAAACAAGGAAAGAAGATTCTGAGGCCATAGGTTATTATGAGAAAAATGAGCTAGTCACCAGAGAGTTATGTGTTCCAACCATATCAATAGATAGATCAATGGTAAAAGTCCCTTTCTATGTTTGAAAATCATATTGAAACTTAGTGGGACATTTTATCCTTTTTATATATTTTTCTTCAATTCCCTCATAAATATATATGGGGTAGCATTTTATAATATCTCTAAGAAAAGAGCTCATAAATAAGTCTCTATTTTGAATTATTTTCCAAAAAATGTAAAATGTCCAGGTTGATAAGTAATAGGCAGATAGCCAATTTTAATTCATTAAATTTATTCCTTTGGTCATTGCTACTCATTCTGTGTCTATGACTCCTCTAAGACACTTTAGTAAGCTCCATTTGAACACATACAATGAAATTGCTGCTTGTCCCCTAAAAACACTTCAAAAAATAGATGATGAATATTTAGAGAGTAGTTGATACATTTGCATTTTTGTTTGTTTTTATTTCCTGCATTGTACCAAAGTTATAGGTTTCACTTTAAGATTCCAAATTACCTTGAAAGTGAGAAATTACTTTGTGGTTTACAATGTCTTTCTTCAAACTCTCTGGTCCCAAGGCTTTTATCTATATGAATCCTAGAGATCTCATCCTCTTTGGAATAATAGTCCCTAGAACTTTAGAGAACAACCCTGCTTTTTTTCTTGATTACTCTATATAATTTAAACATGACTATTTAAAATGGTATAAGGTCTCAAAATCTATATGCAACTAGCATTTCTTCATTTTCTGGTATATTTTGGCACTAGGAATTTCTAGGAATTCCCTATATTTGTAATGACCAATTTTGTATGTTGGGTTGCTAATTTATTTGTATTAGACACAGTCCACAAAGTAACTGATATAAGAAAAATATCTGTGGTAAACAATGACAAAGAATAAATGGCAATGACCACAAAATCTACAAATAATTGTAGGGGTTCCTGCCAGGATAGGGGAAACAAACATTCAAACAATAAAAATGCATTAAGAAAGTCTGTTGGCACCATTTTTCCACAGCCATGTGTTCACTTTGTGTCTTTGTGTCACGTTTTGGTAATTCTCACAATATTTCAAATTTTTTCATTGTTATTATATCGTCATTATATTTTCTTTATTATCATGGTGATCTGTAATCAGTGATACTTAATTGCAATTGTAATCGTTTTGAGACGCCACAAACCACACCCAAATGACAATGAACTTAGCTGATAATAGTATGATAGTATATGTTCTGACAGCTCTACTGACCAGCCATTCTCCCATCTCTCTCCATCTTCTCAGCCCTTTTAATTCCCTGAGACATAACAATATAGAAAGTAGATTAATTAAATAACCCCACAATGGGCTCTAAGTTTTCAAGAGAAAGAAAGAGTTGCACATCTCTTACTTTAAATCAAAAGCTAGAAATGATTAAGCTTGGCAAGGAAGGCATATTAAAAACCAGGATAAAGTGAAAGGTTCTTGCATCAAACAATTAACCAACTTGTAAATGCAAAAGAAAAGTTCTTAAAGAAAATTAAAAGTGCTACTCAAGTGAACAAATGAATCATAAAGTGAAATAGCCTTATTGTTGAAATGGAAATAGTTTTAGTGGTCTTTGTAGATGATCAAACCAGTTAAAACATTCCCTGAAACCAAAGCCTAACCAGAGAAAGGCCCTAACTCTCTTCAATTTTATGAAGTCTAAGAAAGATGAGTAAACTGCAGAGAAAAAGCTTGAAGCTAGCAGAGTTTGCTTCATGTGGTTTAAATAAAAATCCGTCTCCGTAATATAAAAGTGCAGGATGAAGCAGCAAGGACTGAAGTAGAACCTGCTGCAAGTTATTAAGAAGATCTAGCTTAGATCACTAATAAAGGTGGCTACACTAAACAACAGGTTTTTAATGTAAACAAAACAGCCTTCTATTGGAAGATGCCATTTAGGAATTTCATAGCTAAAGAGAAGTCAATATCTGTCTTTAATGCTTCAAAGGACAGGCTGACTCTTTTGTTAGGGGCTAATGCATCTGGTGACTTTAAGTTGAACCCAGTGCTCATTTACCATTTAAAAAAATCCCAGGGCCCTTAAAAATTATGCTAAGTCAACTCTACCTCTTTACCTGTACTCTATAAATGGAACAACAATGCCTGGATGGTAGTACATCTGTTTACAGCATGGTTTATTGAATATTTTAGTCCCACTGTTGAGACTTACTGCTCAGATGAAAGTTTTCTTTGAAAATATTACTGCTATTTAATAATGCATCTAGTCACCAAAAAGCTCTAATGGAGGTATACAAGGAGATTAACATTTTGATGCTTGCTAACCAATGTCCATTATGTAGCCCTTGGATCAGAGAGCAATTTTGACTTTCAAGTTTTATTATTTAAGAAATACACATCATAAGACTATAGCTGCTATAGATGATGATTCCTCTGGAGAATCTGGGCAAAGTAAATTGAAAACCTTATGGAAAATATTTACCATTCTAGATGCCATTAAGAACACTCATCATGGAAAAAAGTCAAAATGGTTACATTGACAGGAGTTTGGAAGAAGTTGATTTATACCCCCATTGATGACTTTGAAGGGTTCAAGACTTCAGTGGAGAAAGTATAATAACTTCATAAGTGGTAGAAATACCAAGAAAACTAGATTAGAAGTAGAGCCTAAAGATTTGACTGATTTTCTGCAATCTTATGATCAAACTTCAATCAATGAGAAAATGCTTCTTATGAATGAGCAAAGAAAGTGGTTTCTTAAAATGGAAGTTACTCTTGATGAAGGTGCTTAGAACATTGTTGAAATGACAACACAGGATTTAGAATGTCATATAAATTTAGTTGGTAAATTAAGCAATGGCAGGGTTTGAGAGGATTCACTTCAATTTCCAAAGAAGCTCTACTGTGGGTAAAATGCTATTAAACAGCAGTGCATGCTACAGAGAAATCTTTCATAAAAGAAAGAGTCAATCACTGTGGTAAACTTAATTGTTGTTTTATTTTAGATCATTACCACAGCCACCTCAGCCTTCAGCCACCACCATCCTGATCAGTCAGCAATCATCGTCGTCGATGCAAGACCCTTCACCAGCAAAAAGATTATGACTTGCTGAAGGCTCAGATGATCATTAGCATTTTTTTAAGTAATAATGTATTTTTAAATTAAGGCATGTACATTTTTAGATATAATGCTATTGAACACTTAATAGACTACTTTTACATGGACTGAGAAACCAAAATATTTATGAGACTCTCTTTATTGCAACATTCATTTTATTGCTTTGGTCTAGACCCAAGCACACAATATCTCTGAGGTATGCCTGTACACATATTCAGGTACTAAGTGCAATCAAAGTATTTCAGAAACAATTTCTCTTAAATTCCATGTGGTATTAACTTATGGAACAAACTCAGTGAATGCATTTTTCAAAAGAACAACAAATTCAGAAGTGATTTCTAGTAGCTTTCTCTAGAGAAAGTTTAGAGCATGGCCTTCAAACACACCTCAGTGAAAATAAGGCTTCAAGAAACCAAGAGATTCTCCCTTAGGCAGCACATATACTAAAAATAGAAAACCAAGAGACAGCTATAATTACCAACCACTAGATCACTGAATTTATTGGTAAAGATAATTTTTATTTTATTTATCAAATGGCTAGTGTATAAGTATTTTATTCATGTAATTGATGGAAAAACCATCTGTAAATACAAGGTCAAGAAGAGTACACACATTTGAAGCTCAATATTTATAAGAGATTTCCAAATGCATCATAAATTCAAACCTGTTGCTATCATCTTCCTTCACACAATTCTAACAGAACAACTAATTCATTGAGTGCTCTGTCAATCACTCAACCTATTACATAAGTAAACTAAATCTGGCTAGTTAAGAAAAAATCATAACAAGAACAAAACAATTTTGCAGTGATTTATCTGAAAATGTTTATAGCCTGAGAGTCTCTGAGTTCTACTCTTTGCTTTAAAATTGAAATTGAGTATTTGTACATTAGAATAATATTATTTTAGATCTTTGAAAAAGAATTATGATCATCCTACGATAGGCTCTCAATACCATAATCACATCCATTTCAAATACATTTTATCAGAATGTGCAACTTTAAATATTTCTCACTCTCAATTATTCTTTTAAAAATTTAATTATAAATGTCTGCTTAAAACATAATCTGTTTCTTAAATATCTTCTCCAATATTTATGTGAGGAAGCATTTTCCATGCTACACTAACCAACACTTTTCATTTATGTACTCTCATTGCATTTCTAGATCACTGGGTTTTTGTGATTCAATACATGGAGTTTGTGCCTCTGTACTAAAAAGTTAGCAAGACAGCACTTGCAAAATTACTTTTCACTCCACTAAAGTGAGCTCTATGGAAGGTGCTTTCCTGGTTATTTGAATCTTGTTCATCATTTTTTAATGATAATGCACAATTCACACATGATATCCATGGCTGTATCCTCTGACGTTGGTAAGTCTGAGAGCAGAGTGATATCTGGGAATCACCTAAGGAATACAGACTCACCCTCTGGCATCCTTATATGGAAAACACCAACATGCACTAACTCAGGAAAAGACTTGGCTAAAAATAATTTAAATCATTTTAAGGCTGCCACTGTCACTTTTATCACTTTGCAATCATTCACTTATTAATTACTTTTTTAAAAGCTTGTAGAGAGATAAAAATAAGAAGTTAGTGGAAAGACTTTATTTTCACGAAGTGATAACAAATTTGAATTCAGTTTTGTTTTTATTTAAAGTTAAAAATTAAAAAAGTATTGAAATGAAAATATCAGTAGGTAGCTTGAGGAACCAATTGAAGATAAAGAGATTTCTTGGCCAGGCATAGTGGTTTACACCTGTAATCCCAGCACTTTGAGAGGCTGAGGCAGGAGGATAGTTTGAAGCCAGGAGTTTGAGACCACCCTGAGCAACATAGCAAGACCCCATCTCTAGAAAAGATAAGAAAAAATTAGCTGGGCATGGTGGCACATGCCTGTAGTCCTCCCTACTCAGGAAGCTGAGGCAGGAGGATTGCTTGAGCCCAGGAGTTCAAGGCTGCAGAGAGTCTTGATCATGCCACTGCACTCCACACTGGGTGACACAGAGAGACCCTATCTCTAAATAAATAATTATGTATCTCTACATAAATAAATAAGAGAGATTTCTCAGGCCACACATATGTATTTGTTAATTATATAGCAAGGAATCATCATAAATGAAGCCATGAGACCTAATATCATCTTGGAGAGCATGAAAAGAAAAGAAGGACTGAGTGGTCCAGGAATATGGCTGACTTTACTGACACCTAGAAATTATTACGTATTACATATAAGAATCTTTTCAGTTTCTACTACAACATATTTCTAGAAACCTCATCATGAACATAATCTCTCACAATTGCAACTGGAAGTACCTAAAAACTCAATATGAAAAGTTTCATAATTTAGAATCAAATCAAGCAATAAATAATAAAAACAATGATATAAAAACCACAATCATTTCAATTGTAAAAGTATTTTTTGAATCATAAAATTTTAGCTGAAAAGTTATTAATATAACTTAATCCAAACCCTTAATCACTTCGGTATCAGCGTTGACTATAGTCAATAGCCACAGATGAACGCACACAGCGACTTTAGCTGACAGCCAAGCGTGGACTTTAGCCTACCGACAGCCGTGATATGACTTTTCTAATATTTCATTTATCAAAATAGAATTGTGAACATTTAAAAATAAAGTAGTGAAAACATATATGTATATGTTACCTATTCTGATTTTCATTATAAGTAAAGCTGCCTGTAAAGTAAAACAAGCTTTCAAAGCTTTAAAGCTTTCCTCATCACACAAGAGCAAAATGGATTCGTAGTCAATGCACAGCACAAACTATCATGGGGACAATGTGCCGGCTGTGGGCAAGGTTTCATGGCCGGTGAACGTGGTACCAAAGTGGTTAATTAGTAAATGAGAAAACTTAACCCTCATGGATAGATTGTTTCCAAACATAGCCTGAACTATCCCATCCATCTTTACATACCCTTTTGCAATTTGTTACCCCTCATATCAAGAAATAGAATGCATTTTCCTTCCCCTTGAATTTTGCCTGCCCTGTGAATTGTGTTGACCAAAAGAAAGTGGTGGAAGTATTGTTGTGTGTCTTTTGGACCTAGGCTTTAAGAGACCTTGAAACATCCATTTATGCTTGGGGCCTAGCTGCCATGTTGTAAGAAAACTGGTTAAGCCCATATGGAGGAAAATAGGATCTCTCAATAGCCAGTATGTGAGTACAACCAACATTGACAGCCCCATGTCAGCTAAAGCCCCAACTGAGTGCAGGTGTTCAAGTGAGCCCAGGTAAGACCTACAAAAGAACCACCATGCTGAGCATAGGCTACCCACAATATTCAGAGAAATACTCAATAATTGTCTAAGCCACTAAGTTTTGGAATGGTTTATTATGCATTATTAGAGAGCTGATACAAACCCAGAGACGCTGACATATTTTATTAGTGTTGCAGTCATATCTAAAACAAATATAACAGTAATACGGAGCATAAAATTCCCAATGTTGCATGTTTTCATGCAATCTAGAAGTTCTAAATATTTATATGATCTTTGATCTATTTCTCTTGAATAACTTAATTTGGGAGTTTGAATGGATATCTTCATTATTTATTGATAAATTTTTTTTTAGCAAACAATTCATTCTTTTCAAAAATAGGCTTCACTGCATCTTAATATTTGAAGCCTTTATGACAGATTGTCAAGTTTTAGAAAGAAAAAAAAAAAAAAACTAGGGTCTCTGGTATGCTTTTGTTGCTGTTGTTTTATTGTGTGCTCTTTCTTAGCTTCTGCTTTCTTTCATTTGTCTTCAACCCTCCCCTCCTCACCTCTTCCTATATATACTTCAAATGGAAAATAAAGAGGAAAACAAGTCACAAAAGAACAGCTGGAAAGATATGTTCACCATTCACATACAAGAGATAGTCAA
Organism: Microcebus murinus; assembly: GCF_040939455.1. Classification (NCBI taxonomy): domain Eukaryota; kingdom Metazoa; phylum Chordata; class Mammalia; order Primates; family Cheirogaleidae; genus Microcebus; species Microcebus murinus. The sequence continues at coordinate 44,155,203 of NC_134108.1, read as the reverse complement.
ATTCCTCAGCCTTAGAAGAAATATATTTATTATAGAGAACACTCAGGCCTTTACTTCATCCAAACTCCATCTAAAACAGTCTTCTGCCTCCTTCCTATTGCCTCCTGAAACCCTCTGCCCAGAAGGCAGCCTTTTACAGCAAGTGAGTGAGTAACGTTGTCTATAAATGAAGTATTGATTTAAAAAATAATGCTAAACAGTATAGGGTTAGACATTGCCTAATTCATCACAGTGTTATGATAGCTTTCTTCATTTAGAAAATTCAGTGCACACCTAAACATGAAAATAAGCCATTTTATTTGTGACTGAATGCATCTTTGCTCATAATCTTAATTTTCCTTGTGAATGTGTCTGAGGGATGAGTAGGGAAAGAAAGGAAATAATGGGTCCTTAATCTTGTCCATTAAACATAACACACAGATAGACAAAAGGCAGAACTCATTATTTACAACTCTGAAGGAGAGAAGGCTGCCACATAAGGCCACCAAATTTTCCCCCCAAAGACAGGGTAATAGCAAACTGGTGTGTTATGGAGTAGCTTATATATGGCAATCAGTGGGGTTAACTGCATTTCTGGGGGTTTCCCATGGGCTTGACTCATTTTAATAATTCCATAGCTCTAGGGAACAGGGGCTTAACCCAGTTGTCTTGTACCTGGGCCTCCAGCATTTAGGGTATTATTACATAGCAGGCCTTCAGTATGAGAGCTTCTTAGGGAAGTGAAAGGAAGAACTGTCTGGCCTCCACTCAGACCATCAAAACTGAATCAAGACGATATTTTAAGAAAAAAATTATATTACATTACTAATCATTACTAGAATTATTACTAATTTTCTTAACCATGTCCTGATTGATGTAATTCAAACTAAATTTAATAAATGCTCTGTTTTTCCTATTTTTCATTCTCCCATTTTCTTAGGTTGTAATGGTTGTGAAGGAAATTTTCTTAACTTTGGGACATTGGAAATAAGGCTTCTTGTCCTAGGGTGGCCTCTGCATGTTGCTCTCGGTCCTTGCTGTATCCACAGCTGGGACATCACCTGGTCTAGCCTTGGCACTGTCAAAGACAACTGACTCCAGGTTCTGATGGTGCCACCTCTGAACTTTAACTATACACTTCCTCCACCAAACTCTGCTAAGTCCTGGGTTATGGGGCACTTGCCTTGTACCAGTTGTTGGGTAGTGGTTCTCAAATTTGGCTTTACATTATCATCACTAGGGGCATTTTTAAAAATGATGGCCTGACCCCATCTAAGACAATAAAATTAGAATCTCTTTGTAGGGTGGAGCCTGTGATTTTAAAGTGCATACAGGATTGACATCATTGCACTTAGGTGGCTCTGACAGAAACAGAGTGCATGCCTCTGTGCTGACATACCCTTCTCTAGGCTCCATAGGTGCATGTTCAGATTTCCTCTCTACCTTGCCAGACTCAATAGAAACTGAGAGGACAGATGGAAAGGGATAACACGTGCATCATCTTACTATGTAAGCCTTCAGGCCACAATTTCAACTTGCCTGTGTGTGGAGAGACGGAAGCTGATCAAGAGGGAAATCCTGGAGGTTTCATGCCTGCCTTAGGGAATGCACATTCCCCATGGACCACAACAACTGGTGTACCTGGACGCCTGAATTCCACCATTCTGAACCCAAACCTCCCTCCATTCAAGCCAGATTAAAGTTTTTAACAGACATCTCATAATCTTAACAATCAAGACATGACACCCTACAAGGTTTCATTAAGAAGCATGAGTATCCCTATCCACCAAGAAACTGTTGGAATTGATTCCCCTAAAGTGTAGTATCTAAATTTCAGTCTTATGTTGAATAGCAGTGATGAAAGTGAAAAGTCTTTACCTGTTCCCTATCTTAAGGGGAAAACATTCAGTCTTTTATCATGAAGTACCATATTGCCTATAGTGTTTTTTTTAATAGATGTTCTTTATTGAGTTGGGAATGTTCTCCTCTATTCCTAGTTTTCTGAGAATGTGTGTTTTTAAATATACTTTAATAAATTACTTTTAATATATGTAAACAAGATATACATTTTTTCCATCTTTGGTAATGGGAAAGCCTTATGATATTTACAAGTGGGAATATTCACTTATGACATTATTTTTCAGCTTCCTAAAAGTTTGTCTCCCAAAAACTTTACCTATATTTATCCTGTTATTATCTAAAGTTTCCCATTTGGTTTTAAAATACTTTTACCTTCAGATGGTTCTTATTAATAAGCTTAGATGTTACCTGAGATGACAAATGTATGAATCAACTAGTGTCATCAATGCATGAGCATGGATTTATTGATTAACATAGACAGATCTTGAAAGAAAAAAAAGATACTGGAAAGGTAATCATTGATGATAGATATTTGAGATAACTATAGAGAAAAATAAGTGAAACACAAGTTGAGTATCCTTTATCCAAAATACTTGGGACCAGAGTGTTTCAGATTTTGAATTTTTTTGAATTTCAAAATATTTGCATTATACTTACCAGTTTGGCATCTTTAATCTGAGAATCAAAAATTCAAACTGTTGTAATGAGCATTTCCTTTGAATATCAGATAACAGCTTTAAAAGTTTCAGATTTTGAAGTATTACACATTTCAGATTTTTGGATTTGGCATTCTCAGCCTTTATTTTGATATTATCTGAGTCCTGAAAAAGAAGCCTTGAAGTGCTGAGTGAAAGAGGAGTCAACTGGGAGAAATACACTATTCAGTTGCTCTCTAGCTTTCCCTGGGCCATCTGTATTCATGTCTTCCCTGGGTACCTCTAGAAACTCTAGCTACATATGTTTATATTTATTTCTTTATATGAAATATTTTAAGTCTTTGTTTTTACTCATATGTCTAACAAGATATCCCTTTCTAATTGTCTTTTCTGTTTAATTTGCCACCCTGTTTTTCCCTTCTTATATCACTTTACAATACAGCATGAATTTTAAAAATTCCAGGACAGCTATGCCATCACAGCAGGTTAAAGAAAAGGTGTTTCCAGGACCCAACCACATGCCCTAACTGTATAAGCAACAATAAATTGAATGTATTAAATATTTTGATCCTAATTCATTTGGCAATGCTCCTATAAACTCAGCCCAAATCTCCTGGAGAGTAATGCATGCTAATGAAACCAAAGAGGGGGAGGCTAAATGAAAATAAGTGCTATAAATACTGGATGCTTGTGATTGAACATGCTGAGATATGCCAGGAAGATTTAGGTCCCACTAATTATCAGGAGCTTGGACCAAATAAGATATTTGTTCAGTTACAGCTTGACTCATAGAGTAATTTGATATTATACAGAGTTCAATAGCTTTAAAAATAGATATGTCTGGGCTATAATGACTCACGTAATATTTTGTTGGATAAACTCCCATTTGTTTCTTGATTCAGGTACAGAAAATGACCATCTGGAATTAATAATTTGGTGTTCAGTAAAGTTGTACTATTTGTTTGTGTTTTTTAAAAATAGTTTACTTCTATGTCGTCTTTCTAGCCTAATCACAGAAGTGGAACTTTATACATTAATTAGCAGGAAAGAAGACATCTTAAAATGGCTCTGTATATCAAGAAGGAAGACCATGTTAATATCATATCTGCTGAAAAACCTCCTGGTATGTGAGGCATAATGATTTTTGAGGGCCCAAAGAAGAATATTTTGCTGACTTTGGAGTTCAGAGTAAAAGTATAACAGGAAGATATAATGAAGAATATTGTCAGCAGCTGATAGAAGGGGGGAAAATAGATATAATGAACAGAGTAAGAAAAATTTTACTTCCTGGAAAAATCCATTAAGGAAGAATATGAACTTTTCAGGTACATCACAGCTTGGGTGTTGAAGATCAACAAATGTTTCCCATGCTACCTCCCCACGTCATAACCCTTACAAAGCTGGGATCAAACTCTGCACTGCATCACTGCTTGCTCTCCAAGCATAGCATTGTGAATTTATTTACAACATAGGTTAGCTTTATAGAAATGGACATATTTCATAAGGCCATCCTGCTAAAATCATGCTAACAAAATCTATATATTTAACAAACAGGTATATTTACTACTTACTGTGAAAAAAGTACCATACTATGAGAAAAGAATTATTTTTATATAATTCACCTAACCCCAACCCTCAAGGAGCTTATAATCTAGTAAGAGGATAGGAATTATAGACAAAAAATAATATACATATCTCAATAGTAGGTAAACACACACACATATATATACATACATACATATATAATAGGATTTCAATAGGAAAGGAAAATTATATTCTCTAAGTGAATGAATTAATAAGCAATGCTACATGTCATTTTTATTTAATCACCAAAGTACAATGATAAAATATCTTCTATCTTCCAGGCTTTATTTGACTGGAGAATAAACCAAAATAAGAGTACCCAATAGTCTATAGCACAATCCATGGATTGTTTATCACTATGGTATACTCACGAAAACTGCCTTTTGATAAATAATTTGTGCTGTCAACTATTAAGACAGTGACTGTGAATTGCTGGTACAAAGCAGGTTCCACAGCCAGAGCTACCCTCTAAGAATTGGATTTCTGTGCAAAGCTTTTTCCTGTACAACTTGAAGTGCCATTATCCCTTTTCACCAGATGGTTTATATACTGGATTTACAGCTCTGAGACATCAGGTACAAATTTTAAATTTTGCATAATAACATTATTTACCATTCTCAAGGCCTAAGAAGCATAAGAGGCACTAAAAGGAAAAGACATCAGTTTGATAAGCTCCTATCAGAGCAACATGGATTCTGTTAAAATTGAAGCAAGAACAAATATCAAATCGATAGTGAAGCTTGTATGGAAGAATGGTGAAATTACTGATGCTTTATGAAAACTTTAAGAAGACAATGCCCCCCAATCAGCAATTTACAAATGGATAACTCATTTTAAGAAAGGAAAAGACAATGTTGAAGATTAAGCCTGTAGGGGCAGATCATCTGCATCAAATTGTGAAGAAAAAATTCATCTCGTTCATGCCCTAATTGAAGAGGACCCACAATTAACAGCAGAAACAATAGCAAACACCATACATGTCTCAATTGGTTTAGCTTACCCAATTCTGACTGAAAAATTAAAGTTGAACAAACTTTCCACCTAATAACTACCAAAACACAGATCAGCTGCAGAACAGAACTTTCAAAAGAAACAGGAATTTTAAACCAGTGGGATCAAGATCCTGAAGCATTTCTTTGAAGAAGTATAACAGGAGATGAAGCATGTTTTACCAGTGAGACCCTGAAGACAGAAACCATTAAAGCAATGGCTACCAAGAGATGGACGTTGTCCAGTCTCAAGAGCAAAAGTTATGACAACAGTTTTCTGAGATACTCAAGACATTTTGCTTGTTGACTTTCTAGACGGCCAAAGAACACTAACATCTGCTTATTATGAAAATATTTTGAGAAAGTCAGCCAAAGCATTAGCAGAAAAATAGATGGAAAAGCTTCACGGGAGAGTCCTCTCCACCGCAACACTCCTGCCCTCTCATCAAACACTCCTCATCTCAACACTCCTCTCATCAAACAAGGGCAATTTTATGAGAGTTTTAATGGGAAATCATTAGGCATCCACCTTACAGTCCTTATTTGACCTCTTCTGACTTCTTTTTGTTTCATAATGTTAAAAAATCTCCTAATGGCACCCATCTTCCTTCAGTTAATAATGTAAAAAGACTGCATTGACATATGTAAATTCCCCAGGACTCTGTTCTTTAAGGATGGACTAAATGGCTGGTATCATTGCTTACAAAAGTATCTTAACCTTGATAGAACTTATGTTGAAATATAAAGTTTATTTTTTATTATTTATCTTTTAGTTCCATTTTTCCACAGTTTTTACAGTTATCTATTAACATTAAAAAATAAATAATAATACCTCTGATATGTGTGGTTCCTACTTTATGCTAAGCACTTTACTGAGCACTTTACTTATATGAGTCAATTCAATTTCCATTACAAATTTAAGAAGTAGGTGTCAGAATCATCTCCATTTTCTAGGGGAGAAAACGGAGAGAGAACTTTGCTTAGTTGACTCAAGTTGAACAGCTGGTAAATGGCAAATATAGATTTTGAACTCAGAAAGACTGGCTTGAGCTAGTAATGTATGACATAGTCCCTATCCTAGACATGGTCTATGGATTTATAACAGAAGAAATTGAATTATTAAAAATTTTTCTCTTATAAACTGATTACAACATGTCATTGCTTGTTACTTGTGGTTTTGGATTCCTCCGTGGCTGTCAAGTATGATAAAGGGACCAGGATACACACATTGATTTTAGCTGGTGGAGTTCTGGTAGCAATTGTTAGAGGAATGGGATAAGAACTCCAAAATACTAAGTGTTTTATAGCTTTTAGTCAAGATGCTTTCAGGAAAGCAACAATCAAACAAACAGGACTTAGGATATTGACCTGCCCAGGTTATGTTGCAGTAAAGAAATTTCTTTGGGACTTCTTGAAACTTTTAAGACTTCTCTGGTATTTAAATAGATGGTTCTATGAAGTAGTATTATTATAATTTCAAAGCTTGTGTAATAGTAACTGAGAAAAATTATGCAATTAAGTGAAAGTAAAATTATTGATGCAGATAAGGCAATATGACCCTTTAGAAGTCATTAAGTTGTACATCAATTAATTAAAGATGACTCTCTATGCATATTTATTTGAAAAGTTTTTTCCAGACGGTTAGAAATTTAAAACAAAATACTTGAAACTGTGAACTAAAATAAAATCGTAAGGCTTTCTTCCCCACCTCATCCCCAGACTGAATGGACCCCCACCTCCAGGCCAAGGTGATATCCTAAAACTAAATTGCCTGCCAAGAGGAAGGAGGTCAGACATACCTGCCCCCCTCCCTTCTTTGAGACACCCTTTATAACTCATTAATAGGCCTAAGGCTCTGGGAGATAAACCTGCAGGTCCTAAATTTATACAACCAATATATGTCTGGTGGCTTGTTTCTGATTAACAGACCTTCTTATCTTAAAATATCCCAGGCCTTTAGATAAAGCTTCATGTCTTTAACTAATTACAAGTCAAAGAATCTTTAAACCTACCTATAACCTGTGAGCCTCTACTTTAAGATGGTCCAACCTTTTGGGCCAAACCAATGTATGCCTTCCATGTACTGATTTATGACTTTATCTATAACCCCTGTCTCCCTGAAATGTATAAAACCAAACCATAACCCAGCCACAGTGCATCCACTTGCTCTTGGCTTCTTGGGTGTGGCTCTGGGGCATAGTTCTCAAATTTGCCTCAGAATAATCCTTTTTAAGTTATTTTACAAAGTTTGGCTTCTTTTCCATCAACAAAACATTAAAACTTCAAGGAGCTTTTGATTGATTTGAATGATAGTTTTCTGCACTTTAAAATTCTCCATACTGTAGTGAGAATTTTTCAGTTATTCTGATTAGATTAAACATTCTTATCCATAGGGACCCAACAGTTATACAAATGTATAAATCTAGCTTAAATTTCCAGATGTTGTGATGACAACAAAGTCTTTCAGGTTTTGATAATAGGGTTCAAAATATAGAAAGAAAAATGTCTACTGAAAATGTGGATATAATATTCCTCTCTGAAAGTAAATTGATAAGATTAACACATATTGGAGGCATGAAGTCATCTTAAAAACCAGCAAAGCTCTTAATCTTTCCAGATTTGACATTACAACAAATGTATTTTTTAATTGTTATTTTGAAAATACAGTTGCTTTCTTTTTTTTTTTATTTATTTCGGCATATTATGGGGGTACAAATTTTAAGGTTTCAAATAATGCCCTTGCCCCCTCTCCCCACACAATTCTGAGCTTCAGGCGTGGCCATCCCCTAGATGGTATGCATCTCACTCATTATGTATGTATATACCCGCCTCCTCTTTCCCCCTCCCACCTGCCCAATACCCAATTAATGTAGTCCACTTAGGTGATACAGTGATGTGCTATGTGCTTAGGTGCTATGGTGCTTATGTGCTTAAGTGCTATGGGTCCACTTAGGTGCTGATCATTTAATATCAATTTGCTTGTGAGTATATGTGGTGCTTGTTTTTCCATTTTGGGGATACTTCACTTAGTAGTATGGGTTCCAGCTCTATCCAGGAAAATATAAGATGTGCTATATCACTGTTGTTTCTTAGAGCTGAATAGTATTCCATGCTATACATATACCACATTTTATTAATCCACTCATGAATTGATGGGCACTTGGGTTATTTCTACAGCTTTGCAATTGTGAATTGTGCTGCTATAAACATTCAAGTGCAGGTGTGTTTTTTTGTGGAGTGTCATTTGATCTTTTGGGTAGATGCCCAGTAGTGGAATTACTGGATCAAATGGTAGATCTACTTGTATTGCTTTAAGGTATCACCATATTGCTTTCCCTAGAGGTTGAACTAGAATCCTTTTTCAAAAAATGGTGCTGGGAAAACTGGATAGCCACTTGTAGAAGGCTGAAGTAGGATCCACATCTTTCACCTCTCACAAAAATCAACTCATGCTGGATAACAGACTTGGACATTAGGTGTCAAATTATTAGAATTCTAGAGGAAAATGTTGGAAACACTCTAGGCAAAGAATTTATGAAGAAGATCCCAAAGGCAATCACAGCAACAACAAAAATAAATAAATGGGACAGGATCAAACTAAAAAGCTTCTGTACAGCCAAAGAAATAGTCATGAAAGCAAACAGACAACCTACAGAATGGGAGAAAATTTTCACATCCTACAGTTGCTCTCTTAGGATAAATTCTATAAATGAAGAGATCCTTTTGTATCTCAAGCTTCCTGAAAGGCAGGAGAGCTCGAGTTTGGGAGAATGAGAATTCAGTGTATATCACCTGTATGACAGAGAAAGAAGAATTTGGAGGATGGAGGGCAGATTAGAAAAAAAGAGTAAGGAACAGGAAGTGAAGAAGGAAGAAAGAAGAGCACATGGTGAATATGAGATCAGCCTGGAAAGGAAGATCCAGAGAGAAAACCATAGTGGCAGTCTAACTAAAAGTCATTCTGGGAGACCAGAGTGTCAAATAGAGATTTCTTCAAGGAGTTTTCCATGTGGCATGTGACAAATATACCAATGTGAGACCTCTCTTGGACCCCCAATGCCTCAATAAAATCTACCTGATAAAATCACTAATGTTCTCCATAAGTAGGAATGTGCATATATGTGTAAAAATTTATGAAGGACAGATTATAGCATCTAAATAAATTCATTAGGAGAAGAAAACATTAGGGAAGAAGCAGGAATACAATGTCAGAGGAATCTACAAGAATAACTATCCTCTGGGAAGGTACAGAAATCTCTGGCAAGGCTGTGAACTTCAAGGAGCTCTAGAATTAGGAGTTTAAAAGGTAGTTTTAAAGCTAGATCTCAAGGGGCTGGGATTTTATGGCTGACATTTCTGTTATATTATTATGTTTAAAGAAAATTTCTTCTGAAGGGAAGGAGATAGGCTTGAGCAGCAATAAAAGAGTAGGAATAGGAAATTCACAGAGGAAAATGTTAATAGTGCTCATTCACACACTGCAGGGAAGAGAGTGCCTTGGCTAAGAACCAAACAACTCAGTTCCTGATGCCCTCTGGAGACAGATGCATTCAACTGCTATAAACAGATGCTATTAAATAAGTCCTTTCGCTACCCATTTTTGTTTTATTTCATGTTTAGCAATATGGAATATAATATTCTGAATATAATCTGAATATATATTCTGATTATAATTTGGCTTATTCACTTATTACATTGGTAATTATATTACTTAGTAAAAATTAATAAAGTGACTTTTATGTTAGACATCATTTTTATGGGTTTGGTTAATGGGAATCTATCTGTGAAATGGATATAGCTCAAAGCTGAAAAATCAGATTTACTGACATGCAAAGATGAAGGCCAGACCCTGGACTATGGCAAATATATATCTTGGTTTGCAAAATGTAAAATCTCTTAGAAAAAGAGCTAAGTTAGCTTCTTCTAATGATAACCAATGGTTTTCAATACAGAACTTTTACTTGAGTATCTTTGCAACCTATTCTAATTAGCTTAATCCACTGCAAATAGATTGCAATTTAGACATTCTAATAATACATATACATGACTATACACATATGTAGCATGTATATTAGAATATATTTTTGCTAGTAATACTTCCATATTTTATAAAGACCTAGTGAGTCAGTTAAAATTGTGGTCATTATATGTTCTAAATAGGCTTTATCACATAATCATTTAAAAATGCAGTGAAATAATAATGACCAAAATTTTAATTCATGTTCAGGCAGGAGAAGTGTGGATGCTCTGTGAGCCTGCAATGAGAAGTGTGGGCCCCTCTCAATGAGGTTAGCAGAGGCAGACAGCTGAGGGTCATCCCACAGATCACCCTCAACAAAAGCTCATGCTTGGGAGCAGAGGCAGCTGTGTCCATAGCAACGGGTGGTTGGAGGAGGGGAGGTCGTCCCAACTCCATGTCCCTTCCTGAACTGCCCTGCTTTAAACTCTCAGTGTGGAATCTTGGATCCATGACCCAAGAAGGTGGGGCCTCTTCCAGACTAGCACCGTAGGCAAGATGCTGGGTAGAGTGACATCTGCTCTTGTCTCAATCTCACTCCAGCATGTAGCAGGGCAGTGGAGATTGTCCCCGGTCCCTCTTCAGAAGGACAAGGCTGCAGCTACATCAGCCTGAACTCAGCCTAAGGGTAGAGTGCTGCCCAGTTTTAGACTCCCAACCTGGCACCCTGGGCCTGTGGCCAGAGAGGGCAGGGTCCTTCTTGGGCAGGGTCCTTCTTAAGCAGGCTGCACTGGCAGGACACTATGGGGAGTACAGTTCACCGGAGAGTCTCTTCCACAGCAGCCAGTTGCAGGATGGTGAGCACCATCCCACATGTGTGCTGGAAAGTCTGGTTTCCCTGCTCCTACTCACCCAGGCAAGGGCTACAGCTTCATCAAGCCCAAATTCAGCCCAAGGGCGGGGCACTTCCCACTATCAAACTCATAAAATGGCATTTTGGATCTGTGATTTGAAAGGCTGGGACCTCACTGAGGCAGGCAGCATGAGCGAGAAACAGAAAAATGCTGCCCTTACACATCAAAGTCTCACCCACAGCCCACAGCAGGGCGGTGGAGACCTTCCCAGGTGTGCATGGGAGTGCCTGGGCTCCTCTATGCCTCCTTGAAGCCATGCAGTGGCTGCAAGTGTGCCACAGTTACCCAGTATCTGGGCTCTCAGAATGGTGCCTGGCTCAAGATGCTCTAGGCTCAGATGCCTGTGGGATTCCATGTGGGCTCCCTTTCTGGAACGGTGTCTCTTTGCAATTTCCAAGCAGCTCCTATGTTAGGCCTGAGACCTGCATGGACTGAGGGGTTCCCTTGTAGCCAAGATCAGAAAAGCTCTTCTCAGAGAATGGAACACTGGGGACTACTTTCTTACTCTTTCACCACATCCAGGAGTTTCTCCCAGCTGCTAGCCAGTCCCCAGCCAAGCAAGTTGCCCCAAACCCTCTCCTTGCCCACTTTAGGTGATTCCCATCACTTCCCTGGTGAATCTTAGCATCTTTTCTAGATGATATGTTTGAAATGTGATTCCTCTGGTTCCTCTCCATGGAAGAGGCACATACCACCTGTGTCTAGTAGGCCACCTTGATCATATCTCTGAAATTCTATTCTTATCTGGTTACTCTACTACCTAAATCTCTTAGTTGTTTCCCCCTTTTGGAAAGAGCTAACACTGCATCATGATACAGAGGTTGAGACTTTGCTTTCTTTTACAGCCTTTATCTTCTATAAACCCCCATTAGCCCTCCTGGGTTCTGGCCACATGGAAATTTCTGGGCTTAATTGAACTCAAAATGCACTTTATATGGTTCTGTTTCTTTGCTCATATTATTTCTGCTGTTTGGAGTTCCCTTTTCCTCCTATCTGACTGGTCATTTCCTATATTTCTTCAAGACCAAAATGAAATGATACTTCTTAAATAAAACTGAAGAATTTGAAATAATGAGGAACATAAGCTTTAGTGTCTAATAGTCAAAACAGGTGAAAATAAGGGGAAAGAAAGAATGGTTTTAAGACAGTAGAATGGGGACAACAATATTTTTTGCTTGTTTATTTGTTTAATGATGCTTTTAGGAATTTGAAGCAGCAAATTGGGTCTAACTATTTTAAGAACAGAATGGAAAAATTTGAGATTGATTTGACATAATATATGAGAAAATTATACCATGGTTATGTTTTAAAATGATGATTCTTATATTTTAAAGATACATGCTATAGTATTTATGGATGAAATGATTTTTAAAAAACCCTAGGATTCACATCAAGTAATCCAGGAGAATAATGGAAGTGGTTATAAGTAGGGAAGGTAATGAATTGAGAATAGTTTAAACTGAGAAATAAGTATATGGTGGTATAGTATACTATTGTCTATTTATCTGTGCTTTACATGTTTTTTCACAAATAAGAAGGCCTTTTTAGGACACTGAAAAGCAGTAGTAATAACAAGGTAGAGAAATAAGATGAGGAAGTGCTTAGTATAAAGAAATTGGTAGGTGTCTAGTGTGGAGTGATAATAAAATATATACATACAGCTTAGCAGGCAGAATTAATAGATACAAGACAACTCTAAGGAGAGGTTTAAAAAATAAAGTTGATGAAAGTCTTTATAAAAAGTCTTATAATAAGTAAGCACTAAACAAAACAAAATAAAAGCTCAGATAGCAGTGTGTGTTTGTGTGTGTGTGTTTGAAGGTGGGATAGGGATGAAGAGGAGCTCAATATGCTGAAAAGAAAAAAAACATACTCAGTGTATTCCATTGGCCATGGAGTCCTTCAGAACAGTTTCTCACTACAGAGGGAAAAAAATCCCCTAATCCTTGGAGTGGAAGCCTGATGCTATGAGTCTTGCCTTAGAACAAGATGATGCCCCTGCCTCATCTTACAATATGTCACTGGACACATCACCCTAAAAATATGAAAAATCCTAGAACTGAATTTTTCTGCTGAAAGGTTTGCTTATGGCAATTTTCACAATTGTCTCCTAGCTATTCCTTTGGCACTCAAGCACCTTTTCGATTGTGAAGCATTTATACAATGCACATAATTGACATGTACTGACTGATATTCACTGAGATTCTAGATGGAATGACAAAAGCACCACCTTTACCCAACTCCCCAACCCCTCCCTCAGTATGGCATGCCTTGAAGAACACAACAGTATTAACAGAGCCATTCCTTACTTGTGGTTATTGATTTCATCTAATTTTCATACTGTCACTCATGATAGATACAGTTAATTTTTGCTGTTCTGTATGTATATTGGATATTGTCATTTATATCATTAATCATGCACATAATTGTCATAAGAACAGAAATGCCTTTTCTTCGAGATTTCATTCTAAAATATAATTATCCAGACATCCTGCTGCTAATGGCATTGAATCCTAATTACTTCAAAATAAAGCCATTATTCATAAATTTAGGGCCTGCGCCACACATGTTTGTAGTAAGTAGATGGAACAATATTATAAAATTTATTATCTACAGTAGGATATTATCTATTATTTTTTAGAAGCTGATTCAACTGCTTGGTTCCTTAGCATTGCTTTTGTCCAACCTCATTTGTACTGGTTTTATTTAGTCTAAAGAATAATAGTAGAAATTGTCCCTCACTGAAAACTGACGTTCAGAACTACTTGGCAAACTACTCAGTTAGTGCCAAATGCTCTCATAACACAAACTGGACCACCAGTAAAATGGCATCTTTCATTATGATTATTTGTCTGGATCTAATGAAAGATAAATTATGTCATAGAAGTGTACTAACAGATTATTTCTCAGATAACTTGTGATCAATGATAGGACTTACAGTCTAATAATCATATGTTACATTTCCATGGTGCTTTATACTTTTCAGTGTTTTCACATCCACTATCATATTTGATGTTAGATATCTTATTCATATGGTATTTGCCTATTTAAAGTTCTCACATTAACAACACTAGCAAAATCTTCACACATTGCTTATGAATTAATAATGAATTTAGTACTCTGAAACTGTTTCCTTTTGCCTATTCTCTTCCTTTTATTTTCCTGGCTTGTTTTCCTAGCTTTCTTAGAATTTATCAACATCTGCATTTCTGCCAATTTAGGGCCCTTTCACCCCCAAGAAGGTATTCATTTTGTTTCTTTTCAAATTTTTGAGTCACTCAAAAATTGGAATTTTGCATTAATTTTGAGGGGCACTTCAATAAGTAAATATTCCAAATAATTCCTATACCTTCTTGCTCTGTTGTCAAATTCATTAATACTATATTCTAGTCTATTCATTCTGTGTAAAGCTACTCTGATGTTTCATTGTGAACTGCTTTACTAGTTTTCCATCTTAATAGTTAATGTCTATTTTATTATCCTGTATATATGATTTAACTGTGTTGTACTTTTCTGGTTTTCCAACATCTCTCTTTGGAGCATGGAGAAAAAGACACTTTCCTAATTTGGTAAAGGAATGAAAAAATATGCAAACACTCTGGAACACCGTTTTTCAACACATGTTGAGATCTTTTTGGTGTATTCACTGCAAAGAGATAACTCATAATGCAAACAGAAATTTAAGCATCAAAAGGTTCAAAACATTGTTACTTTTAATAGAGAAAATTTTAAAGCCCCCCCCCAATGATTGTACTCCCATACTATTCTGAAATAAAAAAAATAAAGTGAGAGAAAGACAAAAAGAGAAAAAACCCCACTTATACTATGTAAAAAATTGAAAAAGTAAATTATGTTATAGGCCCACAGTGGACATAAAGAATCTCTCCAAAGCACCTAACAACGCTTACAATTTTGTTGGGGTAGTCCCTAAGCTTGGTGGTGGATTACCAAGAGGGACTAAATGGAGGAAGGCGGAATGTCACAGGAACTATTCTTTGGCTCTTTGGGTGAGTGGGTGTCCTGGGGTTTGTATCACAGCTACTTTTTTTTTTTTTTTTTTTTTTAAACAGCTACCAAATCCATGAGAAGTCCAACCAATACTGAACAGTTCAGATTCTGCAGGTCATTTAGGTTCTTAGTCATCTTCTCCTTCATCATCTGTTTCTCTCTTCCTCTTTTCACCTTTCCCGCTTTCTTCCTCCTCTTCATCCTCATCCTCATCTTCATCTTCTTCATCTTCATCAACTTCTCCGTCATGTCCAAATTCTTCTTCCTCCCCACTGACTTCATCTTCGTCTTCTTCCCCTTCTACATCTTCGTCTTCTTCATCATCAAACTCTTCCTCCTCACCATCCTCATCTTCTTCATCCTCTTCATCTTCTCCCTCTTCATCCTCTTCCTCTTCATCCACACCATCCACCTCAGCATCCGAGTCAGGGGCTTCCCGGTCCTCTCGATCATAGCCATCCAGGTAGGTCAGCTGGGGCAGAAGCTTGAAGACACTCTCTCGGTAGTCATTCAGGTTAGTAACCTCACAGTTAAAGAGGTCCAGGCTTTTTAAACATTCTAATTTTTTTAAAGGTTTCAAGGTGCTGATATCTTTCAGTTTATTTCCACTCAAGTTTAGATGTGTGAGATTGGGAAGTTTTTCTGCTAACATGTCCAGACCTCCAAAGATTCTATTGTCACTGAGCTCAAGCTTTTTCAATTTAGGTAGCTTGGGGAGATTTGAAACTGAAATCAAGCTTACATTTATTAAACTGAGGAACTCTAAGTTCACAAATTCAGCTGTTAAATCTCTCCATTTTTTTCTGTTACTTTTGTTATTTCTTATTGTTATCCTTGTTATTTCCATTGCCACCACCAAATAATACTTCAAGATCTCCACTTGGCCTCCCCAGTGTTTGTTGTACAGAAGAGCCTAAAGAAATGAGTCAAGTAACATTCAAGTTCCCCAACATCACATTTGATTAGGTAACTCCCCCTCTCATTCCATACTCCCTCCCTACCAAGTCACAGAGCTAGGCAAAATAGTAGCACTGAGATTGTCATTGTCACTCTACCTGATAAATATTTCAAGCCAGATGTACTTGTTGAGGATTTATCTGATACAGGTAAAGGTATCATGTAACTAATCTCTTTTTAATCTATTTTCTTATACTTCATGACCCTAAAATGGTTGTTATTATATTCATTTTTAGTACCCTTTTGCTGATATTTCACCATTGAGGAAGTGGTAGATGTTTGTAGGACTAAGCCACACAGACATATGGAAGTTTGTGAGGCTGAGCATATCAGATTTCACAGTTTATGGGCTTTAGACTCATACTGCCTGTATGTTCAATTTTCCAGCCCAGCATGGTCTTTAATGAAGCTATTTAAAGTTATGCTCATAAACAGTTTTATTTTTTTATTGAAAAAAGGAAATACTTATAAGGAAATGTTAGGGGAGAAAAGAGGAACACAAAATTAAAATCCAGGTTGATCTCAGCTATCTATATAAGACAATATGCCTAGCTGTAAAAGTTGTATACTAATATAGATGCCCCCTGCATATGGCAATCTACCTCTAAGAATTAAAATATTGGGTGGGGAGACTTATGCAAATCACTAAAACCTACAAGTTAAAAAGAAATATAAATTTCTATTAAGCATTCCATTTCTCCTAACCCGCTTCCTTCACACATGGGCGCGTACACACACACACACACACACACACACACAGCATGTTTTTTTTTAGTTCAGCTTATTATGTGGGTACAAATGTTAAGGTTACGTATATTGCCCTTGCCCCTACCCCACCCCTCGAGTCAAGGCTTCAAGCGTGACCATCCCCCAGATGGTGCACCTTGCACTCATTATGTATGTATATACTCATCCCCTCCCCTGCAACCTGCCCGACACCCGATAAATGTTATTCCTATATGTCCACTTAGGTGTTGATCAGTTAATACCAATTTGCTGGTGAGTACATGTGGTGCTTGTTTTTCCATTCTTGGGATACTTCACTTAGTAGTATGGGTTCCAGCTCTATCCAGATTAATACAAGAGGTGCTATATCACCATTGCTTCTTAGAGCTGGATCGTAGTCCATGGTATACATATACCACATTTTATTAATCCACCCATGTATTGATGGGCACTTGGGTTTTTTCCACAACTTTGCAATTGTGAATTGTGCTGCTATAAACATTCGAAGGCAGGTGTCCTTTTTATAGTGTGTCTTTTGTTCTTTTGGGTAGATGAATGACTGCAATTATTAATGGAAGAACTTTTAAACATATAAGTTGTTAGAGGCAGACTCAGGAGCAGTCCCCAACCTTGTTGGCACCAGCGATCAGTCTTATGGAAGACAATTTTTTCCCCGGACCGAGGGTGGAATGGAGGGCATGTGTTGTAGGCGTGAGAAGGTGGCAGGGAGCTCAGGCGGTGATACGTGCCTGTGTCCTAACAGGCCACAGACTGGTACTGGGCAGTGGCCCCGGGGTGAGGATCGCAGTTAACTGTACAGAAATTCTGAGTGGTTAACACTGGGTAGTGAGATAGAGTAACTTTTCTTTATCCATTGTTCATGCTTTCTGTAATAAATGTATAATAAATGTATAATTTATTTACACTCAGAAAAAATAAATATTTACAAATTGATTTTTAAAATACATTTTTAGCAGAGTATCTGTGTTTATTGATGGAATCTGATATCTGCTCTCAGTGTTCAATCTTATTAATGTTGAAATACAACAAAACTAACTTTTGTGATGTTCTGCATTGATAATATCCAATCTTCCTCTTCTACTTGGTAGCTTGAAAGCTGGCCACGAAGTCAGCTGTGACATTCCAAAGGGCATGAATGTCATAAGAAAAAAAATTCTCAGGTGGTGGAAGACATAATGATAATAACAACAACAATATTTACCAAGTGCTCACTTATAAAGGTAGTTCTCATTTTTGTAATGTGAATTAATGGAATGTATGGAATCTTGAAATCCCTATGATCTTCCTTTTGTTTCCTAATAAAAAACCATCTGAGACTCCGAGAGATAAAATAAGAGGTTAAAAACCTGCTCAAATTCACCCTTTGAACAAATGGTACAGCCCATAATTGAGGCCTTGGTCAAGAGAAGATCCAGCCAAAAAATGTAGTTTTTTGAACCTCACACCTAGGCAGTTTCTGGCATAATTTGCTGTCTCTGGTTTTGTGGCCTCTTATCTTTCTGAGATGATAAACAGTTAAGAGTGGCAAGGGAGAGTGGGTGATATAAAAATAAAAACAGGCTAAGAGAGAAGTTTCAACTTTTGAAACAATTTAAATGTAAGTGCCTGGGTGTGTGGGTGTGAGCAGAGTAAATTTGTGTGAGAGTATGAAGAAAAGTGTATAATTTCTGGAAACCATTTTTGAGGCTGTGCCAGCAAACTATGAATTTAAGGAGAATGATCAAAGGACTATACTCAATGAAGGTGATTTAGGCTGTGGGTCAAGTAATGAAATTTGGAGTATATAAGAAAATCTGCAAACATTGACAATTTATCATCTAAGGCATATAATAAGAGTAACTGTAGGAGTAAAGAGAATGAAAACAGAAAGAAACAAAGGACATCATCAATTACCTGCTGTGTTTGAAGGTGAGAAATATATGGCTTTTTCTGGATGTCACAAAAAAGTGGCCTTTGGCCAAGTCTCAGCTGCAATGTTATCTTCGGCTGGGTTTTTTTTTTTTTTTCTTTAATTATGATTTGTTCAGAAACTTGATATAGTGGCACCTTGCTATAATTTGCCCTGCCTTCTACAAAAGAATTACATTCAGCTCTCATCTAGCTACTTTTACATGCAGATTTGTAATGCATTGTTTCTTGCCTCTGGAGGATTTCATGACATTAAAACACTGCCCTGCTCCCAAAGTGCTTTGGAAGCACAGTCAAAACCAAACTGAGACTCTGAAACTCATGTTAGTTACCACATTTGATGTGGAGTCCTATTTTCAGCATACCCTTGAAATATCTTTTACAGTGACTGAATGCTATGAGTAGAAGCACCAGAGATGATATATACCAATGTCATTATACTTATCCACAAAGGACACTACTCTGAGTGTGGATAATAATGGCAGGTTTAGCAAACACCGATTGCCAAGTTTTAGTTATGCTTATGGTATATCTTCAATTCACAGAATATTGGAGTGATTCTTGGGGTAACAATAGACAGAGTTTAATTCTTTTACCATATTTTCCATTCTATAGTCTTTTCATCTTGGTTATTGTCACTGGAATATAGCTTTGTGCATGAAACCCAATAATGCTAGAATAGTTATGAAAAGATTTTCAGTCAAAACAATTGTTGCCAGGTTAAAACAATTCTTGGTGAGTTCTTTGTCAAAATATAAAACAATTTCAGAACTCTTCCTGATTCATCTGGTGCAGATTATTTATAGAGGACTTTGAAATTACTCAGACTCTAATTAGAATTCTAGATCTGCAATCTACATTATTTTATTTTGTGTTTATATGTATGTGTGTGTCCTTATTATTTTAATTTTTATTTTAATCTTATTCCAATTCTCTGATTATTAGTTTTCTCATCTGTAGAGTGTGATTTTTTTATCCTATATTTCTGATACCTGAAGTAAGATTATGCATATGAAACACAATGTATAGCTTATAGAAAGAACTCAAAAAGAGGCAACTAATATTAATTATGATTAGCTATTATGGTGCTGCAGTTTTATCATTTTGTTTAAATCAAGTAGGATTTGCTTTATGAATCTGAGTACACCTATGTTACATATGTAAATATTTAAAATTGCTACATCTTCTTGTTCAATTGTTCACTTTACCATTTTTATAATGATCATCTTTGTCTTTCATTACTTTTGTTGATTTGAAGACTATGTTATCTTATATAAGAATGGCTACACCTGCTTTCTTTTGGTTTCCATTTGCATGGAATACTGTTTTCCATCCCTTCACCTTGAGTCTGAATGAATCTTTATGGGTTAGATGTGTCTGCTGAAGACAGCAGACAATTGTCTTATAGTTTTTGATCCATTCAGTCAGCCTATGTCTCTTCAGTGGAGAGTTTAAGCCATTCACATTTATTCAGAGAATTGATATTCAGAGTGTATTTCTGTTCATCCTGTTGGGTAGACCCTTATTATTTTGTTTTACCTATAGAACCATTGGGAATCCGGGTTCTAGTCTTTAGTTTTTGCGTGATTTTACACTCATGGATGTCTATTGTGCTGATGAGTGCATTATACACTTCTGAATACTTCCTGCAGGGTAGGTCTCATCTTGACAAACTCCCTCCGTGTTTGTTTATCTGAGTAAGTCTTTATTTCCCCCTCATATATGATACTTAGTTTTATTAGGAAACAAAACTCTAGGCTGGACATTATTCTGTTTAAGAAGACTGAGAATGGGACCCCCAATCCATTCTGTCTTGTAAGGTCCAGCTGAGAAGTCTACAGTGAGTCTGATGGGTTTACCTTTATAAGTTACCTGCAGCTTTCACCATACAGCTCAAAGGAGAGCCTCTTTTGGGTTTATTTTGGCCAGTCTGATGGCTATGAGTCATGATCTTTGCCTCTTTGCAATGAATCTCCCAGGAGTTCTTTGAGCTTCTCGAAACTGGATATCTAGATTTTTAGCAAGGCCAGAGTAATTTTCCTCAATTATTCCCTCAAATAGGTTTTCCAACCTTTGTGTATTTTCATCTTCACCCTCAGGGATGCCCATGATTCTTATGTTAGGCCTCTATGCATAATCTCATATTTCTTGTAGGCTTTGCTCATTCCTCTTATTTCTCTGCTCTATCTCTGTGACTGACTTGTTTATTTCAGAGATGTTGTCTTCAAGCTATAAGATTCTCTTTTCTGCTTGATCTAACCTATTCTTAAGGATTTCCACTGCATTTTGTAATTTCTTGAATGATTTTTCATTTTTTAAATTCTATTTGATTTTTCTTTAATAATTCAATTTCTTTAGTGAATTTTTCATTCATTTCTGAATTGATTTTTGTGGTTTCTTTGTGTTGAGTTTCCATTTTATCTTGTATTTCATTGAGCTTCCTTACAAACCATATTCAAAATTCTTTATCTGTCATTTCAATATTCTGATTTTGGTGGTATCTATTGCTAGAGAGTTGGTATTCCCTTTTGGGGGTGTCCTTTTGCTCTGATTCTTCATACTTCTGAATTCCTTTCACTGATTCCTTCTCATCTGGAGCAGCTGTTATTTATTATCTTTGTATTTTCTTTTGTTTAGAGAATGACATGCCCAGTTTAATCTCTGAGCCAGTAGGTGGTACTTATGAGTGAGAATTGATCACACCCTGTATGATGAGTCAGTAAATGGGCATTCAAATTGGCCTCCCTGTCAGTAGGTGGTGCTTGCCAGAAGGAACAAGCTGTGATGCTGGTTTTGGGTCCTGTGACCAGCTCCAGTTCCTCAAGAGTAGCACTCTAATGTCCCAAGTGGCGGGTGGGGGCCTGGAGCTTCCAGATTCGTCTTTATTCTCCTCCTCAGCAGGGATAGCTGGGAGAGTGAGGCTAGGCATGACTGGGTTGGGTGAGCCTGCCCTTAAGCTCCACAGATGCTGTTAGCAGGGGTCAAATGTCTGTTCCTTGGCTCTGAGAAACCTGCATGGAGGGGCTAAAATGTCCCCATTCAGCCAGAACATCTATGTGTGGAGGTGGGGCAGTCTGAGACCCCTGACCCAGCAGTTTGAAGCAGGCCTCACTTCTTTCCACCCTCCCCCATTCCACAGTTTCCTCTTGGCCTATGGTAGCAGGCATGACCTCAATCCAGCTGAGCTTCTCTACAACTGTGATGCTGGCTGGGAGGTTCCCTCCTCAGGATCTGGGCCTGAGCTAGGAGCATGGCCCCTCTGTGGGAAGAGGGGTGCCCCACAAGCATGCCATAGTTAAAACACACACTGCACTCTCCCTGCTGATCTGTCCCTGCAGGCACCCACACCTCTCAAGACTAATTCACAAATATCCCCTCTGTGTCCTAGGGTGACATTATTGAGACCTGGGGGTCTGGGTTCTGGCCTGTGAGCCTACCCCCAGACCGTACAGATCGATCTCTGACTATGCCAGGGAGAAGCTTGCTAGTCCTGAGTCACCCAAGGGGTGCCAAAGCTGGTTTGATGTCCTTTCACCTTGGGTTGTGTCCTTCACTGATGGGGCCACCAGACAAGCAGCACCAGGGAGAACCAGCAGGCAGGAAGTTCACAGCACCCCTCAGTCTGCTATAGGACCCCAATAGAAAAGGTCTGAGACCCACTCTCTGTGGAAGCCTCCATTTCGCAGCTCAGTTGTCTCTCTTGGCAGCATGGGTAGAGGATTTGAAGGGAGAAAAAGAGTCTGGGTGGAGGAAAGTTTGTACTCCAGTTGTTTCCGACCCTTTCTCTGGGAAACTGCCCACCCAGAATGACCAGGCTCTGGAGTCATACAGATCACTTGGGACCCATTGGATCCCTGTGGCTTCTGCAATCTGGGCCAGAGATGGGAAATGTCTTTTGGAATGAGCAAGACAGAACCTGAGGAGTTGAGGCCCCTGGGGGAGGATAAAGACACATGGTGGGTAGAGAAACAATATGGTGCCCACCATCTGGCTCAGGTCTGTGGCATAGGAAGTGCCCCAAATGGGCTGGGAGACTGGTGCCCTGTCTACAAGAAGCTCCCAGCTCACTAGTGGCAGCAGTCTCTGGGCTCATGTAGGCAGAAGGTCTATCCAGCAGCTTGAGAGACCACCAATAGTCCAAGATGCCAGGGAGGGAGCAACTAATCAATCCACCTACTCTTTTTGCTGATCTCCAAGCCCCTCGGGGGTAATTTCTGCTGATACCTTTCTCCAATTTCTTCCCATGGAATCTCCTGTAGATTTTGGTGCCCTTCCTTCAGACCCTCATCTGATTTATGTTTGTCTGACTATTTTTTCTCTTTCATCTAAAACTTCACCTTCTTATTGAGACACTCCAACTGATGGTGTCTTTGGTCCGCTTATCTTGCTCCCCTCTCCCCTAGATCTAAGTTTTAGATCTACCATATAACTCACTGATTTAACTTAGAAAAGGAATTCACCCTTATGGGTTCATTTATTTATTCAGCAAATGTTTATTGATCTTCTACTTCACTCCAATACCATGCTGGCTACTATGAGAAACAAAACAGTAAGTAAGATAGACATAGCCCTTGCCCTCGTGGGTTTATATTCAATTGGACAAAAGATCATTAAAGCTCTACTCAACTTTAAAGTTCTATGGCTTGATCTATAACTTGTTCCATTATTTAACATCCTGACTGGGCCCTTTGCTAATTGTCTTTCTCTTTTTATGGCTTCAAGCTCTCATAAATGTGGAACCATGGTCTCAAGTATAAGCCTTTCTCATTTCTGAAATAACTTAAAAGAAGGATACTTCTTAAGTTTCCTCATTTTCAAAATAAATATTTTATCCACCTGTTTAGAAATATTTTTATTTTTTCTTGACATTGAGGTTGAGATGATCACTTTGAGCAAATGCTTAGAGTTAATGCTGAAAATATTTTATTTAATAAAATTAAGGAAATCTATATACCAATACAATTTTCTAGAAGGAAGTCAAGGTTTAAGTTTATGCATTCTCTAATATAAGGTTAAATATTTGAACTTACTTATCTTGCTTTCTATCAGAAATTCTTCTGATTCTTTCTAAATCGAAAATTCAAAAAACGAATCTATAGCAACTTTTATATTCTCACTGTTAATGCTATTTAGGCAACACATATTAAGGAAGCAACATTGAGCTGGTGAACTAAACTTTAAGGGTATGCAATCCACAGGAAATCCAACAACTAGCAGAATTTAATGAAAGCTGATAAAGTTCTGTCTGAATTTCCTAGGATAGGTTTGACTTTGATATGACAACAATGTAACAGTAACAAGCAGAGCAATGATATACCTCTGTTCAAGTCTTCTGAATTATTGTATCTAGAACTCCTACTTTTCAGCTATTTATGTACTTCTGTATCTCTAAATAACATCTATTATGTAGCAAGAATAGAAATTTGTTCTGGCTTTGCCTATTCAAGAAACAAATCTTGTCTTCCCTACAGTAATATGCTGCAGAATGCCAAAACAAATATCCTGATTGAACTGCTTTTTTCATGCAATAGTGAATTTGTGTATCTTTCTCTATAAGCATAAGGTTTCCCTTTTGCATTCTGTGAACCTTAGATTATAATTTGCATGTCCCTTTTTTAGGTAACTGAACATGCAGGTGACCAAATTCCAAATCTGAATATGTAAATTGGGAAAACCATAGTTATTCATGAGAATGCATCATTCCAAGGTGTCAAACTCAGTTTTCTTGGACAATAAATAACTGTGTAGTAGCTCTACAGTTTTGTATTAATCTTTTTATATGTGAATATAATGTTAAAAATGCATTGAGTTTTTTCTGCAAGCAAACAAGGTTTTAGTACTCTCTTATGAGAAATGACTAAGTTGTGGGTTGTCTCAATTCAAGACTGAAGAGTTTTGAAGATTTGGTGAAGGAGTCCAAATTTAAACAAATTCACATGCCTAGAAGTAGAATGATGAAATGTGTGTTCTATTTCACTCATTAAAATTAAACCTGAGTTATAGCTTATAGAATTGTTGGAAAAAATTTCACAAAATTGTGTAATTTTTCACTTAACCTGCATTAATTGTTTCAAATACTTTATAGAATATGACAATGTTCTATATTTTGGGCACAAATCCAGCTTTTTACTAAAAAATGAAGGAAAAAAGGTGCAAGGATGCATCAATACTAACATGAATATGGAGTTAGGATATTAAAATTCATGAAGTCCTGTCAACTGAACTGATGCAAACTCTATTTGCCGAAATACATCATGACACTGCAAGCCAGCAAAGATGAAAACAGTTCAAAAAAGCTTTTTCTGATGCTATTTTATTTCTCTGAATATCAAGTAAGCTGCTCTTCTTTAGGTAGGAGCCACATGCAGGTTCACCATTCTGTAAAGCTTTGCTGGAGCTGGTTTTCCAAACACAAGTGTTTTCTATCTCTCTGTTCTCCCTCTTGCTCCCTTCTCAGCATGCTCACTGCATATGGAACAGAAAAATTCCTGAACCATGATCACATTTTCTTAGACAAGCAATGTCCTCTCTTGTCACTTGACCTGAATTGAAACCAAACAAGCCCCACAGATACATTTGTATTCAGACTCAGTAAAACACATCTTTAAAATATTGTCTCAGGGACTATTCCAAAGAGCTCTGACTGCTTGCCTTAACAAGGATTCTTGCCTTAATGCAATCTGGGAATGAGCTGGAAGATATGCCAGCCTGCTAGAATTCTGACAAGCTCTTAGGTAGAGATCTAATAAAACATGGCTACAATTGTTAGTAGTTTAAGCCAGAGAGTTTCTGAAGTTTTGCAAATTAAATAGGACAAGTCAATTTTTTTCTAATTTGTAAATGAAACAGGACAAGTAAATGCTTTGAAATCCTGGGCTCTGTCACCCACATTTTCTCAGAGTCATCAATCATCATGAATCCTTTCATTAAAGCTCTTGCAAAATGTGATCTATTCTTAAATACAGTTTGAAAAGAGTCTTGAAAAAACTCCTTGAGATCAAAAACCATCTCTTCTGTGGTTTCTGTAAAAGGTTTAGTGTCTGGCTAGCACACAAAAAAAGTTTAATTATAATCACAAAAATAATTATGTGTAGATCTGGAAAGGAGCTTGGGAGGTCAAAAGTCCAAAGACTCACATTCAGGCTATGTGGCTGCTAAGCCCATTCTGGAGATGAGAATTTATCCTATATAAGAGAGCTCTAAAGATGAAAATCCCATAACTTTCTACTTACTCCTTAAAAATAGAACCTATCTTGGTTAGCAGCTTTCTTTCTTTACTATCTCCTCTTTTATTATGGCTTACCTACTCATTCTGTAGAATAGAGTACTATCCAATAGAACTTTCCGTGAAAATGATATGTTCTATCTCTGTACTGTCTGACACAGTAGTCGCTAGCCATATGTGGCTGTTGAACACTTACGGCTAATATGACTGAGAAGCTGAATTTAGAATTTTAAGTATAATTAACTCCAAAATGAATTTAAATAGCCACATGAATTTAAATGGCTGATGGCTGGTATATTGGACAGTGTAATTCAAGAATATATGTTCAGGACTCTTAGAACTTTGGCTTCCGGAACTCATTGACTGAGGACAGAGATGGAGAAGACTGAGCTAGGTCTAAGTTTGTGAGGGTGAAATTAATAGTTACATCTTGAATGTGTTACCCTTAAGATGCAAAATGGAGAACTGATATAAGAAATAAGACACAAATCTGGAGTTTATTTTGGAGATATGCATCAGAAGTTCTTAGCAGAGTTGATATTTAAAGACATAGGTAAGGATAGGGTCACTTAGGGAAAGCATGCATATGAAGAAAAGACATCAAAATAGTTACAGACAGCAAAGGGGAAGATTATATCCAAGCCTTCTCTTAAATCTACTTGCTCTATAATCATTGTGAGGCTAGGATTTGAAACCTCTCTATCAAATATACAGTTCTAGGCACTTCAGCCATAAATCTACAAGTTTGGAAAATACTTTATGTTGTTTCAAATGTCCATGCCTATATATATGTCGCCCTTTGGACTGAAATTTAATCTTTTGGTCTACACTCTCCCATTATCAATACCCTGAAAATTCAAACTCTTGTTTCAAGAACTAATTTAAAGTATCCTTCCCTGATCCTCGCCTGCTTTGTTCTGCCCTTGTGACTAATTCTGTTCTAGCCATTATTGTTTTCAGGTAAGTCTGCTAAAATAATGTAAACTCCTCAAGGATAGTAATTATGTCCTATTCTTTAGGTGTCACTAGTATCTAGCACAGAATATTGTTTATTCAGGGACAATAGCTTAGTTACTTCTCCAAAAACATGGATTTTCTCTTCTAAATCCTGCCTCACAATAAGAGAATTCTCTTCCAGTCCAGTATAGGCAATATCACTTATATTTTTTCCTCTGAACACTTTGGGTCACTTTTCTTGTTGGTAAGTTTGACAAAAGCATAATTGAGATTCCCAATTCAAAAGAGATTCATTACCTTTCAGCTAAAAAATATTGGCTTTTTGTCATATTTGCAAGCTTTCAGAATAAGACTCTCCTGATAACATTTTTAAAAATGCCTATTTCCCAGAAACAACTCCCATAATTCTGAGTTTATGTGTCTGATGTATTAATAGATTTTAGTAACTTGTATTTTTATTTAGTGTCCTAAGAGATGCTGACAGAGGTAGACCTTTTGCAACATTTTGAGAAATTGTTTAAGGGTTTCAAAAAGCAATCTGCTCCCCATTTGACCCCAAAGGCACCTAGTAACAGAGACGAAGAAATGGCCATATTAAATTACAGATTATTCTAGGAGCAGATTATTTAGAAAATAATTTTAGAAAGCATCTAATTACTAGAAATGTTTTGCTTAATTCCATTTTACAGAGGGCTAGATAAAAATGTATTCTTTGTCCATAACATTGCTATCTCTGTATTAATCAGATATCTATCTAGAATAGTGAAATTATGGAAAACTAAGAAGGGAAGTTGTTTTATTTTTTTATCCTATTCTATAGGCAACTATCTGAAGTCTATAGAATTTATAGCACTCATCTATTCTTCCTTTTAAAGATTTTTTTTTCTATAAACAAATTACATACAGTCTCTCAATACTTATACAATCAAAAGTGTGGTCATCTTATCTATTAGCTAAATGAAAAAAAAATCAAAGAGCTAAATACTCCGGGGAAAAGCACATTTATTAATATTATAAGTAATAATAATACAGGGGCACCAGAGGTGAGTAGAAACAGCTGCAACAACCATCATTCCATTAGGCAATAATGCTGATGCAGCTGCCCTGACAAGCTCTGCAGAAATACTCTACCTTGCATCTACACCTTTGTTTCTCCCAAAGCTGTGGTTTTTGACAATAGAAACAGACAGACCTCCCCAACTCAGTGTGACCAGACTTCACTTAAGGAGACACATGAAGTATTTCCTTTGAAAATATTTTAAACATTGTTGGATATATGACAATATCTAACAATATTAAAAAACAAAATTCTTTATAAGCAACTCATCCACTCAAAAGTTAAACTCTGATAAGGTTGTTGTCAACAGTGTAGTTTCAATAAGTTAAATTCAGAACCTGTATCTTTCTTAGTACCTGAACCAGCCAATTCACATAGCTGTAAAGATGATTTCTTTGCACTTTTGAGATTGCAAGATCTCCCCATCTGCAGTTCAACAACTACAGCTGCACTAAAACATCTTATCAATAGCCCAAAGCTAAATAGTGCCCCAGGAGAAAATTTCTTTTTGCCAGAAATGTTTGAATCTTTTCCTAAGTGGTGGGTCCCAACTATTGCCAAAGTATTTGCCCTAATTAACTTCTCAAGTATAGTTCCCTCAGGATGAATTCAAAGTACATTCTACTCATCTTCTAAAAGGAAAATTCTCTAATTTCCCCAAATTACTGCCCCATTAGTCAGCTGGCGAATCCTTTTAAACTCTATGCTAGGATTCTTTCCTAGGTGTTGAATCTAATATCCTCTCTAAGAAGTGAACAGATGTTTTAGGCACAACTATTTCTCTACAGATCACAATCTTGCTTTGGTCCATCTTGCTGTAAAAATAATTAAGAAAAAAGTAACACTTTTCAGTGATTCTTCAGTATTCCAACACCATAATGCTAGAGAAATGATTGTGGTATAAATGTATAATCTTGGTTCTCTTACAAAATTAATGGCATTAAATGTACCAAATGTTGCCATTGGTGTACAGGCTAAAAGTTTGGGGTATTCATGGAGAGTAATATTTTTTCTGGGCCATAATTTTCATAATATTTTCATAGGAAGGATTTTTATAGGAAGAGATATTGAGGATGGGGGCAGAGGCAAGGAACAAAATTAAGAAACTGGAAAAATGTGCCTGTTGAATTGGAAAGAGTTGAATTTTTTTTAACCATATTTTGATATTATTTAAAAGAAAAAGGAAATAAAGCTGAAAAGTTCATTGAAACAAGATTATGAAAGACCTTAATAAGACTGTGGATTTTATTCTACAGACAATGGAAGACTATTGAAGATTTATAAAAATGACAGATGCTGATTCCTATATCAAGTCTTATTGCATTCTATAGATGCAAAATAATTGTATGCTTGAGATAGGAAAAATATAATATGATTACCATTAGCAGGGAGATAGTGTAATGTCGTATATAGTATCACAGACTCTAAGTGGGACCACCTCTTTGAATTCCAATTCTGTCACACATTAACTGTATGATTTTAACTAAGTTACTTAACATCACTTTCCTCCTGT
The DNA here is from genome assembly GCF_040939455.1 of Microcebus murinus. Classification (NCBI taxonomy): domain Eukaryota; kingdom Metazoa; phylum Chordata; class Mammalia; order Primates; family Cheirogaleidae; genus Microcebus; species Microcebus murinus. The sequence continues at coordinate 44,125,892 of NC_134108.1, read as the reverse complement.
ATAAAAAAAGGAATAATAATGGCACCTTATGTAAACCAACATCTTACCAGGATTAAATATCATCTTAAGCACCTAATACATGATAATCACTTAATAAATGTTGGTTATTACCATTACAATTCATATATTGCTGATTTTGTGCTAAGCACTGTTCTATGTGCTCTATATATACTATCTGATACAATCTGCACCATGTTGACAAAATATTCTGATATTAACTATTTAATAAATACATTCATTTTATGGCAAAGATAAATCACAAAGCTATTAAATAATTTTACAAGGTTGCATTCCAAAGGAGTCTTCTGATTCTAGAATCTGCACTCTTAATCACCACTCTTTTCTTCTTTGAGCAACTTAATTCATTAAATTAGATTGTCATAACAATGGAGAAGTGCATTTCACCAGTCTTCTCAAGATTGCATAGCACTAGATGTATCTGTAGTAAAATCCTGTAAGATATTCTACTAACCAAACATTTTGTCTTATCCACACAAACATGCGTATCAACCCAAAATTCTCCAGAATAAGTATAATTAGCTTGATTACTCTTTAAATCTTCAAGGAGTGTATTTCAAAAGGTCTACATCTGATTACACAACAACTTTATATATTCCATATATCCCTTTATCTCCCTACTGCAGTTTCTCCTTTTCAATAAGCAGCCACATTAGGGCTGTGCTTTAAACAGATTTTTTCTGGCATCAGTGAGCTAGTTGAATTGAACCAAGAAAAGACTAGAAGAAGGAGGCCTGTTCAGAAGCTATTACAGTAGTTTAGGAGAATAAACAGGATCTGAACCAAAAGAAAAAAAAAAGCAGGAATGAAGTACTTTAGAGCTAAAACTGAAGGAATCTGACAGCTAACTTTACATAGGTGAGAAACAGGGAGAGAGAAAGCTTTGAGCCAGTATGATGAGGGTGACAGAAATGCTATGTTATGTGGTAGAGCCTGAGAATGCTCACACAAAGGCAGCCTGAGCAGCCAAAACCCAAAAGAGAAATAATCACAATGTTTTCTTGAGTTGTGTGGCCCATTACCTTGGTTACATGCTATAAAATTTCAGCTTTGGACCAAAGCTTTTAGCTTTTTCTTTTCCAGTCTCTAAATTTCTAGTAACCTGTTTAATAGCAAAGGCCGCCTTCTCACACTCTTGCCTACGAGAAGGTAAATCAAAACTGCAAACTTTTCAGCAATTGCCTATTCCTGGCTTTTATTCTGAGAGGAACATGTAGAAATGAAAGAAAGATAGATGATCAACTATAAAAGAGTGGAATGATAAATTTGATTTTGAATATATCCATATTAAGCTATTTAAGGGTGTGGTCCACATATAGGTCTAAGACTTGGCACCAAAGAAAGAGTTAGACATATTCACTTAGCATCATCTAAGTAGGGAGGATTGCTTAGCTACAAAAGTGAATAAAGATACCAAGAGAGAAGTATTTAGAGAGAAAAGAGAATGGTCCAAGAATAGAACATAAAAGAATGCTGACACATAGAGGAAAATACCAGAAAGAGCACTGGAGTAGTAGGGGAATAAGCAGGAGAAGCTTGGTTTCACAGAAAGCAGAGATTGTAAAAAGTGTATCAAATTCAGAGGACCATATAGTCAATGATAAGTTTAGGGTATAAGTTAGGATATACTTTAAAATAATTACGAGTGGAACCATGATGTTCCTAACCCTAAGAAATGATAAATGCTTGAGGTGATGGATACCCAAATTACTCTGATTTGATTAATACAGATTGTATGCCTGTATCAAAACATCTCGTGTATCCTATAAATATATGCAACTATTATGTACCCATAATAATTAAAAATAAATAAATAATATCAGAAAAGCATAGTAGATATGCATTATTTTGACTTCCCCACATCCTCGTCCTCATATAACAGCACTTCCTCGCCTCTCCCTGCTATTAGAGAACGTCTACTTCTCAACACCCATGGTGGTTCCAATTGGGATCATCTATTTGGGTACTAGATGATACTTATTATGCACCTGTTATGTGGCATGCACGTTGTAAACATGATATTATTTAATCACAACAGCCCTGAGACATGAGCAGTCACTTCTCAGAAGAGGCCACCAAGTGGGGAACCAGGATACAAACCCCTGTCAGGATTAATCCAATAAACTACTATGAAAAATGACATATTTGTAAAAATATTAGTGTGTGGGTCACACCTCAGCATCTTTTCATTAGAGGAATTTTCTTTACTTGCTATGAATTTCTTTAGATGGAAATGATCTGGATTTATATTCAAGACATTATAGATCTTTAAAAGGTGAATGTGAGCCTTAGGGGAGAAGCCCCAGTTCTGCTAGCCAATGTCGAAGCCTCCCCTGACGCCAGTCTCCAGAACCACCTTTGTGAAAAATGAAGTAAATTATAACATGCACCCTGCTGATGGAGGCTGAAGTTTCTGCCCTACAGGTTTCAATCTTGACTTTATGCTTTCAAAATATCATAAACTATGATTGTAGTACTGTGGCAAATAGGAAATAATTGCCAGCAATGCTGTATGGTTTGAAGGAGGCTGTTTCTCTAAAAGTTCAAAGTGCTTTCTTCCCTCTGTGAAGAATGCTTGCCTCTCCTGCAGTCGTCATCTCTCACAGAATCAAGGGTACTGACATCTTGAAAACACGCTTCCATGCAGACAGGTGTGTCTTTGCCTGACTCACAAAGCTAAAAAGACTACCATATGCTTTAATGGGATTCCCAGGCAGTAGGAAAATTATCTGAAAGCCCAAACTTAAAAACGCCTGTCTCCTGCTTGTAACCCAGAAAAGACTTCCCTTTTGGTGGGCAGAACAACTCTGCTGTTGCCGTGTCATTGAAATTGCTTTGGAGGGATGTCTTGATTATTATTTTGTGTTTGGACGTGTGAACTGACCTCTCAACAACTGTCCTTTGATACAATAAATAAAGAAGTTTGAAATCCTAAAGCAGTACCTGCTGCTTTCTGCCAAAACAAGATTATCATCCATTTTACCTTGCCACCAAAAAAACAAAAAAAAAAAAGAAAGAAAAATGTCATTTTTGTGGAAGAAGAATGATTTATTCAATATTACTTGGAGGAACAAACACTTGACTTCTCTACCTTATTGCTGCTGTTTTTAACTGTCAACCTATTTAGTCCTCAGCCTTGCAATACAAAAAACTAGGGTGAAAAAAACAAGGAACAGAAAACCTTTTAATGGAAAGCACCTTATAGTACACAGTTCTTTGAATAAAGATGTCTGTCTATATGTGCAATTACAAGAACACATAATAATTTTCAAAAAACTGTTAGCTGAACTGCTACTAACGGTAGCTGCACAAATTCACACAGGTTGATTTGCTGATCAGTGTTCATGTCCACAAACTGGAACACCTCCTGAGAAATAGCGAATGGACTCCTTGCTCAGAAATCAACACTGAATTCACAAATATTCAGTTATATATATTTTTCTCTAAGGTTATCTCAAATAGCCCAGAATTTCTTTAAGGATAGATAAATATCTTTCAATAATAAATGTTCTTTCTAAAATTGGTATTTGTTGTATTATTCATTCAAATTATTAAAAGATTTGGCATCACTGTAAGGTATGTTAATCTTCCCTATATACTCCTCCTATTGTCATTATATTTTATATTTACAAAACTCTCAATTAGAAAAACTATGTCACCCTAAGGCTGTGTCTACCTAAATCAACAAGTTGAATCATTTTCATAGATTTGATTAGACCAACCCAATAACAAAAGATTAACTGGTTAAAAAAAAAAAAAAACCCTGCTTATCAGTCAAAGGGCTGTATGTGTCAAAATCTAATTAGAAGTAAACCATTCTATTAGACTGTCATTTTTTTAAAAATAGGCTGCTTTATTGAAGTGTGACATTTATACATGAAAGTGTTCTAATTACAATATATAATTTAGTTCAGTGAATTATCACAAAATGACACATCTATGTAGGCACGTCCCAAGAAAATAAATAGAACACTATAAACACTACAGAAGACCTCTATCAGTACCATTTCAAATACCATAGATGAGTTTTGTCTGTTTTTGGATTGTATATAAATGGAACAAAAATGTCTGGTTTCTTTTGCTAGGTATTATAGTTTTGTGATTATTATCATTAATTTTCTCTCCGTGTAACAACACACTGCATGATTACAGTACAACCTATTTATCCATTCTACCTATTCAACCTATTTATCATTCATTTGTGGACACAAGTTATTTGTAGTTGTCGACTATTAAAATTCACTTCCCTATGATTATTTTTTTCTCTTCTCTATTCTACTAATCTGATAATTTACATTGATTGATTTCCAAATGTGAAACTAATCTTGCAGTACTAAAATGGACAGAACTCTGCTTATTGTATTTCCCTTTTGATATATTGCTGTTTGGTTTGCTTATATTTTGCTCAGAACTTTTGTAAACATGTATTAGAAAGATACTGGTATCTAATTTTTCTTCTCGTAAATGTGCTTGCTTTACTGAGGCTAAACATTATGCTTCATAAATTGAATATGGAACTAATCTTTCCATTTATTTTTGTGATATCTATGAGATCTGTAATAATGCCACCTTTAAAATTATATATATTAGTTTTTTATTTATTCTCTCATTTTTTGTGATCAGTGTCACTGGAACTCATCAATTTTATTGAAACAACTTTTGGCATTGTTGATATTTTTAATTTTTTTTATAGATGTCTGTTATTTCTGTTCTCATTATTTCTATTCTTTTTGGTTAATTGATTTTCTACTTAGCTTCTCAAGATGGAAGTATTCTTTATTGATTTTTACCTATTCCTTTTTCTACAATATTTATTCAAGTATTTAATTTTACATTTAAGCATAGATTTAGTTGCCTCTTGAAGTTATTATAGGTGATATTTTTATTGTTTTTCTATTTCAAATTATATTTTAATTTTATTTTCCTATTTGACCCTACATTATTTAGAAGTTCATTGCCTAATTTTTTTCAACATTTAAGGATTTCTGGTAATCTTTTTGAAATTAATTTCTAGGGTAATTCCACTGTAGTCTGAGAAAATGCTCTGCATATTTTAAGTTCTTTGATATTTGTAACAGTTTGATTCATGACCCAATGTATGGTCAATTTTTTTAAAATGTTTCATATGTGCTTGAAACTAATGTATACCTTTTCACTGTTGGATATGATATTTCCTAGGTCAGTTAGATTCAAGTTTGATAATTACATTGTTAAAAACTTTTATAAATTTATTGATCTTACATCTAGTTTCTCCTATCATTTACTAAAAGAGTTATGATAAAGTGTTAAAGTGTACTATAATTGTGCATTTGTATAATTCTTTTAATTGTCATTTTTACCTTATATTTTCATACTATGTTTCGGTAACAGCATACAAAATATACAATGATAATACCTCCCTGAGGAATTAAATATTTTCCTTCTTCAAATAGAGATGGGGTCTCGGTATGTGGCCCAGGCTGCTGTGCAGGTGCAATCATAGTGCACTGCAGCCTTGAATTCCTGGCCTTGAAGTGATCCTCCTGCCATAGCCTTCCAAGTAGCGGGGATTACAGGCATGCACCACCAGCTAAACATTTCATCATTACTCAATGTGCCTTTCGATTTCTAGTAATTTTTTAAAATTTAGAATATACTTTATTATATATCAGTGTAGTTTCATCTACTTTCTCTTGCATCCTTTTATTTTGTAGTACTTCCTGTACTCTCCACTCTGTACTTCTAATTACAGTCTATTTTTTTGTAAGCAGTTTCCAAGTAGGAGTTATTTGGCATTTTTACTATCTGATAATATTTGCCTTTTAATCATAATATATAGTTCATTTACATTTAATCAAAATACCAATAAATTTTGCCATAAATTTACTATATCATATTTTATTTATATTTGTACTACAGGTTCTATATTCCCTTTTCTCTTCTTTCTTTCCTTTTCACATTTGTAAATATTTTAATTCTATTCTTTTATTACTGTGGTTCACAACCCCAGGCCATGGACCAGTACCAGTCAATGGCCTCTTATGAACTAGGCTGCACAGCAGGAGCAAATCCAAGTCCCCATCCCTCACATCAGCACCTGAGCTCCACCTCACCTCTCTACCACACCCCCATCCATGAAAAATTTGTTTTCCATGAAACTGGTACCTGGTGCGAAAACTTGACCGCTATTATATTAGATTGTTTAAATTATGTTGCTATTCTTTTAATGTTTACTCACAAAAGCAGAACATGATATTTTATCCCAGCACCATGGCTCACACCTATAATCCTAGCACTCTGGGAGGCTGAGGCAAAATGATTGCTTGAGTTTAGGAGTTCAAGACCAGCCTGATGAAGAGTGAGGTCCCGTCTTTACTATAAATAGAAAAATTAGCTGGGTGTCATGGCATTCACCTGTAGATCCAGCTCCTTCAGAAGCTGAGGCAGGAGGATTGCTGGAGCCCAGGAGTTTGAGTTTGCTGTGAGCTACAATGATGCCACTGCACTCTACCTGGGGCAACAGAGGGAGATTGTCTCAAAATGATTTTTTGATTTATTAACCTCTCTAATAAAAATCAATACTCTTAAAGAGTAGAGATGTAACTTTCCATCTAAAAGAGAACACTCTGAAAATGAAACAAAATGCTATCATTAATTACGTCTAGATAAAAGGCATAATGTAAAGCAGAACTTTTAGTCACCCTGTATGCATGCCACTTCCCGAACAATACATGGACCACAGAACACAATTACTCTTTATCTTCCTCTTGATTTATGTTATATTTCTTATGTATTTTAATTCTAAATATATTTGAAACCCAAAGTGTATTATTAATGTTTTTATATAATCAATATTTATTTATATATACAAACATATTTACTGTTCTTACTGACCTCAATTCCTTCCTATACCTTCCAAACTTTCATCTGTGACTATGTTCCTTTTACCTGCAGAACAATCTCAAGTGTTTCCTTTAGTTTTTCACTGATAGAGATCAGTTCTTTTAAATTTTTTCTGAAAAAACAATTTATTGTCTAAAATATATTTCTACTAAATATAGAATTATATTTTGGAAGTAATTTTCTTTCAGAGTTTTCAAGGTCTCATTCTATTATCTTCTAGTTTCCATTGTTTATCACGATAATTCTGCTGTTAATCTTATTCTTCTTTTTTCAAGTTTAATACATCTTTTTATTCTGATTGTTCATTATAAATACCTTTTTGTCTTGTGCTTTCAGCAGTTTTTCTATGATGTGTCTACATGTGATTTTCTTTACATTTCTTATGCTAAGAATTTTAGACTTTCTCAAGACCATATGTCAATATCTTCCTTCAGTTTTGTAAAATTCTCTACCATTACTTCAAAATATTTCCACTGTCCTATAGTCTCTCTCCTTTTCCTTTGGGACTCTGAATACACATATATTATTTCTTTTCACTGTGTCCTGCTTGTGCCCCTTTCTCTATTTTACATCCTTTTGTGTTTCTCTATTTCATCCTTGACATTTTCTTCTGAGCTATATTCCTCTTCACTAGCTTTATTTCTAGCTGTATCTAATTTGCTCTTTAACCAATTCATCAAGGTCTTAATTAAAGTTATGTTTTAAAATTTCTATTATTTCCCTTTATCCTTTTTCATAGTTTCTACTTATCTGCAAAAAAAATCTCCATTTTGTCTTTGAATTGTTCAACGTATTTATCATAGTCATTTTGAAGTGCAACATATAACTTAATATTCTGTATACTCTGTGTGTTAGGCATAATGATGGATCACCAAAATTGTCCACATCTGGCTCCCTGGAACATGTGAATATGTTACACAGCAAAAGGGAATTAAGATTAAAGATGAAATTAAGGTTGCTAATCAGCTAATCTTGACATGGAGAGATTATTCTATATTATCATTTAGGACTCAATATACCTATAAGGAAAGAGAACAAGGAGAACCAGAGATGTGCAGTGTGAGAAAGATATTTGTGTTTGTAAAGATGTAGGAATGGAGCCATTAGTCATGGAATATAGGTAGTCTCCATAATCCGGAAAAAGAAAGGATATGTGTTCTCTGCTAGAACCTCCAAAAATAACACAATCCTGCTGAAATTTTGATTTTAGCCAAATGAGATTCATTTCAGACCTCTGGCCTCAAGAACAGTAAGAGACTAAATTTGTGTTGTTTTAAGTCACCAAATTTATGGTAATTTGTTATAATGCCCATAGAAAATTAATAGACCTTGTAAGTCTATTTCTATTGCTTTTTAAATTTTTTTTAACCAAATGTTTTCTCTTCTTATAAGCCTAGAATGATATTTTTGTTTAAGTATCTGACATTGTGTGTGGAAATTGTACAAATAATTTAAAGCTCTAAGAAAGATGAACTTTTGCTTTCAGCAGGCAGGTAGATTAAGGGAAGATCACCATAGTCCAATCAAGGATGGAGGTGATTCAAACGTGGGCTTTAGTTTTTATTAAGGCTACTCTATTTCAGATGCATCTTTCTTCCTATTTATCAAGTAAAATCTTGGCATGAGACAGAGATCCTTCTTTTTGGAAAGCTTTCTCTTTAATTTTCATACTTCCAGTCTTGTTAGAGTACTCTGTTCAGCTTTTCAACCCTTCTGCTGAAAGTCTGGAATTAGTAATAGCCTCAAGAGGAAACACAGTACCAAATGTCAACTCACCATTCTCGGCTTCCTTGCTTCCTAAAGTTTGGATTCCATAAGTTCTCATTACCTTAGCAGCATTCTCCTGCCCTTAAAATTCTTTATTTAAATATTATGTCCAACTTTTATGATTGTTCTCAGCAGAAGAGTTGTTCCAAACAACATAAACCTCCATTTCCTAAAGTTGATTTCTAGTACTGCTTCTTTTGCTGAGGCAAAGACTCAGGGTAAAGACCTGAAAGGCCTGTTTTTTCAGCTACTTACTGTATAGAAATATACTCAACATCAGTGATTCATTGGTTAATGGTTACCAACCAGTTAAATATTTGCATTTGCTTATTTCTTTAATGTAAATACTCCTGCCATAATTAATTTCAAGATAACTTTGTGACTTTACTGAATTTGCATTTTGAAAAAGATTTGCACAATTGGTTCTCATGAGCCAGTGTGAGCCAGCTCTTAACACATAACTGCTCAAAATTATCTCACCTCTGGAAGATGATAAAAGAATGTCATAATGATTGTGGAAGCATCCTATGCTAGGCTTACTATTTTATTTTTGAAAGCTTGTTTTCAACACATTATTCACATTGCTTACTTACTAACTGAACATATATTTAATGAACCAATCCATATGAAGTGCCAGACTCTAAACTAAGTGCCAATGATGTAATGGTGAACAAATGAGGCAGGATATCTCCCTTCTTAGGACTTACATTCAAGTGATCAACCGACAATAAACAAATAATCACCCAAATAAATATTTCATTGTACATTGTGGCAAGCACTATAAAGTAAATGATAAGGTGCTCTGAGAGACAACAACGGAGAGATTCTAATTTAAATAAGAGGATTAGGAAAGAATTTTTTTAAAACAAAAATAACATTGAAACTGAGACCTGAAGGATAAAGAGTCAGCCAGGCTGAGTAGAACAAATTTTTCCTCCATCTTAAAAACACCATCTATCAAATTGTCTACGTTCTAGAGAAAAATAGCATAGGTAAACTTATCCTTCCACATGAAAGTTTTCAGATCATTGACAAATATTATTATATTCCAACTTTCAATTTATTTTTCTGTAAATAACTATCCCCTGCTCCATCTTCCTCTCTACTCTGATATCTCAGAAATGTTATTAAGAATTTTCTTGAACTTAGTGTTCCTCCCCTGAAATCTCTCCATACTTTCCAATGTTACCTAGAAATTTAATTTCCAAAACCTTACACAATAAATCTCTATGTCTTCCTATCATTGCAAAAAATCAGTGAAACTATTATCTTTGTTATTCTGAGACATAGTTCTGTAATTATATTTATTATATTCCTATTTGTCTACAGCATGAAGATGATATTACTAACAATGTGTCCATAGTCTTCAAGAAACTAAATGCCTTCCCCCAAATAGGAATAACATTGAATTATGCTCTTGATAGTTTTAATGTTAGGCTAGAGTATGCTGTACTTTCATTCTTAAAATTGCTAACCAGCTAGCAGTTCTTTGCTATATACAAAATAGTTGATGAATAACTATACCATTCACAATTCTTCTTTCATGGTTGTTATGTTAATATATTAACCACTAGTAATTCCCCCTCTTCAGGGTTTTTGGCAACAAATTTGTTCCAGAGACATTTTCGATTGTCATCCCTGAGGCAGTAAGTACAACTGGCACCTGGTGGGTAGAGGCCAGAGATGCTGCTAAGCAGCCTATGATGCACAAGTTGACCCTTTACAACAAAGGATTATGTGGCTCAGCTCAAAAGTGCTAGGTTTAAGAAACCCTGAATTAACTAGGTGAATTAATGTACCAATATTTATACCTGGATTATTTAACTACTTTACCCATTTAAATTTTAAGTAGTAAGCTATGTTTAAATGTTGCATTCTGATGCATATTACTTTATACATTTTTGTATGCTGCCTTTGTCCAAAAAAGCCTTGCATTTATTATTATCATTCACAACACAAACTATATATATATATATATATATATATATATATATCCCATTTATGTAAATAGAGATCCCTTATAAATATTCTGCAGGTTTTAAAAGTAAATATGAATCATGACAATTCAAAGTTAATTTTATCCTTTTTAATAATTTTCCATAATTTATCTTCAATAGATCTTGTATTCTTTTCTGGCAAATTAGCCCTTTCTTTCCATTACAAAAATTGTATGTCTCATGTGAAGGAACTTGATAGTATATCCAATTGGATTTCTACCAATTGGATTGTTGCCATACAACAAAGTTGTGTTACACTCTTTGGTTTAAACTTATATTTTCTCCTTGTCATAAGGGTAAGCTTTCAGACAGACTGCGGCATTCATGGAGATTCTAGGTCATTCAACGAGTTGTCACTGGAGGTGCTGGAGATACAAGGAGGACACAATGAACACTTAAGATGAAGACTCCCTGCTTACCCAAGGCACCACATGGATTTTGTACATTGAATTCGAATGCAATTAGATCTACCTAAATTCCCCCACCAAGAGCAACAACATTCAAATATTCCATCTTTCATACTTTTAAGCACTTTTGCTTAGCTTGCAGGAAAAAAAAAGTTTTTTTCAATCTGTAACCCTGAACTCTAGGGGGACCATTGAATTGACACGCAGTTTCTCTGAGGCCAGTGTTGATGACCCCAAAACACATGAAGCTCAGCAAAGACTGCTCTTACTTATTCCCTATCTGCATTGTGGATTAATTTTACTTTGCAATGCATGTCTGCCAGTAATAGCATGGGGAGATCAATGGAAATGAATGATGCAAAATTGATTTACTGATATGTCCAAAAACTCTGACATGGAATTGATTCATGGAATAATAATGCTTCTAAGGCTTGAGACCAGTTTTCTAGATCCTTATTTTAGTATGATCTAGCAGCCAGTGAAATTGCTCAGACTGTAGTATCTGATTCAAATTTTCCCTCATCACTTTGTCCTGCAGATAAAAGAATAACACAGTTAATAGGAATAAGACATACTTTTTGCCAAGCTATAAAGAATTGTTGGATGATGAAAAATATAACTTTATTTATTGACTAGATTCTCAAGAAGCAAATAGGTGACCCTTGGGACAAATTAAACATTACCTCCACGACACCAGAAGCATTGCTATACATCCACCAAGACTATCAAGGCCTGACATATAGCAGGTTCTCAGTAACTACTGAAGGGCTGCATAAATGCAGTGATTTTAGTGGACATAGCACTATCCTTTATTTAATACATGTCTATCCTAGCTCCTAAAAAATGTTGTTTCTTGGTTTCTTTTTCATTGTAACTTCTTGCAATATCTACTATTAATATTATTCCCACATTCAATTGATAGTTAATAAATACCAGAGACTATGTGACAAGATGACAGGCTGTCCCCTCAAAACTAATTTTATCAGCCTAAATTTTTCTCTGTTGGAAACACATATGATTCCAGCTGTGCCTGCATCTACTCATAAACATAGTATTAAGAAGTCTTTGAAACATCTCCCAGTGCCACTGTACCTTTTATGACTGAAAACATCTTCTTCTTCTGCAAACTAATGAGCTGAATTTTATTAAGAAAGATTTGTGGTAAGACTCAAGAAAATTTGTGTAATATTTTCTCCTGTACTAAGAAAAGATCTTCCCATTCATCATCAATGGTTGATAAAAGTGCTGTTTTAACAACATTTCTGATGATGAATGAGTATATCCTTTTTTCATATTAAAGCAAATATTAAAAAACAATCTTCTTGAATCATAGAAGATATCTTTCAATGCAGTTTAATCATAAAGGGTGGAAGTGAGATTAGCAGAGAGAGGGGTGGCCCTCTCTATTCCACCATTCTACAATTATGAGAGGAAAGGCTACGTCCCCATTTTGCAGTGGACTAACACATTAATAATATTAATATTAAATTTATATGTATATGTCATCTACATTAGGAAACAAGAGGGAGAAATTAAGCCTCAGTTAATAATCTTCATATGAAGGAATATTCCCAGGAAAATCACAAACTCATTCTACTTTACAACTCTTTAGTTCATAGGTATGAAAATTGATGTTTAGTCCTCTTAAGAGTCTGGGCAGCAATCTGACTTATTTAAGCTCTAGGGCAATCTGCAAAAAAGGGCAATTTTTTGAAACTGAGGACTTGATCATGAATAGTTCTTTTATTACATGATTGAGGAAGGATAAATGGGTGGCCACAGAATGGCATTTAATGACTCTGAACATTTTACATAGTCTGCACAAATGTCATTTTGAAACAGCTGCAACAATAGTGCTTTACTCACTAGCTCGGGCCTTTAAAGCATTTCCATTAAACATCTCATTTTGAAGGAAAAAAGCCAAGTTATTTTAAATCTTACCAGGCTACAATTAAGACTATGATTTCTTCTCAGTACAAAATATTGGCTGGAGTTTGGGGGTGAATTAAAACATAGACCTAACCTTCTAAATACTTTGTCTCTCTTGAAAATCTGCTTTTCTTTTAGAAAAACACATTTCAAGGTTTAACAGGTATATCAGATATAAAATGTGGTTGTTATCCCAACAAATGTAGATGTGTACAGTTAGGATTTTATCAGTTCAGATGCATTGAATGTGACAATAATAGAACATTCTAATACAGTAGAAACCCCTCATCTATGGAGGGATATGTTCCAAGACTCCTAGTGAATGCCTGAAACTGTGGATAGTACAAAGCCCTACATATGCTGTTTTTCCTGTACACATTAATACATACTTATGACAAAGTTTAATTTATAAATTAGGCACAGTAAGAGGTTAACTACAACAACTATACTAAAATAGAACAATTATAACAATATACTATAATAAAAGTTATGTGAATGTGGTCTCTCTCAAAATATCTTATTAGACTGTTTTCTCCTTCTTCTTGTGATGATATGAGAAGATAAAATGCCTATATGATGAGATGAAGTGAGGTGAATATTGCAGGCATTGTTATATTGCAGTAAGCTACTATTAATCTTGAACATAAGCACTGCCATGCTGTGACAATCAACATGATAACCAAGACAGGCTTCTAGGTGACTCACCAGCAGAGTTAGCATACACAACATGGATAACACTGCATAAAAGGAGAATTCACCACCAAGGTGAATTCACCACGGTAGTGGCATGAGATTTCATCATGCTACTAAGAACAGCATGCAATTTAAAACTTATGGATTGTTAATTTTGGAATTTTCCATTTAATATTTTTAAACCATGGTCGATCCATAGATAACTGAAATAATGGAAAGTGAATCAATGGGTAAGGGGGTACTGCTATACTGGTTTAACATAGGTCTGATTCCCCTGTTACTCTAGGCCTACTTTACATAACCCCAAAATGCTGTAGCTCCAATTTTACTTGATCCTAAACATAGGAAGCACGAATATCGTCAAGGCATTGAGAATGAACCTTCCTCGTATGCTTCCCTTCTTTAATAAGAAAAAAAACTTCCCAGACTCTTGTACTTCCTCTTTTATCTCACTAATCAGATGTGATCACATGCCTACCGCTAGGCGAGTCATTACCAAGGGATGATGGAGTTGGCGTGATTAACTGAAAGCAGTTTATTCTTTGGGGCTGAACTTATTGCCATTGAAAAAGATGGAGGTTGTGATATATGGATGAAAATAGAAGGGCTGTTGTGCAGGCAATCACAGTAAGATTTGCCTTGTTTTGTTTTATTTTATTGGTTAGGACATGAGATCTTAAGTGGATTTGAGATTCTATTTTGATTTATGTATGGAATAATTATTTATTTATTTATTTATTTTGAGACAGAGTCTTACTCTGTAGCCTGGGCTAGACTGCTACAGTGTCAGCCTGGGTCACAGCAGCCTCCAACTCCTGGGGTCAAGCAATCCTTCTGCTTCAGCTTCCTGAGTAGCTAGGGCTACAGGTGTATGCCACCATGTTCAGCTGATTTTTTTCTACTTTTAGTAGAGAAGGGGTCTCTCTCTTGCTCAGGCTGGTCTTGAACTCCTGAGCTCAAGTGATCCTCCTGCCTTGGCCTTCCAGAGTGCTAGGATTATAGGTGTGAGCCACCATTCCTGGCTTGGAATAATTAAAAATGATTCCTTAGCTACCCTTTGGGTCTTTTGACTTCTCTCCATTAAACTTCTATTCCTAGTCTTAGGCTGCCTACACTTTGGGCAGACAATTTTATTTTGCTAGTCATTTGTCTGTCTGAAAATTTTTATTAAAAAGTGAGAGAGTATTTCTGTAGATCTCAATAAATAAGGTTAAAAAAAATCTCATTTTTTAAGAGCCATACTCTCACAAGTGCTCTGTGCTTAAATAAGTACAAATTAGAAAATTTAACTATATAGACTAAATTCTAGTCCCAAGAAAAGTCACAGTTGAAGATGTACATAGGCCCAGTAGAACTGTAAGCTGTGTCCCTACTGGAGTGTTCTTGTATCTGACAGTCAGCAGAGTGGTTTATTCTCCAGGGAGAAAACATTATCTAAAGAGGACAGGTGCCCAGGAGTAGTCAAAATAAACCATTTGTTGCTAAAAGAAGTGTTTATTCTAATTAGGACATGATATATCATTTGAATTTATTCCCCAACTCATGCTTGATGAACTCAAGGATAATAGAGTCTAAAATTGGAAGAATTATTTCATCTAAAACTCTATAAAGCTTTGGGGCACAAAGTAGAGCGGCTAAGAGAGTAGAGGTGATCTACTAGTCTGCTGAGAATTCAACCTGTCACTGGGGGTCCAAAGACTCCAGAGAACATGGCAAGACTTCAGAACCTCTGAAACTAACTAATGGGCAAAGAAGTTAGTGGTGCTTGTGTCAAACACCCTGGTGCTCGGAAGAGGAAATGATGGGGCATGAGGGTGACTGCAGTACCCAGTTAAGCTGTTTGCTGGACAGTAGAGGAAATGGTTCCCAGTAGAATGCAGGCCATGGAAAGAAATAGCAAGACACAGCTTCATAGCTGTCTGAGGCCTTGGCAGCAGGGACAAACCTGGAGCAGAACAGAAGCAGAACGTTTATGCCACACAGAACTAATTTGAGGGTATGTGTTTGGTATCCTCTGAGAACTCTGAAAAAATTGGGGGGACTATGTGGGAGGCATAGGTCCTGCAATTGAAAATGATGCCAAAATACTGCTTGTCAAAGTTAATGACATTTTTGTTATAATATTGGTTTGATTAGAGAAAGGACAAGTTATCAGCATAAAATAGAGCTTAACAAAGAGATTGTTTGATTCATCCCTTTTGGCATCTAAAGATCTGCTTATGTAATTCCAACATAAGTAGTTAAAATCATTTTCAAATAAGTTAAATTATTGATTACTTTTGATACAATCCAGAATAGACAGTCTTCTAACCAGTAAATCTTACCCATACATAGGTTTGAAGGAAATTGAAGTGTCTTCTTTTCCAAAAGTGTTTTGGCCTCACTCTGTCCGTAGAATTCTCAAATGTATGCACAAATACTGACTGCTGCATCCTTTCAGGTGCAAGACTCTGTGTCTGGCCATTCTAATCTTATTACAAATCCCATGGGTTAAGGCATTGAAGACCTGTGTTAAAATGCAAACTCTACCTAGAAGAGATAAGACATTAAGCAATTTCATGCCATTAGAACCTTAACTCATCAGATTAGCCTCAATCGCTTAGAAAGATCCTTGAGGGAACCAAGCATGGGCAAATAACAAATGTATTTCAATGCAGTAGTAAGTAGATAATGTATATCCAAAACAACTGGATGAGTGGGGTACTTCATCTCTGAGGTAGGAAGTTTACAGAATTACTAGAAAACATACTTCTAATGCCATTAATCTTTTTGTGTTTGCCCAATATTTATTATTTACCCAGAAATGTTAGTAACTTCTTTTCAATTTTCCAATATACACATGCACATATGTATGCCCACATTCCAGCCAGAGTATACAGTATGCTGTTGGAACATTTTGTTTCCAGAAATTTTGAGCAATGCAGAAACCAGAAGTCAATCCAACTTGGAGTTATTCTAGTTTTACTATGATAGCTATTATTTATGGAATGTTTAGGGTTTGATTGTTCGAGATAAATGCTTGAAGTGGCAGAGCCAGGATTTGTGCAGTGATCTGTCTGATTTTAAGCTATGGACTTTTTTTTTTTAAACTTAAGATTTGTATTTTTTTAGTTGAAAATACAAAAGGAACAAGAAGCAGAAAATCTGAAGGTCTTTACATCCTGCCTTCCTGCCGAAACCAAGTTAATAGAAGCTTCATTTAAAAAGGCAAGCATTCTCTTGTTTGCCACACCTAGCTGGTCACCTTTATCTAGATCACCTGCTTCCACTAAACCCCAAAATACGCCAATTTGCAGAATTTGCAGTCTCTGCTATACTGCCTCATACTCACCTATGATACAAGACAAATAAAATTCTATGTTATTCTAAAACAGCACAAGCTTACAAATCAACAGCACTAAAAATTATTCAAAAGTATTGTTGGATGATGAACAAAATGATTATCATCTATTGTTATCATAACATCCTATAAAATAAGACCCATATTGTAGTAGTAAAATTATTTTCAAGTATAGTTCTAAAATAAATTTTAAAAAGGGGTGTTAAAAAAGAAACATTACATTTAGAGAAATAATTTTATCACACAGTATGATTTTATAGACATGAGGGGCATATTGCATTTTTATAAGGCCATCAGAAAATAAGAGAATCAATTCTTCACAACATATTATTGCCCACCAATAAAGTTTCACAATATCTAAAACTAATCAAGTTCCCTTTAAAACATGAATATGTTTTAAAATTGTATACATGTTAAAATTTAGAAACAAGATAGTCTATGTTCAATGAATGTTTAAACTACTAAAACTTTTAGTGCACAAGAGCAAAATAATTAAGTTTTCTAATAAAAAATCAGTTAGAAATACTAATCAGAAGTACATACAGTACTTCTGTACTGTATGTACTTCTGATTAGTACATACAGTACAGAAGGCAAAACTCTGTAGGGCAAACTCCAGTTCTCAGGGGAGATCATTTGCTATGAGTAAATGATAATGTTGTGTGCCAATAGACATAGACATGGGTACACCACGTTTACATAAAAATAAGCCGTTAAGTCAATTCAGTGAGAGGTAAAAAATTTTCTTTTTCTTTTTCTTTTCTTTTTTCTTTTTCTTTTTAGGAATAAAAATAAAACCAAGTAACTGTCGGGCATAGTTATTCAAATTAATATGTTGATTAAATTTTTCACTATTTCTACCAGGTGCTTTAGTATATTATAGTCAAACTATAACTTCCTCTATGGAGGTTGGATGAAGCCTCTCCCCATCATGATGAGTATGAGTCCAAAAACCAACATAAAACTTATCAGAGAAGAAATGCCCAGAGAAGTTTCTGACAGGTTTCCCAAAGGCTAAATAATATTTAGTAAAGAAGTAAGAAAGTTCACTTGGAACTGCTCAAGCAAAAGTGTCATTCATTCATCCATTTGCTTGTTTATTTATATAACAAACATTGAGCACTGACTATGTTCCATTTCTGTGATGTTTTCCCTCATGGAGCTTACAGTCTAATGGAAAAAATAATATTAACAAAAAATTAATCAAACTCTTATAAGCACTAAGACAAAATGATATTGAAGATGTACATAGGAGATCTCATCCAGTCTAAGAATTCTGAAAAGGCCTCTCCTTTGAGGAAATTACATTTGAGATCAAAGATGATGCATAAGTAGTCTTTAAGACTTTTCCCAATGGGGTTCCATTCACACTAATAATTTCAATTTCACTTTCTCTAACCCTCCTCAGTATAATGGAGATCCTTTAGTCTGTACCAACACTAAAGTTTCACTGAGTTATTTCTAGAAATCTCAGGAATGCCTCCGTTTAGCTCTTTCTGATGTCCTGTTTTTCTGTTCTGACAGGTTTCACTGATGTCCTTGCCTGAGAAGAAACCATGGAAGTGGCAGCTCCTCAAGCAGGTCTTTCTGGAAAAACATTAGACCTACAGATTCTATGCCCCAATTGTTTAGGACAGTGGTATAGTCCTCCCAGCATCTTTCCATGTATCTGATGATCCATGGTTCCTCTGTGTTTCTCCGATCTCAGACACAGGTCTAGAAGGCTAGATCAAGGCCAGGTAACCACTATTTAAGAAGGTTACAGTGCTGCCTCCCATATTCTCTTAATTCCTCTCCCCACTCCATCCCAGTTATCAAAAAACCTCATTTTTTCCTCAGCCAAATGTCCCCTCTAAACTTACTTACCAGTTCAACAGATGAGCCAGAGAAGAGAACCACCAAAATTATACATATGGCTCAGGTACGAACTCAGAGAGAACATAGTTTGTCTATCAAATATAAATTAGTAACTACATGTAAACATCAATTTAACCAAGTTTCCTTAATTAGCTCTCTTATCTAACCCAAATTCCTTATTTCTATAGATGACTCAATATTCCTTCCTGCTGTACTTGAGTACTTTTTATTTTCTGGCCCACAAGTATATTCATACTACTCATGACACTGTTCAGAGAGACAGCCAAAGAGCCCAGTGTTCAGGAGTCCTTTGATTGTTGACTGGTCATGAATCACAAAGGGGAGCACTGACTTCATATAAAATAGAGCTACATTACAATGCCAAATGTAGTGAACTGATAATGATTTTTTTAAATCTCAAGTGGATGCCTCAGATTACAGTCTAAAATCTAAATTTCTTAAAGTATGTAAAGTTTCAGAATTATAGTATTTGCATGTGGTGAAATCTGTATTAAGCAAAGTAAAAAGGTTAAATCAATATTTTAAATTATTCTTATCTTTTATTTTTACTCTTTGACTGAAGATTTGCTAATTTATTTGATTAATAAGAAAATCTAAGTAATTCCAATAAGTTTTTTTAAAAGATATTGTTTAATTATACTGTCCAACAAAAAATATTTTCCCAACCCCCCCAAAAACAAAAACCTGCATGCAAATGTTTACTGCAGCTTTATTCTTAATGACTAAAAACTCAAAAAAATGCACACCGGTATATGTAACAACATAGATGTATCTCAAAAGCATTAAGCAAAATGAAGAATCATACTTAAAAAGCTACATACCCTATGATATCTGAATATATTTTGGATAAAAAAGTTATTAAGAAAGAAAATTTAGTTTCCAGGGGGTCAGGGTGGTAGGGGCAGTAGAGAGAGGAATGAGTACAATGGAGCATATGGGAGTTTTGGGGGGTGATGGAAATGTTATTTATCTTGATTGTTGTGGTTTGTCCACCAAAAAACTTGTAGAATGCTATGCATTTGTCAAAACTCATGGAACTATGCACTATAAAGGATAAATTTTGTATATTTAAATTATTTTCAACAAACTTGACTGATAAGAAGAATCGCAATGAATTTCTTCACCCAGGCCATAATCATAGTTAACATTTGGTTTACTTTCTTTTATTTCTGTTTGTGTGTATATGTGTGATATCATGTATGCATGCATAATTTTTTTTATCCTGCAATTAACACTATACCGAGAGCATTTTCTCATCTTTAAGTCATCTTCCAAAATGTAATTTTTTAAAAAATTAGATACCATCAAATTTCATGTTATGGAAAAAAACCCGGTGCACAAAAATTTTTTTTTTTTTTTTTTTTTTTTTTTTTTTTTTTTTTGAGACAGAGTCTCGCTTTGTTGCACAGGCTAGAGTGAGTGCCGTGGCGTCAGCCTAGCTCACAGCAACCTCAAACTCCTGGGCTCAAGCAATCCTTCTGCCTCAGCCTCCCGAGTAGCTGGGACTACAGGCATGCGCCACCACGCCCGGCTAATTTTCTATATATATATTAGTTGGCCAATTAATTCCTTTCTATTTATAGTAGAGACGGGGTCTTGCTCTTGCTCAGGCTGGTTTCGAACTCCTGACCTTGAGCAATCCGCCCGCCTCGGCCTCCCAGAGTGCTAGGATTACAGGCTTGAGCCACCGCGCCCGGCCCACAAAAATTTTTTGTTAATTATTATTAAATAATATATTATTTCCAAAGTTTGAGAAGCTAGTTGCTATACCATTGTAGGTATTCTTTGTGTTCATTTTTTATTTATTCATTTTTTCCATTCATTCAATCACTAAACGCACATTTATTAAGCATCACTTATGAAAAACAGAAAGAAATTGAGTTCATGATATTAAAAATGTGACTGAGTAGTGAGGACACAGCAATTTGACAAATAATTATAATCCTGATAGCATATGTTATAAAAAAGGTTTTGAAAAATTCAATTATTTATAATATTATTCATAAATCACCACAAGACTTTCATCGTGAATCATTGTACAGTTAATCACCATTATGTTTAATTGTTTTATAAATTTGTATCTATATGCCTACATTATTGAGATTTTCTTTGGTCATAGTAGGATTCTGGTTACTCCTGCTTTGAAAATATTCCATGCAAACCATGCAGCTTTAACATATCAGTCATCAATTTTTTCATGTGTCACATTTAAGCTTCAGTTCTTTCTGATAAAAATTCTTCTTCCTGGCCGGGCGCTGTGGCTCACGCCTGTAATCCTAGCTCTTGGGAGGCCGAGGCGGGCGGATTGCTCAAGGTCAGGAGTTCAAAACCAGCCTGAGCAAGAGCGAGACCCCATCTCTACTATAAATAGAAATTAATTGGCCAACTGATATATATATAAAAAATTAGCCGGGCATGGTGGCGCATGCCTGTAGTCCCAGCTACTCGGGAGGCTGAGGCAGAAGGATCACTCAAGCCCAGGAGTTTGAGGTTGCTGTGAGCTAGGCTGACACCACGGCACTCACTCTAGCCTGGACAACAAAGCGAGACTCTGTCTCAAAAAAAAAAAAAAAAAAAAAAAAATTCTTCTTCCTTAACATGGTTTCCTTTGGCATGGAGCCAGGATGACCATGAACTAGAAGACTCAACTCTTGGTGGGATCTTTCTACTTTCATTAAAGGTCATCAAGTGTCCTTTACTCAATAGCCTATTTTTAACATTTAATTACCAATGCAGAAGCAAGAGTTCATCTCATATCTTACTATGAAGTTTAAGTATTCTCTGCAGAAAAAAAAATTTTATGAAAACCCCAATCACATGCGCTCACACACACACATACACACACACATGCATGCACACAGTTCATCCATTCTTCTGAATAGTATATATCACGTCTCTAAATAAAGTGTGCTAGGGCTGCCATAACAAAATACCAAAGACTGGGTAGCCTAAACAATATAAATGTGTTTTCTAACAGTTCTGGTGGCTGGAAGTCCCAGATCAAGGTATCAGTATATATGGTTTCTTCAGAGGCCCTTCTCCTTGGCCTGCATTAGGTCACCTTATCATTGTAGCCTCACATGATTTCTCTTTTGTAAGCACATGTATCTTAACTGCCCCTTTTTATAATGACACCAGTCCCATTGGATTAGGGCCCACCCATACTTCAAGGAAAACATCAAAAAGTTTGTTGAAAAATGGAATTAAAAGATAAAAATAACAGAGATAAATTTTATTTTTCAACATAAGTTTCATCAAGTTTGAAACAATTTTGTAAGCAATAATACCAGCCATTTAGTCCATACCTGAAAAATCAACAGTTCTGGGAATTTAACCAAGTCTATGCAGTCTTTTTTACAATGTTAGCTGAAGAATAAGAGGTGCCCTTTAAAGATTTTTTTTAAGATTAATAGACGAGAAGTCAGAAGGAGCCAAATTAGGGCAATAAGGGGGAGGAGGATGCCTAATGATTTTACACTGAAACTCTCACAAAATTGCCCTTGTTGATCAGAGGAATGAGTAGGAGCATTGTTGTGGTAGAGAAGAACTCTCTGGTGACATTTTCCCTGATAATTTTTTACTAAAGCTTTGGCTAACTTTCTCAAAACACTCTTATGACAAGCAGACGTTATCATTCTTTGACTCTCTAGAAAGTCTACAACAACAACAACAACAAAATGCCTTGATATCCCAGAAAACTATTGCCATGACCTTTGCTCTTGACTGATCCACTTTCACTTCTTGGTAGCCGTTGCTTTGATTGTGCTTTGTCTTCAGAATCATACTGGTAAAGCCATTTTTCATCTCCTGTTACAATGCTTCAAAGAAATGCTTCAGGATCTTCACCCCACTTGTTAAAAATTTCCATTTCTATTGAAAGCTCTGTTTTTGTCTGCAACTGATCTGGGTTTTGGCACCCATTGAGTGGAAAGTTTCTTCAACTTTAATTTTCCAGTCAGAATTGTGTCAGCTGAACCAATTGAGACGTCCATGGTGTTCACTATTGTTTCTGATGTTAATTGTTGGTCCTCTTCAATTAGGACACAAACAAGATGAATTCTTCCTTGCAAATTGATGATCTTCAACACTATCTCATCCCCTCTTAAAACAGCTTATCCATTTGTACATTGCTGATGATTTGGGGATACTATCCTCCTAACTTTTTGTAAAGCATCAGTGATTTCACCATTCTTCCATACAAGCTTCAACACGAATTTGATGTTTGTTCTTGCTTCAATTTTAGCATAATTCTTGTTTCTCTAATAGGAGCTCTTTTCAAACTAATGCCTCATCCTTAGGGTCTCAAGCTAAATCCTTTTAAACATGTTATAAACTGTTAGTATTAATACAAGTTCATTTTGGTGCAAAATTTTTTGAAATCTATGCATAGTTTTTTCATAATATGCATTTTCTATGAATTTTTTAAAGACTTCTCATAGATCCTCATTTACTTTAATTACCTCTTTAAAGACCTTGTCTCCAAATACAGTCACATTCTGAGGTATTGAGGGTTAGGACTTCAACATATGAATTAGGGACTGGAGAAGAACACAATTCAGCCCATAATACCACTATTATATTTACTATAGAAATGCTATTGAAAAAAGGTGTTCATTACATATTCATAAAGAAAATGCACTACTGGCTTCCAAATAATATACTGCCATTTGAGGAAATGATAGATTTTTAAATAAACAGTGTGAACCATGTAACTATTCATATTTTGTATTTTACTTTGGCCATCAGAAACTCTAGGCTCAATCTAAATAACTATTTTACTACTCCATACAGTCTCTACTTAAATTTCAACTCTCTCTTTTATTTTGATCAATTCATTTATTTTTTTACCTGAATTTTGATTCTTATCTTTTCTTCATTTTTTGTATGTTTATGCAATATAACATCCTAGGCAGTCAGAGTAAATAAATACATAGTTGGGACATTTATAAGCAAACCTGACATCCTGTAAAAATACTAATATCCAAGTGACCACAGATGGCTTAATCTGATTTTTCTGAGATGTGGCAAAGCCCCCTGCACTTTAAGCAATAACATATTTAACAAAAACCACATTTCTGTGGTCGAGATGTCTCCTTGACTCCATTAGATATTTGTTGTCTTTGGTTGCAAACTCCTCTAAAATCTGAAAAAAAAAAAAAAAAGTACAAAATTTATTCCCCATCAAAAGACAGCACAGTATTTGTGCTGATTTAAATACAGACCCTGGAGTCAGACTTCAGGGTTCAAATGCTGGCTTGACCCCATAGTGGTGGTTTTGATGCCCTGGGCAAGTTACATTAAATCTTTGTATGTCTCATTTTTTCCTTTATAATACAAGGGTAGTGGGAATACTTCCATCCTAGGGTTATCATGATGATCAATTGAGTAAAAACGCTTAGAACAGTTCCAAACAAATAGGAACTTTTCATTCATTGTAAACTAATATCATCCTAGAAAAAAAACCCCCAAAATTTGCATACACTGTCAGAGTTTTCACAGTCACCCTGAAGCTCCCTTTGTTCTCATACAGTCCATGAACCCCAGTTAATAACTCCTGCTCTACACATTTTATTATGAACAATAGATTAATAAGTTGAATCGCACTTATAAACACACCATGTTTCTAGTTTTAGTTTGATATTTGTTGAGTATCCACAGAATGTGAGACAGAGGAGTGCCAAAATATGATTATATTGTTTTGTGCTTTATTATATTTTTTTAAAAAGTCAAAAAGAATAGCTAGTCCAAATGGCATTTAACTGTAAAGTGCTATTTGGCCATGTTTTCTTCTGGGAAATATCAAGTAATAAGGCTTTCTTTCATCTTTTTCTGTTACAAACATTTACTGAGCATCTCCTTTGTGCAAGATAGTCAACTAGAGAGGGACAGAGATAAAATGTTGAGTCTTTTCAAGCTAAGACTCAGTGTGGATTGTGGCCAGATCAATGAAACCACAGACATCAGTATTGATTGTGAAGACAATCAAAAGGATGGACTAATTGTTCTTTGTGCTGGCTCCACTACCGCATATGGACAATCATAGGCATAAGATTTCCAACTACAATTTATAGTAGCATAAACTCTACTTCTTATCCTTATCTTATTCATCCAAAGACTGTTAAAGATATGATTTCTCTGTGTTTTCATGCATGTCATTACCCAAAATAAATGGAAATACAAAAAATGTTAAACAAAATTCAGCCTATTCTTGTTAACATAGAACTGTTTTTAATACCACTTTTTCACCAAACTCCCACGTGACCAACTCACCCATGCAGACTTAAACAAAAAATTTGTACTGAATAAAAAATGAATTAGTGTGCTCGGTATGAGCAGTGAACAGTAAAGAGGGAAAAATCCTTTACATGGAAGTTTATATTTTGTTATATAAAAGCTCTGCATTCCTCTTTTATTGTGTTTTAAAGGAACTCTTTAGTTTTCAAATAATTTTGCATTAGCTTTGGTTCAGCAGCGATATTCTTTTCTTTGAAGCAGCTTGCTCACAGCTCTTTAAGCCTTCATATGTAAATTAAAGAGAATGAAAAATAGCTAGCATGTGGCATCTTAGAGACCTTGACACTCCATCATTATTGCCACAAACATCCTTGTTAAATTTTATTCATTGATGTTCCTCGTCTAAACTGCTTTTTCTCCCAGGACTGAAATATGGATTACTTATTTTCTAAATCCAATTTACTATTATCTGATCAGTAAAAGAGTTTTAAATCTAGTTAGTTAAAAAGGGTTTATATGAATTTCAACAACTGTGAAAGAATTTTCTACGTGGGCACAGTCTTAGTAGTTCCTGCCTCCATTTGACTTTAGTAAATACAGTTGACCCTTGGGCAACATGGGTTTGAACAGTATGAGTCCACTTATTCGCAAATTTTTTTTAATAAATCCCTCTTGCCTCACCTCCACTTATCCCATTTCTGCTACCCTTAAAATAGCAAGAAACCTTCCTCTTCCTCCTCCTCAGCCTACTCAATGTGAAGATGATGAGGATGAAAACCTTTATGATGACCCATTTCCACTTGATAAATAGTAAATATATTTTATCTTTAAGATTTTCTTAACATTTTCTTTTCTCTAGCTTTATTATAAGAATACAGTATATAATACATATACAAAATGTGTGTTAATTGACTATGTTATCAGTAAGGTTTCTGGTTAACAGTAGGCTATTAGTCAAGTTTTGGGGGAGTCAAAAGTTATACACAGATTTTTTACTATGGGGGGGGTCCATGCCCCAACCCCCATGTTGTTTAAGGTATAACTGTGCATTGTATTTAGAATAACCTCATAAAATTTCAAAAACATATTTATAATAAAATAAAATTAGCAATGAGATTAAGTAATTATTCTGAGGGTTAATTCTAGTGTTGTTTCAGTAAACAATGTAAATATCTTACAGTTCCCTTTATTATTTTGGGGGGAAATGGTGAAACATTAACAAGTTGAAAGAAAAAATTTAGACTCATTTTCATTACAATGGTGCTAAGAGAAATTTACCTCAAAGGAATCATGGCTTTGATAATGTTTTTAAGGTTCTTCCATGTTGTAGCATGTTTCAGAACTTCATTCCTTTTTGTCTGAATAATATTTCATTGTATGCACACATCACATTATGTTTATCCAATCATCTGATGATGGGCACTTGGGTTGTTTTCTCTCTTCTGATTTTGTCGATCTTTCAGCTTTTGTGAGCGTAACTATTTGGTATCCTGATTTCTCATCTGCTCCTAGTGCTAAATGCTAAAATAAAGCCATCCCATTTCTATGTTCACCTTCATCTTTATTGTATTCAGAATTAGCTTTTTAAATGCCCCCTTTATTCCTCAGTTTACTTTCTCTTTCTCTTAATTTCTATCTTAGTATGTGTGACTAAGTATCAATAGTCCTTTGGCATATGTTTGTTGAGTGACTAGTTGAGCAAGCTGGGCCTAGTTACCTTGAGGGGATCAGTGTCACCTTTCTTTTTCATGAGAAAAAAACAACCTTGTAGCATAAGTAATAGAGAATAACAAAGCCCTCAGTAAAAATAATAATATTATTACAAAAATTTAAAAGTCAGTGAAGAAAGAAAGAATTGAAATCTCAGATTTATGGAATTACAGAACGTTCTGGTCAGAAACTAGAACTCTGTTTCAAACTTTATATTTGATAGACAAAAAAACTAAATGTGGAGAGGAAAAGAAAATGAAAGAGGCATGTGTAAAGAAATGAAATGTCTGGTTACATTCTTGATCTAATAAAAAAAGAAAAAAAAAAAAGAAAGAAATGAAATGAAAATCATTTAAGCAAGGCCAAAGAGATCTATGCAAATATCTTTTGGTTTTATTAATATCATGAATTCAGAGAACATTGTCTTATGCTTCTCCTATGCCTAGACATTATTTTGTCACGTTGCATGAGGTAATCAGCAATATTTATAGTCAGTTCATTTTGGAATCTAACTATTTATGTGCTAAAGAGATTAATGTAAACATGCTGCAAATGTAAGAAAAGGCAAAATTTCTAGTCCCTGTGCCTAGTATGCTCAATTCATATTAAGCAACATTAAAAATACAAATCTCTATGTAAAAGTCTCTTTATTCTTCTAGTTTGTAATCATGCTTTTTAGAAAGCAAATTTACTCAGTGAAAATTCATATTGTAAGAAAGAATAAATAATAGGAACAATCCTTTAAGTCAGCAGTCCCCAACCTTTTTGGCACCAGGGACTGATTTCATGGAAGATAATTTTTCCATGGACAAGGGACCTAGGGGAAGTGGAGCTCAGGCAGTGATGTGAGGACCCGTTCCTAACAGGTCACACACCGATACAGGGCTGTAGTCCCAGATTGGGGACCACAGCTTTAATGAATGGTACCTGTATTCTATGTTAGAATATAGACACTTTTCCTTCCCAAAGATATGCTAAACGAATAAATCAAAAACCCCCAGCTGGCATCACCAGAGCTACTACATAAACCATGAAAATATATCATACAAGATTTAAAAACTTCATTACAAAAAAGAACAAAAAAATTTAAGTACTGCGGATAAAAGAGGCATAGCATGGAATCCAGCAATACGTTAGACCACATGCTTCTCCCAAAGACCCAGTCCCGAAGGAATACAGACTTCATCTATTGTATTCTAGCTTCAATGGACTATTTGAACTTTGTGCCCATTGTTATCCATATTATATTAGAAAGTAAATAATTTTACCCTTAACTTTTTAATTATTAATGTATTTTTTTCATTTGTTACCTATAAATGCTATTATATTCAGAGGCAATTTTTTTCCCAGAGGCAAAATGTTTTAACATGAGAATAAATTTTCAGTTTTAAATGTCAATTACTCTACCATATAATTTAACAAAAAGAAATTTGTTTTACACTCAGACTTTTGGGAGTACATAATTTATTTTAAAATTTGTTTCATTTTACCAAAACTTGTATCATTTACAAAAATTACACTATAAAAAACATACACCCCTAAAAGTGAAATTTTAAGTATCTTAGCTTTGCCTAAAAGTGATGAAATGAACAAAATGATTTTCCAAGCCTCTTATTAACCCTATGACTAAGATGAGAGTAAATTTTCTTCGACATTATCAATTATATGCCCCATCTTTTCCACAATGATTCTATTAATTTAATTACTTCGCATACCTATAGATTAAGTTGATGTTGAGAAAAAGCATATTAAAATTACATTTATTTATGTATTATATCAACATTTATCGTGTGGCTACTTTGTGCCACACATCAAAACCAGCATTTAATTGCAATAAGGTCACATATTACTATAAGAACAATATAAAACTTCCTTTTCAGTGATACAAGTTATTGACAAAGTATTTAAAGCTTTATTTTTTCTAATTTTATAATCAATATTTATATTTATTTTATACAAATTTTGTATTTGACTGCTTTTATAAACCAAACCAAAAAATTCAGAATACCAAATATAGCCTACCTCTGTGGCTCTGATTTATCCAGATCAAATTTACACCACTTGTCTGAATATACAATTTGATATTTCTTTTAATGACAAGTGTATTTTAGGTATTTACTGTGTATTACTTAGGCACTGGAGTAGGTGCCAAGAATACAAAGATGATATTAATGGACCAATCTGTATCACAGGAAGTTCTAAGTATTGTGAAGAAACTTTTCCTTCTTCAGTTGAAAACTTTATAATCTGCCTAGAGTTGCACCAACCCCAAATCTGGAGTTCTGTCTGGTACTTTTCAGTCACTGCAGTCTAAATCCTATGATACTACCACATCTTAGTCCCCCTACTTGCTGAGTGACTTCCCTGATACTGACCATGTGTCGGTTTGTCTGCATTGCTGAATATGGCCCATTCCAAGATTCTAAATGCTGCTGTCTGCCTTATGAAACATCCTGCTAAATCAGTACACTAAGCTGAACATCATTGAATCCACTGCTCATCCACATTTCCTCCATACCTACCACTTTTTTTTCATGATATGAAGCACCATCAAACAGATCACTCCAGCATGCGTTCTCCTGGATCATAACCTGATTTTGTTCGCGACATCCTCTCTTGGTCAGTCTTTTTCATGGCAGCTTGAGTGGGGGAAAGAAATGTTTCTCCTCTAGTCATTTCCTTCATAGAAGAAAATTCTACCATGAATAAAAATTTCACCCTAGGTCTGAATAAATCAGTCAAAAAGCCTGTTTACCTTTTTTTCTCCTCTCAATTTCTTTTATAATTAGTCTAAATAGTAGTTAATGCATATTTTTGAAATATTACTTTTAACCTGTCCAAACCCAACGTTTTATAGATGTAGCAAATAAAACTTGGAGTTCAAATAACTTTTCCAAGGTCACACACTGCTAATTAATGCCAGAGGTAGGACTTTTATTTAACCTCTAAGAATAATATTGTATGATCAAGTATCAGACCTGGCAGAAAGATCCAGTCAATGTATTCACAAAAGTTTGAGTCCTCTTACTTGTTGGTGAGGATTTTAATCTTTCATATAGATGTGAAAATTACCCTCAGTATATCTAACTGATTAGATATCTTAGTTACCTGATTCTTCCTAGGCTATATGCAAGAAAATAGCATAAAATTAACATTTTATGTATAAGAAACAAGAGAACAAAAGATGCTTATATAGAAAATGGTGGTCAAATATATGTGTATATTTATACACATATATGTATGTATATACACATGGCATATAAATGAAGATGTTAAAATAATGGATATTCCTTAGCCAAGCCATCATTAGTTCATTTGCTATAAATGCAATTATTTATATTAGCCTTCTCCAAAGGTCATCAATCATAGGGCCCACTGAAGACAGTTTAATAGCAGATCTTAAAGAATCAATACAACCAAGTGGAAAATGTTCTTTCTAAATCAGAAGATCTGAATTCTGAACATGTAGCACTGGCTGGAGTATCTGACATCCGCATGAAAGAGATTTTGCCCAAAATATGCAGCTCATGCTGTGACAGTGACAGTGATGTGCACTGTGTAATGTCAATTCAAAAAGAGAGGCCACAGTAGAGTGAAAAGGACCCCGCTCGACATGCATTTCATGACACTGTGGAATCACTTACGAACCCTGACTGGAAAAAGACTAAACAATATGCCAGATTTGACACTTGCTTTTGGCCATTTAATGAAAAGAATCTACTGGGGTGTCTTCCCATTTGGTTAAAAGGGCATTCTCATTCATTTCATTTTACCATTCTACATACACCAAATATTGGCCATGCGTTCTGTATATTCAGAACAACATAACATATTGATTGATACAGGAACATTTGTCGTCAGTTTGAAAAATATCACTTTAACCACCTTTGTTCTGTTCTGAGATAGCACCATTGTTGGGAAAACAGTAGTCACACCCTGAACCAAATCACAAAGAAATACTATAGCCATTTCATTCAATGGCAAGAACTAACTTAATACTTTTTTGCACTTCTGCTAACTAGTGGTTATCCTCTAGTTAATGGTTATTCCAATATTATGAACTAATTTGTTTTACCACTGGTAGTATCCCTTTCTTGTAACCTACAAGCCCTCATATAGTAATCATCTGCCGCCATGCCTTTAAAATTTCAAAAGTTAAGTTATTCATTTCTGGTCTACATTGTAAGATTTATGCTTCCTGCACAAGACTGTATAATCCCCACTACTGGAGTAAAGCTTTATTAACCAAGTATCTCCAGGGAATCACCCTTCTTGTCAGGTGCCTTTCAAATCCATGAAGTAAGCTAGAAAGATAAATGACTCTTACATATTTTTGGGGAAATTCTTTATTTTATTTTATGCATTCAGTTGGTGCAAAAGTAATTGCAGTTTCAGAGCATGAATTTTAAATCATTATAACTAGGCTCAAACACATCTTTATTAATCAAAATAGGAACCATTACAATCAACACATTTTTGTCAACAAGAAATAAGTTTTGTTTATTCTTATAGTGTAAAAATCCATGCTTCAGGATTCAGTGAACTCCCGGAAAGTGTTTTCTGCATCCTGCTAGTTGTGGAAGCATTTTTCCTGCAAAAAGTTGTCAAGATGCCTGAAGAAGTGATTGTTGGTTACAAGAGGTCAGGTGAATATGGTGGATGAGGCAAAGCTTCACAGCCCAATTCGTTCAACTTTTAAAGCATTGGTTATACGTGTGGTTGGGCGTTGTCATGGAGAGGAATTGGGCCCTTTCTGTTGACCAATGCCTGTTGCAGGCATCGAATTCTTAGTGCATCTCATCAATTTGCTGAGCATACTTCTCAGACGCAATGGTTTCACCGGGATTCAGAAAGCTGGAGTGGATCAGATGGCAGCAGACCACCAAACAGTGACCATGACCTTTTTTTGGTGCATGTTTGGCTTTGGGAAGTTCTTTGGAGCCTCTTCACAGTCCAATCCCTGAGCTGGTCGTTACTGGTTGCCACATAAAATCCACTTTTCGTCTCACATCACAATCCGATCAATAAATGGTTTGTTGTTCTTGCATACAATAAAAGACGATGACACTTCAAAATGATTTTTTTTTAGTTTTGGTCAGCTCATGAGGTACCCACTTATAGAGATTTTTCACCTTTCCAATTTGCTTCAAATGCTGAATGACCATAGAATGGTCAACATCGAGTTCTTTGGCAACTTCTCACGTAGTTGTAAGGGGATCAGCTTCAATGATGGCTCTCAGTTGATAGTTGTCAACTTCTGATGGCCAGCCAATGTGCTCCTCATCTTTAAGGCTCTCGTCTCCTTTGCAAAATTTCCTGAACCACCACTGGACTGTATGCTTGTTAGCAGTTCTTGGGCCAAATGCATTGTTGATGTTGCAGGTCGTCTCTGCTGCTTTATGACCCATTTTGAATTAGAATAAGAAAAATCGCTTGAATTTGCTTTTTGTCTAACATCATTTCCATAGTCTAAAATAATCATAAACAGCAAGTAATAAGTCATTAAAAAAAATAAAGCAAGAAATGCACATTAAAATGATGTATAACATAACCACATTTATTTAAAAATGTATTCCAATATCAAATGGCAAATGTCAACAATGCTAAAACTGTAATTACTTTTGCACCAACCTAATAATATTTATTTTATAACTAAAGATGCAGCCACTGATAAAGCCCAAGAGCCATGTTTTTACAATAATACTCTAGATCTAAGAAAATAATTTTCTGCAAACTGAATCACATGGAATAAAAGTACTTTTCCAGTATAAGTTATGAAAAAATGTCCTTGTGTGTCCATATGTATGTGTGTATTTAATTTTGGCAATATCACTATCTTCTTCATTGATACTGCCTTGGCCCTAATTATATACCTTACACACTAAAGGGGACTCACTTAATATAAGCCTATAACCCTGATGACTTTCACAGTGGGAAGAGCTTATTAACTTATTGATCACCCTATTATTTTTGACATATTTAATTTTTCCCATTAATTAAATTTTTATAGATGTGAAACATGTTTTGTTGGGTGATAATTTTATGAGCATTCAATATCTGTTTTTCCACTTCTCAGCAGATGCATATTAGAAGAAAACGCCAATACCATGTCATCTCCAGCTCAGATTCGTAGGCAACAAAGCTCTATGAATGGGAATTTTACAATCTGGTAGGTAGAATAAACTTCCATAGTAAATAAATCCAGAAGTGTTACTTGGTAGAGCTCCATAGTCTCTGCAGCTTAAAGAGATTCTCAGAGAAGAGGAAATGCCCCCTGCTTTCCAGTAGGGCCATCATTAGCTTGCCTTCTCATTGTGATTCTCCTTTTACTTCCCTGCAGTGTTCCTGAATCTGGAAAAGAGAAAAAGCTTCTTGTCAGAAATGGGTTAGGGTCTTCTGTTATACAAACAATCATCTGCAAATCTTAAGATTTGCTTCTCCACAAGTGAGAAAATTAGCAGGTAGGTTGTGGAATAGAAGAGGGACAACAAAAATTTTGGCTGAGAGTATTGTTTTACTAATTTACCTAAATCATAGTTTTTAGCTTAATCAAAATAACTTACTCTCTTTTTTCCCATTGACAAGGGGTAAGAACAAAGACTAATTGCAATCACATTTTCCCTTTCCTAGCAGTTTGCAGCTTGGTTAACTTAATTGAAATAGTTTTAAATTTGAGGTTAGAATATTGCAGAAAGCCTAGATTAAGGAGCCATTCTTTTAGTGATCTATTGCTCTTGTGTGTGTATTGTCTTCTACTGGGTGCTACATGTAGGAGACAGGACATTTATTGGGGGATACTTTAATATTTGAAGTTTGGCCCTGAAAATGATGAAAATTCTATTTTAATATGTGTTTACACAAATTATCTCATACATAAATAAAATTTGATATTGACCATTTTGATGAAAGTTACTATTGTTCAGTATGATATAGCAGAATAGAATCTCATAGCTACTTCTGCATTTTTTTCTACCCAAAATAAAACAATAATTCCTTGATTTTCTATTACAATTGTCATTTGCCTGTTCTGGTGTTTCGCAAATTACACCTTACAATTTGAATTGACCTCTGCTTAATACGGCTTTCACTCCTGAGAGCTGTAATTATGATTGTGTCCTCAGGTGCTTTCCTTGTTTAGAACTGTAACTCAATTTGTCCCTACAATATGTCTTCTGTGTTGAGACAAGATAAATATAAGGAGGAAGAGCAGAGGGTTTCCTAACTTCTGGTAATAGCTGAAATAATTTTGAAGAAGAATTTCTGAAGTAACTTTAATTACCCATATAATCCTGATAAACTAAATCTTTTAAAGCCTAAAAAATCAAGACTACCTCATTCCTCTGGGCAAGATTGTATTCTGATTATTTTTATCACAAACACAAGGAAAACTACAAAATACCAAGAGCCATACCAGTCAAAGAATTTCAGACCCCCTTCAGTCTAGATCTGATTCTGTGACAAGTTGATTCTAGATATTATCTACACTGCTCTTGCCTACTCTCAGTCTAAAGTGGGATTTTTCAAGCCTCAAAAGGCCCTGTATTCCGCAAAAAGTGTCATACATTCCCTGAGTAAGAAGAAAATTCATCTATTCATCTATCTATCCATCCATCCATCCATTCATTCAATGTTATGCTCCTTTACATGCCTGGCCTTCCTCTATATACTGAAGATACAATAAGAAAAGAAAAGAAATAAATAGATAAACAAAGCCATTGTCATCATGGAGCCTACAGCCTACTGAGAAGAAACAAACTGTAAATACGTAAGTGCTTATGTCAGTATTTATGGAGTAAATGCAATGAAGAAAATGAAGCCAGTTAAGGGGATGGGGGACATTGGGGAGTGCCATTTTAGTCAATGTGATCAGGGAAGAAGGTGACATCTGACCTGAGAGCTGAAGGAAGTGAAGTGGAAGATTACAGGGATCATTCAAGTGTTAAACTTTGGTCATATAGAGCTTTGCTAACTTTAAGTGAGACCTGATGACCACTGGCAAAAGCATCATCCAGGAGCTTGTTAGAGATACAGAACTTCAAGCCCCACTCTAAACCTCCTAAATCAGAATCTGCATTTTAACAATATCTCCAGGTAATCCATATGCACATTAATGTTAGAAAGGGCCTAATAGTGTAATAAGTTAGTAGCCAAGTAGGACTAAAACCCAAATCTAATTTCTAGTTTCTTTCTATGCCCTATTCTTCCATATAATTTTATACTGTATGTGTACATATACAATATATGTACATGCATATTATAAAATAGACTAAAAGAAGACCATATTGTATGTATCTTTTTTGAATTCTATAGCAAACAGATATTTTTTCAAGATGATACAAAAAAAAGTTCATATTTATTTAAATGCCAGAGCTGTCATTAGTAATATTGAACCTACTCAAGTCCATTGCATTAAACTCTAGAATAGAGTCTGGAGTTTGACAGCAGGTGCTGAGCTGCTTTCACAGATAAGGGGCAGGACTTTTCCTCCTGCTCCAGGTTCCAGGCACAGAGACAGGTAAGAAAGCAGCAGTGACAGATGAGATGGCAAGCAATGCATCTGCTGAGCTCTCTCCCCAACTCCACATCAAGCCAGAGCCAGGCAGTGTGCACACTCCTGCACCCCTGGCTGGGAGCCCCACTTGCCCCTGCCTACAGCAGCTCACTGTTCACCCCAGAGCACTTACCCCACTACCCTGCCCAACTATTTTTCATCCATGCTGAGGAGCAAAACCCTCTGCTTATGGCACACTTAAATAGTCATTTCTCTCCCTCCCTGTTCACAGAGTGCTAAAAATTTGAAGCAGAATGACTCACCGTCAGGCGTAAACTATCACTGAAGAAACACCATTTACATGCATTTATTACTGCCCTAGTTATCACTATATTTATAAATTGCCTCACAAAAATAAAACAGCTTTTAACAAAAATAAAAATAATCAGGCTTGCATGATAATTTATGGGAAAACAACAATATGCCATCCTTTTTTTTTTTCCTTCTCTGTTCTTTCAAAATAATTTCCCAAAATACTTTTCTCTAAGGTGGCTTGTTCCCCTGGAAATATACCAGAGGGCATCTTACCAGCTCATTCTTTCTTTATACAGCTCTATAGATTTCTAACCCATAAACACAATACTAAGAGCTGTCATGGTGGTGTATTGAGGCTACATTCATATTAGGAATTTGGCAAAATTCCAGATCATTTACCAGAGCCTCCAAGTGTTCATTTGTGTGAAAAATAGTTAGTCAAATGTTTCTAATATACACATGGGGAGAAAGGCAAATCACAGTAAATTTTTCTCTAGGTATACCAATGCCTTTTTCTGAAAATATGTCTAAGAATTTGTATATCACTATATTATATAAGCAGTTCATTTACAATACTCTAATTTATTTATCTCTCAGAAACTCTAAATGAATGATTCTTATTGCCCACTGAAGTATTCTGAAAAGGAAAAGCACACACACACAACTGAGGAAGATGATGGAGTACCTGAGAAGGATAAGTCACAGGTGCTGTCAGAGACGATGTCTGGTAGTATTCTTCACCAGACTTTGATTCCCTATGGTTTTTTCCTGCTAGCTATTCAATGAAACCCATACTGATTGTTATACACCTGGATTCTCTATTGTTAAGTTTCTGCTTTGCACCTGACAAGTCAACGGCAGATAGGCCCCTCCTTGAGGGTGTTGTGTTTCTCCCTTTAGCAGTTGAGCCTGCGACAATTTGTTATGGTGACGCTTCCTTAGGTAAAAGTGCTAGACTGTTAGGAACCCCCCAAGTCAATACGAGCAAAAACCAATGTTGCTAAATATCTGGTACTGTGATTCTTTACTGCTGTCCCAGCGCAATGTAAGACCTCTGTGACTCGCAGAATTGGAACAAGACTGGAACATGCTTTAAAGTCAAGCTAGCTCCTGGATGATATTCGTTTCTTCATTATTTATTATTAACGTTTTGCTTATATTATTTATATTATTCTTAATTCCAAAACAAATATTTATAGTACTATAAAACACATATATAACTAGACTATTAAAATTTGGGGGAATAGAGACTTAGAGCATCCAGAGTGATAGCTCTTAAGCCTCTTTGAAGTTTAATGAAAGCTATGAATCTTCTCCCATGAAAAACACAGATGTGCACATTTTGAAAGGAAAACACAAACTCATTGAAAAACTCCTAAAAATGTTTGCTTGAAGAGAATAAATGGTTTTGTTCCAATACTTGAGGTTGCAAACCCAAGTGTGTAGGAGACCAGGAGGTAGCAGAGCAAAATGGGCTGGAGGAATAAGGTGAGAAGGTGAGAAGCCTGAGGGGAAGCAGACCAGAACCTCCTCTAAGCAGAGCAGCTGTGGAGCAGCCACTCAGTTCCTGCCCTCTGTTAACAGGTGGCAATGTGGTCTCAGTGCTGCTACCAAAGCTTCCAATTTCTCAAGAGAAAACTCAAGTCTAGATTTTGTTGTAAAGTATCTCAATACTTAAGTTTTAGTAACTAATTCGAACTCGTTTCAAATGCTATGCAGAAAAAAAAAAAAAAGCAAACAAGTTAAAATAACCCTATGGTGGCTAAATGACATATATCTGATGACAAAGTATTCTGGGATATTTAAAAAGAGAGTTCTATTATTCTTGTAGGTACTCAACAGAAAAAGCTGGTATTTCCTCATAGAAAATTAACTGGCTGAAATATTCTTGCACTTCACTTTCACTAGTTTAAAACTATAGGAGTACCTAAAGATAAAGCCAAGGCTTCCCTTAGGAAGCAGTTGTGGATCTGCTTAAAGTGTACATCATTAAAACCACATTTACCATAAAGGAGAAAATTTTGGCCTAAAATTTCCTGACTACAGTAGTTATAAATCAGTGGCTTCAACCTTTAAAAGGCCTAAGTGTAGCTACCACAGCACATTTGTTCTTGAACAAACTTTATGCTGATTGACTAACCAAGATCATACTAGCTGCAAAATGTTCCCTCAGATGACTCTATGAATTGAACCGTGAAATGGAGTTATTTGCAATTGTCCATGGAAGTGATAAAGAGCATCTGCATAAAACAATCATTTTGCTTCTATCACTAAAGGCAACGGTAAAGGTTTTCTCTGCTTGACTTGAAGCAAATTACTAAGTAAACCTAATATGACTATATTTTTCAGCAATTGTTCCATTCCTCTCCCAAATAGGTAGGTGCCCTTGATGGTGTGGATCAAACCATCTTCTGAGAATTCCCTGAAAAATAGCAGGAAGAAAGCCTCAATTCTGTTCAAAGTTCATTGGCATAGATAGATACAAAATAAACTACTGAAAAGTTTCTCTATTAAACCAATGTATGCCTGTGTCCCTAAATGTTATTGTGCCACCAGGAAATGATAAAATAAAAGATAACTTCTATAGCCTAATAGTGTCACCTTTTCCTGATAGAATGGTTCCATGAGGTGGCAGGACATTTTTCTGGTTTCAAAGTATCCAAACTTATTTTTCTGGCCCCTCTGGAAAATCTATAAGCTACTCATTTCCATATAAAGCCCTCATTTTTCTTTAACTAGCTAGAGCCAGTTCTGTTCCAGCAAATCTGAACCCTACTGACATAAATACCAAGACCTTAGTGGGGCGGACGTTTCTTACGTTTTACAAGATGGGAATGTTGCATTGCAGCTTCACGAAAGAGTCCTGCCCCAAGAATGGCATGGAAGCAGAAAAGCAACCAAAACAGAAAAGAATCTGCAGACTGGGACAGGCACTCCATCAATAACCACTGTTTTTGTGACTAATTGACTTTGACCGGAGGGCCCAGCTCAGTGTTCAGATGCTATGGAAGATCTGAAAACTTTGGCACAATTTGGAATGAGGAAAGGGGTGAATCAATGATAGCATGATTGAATTTCCTGCTAGCTAAGTAAGGGAACTCAGAGCTAAGTTTAAGTATCACAAGAATGGAAAACAAGCACCACATGAACTCATCATCAAATTGGTATTAAGTGATCAACACGTAAGTGGACATATAGTAGCAACATTCATCAGGTGTTGGGCAGGTGGGAGAGAGGGAAAAGGGGATGAGTATATTGACACCTAATGGGTACAGTACACACTATCTGGGGGATGCGCATGCTTGAAGCTCTGACTCAGGTGGGGCAAAGGAAACATACATAACCTGAACATTTATACCCCAGTAATATGCTGAAATAATTAATAAAAATAAATAAATAAATAAAAATATAGCTGATTAAAAAAATAAAAAATATTGTCTTTGATAATAAATTATCACCAAATAAAAAATAAAATAAAATAAAACAAGAAATACTGTTAGTTCTTGTACTCCTGAGTTTATCAAGTAAGGTTCATATCCATAATAACAATGATAATGTCTGTAATCATAACAAACCTAACAATATTGATATATAGCACATTTTGACTTATGCAGCATTTTCATTTATGTGATCCAGACTGCAATCAGCCTTCCTTAGAACCAGCATTCCTACAATACACAACATTCTTATCTATATTTACTAAATTAACAACAACCACAAAGTAGATTGATCAAAAAGAAATTCAAATTAAGGAAATAGTAGAAACAGCTATTGAGTATCAAGTTAGGGTAAAAATAATGAGCTAAGATATTTTATTGAAAAAGGA
Source organism: Microcebus murinus (assembly GCF_040939455.1). Taxonomy (NCBI): domain Eukaryota; kingdom Metazoa; phylum Chordata; class Mammalia; order Primates; family Cheirogaleidae; genus Microcebus; species Microcebus murinus. The sequence continues at coordinate 44,086,406 of NC_134108.1, read as the reverse complement.
ATGTAAAAAGTCAAATATATTTGCAAAGCATAGGATCTCTGCAATATTCAAAACTGAAGAATAGTTATTAGGAAGAATCAGATTCTACACATTATCTTAGATGCAAAATTGACAGTCTCCTAGTATGAATATTATTCTCTCAGAGGAAGCTACTGCTTTGAAAATCTTGTCATTACTAATGGAGTGAGTTCAATGCTCCTAGGTATTCTAATTTAAGTGGTAAGATTAGCTTTCTCAGATACAGACCCAGATTCTCATATTAACCTAAAGTGGCATCTGGATAAGAGATGAAAACTGTTTTGAGCAAACAAATGCAGTTTTTGATTGGATCTTAGTGATTTTACTCAGTCCAGCCCAAATAAAAATGAATCTGGTTCATAGAACACTGTAAAGAGATTGGCAAATGTATATTTTCAATTGACAACATTTTTAAAACTTAATGAAACTATATCCATTTCAATAAAGCAATTTTATTCATACAACAAATATTTACTAAGTTCTTACTATTTTCCAGCACTGTTCTTGCTTATACACACAAATACATAGACACATACACAGCTCGCTCTCTCTCTCTTTCTCTCTCTCTCTCTCTCTCACACACACACACACACACACACACACACAGTGGGTGGTAATAGATTCTATAAAGAAAAGCAAAACAGATAAAAGAGTTGATAGGAACATTTGTGAGGAATGCTACCTTAGGGAGGGTGTAGATGGTTGGGGAAGGCCTCTTTGGCCTCTCTGGTGAGACATTAGATCAGGGAATGAAATGAAGGCATGAATAATTGGGCTGTCTCTGATAAAAGCATGGTAAACCAAGGGAATATCAAAGGCAAAGGTCCTAAAGCCGAGTATGTGTGGCGTGACAGAAGGACAGCATCAAGGCCAATGTGATGGGGGCCCAGTGATCAAGGGAAAATGAGATAGAAGATTAAGTCTGACAGGGAGCAGGAGCCAAAACACATAGGCTGTGAGGTGGTCTTGAATTTTACAATAAATGAGATTAAAAGCATTTCGAGGATCTTGAACTGAGGAATTATATGGTATGACTGTTATATGCAAATAACCATCAAACCCCTGTGAGAATAGTGAGTTTTAGGGGGCAAAAGTGAAGCAGACAGGGCAGTTAGAGGCGACTGCCATGATTTTAAACAGAAAGAACAGTTGCTTGGAATAGGGTGGTAATTGTGTAAGTAGTGAATATGGATATATTTCAAAAGTAGAAGAAACCGAATTTGCTGGATTGGATTTAGGAGTGGAAGAAAAAGAGGAGGCAGTGATGATCCCAAACTTTTGACCTGAGCACCATCAAGTAGGCTGGAGTTGCTACTTTCTGAATCGAAGAAGACTACAGTAGGACCAGTGGCAAAAATAAAAAAATTTTATCTTGGACATCTTATATTTGAAATGCTTATTAAAACTCCAAGAGGAGATGTCAGAAGGTAATTGTACATATGGATCTAGCATTCATGAGTCTATAACTCTGAGAGTTGTAGCATTTATGTGTCATCTGAGACCAGGGGATGACATGAGAAGCTCTAGGCAATAAATGTTGATAAGAAATAAAAGAAGACTCAAAGCACTGCGCCCTATGGCATTCCATTATTTAGAATTTAAAGAGATTAAAAAGTAACTAGAAAAAAAGCGACTCTAACGAAGCATCCATTGAGGTAGAAGGAGATGGTGGTTCTGAAGGGCTTTTAAAGACAGAGTTGCTTCAAGAAGCAGAGTGACTAGCTGTGCCAAATCCTGCTAACAGGCTGGGTAGGATGAGTACTGAGACACAGCCATTGGCTTTGACAAATGGTAGGCAGTTGAGGCTAAGAAGAAAGCAATTTTAGAAAAGGGATGGGGAAAAAAACCTTATGTGGAGTGAGTTCAAGACAAAATGAGAGAAGAAATGAAGAAAGGGAATATTCAGAGTTTAGCTATAAATATAAAGACGCAGTAAGTAGAAAAGAAAGTGAGAGCAAATGAGGTTATTCTTGCTCTGTTTGATTGTTTTTCATTTTGTTTTTAAAAGAAAATTTTCAACAAATAAGGAAAAATGATAATGCAGAAAAGAAAAGGAGAAATAGCTGAGAGATTTTATATATACTAATTGACTGGAAAGTGGATCAAGTGCACAATTGTTAATATATGGTTTACTCTTAGATAAAAGCATGAACTATTCATCCTTGATAACAAGAAGGACATAAGAGTATGTCAGTACCAATGAGGAGATTTGGTGGAGGAATATGTAAAAGTTCTCTTCTGATGGCCTATATTTGGTCAATGATAAAAGAATGAAGGATTAACAATTGAGAGAAAAGAGAATAGAGTACATGTTGGAAGTTTGCAAAAAGAGAAGAAATATAATGGAAATGTTGGTTCCCTAGAGGATGATAGTGAATGCAAAAATTTGTCTTTCTGTGCTTCTTCCAAAAACTATAAAGATAAAAGAAGAGAGCAAATAAAACGACCTGCAATGCATAACTACAGCACATCCAAAATAAAGGGACTATTATAGACTTCAATTTACATCTAACTATGGAGTATAAATTAGTACACTATCCATGGAAAAATTGTTAGGCAGTAGCTACTAAATCTAAACCTGTGCTTACCCTATGACCCAGAAATTCTATTCCTATGTATATATAACCAACAGAAAAAATAATGCTCACATGCACTCACAAATACACATGTAGTACAAATTTGAATTGTCTAGTGGCTTAAGAGTGAGGGAAAGAAAATGTAGCAGAGAAATGTAGTTTCACCTGTTAGATTTTCACCATGGAGATATCCACAAACGGTCTAAGAGTTTATGAAAGGAAAGGATTATTTACCATAGGGACCACTGGACTGAAAGATAAATGGTTATGACTCTGGAATGATTCCTCAGTATAATTTCCTTCTCACTCTGTCTTCTAGTCCAAGGAGCTGTCTCTGAACCTCACGAGGTCATGGTGATTCTATCTTGTAAACACACCTCTCCAACCTGAGTGACTCTTCTATGGATATTATTTATCGTCTGTCATCCCTGTCATACATTCCATTCTTCATTTCACCCACAGAATGATTCTTCAAAAGCACAAATATGATCACGTCATATCATATTTGATGTGACTTCAAATCCTGACTTCCCCTGTTGTCAGGATCCATGTCATACTCCTCTGCATACACTACAGAGCTTTGACTTGGACCCCAAGATTCGCACATCCACCTATCCTTAACTCAAACCAGGCTACTTATAGTTTCTATCACCACATCTCTGTGTCCTTGTATCTGTTCCCACTGCTGCTGGCAGCAGTAGTTTTCCCTGCTAGTGGCCTATTGAATGCCTACTAATCATTCCTGACACCGCTCAGATGCTCTTTCCTCCATAGGGTTCAAATGTGACTCACTGTGATCACCTTCCAACAATGCACACAGATAAGTCACCCTGTCCTCTGCCCTTCCACAGAATCTGTGACTATCTAAAACTGTTTTGTTTTGCTTTGTTTTTATTTTGTTGTATCTTTTCAACGGGTTTTGACGTCAGACGAAACTGGATTTAAATTCTGACTCTGACATTTATTATCTCTATAACTGTGAAAATACCCCTTAATCTTAGCTCCTCAGTCTCTTTATCAGTAAAAATCTAGACAATAACACATACTGTCTCAGTTCCTATCCTCATTGCCACTATTTGTCATTTTTTTCCATCCTACAACAGGATAGAGTAGCACAGAGGAAAAAGATATCTTCAAATTATTTCCGTGATGGGACAGGCTCTGTCAGTAGAGAATTCTTTAATTAATTTATTTCCCTAACAATAACGAATACTACCAGGAACACCTCTATAAAAACATTAACTTACCTGACAAAAAAAAAGAAAAATGAGGAAATAACAACAGCAAAAATTATAATTATGTCCCTCTAAGGATACTGAGATATTTGAAAAAGTATTCCATATATAAAATGCCAACACATAGAAGAGGTTAGGTGATGGGCTGAGCACAAATGAAAATCTTGTATTCGCTCTTTGAGTGTTTGTGCATATCTTGTGTCAGGGTACATTGGGAGGGGCAGAGGTGGTAAAAATAGCCCCAATTCTGTGTTGTGCTACTTACTGTCATCAGTGACAGCAAATGGATCTCAGCTCCAAATTTGTAGTCATGGGCTCAGGGCAGTGAGCCCCAGTGATTATCTAGAGTAATATTGTGTGGTGCATTTCCCTTGCTTTTAATGGCATAGCCTTTGATTTCACTCTAGTAGCACTAATTAATTATGCATTACAAATGCCAACTAAGAGAAAGATTTTACCCTAAATTTACAGAGACATAAAAAAGGTTAAGTAACCTTATCAAGGTCACACAGCAGGCTTTCAACAGAGCCAGGCTTCTAAGCCCTTTGAATATTCACCAGTGAAATATTTAATATTAAAAACGAATTTTCCCAAAGTACTATCAAATGTAATGAACACTGCGTTTTGTATATAGAATGAAAAATGAGAATGCTCTGAGGGAAAACAGTGAAATGACTCACTGTTGGTGCTAGCTGAAAGAAAAACACTAGTTACAAATGTTCCTATGTTTCAATCCACTTTCTAAAGAAATTATGAACCTTTTACAATCTGTGCGGTGAAGGCATCCCATACTGTTGTGAAATGGTGTATAGTCAAAAGAGCCCTGAGCTATACATGGAGTGAAAAGACCTGGGTTTGAGTTCTGACTTCAAGTACCACCTGTGCGACCTTGGACAATCACTTATGCTCTAAGAGCCCCAAATCCATTATCTATAAAATTGAGAACAATAAAACAATAACTACCAGGGTTACTATGAGGATTAAAAGGATAACAGAGGTGAAAACCGTGCAGACCGCAAATTGGTATACTAACAAAAGGTATCATTATAGGGAAAGAACAGAAAAGTATTTCCTCAGTTAGAAGATGATAAATGTATGACTGCAATTGGAATTTCACTTAGGTTTAAAGCAGAAAAAGCCCGGCCAGATAAAAATAGGGATTTGAAGTAGCGAGTATTTGGCTACTTTTCACCATGTTAGAACAGTGTGCCCTTTTTGGTCTGAACAAATCTGTCCCTTACTCATTGTCAGCCAGCCTAATATAATCAATCCTGAGGGACGTACTGAACTCATTTGGCCAAGGTTTTCAGCTTGGGGCTAAAAATCTTGTGGAGCAAGCACTCTGGCCTTACAAAACCACCATGGAGTCATTAGTGTCCATATTGAGCAGATCAGGCTCTGATTCAGGTTTTAACGCAAGCAATACCTTTGATATATTTTTCATGTTCACTGCATTAAACATTAATATGTGAATGCCACAATAAAGGGTGCAGTTTTTCATTAAATAAATAAATAGGCACCAAACTTGAGCAGGAAAAGAACCATTTTAAATCAGATATCATATAGCAAAGAAAATAAACCAAGGTTGTCATCACACTTAATAACTATAGACATGACTTATAGGAAGATGGTGAAAAGGTCAGATGGAAGGGATAAAATCCTTGACATGCCAAGCCTGCCTTTTTTTTTTGCCTCTGAAAGCTGTAAAGCAATCAACATAATTCCTCCAGTACATGTTTCATACAAAAAGAAGTTTCAACTAAAAACTGTGAGTGAATCACAGCTAGAAAGAGAGCACAATTTAAGATATCCCCGTGAACACTATTTAGTGAACACTATTTGTTGTTTTTACCTCCAACAATTTGAAAAATTACATTTAAATTAAAAATCAATGACATAAATGTAGTACACGTTACCAAGTTTCTTCAGAAAAAAAATCTAAATGTATTGCCCTTAGTAATAGCCCATCATTCCCACATTAAAATTTATTAAATGAATAACTACATTTTAAAAACGCTATTAAGCCTGAATGATTTTCAGTAACCCCTCTTACAAAAGGAGGATACATAACAGTTACAGTTTGGGATTTTGTTGATAAGAAAATATAATTTTGTTTTAGCAAAACTTCCATCTTCAGATGTAAACAGAGTTTATTTCTACTAATATGACTATATAACCATAACTGAAATATTCTGATTATTTTAGTGCAAAAGAGACAATTTTACAATTTCTAGTGTAATTGATTTGGCAATTGCTTTTCCACTATAACTTGGATCTTACATTGCTGAAAAGTTGTGTGTATATATGTGGAAGGGAGTTGGGGTGGCAGGGAGTGTATGTATGTATGTCCTTCTAGGAAAAAAACAGATGGCAACTACAACATTCATAAAATACCTATAACAGTTTTGGCTGATGAATCACAGTTGGGAAAAAAAATGAAAATATTTTTCAAAGGGAAATTTGGTGGGTTAGAAGTGGTGGAGGAAGAGAATAGTGGAAACATTTAAAAAGAAGACTTTGTTTCTGAACCAAAAGAATAGAGGTGGGAATGAAGGTCTATACAAGATAGAGAGGCATTTCTGAGATAGAATCAGTTTCATTTGGATCTTCTAAATGTGGAGGTGCCAGGAAAGAATGGAGTTGAATGGCCCTGGTGTTTGGAGTTTAGGACTAAGTAGGGAAGTGGCACCATTAACTGACTTGAAAATATAGGAAGAGCCATTTGGGCAAATGAGCATAAATTCCCTTTCTAGTGGGATAAATTTAGGTAACCATGATTCATCCAGATGGAGATATAAAGCTGGTATCAGGAACTGCAAATTCCAGAGTTAGGGAAGACTCTAAGGCAGAGCTTCTGAAACTTTTATCTGCATAGAGGCCGGGCGTGGTGGCTCACGCCTGTAATCCTAGCACTTTGGGAGGCCGAGGCGGGCGGATTGCTCAAGGTCAGGAGTTCAAAACCAGCCTGAGCAAGAGCAAGACCTCGTCTCTACTATAAATAAAAAAGAAATTAATTGGCCAACTAATATACATAGAAAAAATTAGCCGGGCATGGTGGTGCATGCCTGTAGTCCCAGCTACTAGGGAGGCTGAGGCAGGAGGATCACTTGAGCCCAGGAGTTTGAGGTTGCTGTGAGCTAGGCTGATGCCACGGAACTCACTCTAGCCTGGGCAACAAAGTGAGACTCTGTCTCAAAAAAAAAAAAAAAAAAGAAAGAAATGATTAGGGGATCTTGTTAAAATGCAAATTCTGATTCGGTAAGTCTGTGGTAAGACAAGAGATTCTGCCTTTCTTATTAGCTCTCAGATGATCCCAATGTTGCTTACTTGGGGATGATACTTTGCATAGTGCCACTCACATCAAAGGGAAAGAGCCTCATATAGACAAGCAGGGTGGCCCTTGACGGTGAGAAATAGAGCATATCACATAATACAGCTTCATTTTGTTGTGTGTCATCCAGATGGCTACTCAATAAGGGATACGTGAGTTCAATGAATCACAAACAAAAGAATCCATTTTAAATGATTACATTCAAATACAAACTCAAGATATAATTTGGTGAACGGTTATAACCTCTGAAACTACAGTGCCAAATCAGAGGGCATGGAGAGGGTCATGTTCCCAGATTTCCCAGAAGGAAACTTGGTTTCCAGGCACAGTTTTGCCACCAGCTTTCTGTGTAACTGTCTAGGCCTCCCAATTTTTATCAATTATTTGAAGAATTTGATCTAAAAAATTTTTATATCCCTGTCTCATTTCCCCACTGAAGGTTGCACACCTATGAAGTCATTCATCTGAGTTGGCTTCTATCAGCCATTTGGGTTCAGGGCCCTACTCTTCCATGGGCCCGTCTGGGAGGCGGGGGTCGCATCTGGCTCATTTATATGCTCAACCCCACCCCTCACATAACACTTTGTTCACAATAGCTGTTCGCGGAATGTGCACCTGATTAACCTCCAGATTGAACATTCTATGATTCCTTAATTTTAAAGTTAGCATCATGGTAAATGCTATCATTTCTTAATAAAAAACCTCACAATTACCTGGATCAATGACTTCACTGTGAAGCCATCGATCTACTCAGTGTGCACTCTCTGATGCAAAGTGTTTCCTCAGACCTAGAGCTAAGAGATGCAATAAAGCCTTGAGAAGTATGAACACTAATTCTGATTCCTCCAAAATTCATTTGAATCCTTCTGTTTTAGAATCTCAACAAGACCCAGGTTCTGGCCTTTTGGAGCTAATGTCGTCCAAATGTCCAGACATTCTTCACTGATCTGGGCCTCGGGCATCAGCAGAGAAGTAAGCATGCACTGGTTTCAGCCTGACTACAACAGCAAGCTGTGCACAGATAAGGTCATTGGCAGACCCTTATTTACAACAAACATGTGTCATACCCACTTCATACCCAATACTCCTGTGTTATACCTGTATATGATGTTTGCTCCTGCAGGCCACACCCAAATATCCCCATTACCTGGACTAACCCTGGATATCCCCTGCCAACTAAAGAGACTTCCTATACAGTTACCTATATTCCTTCTTTCCCCAAATAAAAGTTTTTAAGCAAAATGTCCTTTCCCTACCTAAGCACATCCCTGTTGTACATCACAAGTCTGTCTCCTGTCACAGTCTTCTGATAACTTAAGTTGGCCTAATGGCCTTTCTAAATACCCTCTGCAGTACAATCTGTTCCTCTTGGCACTCACAAGTGCCATCGGTTTCTTTGGGTACGTTCTGTTCATAATCCTTCTTGGCACTGTCAGCATGCCCCAGCAATGCTGCTGGGGGCAGCAGCTCATTGCCCCAGTGTTTGGCGGCTGTCACCATGAGAGAGGAGCTGTGTGCTCATACAGACTCCAGTCTGATGATCACCACGTCCATATAACAGCCCAAGCGACTTGTGAAAGTGCCATCTGAACACGCTGGCATGATTATACACTTCTAATTTGAGAATCCAGTGCAAAACAGCAAAGAGTCCTGGAGTGAGGCACAGCCAAATAAATGGCTTTGCTCCATGTAATAAGATGACAAATCTATACAGTGGGCATCAAGCCATTCCTAATGCTGCTGTTGGATGGAGTACATTTGAAAATAACACCAACAATAATTTTTATTCTACAATTGTTATGAGAAGTATGTACTGAGTACCCAGCCAGTGTAGGTGGGTGCCCAGCTAACACCATGAGGCTTACAACCAAAGAGAACTTGGTACTTCCCACAAGGAGCCCTCTGTCACAACCAAAATGTCTTCCCAGCACCTCCAAAGAAGAAAACCAGATTTTTTAAACCCTGTCTTAGTAATCATGATGATGTTAAATGTTCCAAATGACCTTTATCTCTCCCTCTGATTTCCCTACTGAGCTTTGCACCTCTACTAAATCATTCTTCAGAGTTGACTTTTATCAACCATTAGTGTAGTTTTCTCTGCCCTTTCGTGACATGCCAGCCTGGGAAAGGGCGGGACCTAATTGACTTCTTCTGATGCTCAACCCCAACCCTTACACAGCTCATAGTTACTAAATGTGTGGTGGACCAAATTCTAGCTCTAACATTCTAGGACCACTTTAAATGGATAAAAAGTGTCTGTTTTCTCCATCTCCCTTATATTTATAATAGTTAAACACCCACCAGTAGCTCTTGAAGTGTTATATATTAGAACTATAGAAAGTCTTAGATATCATCTAGTTCCATCCCAGGCTCCTTTTGATGAAGGAAAAAAAAAATACCAAAGCCAAAGGAACTTCTCAAGGCAGCAAAGTTTCTTGTGGCAGAGGCATGATAGATACCATACCTTATCTTTTCTACTCTAACATTCTGCACATTCACTCTGCTAGAATCCCTCTGAGCTGGTTGCCACTACTCCCTCCATCATGTTGCACTAAGCTCATTTTCTTGGGCTCCTAACTTAGAGATGTGAATAAAATATGGTGATATTTCTTTCCTACAAGTCGCCCATCAGCATTGAAGGCTACAGCTTTATAAGGCACAAATCATAGACAGTTCCACCTCCGAATTCCCAAGCATCTTAAGGATATGACAAAAGAAATGTCATAAGGTCAATAAGCAAAGATCCTTGATAAGGACTGGTCATTCAGAGAGAGGCCTTGGGCTGGGCCACTCTGATTGGCATTACTCAAGCTGCAGTCCTTTAATGGTGTGAATAGGGTATGTGGTGTGTGGGCTCATCACTCGTCCAGCCCCAAGCCAATTACAGTCAGAGCACTTAAGTCAGTGTCAGTAGCAGTGGGAAGCACTTTGCTGAATTCTTTCCTTTGATCTAGTATGTAAGTTATCAACAAGAAGAATTGAGAGGGAAGGACACTTAGAAGAGAAGAGTGTCTTATTTAGAAGAGTACTGGTCACAAAGACTAGGAAAACCTCTGTTTAAAATCTGAACAACAGATAATGATTAGTTTATAACACGGATTCTCATCCCTACCTGCAGAGGAGAAACCACAAGGGAACTTCTAAATGTATTAGTACCTGGGCCCACTCCAGACCATTTAAATTTTTAGGTGTGGGGATGGGCATTACCACATTTCAAAAGCTGCCTAAAGTGAGCCTAATGTGCAGCCAGAGCTGAGAGTTCTTGGTTATGCCTTTGTGATCACTCTATGGTAATGTCCTAGTCCAGATGTTCTAATTCCTTTTTTTCACTGTCCAACATGCCTGAGTTCTAGGAAAGTTACTTCTTTTAGCAACAGAAGCTCATTATAGCATTGAGAGGGGCAAAGGAGTGTTTTATGAGGGCATCCTCCAGGAAAGCATGGCAGAGTCTCGAAGAAAGCTTGTATGGGTTAACAGATATTTCTCACCCTCAATCCCCTTAATTGATCACAGACCTTTTTCAAGACTTTTCTCCTCCTCCTTGATCATGTCAACTAAAGAATCACAAGGTCATAAATTGGAAAGGAGAGTTTTATTTCTCATAAATGGTCACAGCCTATCAGTTGTCCATCTTCTAGGCTGGGAAGCATACACTCTGGCAAAGACCAGAGACAGTGACTTCAAGGAAAGGGTAAAGGGAATAGGAATTTATGCTGAGCAGAGTGGCCGAATATACTTATTTAACAAGCCATAGCAGCAATCATGAATATTTATGAAAGAAGAAATATATTCATGCGCAATTGAGCTTCACGCTGCTTCATGGATCCCAGGTTCAAAAATGGTGGGGTTAGCATGATCCGAGGGTGAAATTTTCAGTCCTCTGACAAAGGTCAAGTGTAAGACATGAAACCTCTCTGTGCACAGCCTCCATAGACTGGCCAGAAACACTCCATGGTCCATGGTTGGTAGTCTCTTATCAAGAAGGAATGCTGGTCAGTTTCACTGAAACTGCAAAATTGGAGGAGCAGTATTAGGCAGGTAATTGAAATAAGAAGTGGAGAAAATCTTTCTAAAGGGCTGTTTCTATTTAGCCCCTAGAGGAGAATGCCTAATGGAAATTAGTGAGCGAGGGTCTATAATAAGATATATCTGATCTCCCATCCCATTATGGCTGGGAACTCAGTTGTAAGGTTTCTCTGAGCTCCCCTTGTCCAAGAGGAGGTCCATTCAGCCAGTTGGAGGTCTTAGGATTTTATTTTTATTTCTCAGTAATATAGAAGTAACATCTAATTCCATCTCACTTCACTCCATGCTGTCATGCCAAAAAAGTATTAAATAAGCTTCCTACTTTCCTTGATGCCCACCTTCAGATCAAGGATGGTCATATTGCTTTTGACTAAAAACTGTTGCAGAGCTTAAACACCAAAAATCTGCTGCAACCTCATCTTCCAGGTGAGTTACAGCTTGGAAGTAAAGAATGCCAAAGAAAAGAAAAGTAGCATTATAGAAAAAGTCCTAAAAATAATTACATGTATTATATTTTCATATCTAAAATAGCTTTAGCTCCGATTTTTAAACACTGATTTCAAAGATAGACTTAAATGTGTTTACTTGACTCTGTTAGGCAACAAACAACTTACATATATATATATATATATATATATATATATATATATATATATATATTGCTCCATCAGCCTCTAAATGCAAGACCATTGGCTGGGGGAAGATGTCAGCTGGTTACAAAGTGTGTGTTTAGGAAAAATCACTGTATCTGGAAAATCTAAGCTACTATTATCACTTTGGTTCTCAAGTCCCACCTTTCTGGAGATCAAGGAGAAAATACATTATAGAACAAGAAAATGTCAGTCTCACAAAGAAAATAAAAATCAATCAGTGCAATCATCGAAAGTGAACAAGCAATTTAAGTACTCTCCTTTTAAAGTAAATCCCCGAACATTTCCCCTTCAATTATCTTTCTTCAATTAGTACAATATTGTCATGGGTTTATGGTGAATTTTCTTTTTAAAGGCAAGATAAAATGTAAAGAAACAAATGTAATTTTAATTTGATTAGACAGGTTTTATTTGTTAAATAGTGCTTTAAGAATTTAAAAGTTATCTTGAAAAGGGGAAACAAACTATTAATAAAGTATTTAACTCATTTAGTGTAAGGAAATAGTCAAAAACACATGGACATTCAAAGTCCTCTCTTCCTTTGAGGTGATAGGTATGCTAATTATCCTAAGTGTGCAATACCTTTTATTATAATACTAGCAACATAGTATTGTTAATTATAGACACTATGTTGTTTAGCAGATCTCTAGACCTTATTCATCTTGCATAACTAAAACTTTATACCCATTAAGCAACAACTCCCCCAAATTCCCCTCCCTTCAGATCCTGGATAAGTTTTAAGAGCTTTTTTCTTGTTTATAATAACCTCATTGAAATGTATTTGACATATAATAAACTGCATGTGTTTAAAGTACAATTTAATAAGTTTTGACATCTGTATATACCAATGAAACCATCAAGATATTCATTATTCTAAATAAATGTCCTTGTGCCACCTTGTAATTTCTTCCTCCTGTACCTCCCTGGAACCCAGTCTCCAGGCAACCATAGGTCTCTTTTCTGTTATTCTGGATTACTTTGCATTTTATAGAATGTTCTATGAATGGAATCATACAGCATTACCACTTTTTTGTCTGGCATTTTTCACTGAGTATAATTATTTTAAAATTCATTAATGTTGTATTAATAATTCATTCCTTTTTATTGCTAAGTAATATTACATTATATGGCTATGTCACAATTGATTTATCTATTCACTGATTGATGGGCATTTAGGCTGTTTGCAGTATTTAGCTATTTCCAATAAAGTTGCTATGAACATTTGCCTATAAGTCATTGTGTAGATATATGAGGCCTGTCCGGAAAGTATCCAACCGTTGTTAATAGAACAAGAACAGTTACATGGCTGGTTACTTTCCGGACTTCCCTCATATACTTTCATTTCTCTTGTGTAAAAACTCAGAAGTAGAATGGCTAAATGATAATATATGTATGTATATATATGATTAATGTTTTAAGAAATAGTTTATTAAAATGGTTGTTGTCTCTTTTATCTTTCCAAGAGCAGTTTATGACAGTTCCAATTGCTCCACATCCTAACAAAACTTGCTATAAATTGCTTAAATAGTATACATTCCAACAGGTATGTTGTGGTATCCCATGGTTTTTAATTTACATTTCCCTACTAACAAAGATATTGAGTCACTCTTCATGTGCTTATTTCCATCCATAAATCTTCTTTGGTAAAGTCTCTTCGAATATTTTTGTCTATTTTTTATTATTTTTTGTTTGATTCTTACTACTGAGTTTTGAGAGTTTTTTTATACATTCAGAAAATGAGTCATCAGATGAATGATATACACAAATGTCCTATCTGTCTATTTGCCTTTCATTCTATTAATGGTGTCTTTTGACAAGTAACAGTTTTAAGTTTTGATTAAGAATTAAAGCTAGAGTCATAAACACTGCAGAAATGGTAGAGAATTTTGTCTGGATAGATAGCTATTTGCTTTCTGATTTACTAAAAGGAAGTGAAGTCACTGCTGAAAACTAAGTTTAAGAGCCAATAGTTTGAATCTGTTTCACTAGTCATTATACTTACTTCACAGATCTACTTTTCAAACTAGAACTCTAAGGAGTTATATTGCATATACTTCCTGAGCCTGAACAATACCTTAGTATTAGGCATTCACTTCTGAGTAGGTAGACAACCTGTCTCAGAAGACCTCTATCCACCCAAGTGTGTTACTGATTTTCAGCTCCATATCTCTGCAGGTTTAATGATGATAATCTAGTAAGAAATATGGTTTAAAAAGAAGTTACTACCTTTGTAGTCCTGCTGACTTAACGTGGACTATGGAAAATCTATTCCCTAGGCATTTGGCTAATTGCCCACTGTCATCAAGGTTAGCATGTCCCTTTGTTCTTGCAAAATCAGTTGGAATAAGCCATTAATTTTCTATTAGACTAGCATTAGTGGATTCGGTATGTTGATCCCTTTCTGATAGCAAATTTATATGCAATAAATAATTTAGCATTGAAATTTACACTACATAGAAATTTCCTGGTGTGATATCAGAGATTATTATCTGGAACAAATTATATGCAAAAAGAAAAATCTTTTGTACAATAGCCATACCAAAGATAGGATTTAAAAATCACCATTAAACCAACGAACCATAAACTGACATCAGACACTATTAATTCACAGGAAAAAAAGTCATCAACATTCTTATTTAAACATTGACACAAAATTGTAATTTATACTTGGAAAATCAAGATGTTTTTGGAATTAAAGAAAGGCCACCAAGAAGAAAATTCTCACAAGGGCTTCTGAAAAATTATTTATCTAAAATTATATATGCCCCTTTAGCTAAGTTTCTGTCCTTGACTATAAATGGGAGCATAATTCTAGGTAAAACAGGAGATACACCATTTGATTATACACCAGAAAAATATGCAATAATCTATGTCAAGGAAGAAGAAAACCTTAGATGTTACTAGAAGAATAAAACATGCATACCTTTCTAGATTTAGAATTATTATGGCTATATATTTTCTTTTTATCTCAATATAATTTCTTTCCTAATAGCAATTCTGCTAAAAATATCAACTACAATCATGGACAATATATGGTAATGAAGGTAGATTCCCAGAAATGTTTTTTAATCTATGGCTGCTTCTTGAATAAGAAAATGAGAAGGGGAAATACATTATTGCAACATTAAGCAATTAAAGAAATATTATCAAATTAGAGTGTCCAAAGAATGCTAAAAGTTGGCACAGTAAAATTTTTTCTCTGTCTTGAGTCAAGCATCGTCCATTTAATTCACAACACTTTTTAAATAACATCAGTACAATTTTCCTCTCATCATTCAAAGAGAGAGTAAATAACACCTTCACCTGAGTCTACAGAGTGAAAAAAAAAATTTCTCCTTCCACTCCCACAGAACCGGGGCTAAGTTTGCCCAGATCTGGCAGAGAATTTCTTGCCAACTCTCAGGAGTCACCCACAAAACGATTTCCAGAAAAGCAATGCATCAATATGTCAAATCAGAAGTTGCAATGTGGTTGCTGTGTAACAGAAATATGTCACCAGCACAGACTCCAAGGGAACTGGGTTCTGCTCATTACCTATCTATGTCAGCTAGCCACGCACAGCATAATAGAGCTACCCTGGAAGACATCGTCTGAGCAGAGTGGCATAGATTTATTTTCCCCTTCTCCTCCAAAAATCTTGGAACTGAAATTAGGGGTAGAACTCTTTGGTGGTTGGTCAACCTTCTGACTGGAATAACAAAAGCATCACAAAATCCCTTGTTATTCGCACTCCTCTCCCTACAATCCCTGATATGGCAGGGACCAGAGGAGGCCTCTGTGTGCTTCCTGTCAGGAAGACTCCTTTGGGTCTGAAATATCAGGCTGGGTCTGGACCTCCACCAGAGGGAAGACAGCAAGAGCCAGCTTCTGTTCTGGCATTAGGAAGACAGTTAGGGTGTGAAATTTATGGCATTGTCTTTGTTCCCATAAATGATTACTATGTGTATTTTTCAGTGGTCAACAGGACTGACTTAAGTACCTTTGAAACAGGAACATCAAATATCACCTGCCAGTGTCATGAGATGTCACATGAAACTATTGAGATAATGTCCAGAGAAAACTTTGAAATGTATGAATAGAAATAGCAGTAAACATTTTTGTAGGATTTACAGTTTACAATACATTTAACCTTCTTCTACAAAATGGTTATAATAATATTACCCACACAATAGGGTTACAGTTAAATTAAATCAGTTAAAACTTGTAAAGAATCTGAAACACTGCCTAATCCATACAATATTATTATATATGTATTATGTATGTTAATATTATTGCTGCCATTATTATTAATTGTTTTTATACTTCTCTACAACATTATTATCCCAATACTACAGGTGAGAAAACTGAAAATTTCTAATTGCAGAGTTTGTGTTCTTTTTGATATGCCATACTGTTAACAAAGCAATTCTTACTATTATTATTACTAATATAGTTGATATTCATTTAGTGCTAATAATGTGTTAAGCAGAGTGCTAAACCTTTCATAGATGTTAGTTCATTTAATCCTTGTTGCTGTCAGATGGCCTTATCTGCATTTTGGTAATGAAATGACTGAAGTCCAAAGAAGCTAAATAGATTTATCAAAGTCACACAACTTAGAAGTTGAGCATACATTTGAACACAAATCATGTTGCTTAAATTGTTAAGTATTCTCATAACTGTCTCCTATTCTATTACAATCACTCTAGGGTTTGTCAGTTTTTCAGTTCAATCACCAATTGACACGTAAATAAAATGGATGGGCCTTATAGGACCTCATATTCTTTATCCTGTCCAGAACCTAGTCTAACAAGGAAGAAACTGTGAATATTATGGTTCTTTGCTTTCAAAAGTCACTCATCATCCTCAGAATATCAGTCCTACTCTCTGGCATTTAACTCTTAGCTTTGCTGGGGTGGAAGGAGTTGTCCTGTTCATTGTAGGATATTAAGCAGCACCCCTATCCTGTACCTACTGGATAAGGCACACTCACCTCCTACAGTGACAGCCTCAAGTATCTCCAGATATTGACAGATGTCCCCTAGGGACAAAATTGCCCCAAGTTGGAAATGACTGATCTGGATTTCCTTGTTAAGATGTTCATATCTCTTAGAAGGTAATAAGCTTTAACCAATAATAGGGATTTAAACCCAGATCACAAGGAGGAATTGAGTTCAGGTTAATTCAGGGAAGATGAGAAATGTCAGCTCAGACAGGACTAGCTAGAGGCCACAAAGACAAACTTCAGCTTAAATCAGTTCAACATTCACCAAGTGTGACCAGGCTCTGGGCTATGCACTGAAGTTGTAAGAAGAAACCGCACAACCCTGACCTTTGGGACCCACCATTAGGCATCACCTACTCAAAGTTTTTGCCTCAGGCTAGCTTTGTCACAGGAGTCCTTTCCCAGATGGCTAATTCCTGTGATTTTAATTTGCTGACTCTCCATTTGTTCTCCCTTTGTGAAACTACCTGGAAGATGGAACCAGGATTTAAAAGTTTAGTAAAAAGGCACAGAGTAAAAATCTATGTTCCTTGAGGTCAAAGTACTGATTATCTCTAACTTCAAAAGCATAGAACTCCAGTTCGATAAAAGCAAAAACTTCCTCTGAGACAAGAACCTCTGCAGTCTAAAAGTGTTCCACCTCCAATGGTTTCTGCAGCTGTTTCAGCAGTTCTTTAGGTTTTGGTGCTAGTTGTTATTTCCGTGGTTTTTTTTTCATACTATTTTTAATAAACTTAGTTTTTGTGTGCTTCTTTAGAGTCTGTGTTCTTAACCACTAAGCCTTCTGCCTCTGGATATGAAGAACTTGATTTGTTTAAAGAACTTAAACAAGTATAGGATGAAATAAGAAAGTAAAGAGAAAAATGGCTTAAGGGGCCTTAGAGATAGATAGGGACTAGATCCTGCAGGGTCTTATAGCTCCTTGAAAAGAGTTTAAATTGTATTCTTAAATGCAATTTGAAGCCACTTAAGGGTTTTAAGAAGAGATGTAGTGAAATGATTTACATTTGAAAAGACTACTCAGCGAATTGGAGTAGGTCTAGGCTGAAATCTGGGATGCCTCTAAATTAGCTAAAAAAGGAACTTGTATTACTTTTCCATTGCTGATACAATAATTAGCAAAAACTTACTGTTTAAACAACACAGATTTATTAATATAAGTTTACAGTTCTACAGGTCAGCATCTGAGATAGATCTCAACGGGCTAAGAGCAAGTGTGGTCTCCTTTCTAGAAGCTCTAGGGAAGCATTGGTGTCTTTGCCTTTCAATGTTCTAGAGGCTGCTTGTTTTCCCTGGCTCACAGCACCTTCTGCTGTCTTCAGAGCCATCGAGGTCTAGAGCACTTCTCACATGGACACCTTTGACTCTCTTCAGATCCCCTCTTTCACTTTTAATGACCCTTGTAATTATATTAGGCCCACCCAGATAATAAGGTAATCTCTCCATTTTAAGGTCAGATGATTAACAAACCCAATTCCATCAGCAACCTTAATTCCCCTTTGCCATGTAACCTAATATATTCACAGGTTTCTTGGGATTAGGATATAGATATCTTTGGAAGGCCATTATTCTGCCTACCATATGTCTTAAAGGTTATCAAAAATGGTTTGACTTAATAAATAAGATATAACTTTATAATGAATTTCTTGGCAACCATTAAAAACAAAAATATTTATTTATGACATAGAGAGATAACATAAAAAAGATTTATGTGATAATGTGCAATGTAATGTGAACTTCACCATCTTTCACTCCTGAATTTCCTCCAGATAATTGGGTCAATAGTGAGGACAAGTAAGGAAACGTTTGCTTTATGACAACTATGAAAGTGCCAGGTGGAAACAGCAAGCACGTCAGTGCTCAGAATGTCACCAACTTGGTAACTTTGACCTAAATTCTTCCCCACAGGACCTCAGCCATTGTCCTCTGCTCTGACTCCACTCAACTTCCCCTCCCTCTGTTTCCAAACAGTATGATAAACAAAATGCACTCTTTTTAATGACCAAGTCATGTTTTCTTTGATTCTACTGATTCAACTCCTTCTATTTCTAAAAACAAAATATAAAATTTCAAACAGCATATTCTCTAATATGTATGACCACCTACAGAACAAGCTGGCAAGTACATTTGCCAACATATTAATCAATCTATCAATAACTATTATAATATAATTTTTCACTGATCAGGATCATCCATACTTCTTACTTATTGCATGTCTTTCCAAATTTAGCTTCCAATAGAAAGCTATATTCTTCCTGTTCTTTACTCCTGATAGTGGGACTCAAGAAACAATACCCCAAATTTAAGGCCTCAGAAGCAGCCTCAGAAGGAAAAGATTTTCTCTGACCCTCTCTTACCCTCCTGTTTCTCAGTTACATTCTCCCCTGAGGCTAGCCATAGAAACTAGAATCCCTGTTCCCCAAGGGGAGTCATAGGAATCAGAATCCTTTAACCCCAAAGCCAGCCATAACACCTGAAAATATTACTCTAACTTTCCTTCCACCTTTCTGTGTAAAACCTGGCCATAAAGAACTTCGTTTGACTAAAGGTCATAAGACCTCCATTCCAGACCCCCATACCCAGAAGGAAGGAATGCATGCTCAGAGAGGGCAAGAAGAATCTAGACAGATAGGCCTTGCTGATTTCCCTACTCAGTCTGTTAGCATTAGATCATACTCTTTTTGTCCAATCATATTTCTACATGGCTATCCACATATCATTAAACCTAAACATAAAAATAGACAATTTCCTTTGTATCTTTGAGTCTTCATTCTGAAGGCTCCTTTGTATGTGTTAATAAAGTTATATGCCTTTTCTCCTATTAATTTGCCTCTTGTCAGTGATTTCCAGTGAAACTTCAGAGGTCAAAGGGGAATTTTCCCTTGGCCCCAACATTGACCAATGTTAAAGTAAAAAAAGAATTCATATCACAGCACTTTTAGTGTAACTCCATTATATAAGTGTGCGTGAGTGTGTTCATGTATGAACATAGATATGAAAGTGTTCAAAACAGTTCTTAAAGATACATACCAAGGCATGTTCAATAGTTACCTCTAGGTGGGGAATATCAATGAAAATCAATTTTCATATGGTGCCTTTTTTTTCTAAAATAAATATGTATATAAAAAGGGATAAAAGTTATTTCCATTTGAAAATAAATTTGAGTCTTAAGAGAATTAGAGGTAATTTTTGCTCTACCCAACACTCTGTGCATGGCTAATAATATTTCATAAAACTGCTGATAGACCCACACTCTGCTATCCCTGGGTCACATGTTACACTGGACTCCATCCTCAGGTGTGTGAGAAACACAAAACCTGGTTAAATAAATAAATAGATAAATAAATAAATAAATAAATAAATAAATAAATAAATAAATCTGTGTTGAAAGGGAATAAAATTACCATCAACAGATCAACAGGATTGTAGCAGCACTAACACTTAATTAAGGAAAAAGAGTCCATTTTTGCCTCATTCACTTTCTGAGGAAGACTGTACCTCATTGATTTTTCTCTCATCATTGACTAATATTCACCTGCTCATTTAATTTGAAGTTGTGGAGCTAAGGATTGTACATTGGTTCTTAATTTTCTGTATCCATTTTCCCCTCTTCAATTTCTTAATATTAACTGTTTATTTTACCATTACCATAACTATCACCTAGCACCAGAAGCTGAGATGGAGTCCACCAATGCTTAATAGAGTTTTTAATGCAAAGCCTGCAAAATAATTTTGAAAACAGAATACATAAGCATAAGTGTTTCTTGATCCTTTCTCCCTAGTATAGAACATCTCAGAAAATCCTTAACTTTTTTTTTAGCTAAAAGCTAGGTATGTAGGCTTTTATATTTTAAAAATTTAATAGAAAGACATTGGAGTAGCATAAATATTTGGGCAACAAAATAGAACAAGTTATACTAGACTACAAAAGGGTAACATTTATCATCACTGAAATATGCTAAGAATATTCTTAGCAAACTAGCCTTCATTTTTTCCAAACTTTAGTAAGCTCTAATAGACAAAGAGACATATATTCATGGTGTACAATATGATATTTTCACATATGTATACATTGTGAAATGATTAACAATCTAATTAACATATCCTTCCCCTAATATACTTGTTAGTTTTTGAAAACATATAAGATCTACTCTTTTAGCAATTTTCAAGTATACAGTATACAGGCATAACTTACGTTATTACACTTCATTTATTGTACTTCATGGTATTTACAAATTATTTTTTTACAAATTGAACTTTTGTGGCAACCCTGATAGAGCAAGTCTATCAACACCATTTTCCAAAAGCACATGCTCCCTTGCTCTGTGTCTATGTGTAAGATTTTTGTAATTCTCACAATATTTCAAACATTTTCATTATTATTATATCTGTTATGGTGATCTGTAGTCAGTCATTTTTGATGTTATTGTTGTAATTGTTTAGAAGCACCACAAATCATGCCCATAGAAGAGCACTTAATTGATTAATGTTATGTGTGTTCTGAATGCTCCACAATTCCACCGTTCTCCTCTGTCCTTTTCCTCAGGACTTTCTATCACCTGACACACAACAATACTGATATCAGGAAAATTAATAATCCTACAATGGCCTCTAAGTGTTCAAATGAAAGGAAGAGTTGTACATCTTTTACTTTATATCAAATACTAGAAATAATTAAACTTAGTGAGGAAAGCATGTCAAAGGCCAAGAACAGAGACATACACCAATGAAACAGAACTGAGAACCAAGATATAAAGCCATCCTCATATAGCCATTTAATATTTGAAAAAGCAGACAAAAACATACACAGGCGAAAAGAATCATTATTCAATAAATGGTGCTGGGAAAACTGGACAGCCACATGTAGAAGACTGAAACAGGACCTGCACCTCTCACAAAAATCAACTCACAGTGGAAAACAGACTTAAATCTAAGGCATGAAATCATAAGAATTATAGAAGAAAATGTTGGAAAAACCTTTATAGACATTGGCCTAGGTAAAGAATTTATGAAGAAGACCCCAAAGGCAATCACAGCAACAACAAAAATAAATAAATGTAACCTGATCAAATTATAAAGCTTCTGTCTATCTATCTAAACTATCTAAACTATATTAGAGCAAACAGACAACATACAGATGGGAGAAAATATTTGCATTTTACCCATCTGATAAAGGGCTGATAATTAGAATTGATATAGAACTCAAGAAAATCAGCAAGAAAAATGAAACAACTCTATCAAAAAGTGGGCGAAGGGGATGACAGAAACTTTTCAAAAGAAGATAGACTAATGGCCAACAAACATATGAAAAAATGCTTAACATCTCTAATAATCAGGAAAATGCAAATCAAAACCACAATGAAATATCACTTAACTCCAGTGAAAATGGCCTTTACCAAAAAGTCCCCAAACAATAAATGTTGGTGTGGATGCAGAGAGATAGGAACACTCTTACACTGCTGGTGGGACTGCAAACTAGTGCAACCTCTGTGGAAAGTAATATGGAGATACCTTAAAGAGCTAAAAGTAGGACTACCATTTGATCCAGCAATCCCATTACTGGGCATCTACCCAAAGGGAAAAAAGACATTCTATAAAAAAGACACCTGCACTAGAATGTTTATAGCAGCACAATTCACAATTGCAAAGATGTGGAAACAACCCAAGTGCCCATCAATACATGAGTGGATTAATAAAATGTGGTCTATATATACCATGGAGTTCTACTCAGCCACAAAAAACAATGGTCATCTAGCACCACTTATATTATTCTGGATAGAGCTGGAGTGCATTCTACTAAGTGAAATATCCCAAGAATGGAAAAACAAGCACCACATGTACTCACCCACAAATTGCTATTAACTGAACAACACTTAAGTGTGTATATAGTAATAACGTTCATAGGTGTCCGGTAGGTGGGAGAGGGGAGGAAGGGGTGTGTGTATACACACCTAATGGGTGCGGTGCGCAACAACTGGGTGATGGACACACTTGAAGCTCTGATTTGGGTGGGGAAAAGATAATATATGTAACCTAAACATTTGTTCCCCTATAATATGCTGAAATAAAAAAAAATAAAAATAAAAATAAACAAATAAATAAATCTAAATTGGGTACATTTAAACAGATTAAATGTTGTATATAAAAATATCAAAAAAAAATTTAAAAAGCCAAAATACACCAAAAGCTAGGCCTCTTGCACCAAATAGCCGAGTTGTGAATATAAAGGAAAAGTTTTTGAAGGAAATTAAAAGTGCTACTCCAGTAAGTACATGAATGATAAGAAAGCAGGACATCCTGTGTACTCCTGTGAGCCAGGTACACTTCTGGGTGTTAAGAATAAATAAAGGACAAATAAGCAAGAGTCCATGTTCCAAGGGAACTTATTTTTGTGAAGTGAGAGACATGAAATAAGTAATATACTTGCAAATACAAAGATTGTATTTAGAGAAGTGAAATGGGGAAAATAGGCTGGTTAAAGTGACAAGAAATGCTGAGAGTCAGGAGTGGAGTGAGAATCAAATCTTACACTTTTATAATGATCACTTAGAGATTGAAAAGTGCTTGGATGAGTTCCTTAGTTGT
Source organism: Microcebus murinus (assembly GCF_040939455.1). Classification (NCBI taxonomy): domain Eukaryota; kingdom Metazoa; phylum Chordata; class Mammalia; order Primates; family Cheirogaleidae; genus Microcebus; species Microcebus murinus. Next base: position 44,063,001 of record NC_134108.1, on the reverse strand, counting down.
TTTTCTCTTTATGAATAAACACATACACTCTTCTAAATTAAAAACTTCAAATAAAAATATATCTCTAAGCTCCATTTCTTTGAACTTACTGCCTATTTTCTTTGCTTTCCTTCAAAACAGTGTTTGTTTGTTTGTTTGTTTGTTTGGCTATAAAGCATTTTAATTAAGAGCAAATATCCAAGCAAGAAAGGATACAACTCAAATTTGCATCTTAATATCTCTAAATATATTAATAGAAATAAAAATATTTCTGCCAATTAAACATGTCTGATTAAAATTGTCTTGAAATATAGCATTTTTTTTTTGCAATTTTATTTTATTTTATTTTTCAGTAATGAATGGAAAGTGAGGAAATGGACATGGATTATATGTGGACTTGTCTTCATAAAACATGATTTTAAGCCTCAAGAACAGGGCTCAAAGCCACGTTTTATGAATACAAGTCCACATATAATCCATATTCATTTCCTCACTTTCCATTCATTCTTGAAACCTCTGCAAGGTGCCTGTCCCCTCCTCACCAAGGAAACTGCTCCAGCAAGATCATCAGTGGCCCAACTGTCTGACCTTCTCTTAACGTCTCCGTGATGCCTGTCACAGCCATATACTCCTGCATTGAAAAGCTCTCCAACAACTCCATACATGTTCTCCTATTTTCCTCTTTCCTTGTTGACCTTTTATCCTCACACTTCTTTGCAGGATCTTCTTTCTTCTGCCACCAGAGCCTTACCCTGGGTTTTCTAGATAGCAGAGCTGAGGCAAGGATTATTTTATTTGGATGGGTGCAAATACAAGCAGGGAGGGTCATTTATAAAAAGGAAAGCCTTATGAGCAGGGAAGACAAAGAACTATTTGCTCAACAGATGTATTGACTTGGCAAGGAGGACTCTCCTGGGAGGCTAGTAGAAGAAAGTGTCCTCAGAGTAGTACACAGAAGGACGAGGATTTATGGTTTATCTCCTCACAGCCCCAGTTCTCACTGGTCAAAGTTCTGGGCTATTGACTGCCCTGAACTGGTTACTAACATTGTCCAAAGCCCTCAATGCCCCAGTTTAGTCCTTTTCTGATGCTGCAATCAGAGGGTTCTTTCTTAAATAGAACTATAGCATTCTTACCCCCACGTAAAATCCTTCAGTGGCTTGATTGCCAATGTCAGTATTGTTTGACCTTTGGTCCAGTTCAAGGCTTTTCCTGGCATGCACGTTTTGCTCTAGCCAAGTTTTTAAAGATTGGAAACATCATGCAGAATCTAAGGTCTAGATAAGGGGTCATGAAATCTGGCCCAATGCCTTTTCATATGTAGCCTTTGAACTAAGACTGAATTTTACATTTTAATGAATTAAAAATGCATATACAATGGAGACTTAAGTGTCCTGCAAAGCATAAAGTAATTACTCTCTGGGTTTTTGGGGGGTTTTTTTGAGAAAACATTTGCCAATTTCTGGTCTACACTGCTTCATTCTATGCTGCTAGAACAATCAAGGACCAATCTCCCAAAAGACAAGTATAGCAAGTCCTCTAGGGACTGGGTTGCTATCCAGGTAGCAGTATCACCAGCTCCCGTCCAACTCTTTCCTTGTGCTCTCACCTTGAACTTGCCCTATCCTTTTGCATTCCATGTCTTCGCTTATATTTTCTACCCTGTCTAGGTGCAATGTATATTCCTCAATCCCACATTGTCTGCTTTAAAAACTCCTACTCACAATTTATGATTATCACCTTCTTCATGAACCAATCCTGGGCTCCTGCACCACACCCAAAGCAAAAATGCAATTCTTTTATTTCCATCTATAACTATTTCTCCTACCCAAATCTGAAATTTTGAACTCAATACTAATAATAGCTAACATTTAGCGTGTGACAGGTTGATTCAGTATGATTTACATATATTATCCTATAATCACAACAAATCTATTATACCCAGTTCACAGATGTGAAGGAAAAAAAAAAAGAAAGAACTTCATAGATGTTAAATAACTTGCCCAAGGTCACAGGAGTTTAAACCCTGCCGTTCAAAATCCAAAGTCCATACTCCATCACTATGCTGTTCTGCCAACTCAATAGTAGCTTAATAATAAAACAAGTATATTATGAGTAAAGCTGGATTGAAAAACAACTTTGTACTGGAGTCTAAAGTGGGCTTTTTACTCTTTTCTAAATTAACCTACATCATACATAGAGGTGCCAACAGAAGGCCTATTCCAAAAAGCTTACGGGGCTCACCTCAGGAGAGAAGGGAGTGAAGAAAGCCTGTAGTAGGCAGGCAAATAGGACACAGCAAGAAAGGAAAGCTGGAAGTTTTTATTTTATGACCAGTGTAGTGTATGTTTATACTACATTGTATAAACATTGTATGTTTATACAATGATGAAGAGGAGCCTGATACATAAATATGGGTTTGATTGATAAATAAAATTAAAATAGCATTATAATAACTGCATTTCATGATTGGAAAAAAACCTATGGTTAAAAGTCCTCTATAATATCCTGAGCATTCCTGTAGTAATTATTCCCATCACTGACAAATCACTACCCCCCAACACATTCTATTCCAATTTCAGATGGCACAACTTGTTAGAAAGTTCTTTGTATGACACTGGTATCTGGCCCTCATTTACTTTTACTCACTTGCCCTGGCTCTGTTCTATGGAGACAAAGATGAGATAGCAAATCAACTCTGACACATGAAAGTTCAGGATACTGTGATAAGTTCTAAATTTATTCTGGCCTTGGCTAAATGTCTCCAGTTTCTGCATGGTAGACCATGGTTCCTGTCTTCTCCCTGTCCAGTCATTTTCTTCTGGGCCTAAGCTCATCTTCCAATAGATTTTCTATTCTGTGATATTCAAAACTGGATGCAATATTGTAGCTCCAAGATCTCACTAGTGCTGAGAAGTCTATTATCTGTTTGTATTTCTGATTTTTAATAGTGCTACTGTTTAGCCATGACTTATCCAACTTCCACATGTCAACAATTTGGGGGCTTTAAAAAAAAATTTATAAAGAACTACAGATTATTCCCCAAAGAATTTCATTTTACTATACTAATTCAATATTTCAGCCTAAAGAACGTCATTTAAATTTCTGATTCTATCATATTGTTCATTCCCCCAGATTCATTCTCCACTTGTTTATAAACACACAATGAAGATGCTTATAAATAACTCATCTGCTCAACAAAGAAAAAGCTTCCTGAAATCTTTCTTTAAGCAAGTTTGTGCAAATCTAGAAACCTAAAAGTTAAGAAATTGCACTTCTTATTTTCCCTAAGGTATCTGACTTTTCAAACTGGCCCCTGCTCAATTAGTATAAATTATTGAAGCTCTTCAGTAGTTATATCAATGCAATTTGTGAGCAATCTGTAAAGCAATTTGCCATTGCATCTGGCACTGACAGTTGGCAGCAAGTATACTTCCCTTTCAAATGGTCTGGTGATAGTTGATAACTATCATTCAGTCAATCCTGAGTACATCCCCTGTCTTACAGTGAGACATGCTCAAAAATGAGTCAACAGAATCAGCCAGGAGGTTCTTGGATGTAATCAGAGGAGACCTGAACAAATCATGTATCCTGGGTCTTACTCCTGATATCAGTGAGAACATTAATCTAATGTATCTTTCACTAAAATATGTTCGATTTTTTTTAAAATCCAACTGTCTGTTAATACTTTAACCCATATGTTCATTACTTTGACTGTTTTTAGGTCTCCTAAGCAGATACCTGCTAATTTGGAGGGAGGGGAGACAGAATCCTTTTTCATACTATAATGATCATTTAAACCTACTTCAAAAAGGTGGGGGAGAAGGAGACAATTATAAAGGGGTTAGCAGAGGTACACAGAATTGGGGTTTATAAAAATCTTTGTGGCAAATTGACACATCACTTATTACTACTCGTTTTTAAAATCAATAGATTTTTTGAGCAGCAATGTATGACATATAAGAGGACTTGAGGAAGACACACAAAATGACACATAAATATGACACTGCCCTACACTCAAGGAGTTCCCAAACTATTCAAAGAGAGAAGAGATAAATACTTGGCAAGTTAATTGTGAAGGAAAATACAGTAAATATAGCAATATATAGTCTTTGTCACACAATTAACTGCAAGAGTCGTCTCATACAGAGTTAACAGTATGAGTTGAGGGGCCTGAGGTCAATCAATATGGCGGCATGCACATGAGAAGATTTTTATGGGGAGACACTATCAGAAAGGTTTAGTAGGAATAGATTAACTTCCTAAAATGATAAATTATATGACTGAGGAATAATGGAAACTGATCATTTATATTCTGTAGCACTCCTTTGTCAATCAATAAATTATTGATTAGAATTGAACAGATATTTACTCAGCTGCAATGACAATAAAGGCTAAGAAGATATATTCTGTCCTCTAAAATAAGTAAAACCCAGCAGAAAAGATCAAAGAAATATATATGTGAAAAATAATTATAAAGAGAATCAAAGATGAAATAATAATGACAAAAATCTCTGTGTTAGTAGGGGACCTATAATACCAGTGCTGGAGCTAATGTCATGATTAATCCAGGTGAGGTTATATCATACATATGTATTTTTATATACATTAAGTTTTTACTTGAAATATTTACATTTAAATTATTCTTAAGACTGGAGAGTGTGATATCTAATTTTAAATTCCTTGGAACCAGTTTCTTACAACATGATTGTTGCTTCATTATCTTTTTCTCAGGAATGGAGAATTTATCATCACTTTTCTTTTGCATATGAGTTCTTATAAAGTCTTTGTTACACAGAAAATATATTATGGGCTGGGACCGTTTATGTTCTGTGTTTCAAGAATTCTGATTGTTATTCAAGGGTCTCTTTAACATTCTGTATAATGAAGAAGAGTATTACTCTTTAATCATTGCTTGATAGATTATAATCAGCATGTCTAGACAAAGTGAGTTCATGTTTTTCTCCCAGGAAAATTAGCAAGCAACAATTATGCAGCTTGTCCACTTTCTGGCAAGGGAGGATTCAAGAGCTTCAGTAGCTCAAGCTTTTGGAAGATGACAAATCAATCCATAATTTGGCTTTAAATGGCTTCAAGGTATCCTATAGGTATCCTACCAATGAGGCTGCTACCTTAGATATCCTTTAGTCTTTTATATTTTCCTACTACTAGGAAGAATATTTGTTGTTTAATAATCTAGGAAATATCTTTTTAGCTGAATGAAATATTTCTTTAAGCTACTGTTAATAGGCCAGGCACTGTGGCTCATGCTTGTAATCCTAGCACCCTGGGAGGCCAAGGTAGGAGGATCACTTGAGCTCAGAAGTTGGAACCCAGCCTAAGCAAAAGTAAGATCTTGTCTCTGCTAAAAAAAAAAAAAAAAAAAAAAAAATAGAAAAAATTAGCTGGGCATGGTGGTGCATGCCTGTAGTCCCAGCTACTTGGAAGGCTGAGATAGGAGGATCCCTTGTGCCCAGGAGTCTGAGGTTTCTGTGAGCTAGGCTGATGCCACAGCACTCTAAGCCCAGGCAACAGAGCAAGACTGTCTAAAAAAATAAAATACTGTTACATTACTGTTACTTTCTTCCTAGCACTTAGCTTCAGTAATATGTTTAAGGCAAACCAGTGAAATCACTGGAAAAAAAAGTGGTAAATAAATTTTATCTATACTAAGCTTAGAAATCAATTATTCCTTCTTTTTTCTTCTATGTGATTAAAATGTATATCTTTATACTAGGACAGTATAATTGGTTATTATCTGTTTTCTCTAATGTTGGAATGGCCCCCAAATCTCATGATCTAAGAGAAGAAACAACCACATAAATAAAAAACCACCATCCAATGCAGTAGAACCCATAATAAAAATGTCTATGTAACAAATATCTCCAGCTGAGGGAGTTAGGAGGGTCTTCACAGCGATGACCTTTCAAGTCAGCTTTGAAGAAGGAATTCACCAGATAAAAAGGAAGAAGAGCATACTTAAAAATAAGGTAAACACAAACAAAGCCAAGAAGAGATGAGGAGACTTGGCTATTCAGAAAGGAACAAATAATCTGGTGAGTCCATCCATGTCCTGCTGAAGACCTTAGAATTTATTTATGCTGTACGTATACAGAAAACAATAAAGGATTTTAGAAACCAAGTGATATGTAAAGATACACACAGAAAAAGAAATCACGTAAAATGTGGATGGGATAGACAATAGCACTTATATGCATATTGAGATTTTAATTTTTTACAAAGATACTATGAATTTTTTATGTCATATCTTGATCTCCTTTTATAGTCTTTTCATCTTGTTTCATATTATCCACAAAAGAAATATCTCAAAACAAACTGAAAGATTATTTGATTTAATACCCTTATCTTGCAAATAAAGAAGATGAAATAACAAACCATTCCAAAATTTAGTGGCTTACAACAGTCACCATTTATTTAACTCACGACTCTGTGGGTTGGCAGTCCTGCTCTGACTGCTGACTTAGGCTGGGCTCACTCTCCCTCTATGCTCAGCTGCCGGGATGATGGACCTGGCTGGGGTGTAAAACCATTCAGCTGGCACCCTAGGTCATCTTGCATCTACATAGGCTCTCCAGCATGTCAGCCCGTAGGTTTGTGGCTGGGCTCCAAGACAGCAAGAGGAAGTGTGCAAGGCCTCCTGGGTCCCAGATTTGAAATCTATGTAACTCTGCTTCTCTTACTCCATTGGTGAAAACAAGTGTCAAGGCCAGCTCAGATTCAAGGGGTGGAAAAATGGACTCATCCCTCATCCTTGGATAAGAGGAGATACAAAAAACTCTGGTCTTTTCTCCAACCTACCTGCCAAACAGAAGTTTTATGACCAGCAGTACTGTTTTTACTTCTGAGCAACTTATATGTTAGCCTGTCCATCGACAAAACTACAAATTAACTCTCTCAGTTTAAATTAGTTATATCCTTCCATTTTTCTCTATCACTCATATAGCTAATCCATATCTCTTTTCTCATATAATTTTTTTAAATACCATGAAAAATATTTGTTTCCATGAATCATTACACACCACTATTAATTATCGTACAGCTTTCATAAAAGCATTTTCAGAAGAAAGCACATTACTGAATATTTTCTATGGTTTGTCCAAGCCTGGCCAATTAATTTGTGTGCACCTGAAATCTTATCTCAACAAAGAGGAAGAACTATCTTTGAATCTCTCTGAAACCACCCAAACACAGCTCTCCAGTCTCCCAGGGTGCTCTTTTGCAAATGTAAGTAAGGGCATAAAAATAGGTATGCAAATGTATTCTTCTTCTTTTCTTAAACAGATTTGGATCACTTTAGTATATTTTTGGAAAACTTTGTTCACTTCATCTTCTTGGCATTTCATTATACTTTACGATCACAAAGTCAACTCTCCTGCAACAAAGCGAAACAGGGCTCTTTGAAATAAATGTTGTCATTAACAAGCCATGCCAGGCACGGTGACAGATTTGCAGCTGTAATGAATAACATTTCCCGCAAAGTTCTTCTGTCTGACAGAAAAGCTGTGACATTACTGCAGGCAACAGTGTTGAAAACTAAAAGATTGATTGATGCAAGTGGATAATTGAAACCTCAGTACTGTCACATGCATGTCAGCCTAACAACCAAACTACTACTCTAAGATAATATTTATCATGATACAGCCTCTCTATGAATAAAATAAACCACATGTTGAAAAACGTAGACCATATCCCATTAAATATGATTTAGAGGATGCCATTGTAGATGAGTTCATCAACAGCAATAAATATCATAGTGCTCAAACTGGCTCTAAAACTCACATTTTAGTTAAAATTAGTTTCTACAAAAAAAAAAAAATCCAAAGTAGGCATTTAATTCTCTTTTAATAGCAAAGTAGAGGATACATTTTCTAGTTCATCTGTAATTAACCTTGCAGTCAACCAGCATTTAGGTAGGTGGATTTGAAAGAATAAACATGATCAGAACCTTGTGAAAACTTTCTTTTCAGACTGTATTTCTCCATGTCTATTTATTTATGCCAGATTTCCTCCTAAATACTTGTAGTTCTGTGTTTATATAGAGAGCATATAGAATACATATCTTATCTAAAGAAATTATAGAGTGAAATATAAAACATATATTTTTGCCCATCGTTACTGCTTCACACTTGACAGTTTAGAGGAAGAAATGGCATAACTACATAGAGGCAAAGATTGTGCCATGTGGATTATCTATCTGTATGGAGAAGACAAGAACCCTGAAACCAGGCCTCAGCTTTTCCAGTAACTTTGGAATCCCTTGAAATTCATGCCACTCTTCCGGGTTTAAGATTCTACATATATAAAAGGATTTCAGTAGTAATTAGGGTGACCAACTTGTCCCAGTTTACCCAAGACATTTTCACCTTTAAAATTAAAAGTCCTGCATCTGAGGAAACCCCTCAGTCACATGCAGAGACAGTTGGTCATCCTAGCAGTCACTAACATGTAGGGTATCATGGATTCTTTTAAGACAGTAACATAAGGTGTGGACCCTTGCTTCAGAAAAATGTACATACATACTCACAATATGTTCCATAACATTTCAGAAGATCATTGGCCTGTTTAGTTTATGAATTCCAGGTTAATAACCGAACTACCAGATTATCATCCCAGCTTTTTTCAGCTGACATTGTACCCATAATTAGTGACAGGATTTTCTCTGCTTGTTGCCAACATAAAGTCTGCGCTGTGCTGAATAAATAAGAGGGTTGGGGGGATTGAGTTTTGTCACCCTGGGGCTTTATAATTTTAATAACATACAGAACAAGGAAAGTGACATTTTTTCCAGTGAGTATATAGTAGAAAAAATGTACAAAACAGAATAAAAATGGCCTTCAAAATATTTTAATCAAATTTGTCTCATAGATTTTATTGTGCTGTTAATGTCAAACATCTTCTAACCTTTTCATTAGATTTTTCATTTCCTGTTACGCTGTCCATCAATTTTGGCATTCCTTAAAACCTTTTCTTCCTTTCTTTATTCAATCATGTTCTTGTTTTGCATTTACTTTATTTTTTACTTTAATTTCTCTCCAAGATGATTTTATATGTCTAGATGCTCTTTCCTTTTTTCCTAAATACTTAATTTTGTTTTTCTAGCATCACCTAAGTCACATTTTCATCTTCTCATTAATTTCTCTTTCCTTTTGATCTAACATCGAAAGAAGCTTATAATATATTCAGCATTCTGGAAGGATCTCACTGTTGGTGCTGCTATCAGAGAGTTCAGATTAAGCATATGGTTCTTTAATTTCTTATCTGAAGTCTGATTTTAAATCTTTATTTATATTCCATCTTAGGTACAACAACAAGGTTTTAGATGAAGTCCAAATTCTATATAAGGCCTATAGCTTGCCATTCAATCTTCCACTTCTGTTCTACATTGCCTGCTCAATCATAGCCCAAATTTCACAAGTGCTTACCTACTTTTATGCCTCTGACCCTGCTGTTCTCACATGTCTCTTCTTTAAATACTGCATAGCGTTTAGATTTGAAATCATGTAGGATCTGTTCATTTAGTAAATATTTATTGGACACCTGCTATGTATCAGGTACTGCTATAGAGAAAATCAGAGAAAAGAGATTGTGTCTTTACAGAGCTTTTTATTCTAGCAGAGGAGAGACTCAGTGAACTATGAACATGATAAAAAAGTAAATTTGATAGCAGTTTTAGAATATAAGTACTATGAAAAATAGAATTAGAGCAGAATAAGAAATACTGGTAAAGTCAGGAAGGCAGAATGACAGATTTTAAGTTAAATGAATAATTTAATTGCATGAAAAGTGGTGTAGATTTCCATTAAGAGTCAACTTTCGAACAAGATGCAAGGAGGTAAGGCCGTGGAAATATCTCTTTACAGATTTGTGGAGCTTGTTGCCTTTCAGAAGTTAGAACTTGAGGTTGCTCGTGTTGTGCGTTTTCGGTGAGGGGAGACAGCTAACTGAACAGATGGCTTTCTCAGGCTGCTTCTCAAGATCTCATCCAGCTGCAACACTCACTTTCTCACGATTAGGCTGCAACTGCACAGGAGTACTTGGTCTTCCCAGATGATACCAAGCCCCTCACAGGCCCTCAGGTTTTCCAATACGCAGCCAACTTTGCCCAACTCACGCCTGCATCCAATGGACTCAGACATGCTGCCACCCATCCTGAAGACTTTCAGGGACAGCCCATCCTGCCCACCGTTCCCACTCCTCAGTCCCTCACTCATACCTCCTTAGCTCCCTATGTATGCATTTATGCAGACAGTAATCGCACTTTTTAAACTGAATTCTTATTTGTTTGGGTTATGGGGGTAGAGAGTGTGGGGTTTTTTGTCTGTTTTGTCTTTGCATCCTTGGCCATGATGCTTGATAAATATTTATTGAGTGAATGATTTGCTGAGGCCATCTAATAGCCATTTACACGTGAAAAATAAAACTTAAAAAAAGTTATAGGACCTACCCCAGTTCAAGAAGCTAGTTAAGAGAAGAATCAAAATAGACTAGAACGTGAAACAAGATGGGAATACCCACTTAGAAAAAGAAATATCTACAACATATCATTTCATGAGTTCAGAATGAATTGCTCTTGGTCAGCAAAAGTTAGAGTCTATATAGTAAAAGATGCTACTCAAATAAGCCGAGTATTTAAGATATCATCCTCATTATCTCCTTTGATAAAAAGCACCTACCAGAGTGCCAGGGGAATGTGAGGACTTCGGAAAAGTAGTCCCTGGCTCCTCTCTAACCTATCTCACTTATGTTTAATTTATTCCTAATAAGAGACCGGTTATTTGCAAGCCATCCACCTAACGCTTTCTGGGCTGCATAAGAAAATATCAGGTCAACTTAATCAGAATCCTCCCTCCAAGACCAGCATATTTTGAAATTAAATCCACATTTTTAGCCTAAAATTGAAGCTTTGTGTTTCAGGGACCATATGTACTTCCATGTGGCTGTGTAGAGTAATGAGATGTCCTACCTATCATCAGTGTGTCCAGAGGGTCAATCCTAGTCCTCTGTAGTCAAAGTCCAGAACCTTGTCATGTCCTATAGCCTAACCTGACTGTATGTCTTAAATCTGTTCTTTATTTACTTTCTGTCAGCTCTTCCTTACCTGGAGATCTTTTTCTGCCTATTGGCTCTGACAGGAATTTCTGGAATGACTTTATTTTGCATCATATAAATCTTTCCTTTAACCCCACCATCCCTTTCCAATTCATAGCATAAGTTTCTTAGGTAGGCAAGCACAAGTCTTATTAATTTAATTTTTTAAAAAGAATTTATTAGAAGCTGGATGGTAACTCACAAAACTGAATAAATAGTTTTTTTTTTTTTTTTTTTTTTTATTTTTTAAATAGAAATTTTAATTTTTTAGCATGTAAAAGCAGATTCCATTTGAACTTTCTCAAGTTTTTTTTTTTTTTTTTTTTTTTTTTTTAATATTTCAAGGTACTTTATTAAATTTAAAACTTTACTTTGTATTTATTAGTTTTGATTTTATCAGTTTTATTTTACTTTAATAAAGTATTATATAAATCTCTAGTTAAATGTAGTAAATATGTTATTTTATCTTTTTTTTTTTTTTTTTTTTTTTTTTTTTTTTTTTTCTTTTTCTTTTTTTTTTTTTTTTTATTTTGGCATATTATGGGGGTACAGATTTTAAGGTTTCAATAAATGCCCATTCCCCCCTCCCCCCAAAAGTCTGATTCTCCATCATGACCATCCCCCAGATGGTGCACATCTCACTCACTATGTATGTATATACCCGCCCCCCTCCCCCCTCCCACCTGCCCAATACCCTATTACTGTAGCACCTATGTGTCTACTTAGGTGCTACTCAGTTAATACCAGTTTGCTGGAGAATATATCTGGTGCTTGTTTTTCCATTCTTGGGATACTTCACTTAGTAGTATGGGTTCCAGCTCTAACCAGGAAAATATAAGGTGTGCTATATCACCATTGTTTCTTAGAGCTGAATAGTACTCCATGGTGGACATATACCACATTTTATTAATCCATTCTTTGATTGATGGGCACTTGGGCTGTTTCCACAGCCTTGCAATTATGAATTGTGCTGCTATAAACATTCGAGTGCAGGTGTCTTTTTTGTAGAGTGTCACTGGATCATTTGGGTAGATGCCCAGCAATGGGATTGCTGGATCAAATGGTAGATTCACTTGTATCGCTTTAAGGTATCTCCATATTGCTTTCCACAGAGGTTGAACTAGTTTGCAGTCCCACCAGCAGTGTAGGAGTGTTCCTCTCTCTCCGCAACCACGCCAGCATTTATTGTTTGGAGATTTTTTGATAAAGGCCATTCTCACTGGGGTTAAGTGATATCTCATTGTGGTTTTGATTTGCATTTCCCTGATGATTAGAGATGTTGAGCATTTCTTCATATGTTTGTTGGCCATTCTTCTGTCTTCTTTAGAAAAATTTCTGTTCAAGTCCTTTGCCCACTTTTTAATGGGGTTATTTGATTTTTTCTTCCTAATTTTCGTGAGTTCTAAGTATATTCTAGTTATCAGTCCCTTATCGGATGCATAGGATGCAAAAATTTTCTCCCATTCTGTAGGCTGTCTGTTTACTTTCATGACTATTTCTTTGGCTGTGCAGAAGCTTTGTAGTTTGATCATGTCCCATTTATTTATTTTTGTTGCTGCTGTGATTGCCTTTGGGGACTTCTTCATAAACTCTTTGCCCAGGCCGATGTCTAGGAGAGTGTTTCCAACTTTTTCCTCTAGAGTTCTAATAGTTTCATATCTTAGGTTTAAGTCTGTTATCCAGCGTGAGTTGGTTTTTGTGAGAGGTGAAAGGTGTGGGTCCTGTTTTAGCCTTCTACAGGTGGCTATCCAGTTTTCCCAGCACCATTTATTGAAGAGGGATTCTTTTCCCCAGCGTATGTTTTTGTCTGCTTTGTCAAAGATTAGATGGCTATATGAGGATGGTTTTATATCAGGATTCTCACATCTGTTCCACTGGTCAATATTCCTGTTTTTGTGCCAATACCATATTGTTTTAATTACTACAGCTTTGTAGTATAGTTTGATATCTGGCATATTAATGCCTCCCATTTTGTTTTTGTTGCCTAGAATTGCTCTTGATATTCGGGGTCTTCTTTGGTTCCATACGAAGCGTAAAATTATTTTTTCTATATCTGTGAAGAATGCTGATGGGATTTTAATAGGTATTGCATTGAATCTGTAGATCAGTTTGGGTAGTATAGACATTTTGATGATATTGAGTCTGCCGATCCACGAGCATGGTATGGATTTCCATCTGTTTACATCCTCTGCTATTTCCTTCCTCAGTGTTTCATAGTTCTCCCTGTAGAGGTCTTTTACCTCTTTGGTTAAATATATTCCTAGGTACTTTAATTTCTTTGTTGCTATTGTGAAGGGAATTGAGTCTTTGATTTGGTTCTCAATTAGATTGTTGTTGGCGTATATGAATGCCTCTGATTTCTGTGTATTAATTTTGTATCCTGAGACTTTACTAAATTCATTGATCAGTTCCAGGAGTTTCTTGGTTGAATCCTTGGGGTTTTCTAGATACAATATCATATCATCAGCAAACAGTGAAAGTTTGATCTCTTCTGCCCCTATTTGGATACCTTTGATTCCATTTTCTTGTCTGATTGCTGTAGCCAAGACTTCCAGCACTATGTTGAACAGAAGTGGAGATAGTGGGCAGCCTTGTCTGGTTCCAGTTCTAAGTGGGAATGATTTCAATCTTTCCCCATTCAGTATGATGTTGGCTATGGGTCTGTCATATATGGCTTGTATCATTTTTAGGTATGTCCCTTCTATGCCTATTTTCTTAAGTGTTCGTATCATGAAAGGGTGTTGAATTTTGTCAAAAGCTTTTTCTGCATCTATTGAAAGGATCATGTGATCTTTGTTTTTGCTTCTGTTTATGTGGTGAATTGCATTTATAGATTTACGTATGTTGAACCATCCCTGCATCCCTGGGATGAAGCCCACTTGGTCGTGGTGGATTATTTTTTTGATAAGTGTCTGTATTCGGTTAGCTAAGATTTTGTTGAAAATTTTTGCATCTATATTCATTAGGGATATTGGTCTGTAGTTTTCTTTTTTTGTTGCATCCTTTCCTGGTTTTGGTATCAGGGTAATATTCGCTTCATAAAAGGTGTCGGGGAGGTTTCCGTTCTTCTCGATGTTGTGGAATAGTTTCTGCAAGATAGGTACTAGTTCTTCTTTGTAAGTATGGTAAAATTCAGGTGTGAAGCCATCTGGACCGGGACTTTTCTTTTTAGGGAGATTTTTAATTGCTGTTTCTATTTCAGCTGTTGAGATTGGTCTGTTCAGGGAATCTATTTCTTCCTGGTTGAGCCTAGGGAGGCTGTGTGTTTCTAGAAATTTGTCCATTTCCTCCACATTTTCCAGTTTGTGTGCATAAAGATTTTTGTAGTATTCATAAATTGTATCTTGTATCTCTTTGGGATCAGTTGTGATATCTCCTTTTTTATTCCTGATGGAGCTTATTAGAGATTTCTCTTTTCTGCTTTTCGTTAGCTTAGCCAACGGCGTGTCAATCTTGTTTATTTTTTCAAAGAACCAACTTTTTGTTTTATTAATCTCCTGAATAGCTTTCCTGTTTTCAATTTCGTTTAGTTCTGATTTGATCTTGTTGATTTCACTTCTTCTGCTGGGTTTGGGGCTGGTCTGTTCTTCTTTTTCCAGCTCTTTGAGTCGTTTCATTAGATTGTCTATTTGTGATCTTCTTGCCTTTTGGTTATAGGCATTTATGGAGATAAACTTTCCTCTCAGAACTGCTTTAGCTGTGTCCCAGAGGAGTTGATAACTTGTCTCTCCATTGTCGTTTTCTTCATAGAAGTTTTTTATTTCCGTCTTGATTTCTTCATTTACGAAGTAATCATTTAGTAGGAGGTTGTTTAATTTCCACGTTTTTGTGTAGAAATGTGAGTTTCTGTTAGGGTTGATTTCTAGTTTTATTCCACTGTGATCTGAGAAGGTACATGGTATGATTTCTATTTTTTTAAATTTCTTGAGATTTTCTTTGTGTCCTAGGATATGGTCAATCCTAGAGAATGTCCCGTGAGCTGATGAGAAGAACGTATATTCAGTGGATTTTGGGTAGAATGTTCTGTAGATGTCTGTCAGACCCAATTGTTCTAGAGTTTTGTTTAAGTCCATTATTTCTTTATTAATTTTCTGTTTGGAGGATCTGTCTCGTGCCGTCAGTGGGGTGTTGAAATCCCCGGCGATTATGGAGTTGCTATTAATCCATTTGCTTAGCTCCAGTAAGGTTTGCTTTATGAATCTGGGTGCACCTAAGTTGGGTGCATATATATTTAAAATTGTTATCTCTTCTTGTTGGACTGTGCCCTTCACCATTATATAATGACCCTCTTTGTCTTTTACTACTTTTGTTGGTTTAAAAACTAAATCGTCTGAAATTAGAACTGCCACACCAGCCTTCTTTTGGCTTCTGTTTGCTTGGAATATTGATCTCCACCCTTTTATTTTTAGTCTATGTGCATCCTTGCAGGTTAAATGTGTTTCTTGAAGACAGCATATACTTGGCCTGTATTTTCTTATCCATTCAGCCAGCCTATATCTCTTGAGTGGAGAGTTTAAGCCATTCACATTTATTGAGAGAACTGATAGGTAAGGTAGATTACTGATCATTCTGTTGGGTTGGATGTTGTTGCTATGATTTGTGTCTTGAGCCATTGTAATATCTGGCCTTTAATATCTTTGGGTTTTGGTTGTTTTTATATCCGTGGATTATTATTATGATGTTCCGTGCATAACGCTGTTTTAAGTACTTCTTGTAGGGCTGGTCTTGTCTTGGTGAATTCTCTGAGCCTTTGCTTGTCTGAGAATGTTTTTATTTCTCCTTCATATATGAAGCTTAGTTTTGCAGGGAATAATATTCTAGGCTGGGCATTGTTTTGTTTCAAAAGAGTGAGAATGGGGCCCCAGTCTCTCCTTGCTTGTAAAGTCTCATTAGAGAAGTCTGATGTTATTCGAATTGGCTTTCCCTTGTATGTCACTTGCTTCTTTTGTCTTACAGCTCTTAGAAGGGCCTCTTTAGTTGATACTTTGGTCAGTCTGATGACTGCATGACGTGACGTCTTCCTGTTTGCATTGAATCTCCCAGGGGTCCTCTGGGCTTCTTGAACTTGTATATCGAGATTTTGAGCAAGACCTGGGAAATTTTCCTCTATTATATCTTCAAAAAGCTTGTCCAGCCCTTGAGTGCTGTCTTCCTCCCCTTCGGCTAAACCTATGACCCTCACGTTAGGTTTTTTCACATAATCCCACAGCTCTTGTAGACTTTGATCTTTTCTCTTGTTTCTCTGCTGTATTTCTGTGACTGATTTATTTAATTGGAAGGTGTTATCTTCAAGCTCTGAGATTCTTTCTTCTGCTTGATCCACCCTGTTCTTGAGACTTTCCACAGTATTTTGTAGTTCTCTGAGTTGATTCTTCATCTCCAGGACTTCGGTTAAAGTTTTCTTCACTGTGTCAATCTCTTTGTTGAACCTTTGTTCCATTTCTTGGAGGTTTTTTGTGTTTTCTTGGTGTTGGTTATTGAGTTGTTGTTGCAGCTGGGTGAGTGTTCTTATGATCCACATACGAAATTCCTTTTCTGTCATATTGGTTGCCTGATTTTGGTCGGTGTCCGTTTCTAGGGGGCTGGTGCTCCTCCTTGGGGGTGTGTTTTCCGTTTGGTTCTTCATATTTCCTGAGTTCTTTCGCTGATTTCTTCCCATGTCGATCAGTTGTTGTTTCTTTCCTTAGGTTATTGTTTGGGTATTCACACACCTTGTTTAGTTTCTGAGGCGTTAGGTGGTGCCTGTGGGTGAAATTGGACCACTCCCTGTATATTGAGTCAGTGGGTGCCGTGGAAAGGCTGTGCAAGATGCTGTCCCTGTCAGTAGGTGGCGTTTGCTTGGAGGAACAGGCTATGGTGTTGATTTTGAGTCCTGTAATCAGCTCTCGTTCTGGGCGGAGCTGGGTTGGGTAAGCCTGCCCTCAGGCCGTTAGCAGGGGTCAAAGTTCTGTTCTCTGCTGTCAGGGCGGGGCTGGGATGGTCCCGCTCAGCCAGAAAGTCTGGGTGTGGGGGTGGGGCTGTCTGAGACCCACAGTCTGCAGCAGGCCTCGCTTCTTTCCACCCTCCCCAACTCCGCAGCTACTCCTGAGCCTCTGCCAGCAGGCCAGACCACAAGCCACCAGGCCTCCCCGGACTGTGATGCCGGCGGGGAGGTTCCCTGCACAGGAACGCCACCTGGGTTGGGCGCACGGCCTCCTCCTGGGACGTTCCGCCCGATCCGCCCCTGGAGGCACACAGACCTCTAGGACTCCGATCCGCCCCTGGAGGCACACAGCCCTCAGTAGGCTGTTCACGTATAATCCTTCTGTGCCCCGGGCAATGCTAGCCCTCAGGGCAGGGGATCTGGTCTGCAGGTCCGACCTCTGGGTCCCAGAGTTCAAACTGTATTCCCACCAGGGAGAGGGTTTCCGGTCCTAATTCACCCACAGGGAGCCCAAGCTGGGTCTATGTCTCTCAGCCTCTGAGTCGGCACCGTTTTCCTGGGAACAAGGTGCCAGCAGCACCTGGGAGGGCGGGCGGGGTCCCAAACGGGAAGGTCCCGTTCCCTGGAGGTGCCTCTGGCTGGTGGCTGTATTGTCTCTCTGGGCAGCCGCGGGTAGGGTCGGCGGAGAGGAGGAGGAGGCAATATGGCGCCTGCCGGGCGGCTTGGGTCCGTGCACACGGAGGTGCCCGGAGGAAGTTGGGAACCTGGTGCCACGTCTGTTACAGGCTCACCGTTGGCAGGCGGCGGCAGTCTCTGGGCTGATGTCCGCAGGTCTCTCCACCCGCTGGGGAGCCCACCAGCAGTCCCGAATGCAGGGGAGGGGAAATAGCAAATCCACCTACCCTTGCCGCTGGTCTCCGGGCTGCTCCGGTGGTCTCAGCCTCCAGTTCTCCTCTGCAGCCTCCTCCCGTGGAGTCTCCCGGGGTCTCAGGTACCCCTCCTTCCGGCCCTTGTCCGCTGTATGCTCGTCTTCTTGCTTCTTTTCTCTAGTTTCTGCTAGAATCGGTTTTTTCTGCAGAGACCCTCTGTCTGGCGGTGTTATTCGTCCGCCATCTTGCTCCGCCCCCTGAATAAATAGTTGAATGATAGCTTTCAAATAAACAGGAACCAGATAATTTATGGTATCTGACATCTGGTTCTGATGGTTTATCTCTTCAAGGCACCTCTTTCAGGATTAATCAGCATGGTAGGCAGAATAATGCCTTCCAACCCCGAAAGACATCTACTCTCTAATCCCAAGAACCTGCGAATATGTTATTTTCCATGGCAAAAGAGACTTTCCAGATGTGATTAAGAGTGTGAATTCACAGGCAGATGATCCAGAATAACCTGGCAAGCCCCATGTAATCACAAGAGTCCTTAAAAGCAATGAACTGTTCTGGTTGGGCTAGAGAGAAAGAGAGATGAGATGATGGAAGGAGAGTCAGGGAGGTGATGTTGCCGGCCCTGAGATGGAGAAAGGGATCAACAGCTAAGGAATGCAGGCGGCTCTTGGAAGCTAGAATGGGAAAGGAAACAGATCCTCAAGCCTCCAGAAAGGAACCAACCCTGATGACACCTTGCCTTTTAGCCCAGTGATGCTTGTGTTGAACTTCTGGCCTACAGAACTGCAAAATAATAAATTTGTGTTGTTTTAAGCCACTAAATTTTTGGTAATGTATTACAGCAGCAAATAGAAAACTAACACAATCAGCTCCATCAGAACTCTTCTGAAATAAAAAACAAATCGCAACACTGTTCACACCCTTCTCCACATAAATAAATAAATCATAAGTCTGGACTCATTCAGAATTTTAAGGGCAGTATAAATCACATTTGGATGTTCTGTTATGATCCATTCACAGCATGTGTGGAAACACTGCCTATTTGTCTATGCTGCCACTTTTTTTGACATAGCAGATATCATGGTGCTTAAAATGTCTGTGTGGATTGGAATATTTATGGCACTTATATTAAGCTCTGAAAAAAGAATTACAGTATAGACCTCTTTAGTTCTAGAAAGAAACAATGTCCCCTTTGGCAAGTGTCTATTTCTTCTGGGAAACAGTTCCTGACTCCCTCTTGGAAGCAGATGGATACTGAACACAGGCTTCCAGTTGCTGGGTGATCATGTATGTGAATTGTCCATGAACCAAGTACTATCTACTCTGCTTTATCACTAATTTGGGCAGGTCCAAATATATATGGGGCAGGCCTGAGGAGGCTCTTCAGCCCCGATAAAGTGCGTGAGCAATTAGTTCCCACTCTTAGCAACTCTACTGCATATACTCTGTCATCTGGTCCTCAAAAACATCTGTGGTCTCATGGAGAGTACTCTGTGTGAGATGACAGGGGATGGAAACCTGTCATCTTCATTTAGAAGTGCTTCTGAACAACATGCTGGTAACAAGCAGAAGTTCATTGCAATGGGGTGAATTCCTCACTCTGGAGCTGCTCTGAAAATCACCAAACAAAGCAACATGATTGGAAGATTGGTGATAAGATTTGAGAAGGAATTTATAGGTGAGCTTCTTAGAATGGACCCAAAGTTGGAGAGTTTTTTATTTTTTTATTTTTTCTTTGATTAGAATCTCACTCTGTTGCCTGGACTAGAGTGCTGTGGCGTCAGCCTAGCTCACAGCAACCTCAAACTCCTGGGCTCAAGTGATCCTCCTGCCTCAGCCTCCCCAGTGGCTGGGATTACAGGTACACATCACCATACCTGGCTAATTATGAAGGTGTAGCCAAATGGCCCTCACTATAGAAAAAACCTCTTAAATAACAAGGTGGGACAGATAGCCTGTCTCTAGATCTCAGACTATCCCTGTTCCCTGGTGCTCTAGGATTTTCTCAAGGATCTCATGAAACTTTGGCTGTGTGTATGTTAGCCTAGCATGGGCTTAGCAATGTGGGCTTCACTGAGGCTGACCTGACTTGACTTCTGACAGACAAATGTTCCAGAAGCAGCAAGTAGCCATGAGCTACCCTCACAGTGTCATATTTTGAGCAATCCACACAGCTGTCCACTCACTTATTTATTAAACTTTACTTTTTTTGTAATGAAAAGTGTAGCAATGTGCCTTCATTGAAACACACATATTCTGTAACGGAAGTCATTCTCTTGCCCCCTCATCCGTGGGCTTCTTAAACACTTTATATACCCTCATGATATTGCAACATGACCTTTAACCAAGATACTTATTTATAATAAAAATTAAGGTAAGCAGGTCATTCCCTAAAGATCCAACGTTGTTGCTTTTTAATTTATTGTCATTATTATCATGAACCCAACCAGAAGCAGCAATGGGGCCAGCAGAGAGATTCGGATAATGTATAAATCTGTGACCAATAAATGTTGCTACTTCTCCCATAACCAGACTGTATGGGTCTAAGAAGGGGAAAAGGTGGGAGAGGCCCCTCCTAAGATGTTACATGATAACCCTCGCATTTGTTTTCTTCTTTTATACTTGTTACTCAATTTAACTGGTATATAGAGATTTTGATATCAAATAGAAAAATGCTTTCACCAGAGATTCATGGTCATTCATTCATTTGGATGCTGCAAATTGCCTTTTGGCCAATTGGTATTTCTCATGCCATTAGAAAAATAGAAAGAAATATGAGAACAGGAAGAATATAATCATAATGTTTCCAGGGTGATTACCCTGATTTTAAATTTAAAAAAATGAAATTTCTACTTCAAATAGAGGGAAAAATGAATGGAAACTTAGAGTCCCTGGGCATTTCTTTATATAACTGATATAGAAGATATAACAATCTTATAAGGTAGGATAACCCAGGGTCCAGAAACCTCAGGGATGAAGATGTATATCATGACAAAATGGGGTAAAAAGCCCTAAAAATGCTAGTATAAAGCAAGGAGAACTTTGAGAATATAATGGAAGAGGAAAGCCACAGATTCAGCAATGGCTTCACCATCTATTGTAAAAAGGAGGCCTCTACTTCCTTGCTTGCTTTGTTATGCTTACGTGTGTGTGTGTGTGTGTGTGTGTGTGTGTGTGTTCTTTCTTATTATACATGATTTTTATTGGTGCTGGGTAAATTCATCTAAGACCCATAGGTTGCACAACATCACGACAGGAAAGCAACTGGGCCAGAACAAAATGCTCATCATTCATAGATTTTTGAAAGTGAAGTTAAATAAATTAACTTCACACATTAAACTTTAATTTGTTTCAATTTGGAAAAAAAATGGAAGTGTTGTACATAGAGTAACTATATTGATAGGGCATTTATGATGTTTTTGTATGGATATTATAAACACAGGCTATAGGGCACATCCATTGTTTTTCCTGTTCAGGATTACCTTTGGTATTGGCAACATCACTCGATTTTTTTCCTTTGGGGAGACACTCCCATCCTGTTGCAAGATATCTACAGATCCCTCAGGACAGTGCTCTGCCCTCTCCTGGACGAGCAGAATGCATATGACCCACATGAAACAATCAGACATGGAAGATTTATCACATAATGTCACACAGCTGAAAAACAGCTGAACTTCATTTTACTGGAAAAACACTGAAAACATTGCTCATTAGTTTCTCTTCTCTAGATCCCCAGAGCTGCCTGGTTCCTGAGCTTTCTCTGGCCTGGATTTTAAGCTTTTCCTTCAATAATGTAAGCTATTCCTTGTTTAGTTGATTTCTTTTTTTAGGAAAAAGAATTTTTTGTTACTTGCTGCTAATGAACTCTGACACATTTGCTCTAAAAACTTATATCAGCTATTCACGAAAAAGAGTCTGTTTTATACAATTAACCTGGACTCATGCTCAGTGAAGAGTGCCCATCCTAGAGAGTACTACAGCAATTCCCACCCTGGGAAGTATCCAACCACATGGGAAACATGTTCTCTGGCATTTTTCTAGCCTTACGATTAGGTGGAAATCTTTGTAGCTTTTGGGGAAAGTTGCCCCATTTGTACCATCTTTGATGCCAAACTTGCTCCCTTTTTAAGTTTTGTTAACTATTCAGAATTATAGACTTATTGGATCTCCACCTCTATGTGTTATCAGACCCCTCTACCTCCTTCATATAACTGTCAACTCGGAACACACTCCAGTAAGGATCCTACTGTTTCACCGTCAGAGTTCTCTTCCCTAGTCCACTAGTGTATATTTACCAAAAATATCCAAGTTTTGTAGTAAGTTCTTACCTCTGAGCTGCAGATCCTTGCCAGTCACTGGAGTTAAAGTGATTTTGCTGGTGCAGAGTGGCTGAACTTCCTGAACTAAGCATGCAAAGGCATTGAGTCACTTGGATCTAGCTCCTCAGTTTAACTAAATAACTGTCTAAACTATCCATTCTAGCTTCCTGCTATTGGTCAATGAGTGTCTTTGGATCCATTTTGAAGATCAAATAACAAGGAGGGAACTGGTAACATAGTCTAGTAGTAGTGTTTGCATGACACAGAAAGCCCCCATAGTAATCTTTCTTAATAACATTTTGACTTCTGGACACAGAGTTGAGAAAAGGCTTACAATCAGATCTTTAGAGGACCTAAGTACCACAAAGACTATGGTAATACTCATTTATAAATCAAAAGAAAAGTGATAAGTACACTATAAAGTTCAATTTAATCTTATTTTTCCTTTATTATTGTTTTGACCCAGTTTTCAAATATAAAGTATGATTTTTTAGCAAAAATTGTTTTGGTGTTTCTCTTTTGCTGATAGCACATGCATCTACTTAGCTCATTTATTGGATAATCATTAGACTCCACACCCCTTCCTACACTTAACAGTTCTGCCAAATCTCTCAGACACTTTGATGATGATTTTAGTTACATGAATTAATTTCCTGTAACAACTTACTCTCCAATTTTCTCTTTTGTTTAGAGTATATCTGGTAAGAAATTTATAAATATGTATCTGAGCAAGTTGTCCATAATTGATACGTGTTGCCAAAACACCTACAGTGATGCTTTCTGTTTTGGATGGAAAATGCTTTAATGCAACATGTAAAGTGACCTCTTATTAGTGATGCTCATATTCTGAATGTCTAATTGTAGAGAAAGAAATGAAATTTTGGGCCGGGTGCGGTGGCTCACACCTATAATCCTAGCACTCTGGGAGGCCGAGGCGGGTGGATCGCTCTAGGTCAGGAGTTCAAAACCTGCCTGAACAAGAGCGAGACCCTGTCTCTACTATAAATAGAAAGAAATTAATTGGCCAACTAATACATATAGAAAAAATTAGCCGGGCATGGTGGCGCATGCCTGTAGTCCCAGCTACTTAGGAGGCTGAGGCAGCAGGATTGCTTGAGCCAGGAGTTTGAGGTTGCTGTGAGCTAGGCTGATGCCACCGCACTCACTCTAGCCTGGGCGACAAAGCAAGACTCTGTCTCAAAAAAAAAAAAAAAAACAAGAAATGAAAATTTTGGTTATTCATTTCTAAAGATACTGCTTTGGGAAGTAACAGTGCGGTTGAATGCATTAGGGATAGGCAATATATTTTGCTTGAACTTCCATCACCTTTTTGGATCACAGAAAAAGTATCTCCCATTTACTCTGACCTCTGTTTCTTCTTCAAAAGCCCAAAATCCAATGCAGTGCCCACAGCATTTTTCTCTAAGACAGGAACATTTAATTCCACAGTAATACCACACACAGTTCACTACCAATTTGTAATATTGTCATCCATTGACAAAGCAGAGTTCTCCTGATGTTGGGCACCTATCTCCCTACCTTGCAGCTGTGAATCGCCCTACAGTAACAAGCACCACCCCCACCCTATCCTTTTCTCCTCCTTCTAGAGCAATGGCAAAAACAGTGAGGATATAAGAGTAACTACCTTTATGGTGGCAACTCAGGGGATAACCCAAACCTCCTAGCCACACTTTCTCCTTCCCAGTAGGTAATACTTTTGCTGTTCCGGAGGGCATAGACCTCCCTACTAGAGGTGGTGTCACTGCACATAAGGTGGCCTATGGGACAGAGCATGACAGTTCTAATATTTAATGCATCTGTGATCAATATGGAAAATATATCCACTAGGGAAACACTCACCCTAATTCACAACATCCAATTTACCCAAAGACATTTGTGAAGGGGCTACCAGACCTTGCTTGCAAGGAAACCTCTGGACAGAGATCCTTTAACTTATGCACAGCATATCAGTTCAGTGGTAAATATTAAGTTTATAAATAGGATATCAAGCTGCCCTATCACACAGGCTGGAACTGGTGACTAGAGTCTTTTCCTCAGAAAACTCCTAATACAGCTCCACACCCACGAGGATATCCACATGGTGTCAACATGCTACACAGAATAAAAGATTTGTTAGGGTGCTGGTTTCTCTGAATGATGACTTCCTCAGGGTTCACAGGCCAGTGCCACATCTCTCTTCCCAAGCCAGAGGCTGCTTCCAGCGATTTCCTGTCTGACAAAGAATCTTGGTGCCAGGATATAAACTTTGAGTCAAAAAAGTGAGAGGTTTGGCAATGTAAGTCTGATTCTTGATTTTCCTCTTATAGTAACAGGTGAACCCCCCACAATGTTTGTCATTATCTAAGGTTTATTATATAGAACTGGGGGTATAACAGGGTTACACGGAGACCCTCAAAAAGATATATCTGTGTCTTAACCCATGGAACTTTTGTATATCACCTTATATGCCAAAAGAGTGAATATTAGCTTCTAAGGAAACAGATGTAATTAAGTCATTGATTTTGTGAGGCAGCATCATCTATCCTGGATTATCTAGGTAGGACTTAAGTGCAATCCTATATATTCTTAAAAAAGAGAGGTAGAGGGAGTTGAGGCAAAAATTGGGATGGTGAGAACATATGCCCAGGGACACTGAAGCAGCCACCAGGATTTGGAAGAGGAAAGGAATTGATTATCTCCTAGAGCCTTGGAGAAAGTACAGTCCTTCCATCACCTTGACTTCAGGTTCTGGCCTCCAAACTCTGAGAGAATAAATTTCTGTTGTTTTAGGCCACTAAGTTTTTGTGATTTGTTACAGCAGCCACAGGAAATTAATACCGGAGTTAACAAGTCTTTTCTAGACTGGTGCTCACATCTTGTTGGGAGATATTTTGTCCCATAACCTTCAAAAGTACTAGGAAAGACATCTGACCAATGACAGTTTTGACATTACCCCTCAAGCTAATTAAGAGCTCTCATGTTTTGAAAAGTCTTGCCAACACACAACTGCCATCACACAATTAATTACCTCATTGAAATAAGCCAGGACTTCCAAATAGCTTATGCTTCCTGATGGGGGGTACTGGGTGGGGACATCAGTGCTATACTGAAGCACCTCCCAAACTGAAAAATTCATCTTAATGGAGTTTTGTTCTTTCTTTTCCTTCTTTGTCAATAGAAACACATTCAATAAAACTGAGTCACTGGTTTTCTACCCAACATACACAGACACCGTCAATTTGGAATATCATGATCTGTTCAGACTTAGATAATTTTCTTCAGTCTTTAGAAATATACAACCTCTACTATTATGGCAAATTTCTTCAAACGACCACAATCAGCAATGACTGAGCTGCAATACCATTAGCTAAGGGCCACTCGTCCTGCTGCATCAAATCATTGATCTCCGACAGAGAGACCCTCCGAAATTCCTTCCCACAAGGTCACAGGATCTCTCAAATGTGCTGCTCTCCTTTCAAGCAGCTCACAGTGTACTCAAGAATAAAGAATGCTCCTCACCCCCAACCCACAGCTCCTTCTTTAGCTATCATTCCATTCTTCAAGCGTCAGGGAATCTCCAGTGTCAAAACCACCGATATTTCATATGCTTGGCCTTCCCTGCCCTACTAGAACCTGCATGTGGAAATACATTAGGAAGTCTTTCCTGATCTTCTGGCAAATATTTGACTGTACACAAGGCAGATACATGAAGTTTGGCCAGATACCACTTAAATGAACATTGCCAATATAAACGGTATAATGAGTGACATGGATGAGAATTTGTACTAACTAGTACGTGTCTTATCAGATGTGCAGAACCTATGTAAACCCTCACACCAATGTCCTCCATTTGTCTAAACTCCAGGATCAAGGCCAAAAGTTGAAGTGTATTAGTAAAACAATGGCATCGAGATATTGGAAGCTAGCTACTTTGACTTTTCTAACATCCAAAGATTCTATTAAGAGCTGGTTCAGACTCTGACCCAATATGATGGCAGTGTTATGAAAATCTTGATAAGGAAAGTTTCTAGGAAGCAACAAGTTTTAACATAAAATAAAATAAGCCACCTACATGTTGGTAGAGGGGGGTGTATGGATCCATAATTTTTGAAAAAATATCAAACTAAGTAAGGATCAAAACAGAAAAAAAATTAAAATGACATAACCAAGGAAGACTAAAAATCCTATTTTTATGGCATCATGTGCCACAAATTAAGAACAGTGCTTTTCAAACTTTAATGTTCATATAAATTACCTGGAGATTTTGTTAAAATGCAGATTTCAATTCAGTTATCTAGGGTCAGGCCCAAGAATCTGCATTTTCAGGAAGCTCTTGCATCTGAGGACCACACTATGAGAAGCAAAGCTTTATAGCATGTGTAGAGGTCTGAAATAGTGCACTACCTTTTTCCAGTTAATTATGACAGTACCTATGTTGATCTTGGGTCTTGATTAGTGCAGTGCACTCGACTATGTGCTTATCTACAAGCCTAGAAGAGCAATATTGAAAGCTGATGCATTGAGCCATCTGTTATTGTAGATTCCCAATTACACTGTACTCTTTCCATTAGAAGTTGTTACGTTACAAAATCTCCCTGACCAAACTCTCTGGTTAATCAAATCCTTCATAGTGGCTTATGCCTTAAGGTGAATGGCTGATAAGGTAGAAAAATGCCTAAGGGATTCATATTGGTCAAAGGTATCAGCATGAGTTAATAATAAATAAAAAATAAGGAAATCTTATTGCTCTTCTAGAAAGCAGCTATTGCAGTATCTTGACCAATGAACTTATTGTTCCTGGCAGAATTGATCCCACCAAAGCATTAGGTAGAAGTTGTGTCTTGCAGGCACATAAGGGGAAGAAACTAGAATCAATTTTGATTCAGAAAATATAAAATATTTGTAAGGGTTTATAAAATGCTAGTTTACTAATTATAACTCTCCAAATTTTCTATAGAAACCATACCGAATATAAATTTCTTGCTTGTGTTTCAAAATTCAAAGAGTTTCCAACTTTATGTCAAATCACTACTGTAATAATTAGTTTTGTGCCAGTGACAGTGGTTTGATGCTATGTCAGGTGACATTGATTTGTCAGTAATGCCTCATATTAATATTAGCAACGCAAGACACTGAAGGAAGGAGAAAGTCTGACACAAATCCTTAGCGCTAGGTCAGATTCTGGGACACTCGGAAGGCTGTGGAACAGCAAATGAAAGAGGCTATTCAGAAGGCTCTGAAACACACGGGCTTATTTTTGAAGAAAACTGTGAAAATTTTCTGTTTCCCATATATTAAAGTGATACTACTATGATAATTATTATTTTTATTATATTATACATAAATCACTTCATACTATAAAATATGACTTCATAAATATGCTGAACACATTTTGAAGTGGGACATCTAAGAGGATAAACCTAAAGTTCACATGTTAAGTAATTTGGTGAAGAAAAAAGAAAAGGCTAGTACAGTAGTAACAGACAAAGCCAGATGGTGAATCCAGATCTTTTAAGGCCAGTTCTTTTTACATTCAGCCAGACTAAACTTGGATGTATCTTTTCATGCTCAACAAATGGCATCAATCCTGCTGAGTTTATAATGAAGCAATATGCCTTAATGTCTCCATCTATATTTAAGACAACCCAAACACATCATGGATATTAATGTACCCATGTTGCCCTTCACACATTTGCACCACCAGACTCTTCTTTGCTAGGACTTGTAGTGATGGGGCACGGTTGAGCTGCTGCATTTGCATAATTGAGATCTAAGTCATGTGAGCTCCAGGTACATACAGACAAATGTGATGTTGCCATGGAAAGCACAAAAAATATTCTTACTACCCATAACATCTTAGAAGCATTTCTTATTCAATTGATATTGTTTAATATATTTGAAGACCATATTTCCTATAAATCTGTAAAAGCCATGTAATGAAAGAAATAATAACTGCGCTCTCTTGCTCTTTCTCTCTCTCTCCCTCTCTCTCTCTCTCTCTCTCTCTCTCTCTGTAGGACCTCGTAAGGAAGGAATAAATAGCTGTTTTCTGGCTAGCATAATGAGGAGACAGGTCAGATGGGTTCTCAGAGAAACAGAAGCAATAAAAGACACATATATGTAATATAAACATAATGAGATTTGTTATGAGAAATTGGTTCACATAATAAATAAAGGCTGGGAAGTTCCAGAATCTGCTGTTGGAAAGCTAAAGTCCTAGGGGAGCCAATGGTTCCATTTCCAATCTGAAAGCCTGAGAACAAGGAAATACAATGGTGTAAGTCCAATCCAAGTATAGAATAAGACCAATATCCCAGCTTAAAAACAGTCACATAGACAGCAAATTCTCCCTTATCCTTCTCTTTGTTCTATTCAGGCCTCCAGTGGATTGGATGAGGCCCACCCTTATTAAGGAGGGCAATCTGCTTTACTCAGTGTACCAATTCATATGTTAATATCATCCAGGAACACCCTAACATAAACACTCAGAATAATGTTTAACTAAATTTCTGGGCACCCTATAGCCTAATCAAGTCAACACATAAAATTAATCATCACAAATTAACCACATCTTATCAACTTGGCACTCAAACATTTCCTTAAACCAAACTTCATCTCCAAAGAAAAGATGATAACAAAGTTATAATCCCATCTAACATGATAACACTATCCTGCATACAATTAGAAACTCACTAACTCCTTCTCAGAAGAGGAAGCAAAGCCTTTAAGTGATGTTTGTACTTCCTTCTCCTTGATAGCCTGTAACTTAAATATTATGATATAAAATTAATATTATGAAATACTATGATAAAAATTCATTACATTGCATGTTACATGATAAGGGCATTAGAAGGGGAAGAAAAAAAAACATTTTACTATACACACACACACACACAAATATATTCATAACAAAATAAGGAGGAAATACCATAACAAGTTATAGTTCTTGTTTCTGTAACCGGCCACATGGAGGTAGCTGTTGTTTGTAACTATCTTCTTCCACTAAACATTCTCTATTCACTTTGCCTTCAGCTAATACCTTAGTCAGTCATGGTTCTTTACCTGGTGGAGTGACGCAGGCCTTATGCACAGTCATAATCTCATAAATTAATGCTTCTTTTTATTTTAATGATTATGCCCGTCAAGAATGTACAACAAGGAGTGACAATGCAACATCCTAGTTTCTGTTTATATCTACTGGAGTTCTTTAGTGGTTAGTGTAGGTTGTCATATGAGTGCATGATGGGAGAGAATAAGGCAGAAAGTAATTACTAATGTCAATAATTTTACAGTATTAAAGAAATATCTTTTTAAAAGTGAACTCATTCCTTGCCTTTTTATCTATTTTCCAACACAGCATTTTCCTTCTTTTCTAAATTTATCTTCTTTGCTTCAGATTTAATAGCAATGTCCATTTAACATTAAATCTCCAAGAATTCATTATATGGGTCATCATTGTACACTTTGGAGAATTCAACCTTCCTGAACTGTGAGTCAATTTTGATTTCTCAATATCTATGCAAAACAGTTGCTAAATGCTAATAGCATAGAAAATGAAACATACTCAATCATCATTTAGAATTTTTTGTGAGAAAGACAATGAGTGAAAATTTAAAGCCACACAATTGTTATGAGCCCATATATCTGCTCTGCTTATAATTACCACAATCATTTTCTGGCTAATAGAATAATCATTAGGAAGAGATAATTTAATAATGTGCACTCATTAATTGTTCCCTATACACTTTCTTGACCTTTGAGTGAAAATAATCCCTTCTAGATGTATTGACTATGCAGATAAAAAGGTAGAGGGGTGGAGAGTTCATAGTTCTTTGGGAAGCAAAAAGACATGTTTTCAGAGTTTTTGTAGAACAACCAGGGGTGACATTAAAGGAAGTCAGAGATCTGCTAATTTTTATCAAGATGTTTCAAGAATGAAAGATTATGACATTCTGAATTGATGTCACTGTTTATTAACAGGAGAGTGCATAATTTAGCATTTCCTACTAAAATTTTATTATAAGGAAATCAAGAGTTACTAAAGAAGGGCCATCAAGCTTATCTCCTGGAATTATTTCCTTTTTGGCTTAATCCAGACTGACTGATTACCATCACTCATTTCTGACTCATCAGGGAAAACTCTTGCCTTTTTCTATTATTGTCATTGCATCAGCTTTAATTAAATGTATTCAATTATTGCATAATAAGAGATGTTTTATTAATAACCATTCTAATTGCCATGGAAAAATGTCTTGTTCAATAATGTGATCACATCAAATTCAGGAGGAAGAAAAAAAGAGAGAATTGACTGAGAGTCCAGGTTTAGCATAAAGATAAAAGCTGGAGTCCTCCGTGTTCCATGTCTCCTTGTCAAATGGTACTTCTTGCTATAATTAGCACCAGCCTTGGTGATCACTAGAAACTGACATAATGAACAATATGACTTAACAAAGCTATAATCCATTACAGTGACATTACCCTCTTGTAATTCATGTCCTTTGAAAAGTTAGAGTTCAGCTTTCCTAATGAAACCTCCATTTGCTTCTTTGTTTTTTTCTCAAGTTAAAAGTTGACCAATGTTACATTTTTTATTGCAATATCAGCACATCAGGTAATGAAAGTTTAATATAATTTTAATATTCTAACAAATAAAATCAATGTTTTATTATTTGAATAATTATACTAAAATTAACTTATATTTGATGTGATTGGTTCTTTCACCTGTAGTGTCTTCTGCTCAAAGAAAAATATGAGAAATATTCAAACTTTCAATAAAACTACCAATTATGATTCTAATTATTATAATTTTCTTTAAAAATCACTAGTCAAAATCAGTGTTATTCCATATTCTTTTAATACTTAACATTAATGAACGCTATTTTCAGTACCCTAAAAATCCAATTTTAAACAGAAAGCTCCAAGAAAAAAATGAGCACAATAACTCTCTTCCTCTCTCCTTTTTCTATTCAAAGATGAAGTTACATTTTTACATTATTTGTAAAAAGGAATACACTGTTTATGTTATTACAATAATGAGAAATGGGCTTAAAGAATGAAATTTTAAATGGAGTTTTAAATTAGTATTTTTCCTCTAATGATAAAACCACTGTTGAATACACAAATATACTCATTGGTCAGATATATCATTGGCAAATACTTTTTATTCAAGAGATAGTCCATCATTAAACTCAAAGTTACTGAAATGAGGAAATAAATAATATTTAAAATATCAAATGAACAGCACATTGACCCAATCCTTTGGGCATTTATTTCTTTACTATTTTCAAATAAGGTGAATGTAGTGAAAAGAACTTGGGTTTTAAAATCAGACTTCTGTACATAGCAGCTATATAAATTTTGTATTTAATCTCTCTAAGGTTAAATGGTAGATAGAAATATAGAAAATAACACAGAAGAGATATCTGGTTCAAGGCAAATAACTAGGCGCTAGTACTTATCTCTCTTCAATCCCAATTTATATTCAAATGATGCAAAACAAATGAAAATAAATTTATAGCAATGTTAAAATCTGGGAAGATGTCACCAACTGATCAGAACCATAGAAAATGTAAAGCCGATGACAGCAGAAAAAGAAAACCTAAGAGAGGCAAGGAAACAGCAAAACTATACAAGGAAAGAAAAGGACCTCCTGAAAGTGAATGCTGATAACAGAACCCATGAACAACCTCATGCATGATTAAAGCAGAGGGATTGTAAAAAGTAACGGTCAATGGCAATCTGCCAGGTAATTAGCTGAAGAACAGAGCAGTTGACTCCACGTTCTATCCTGAGGATTTAATCATCAGAACAGCTTCCAAACTGGAAATTCTGCAATTGAATACCAGTAGAGTAGGCAGCAGAGCCAGAGAAAAAATCAAAGTGCTCCCAGGTAGCTTGTAATTTTCACCAAAGACAAGGAATATCTACTCAGAAGTCAAAGCAGTTTCATACGCTGGTCATGTTGCCTTTTCTTCCTCCAACACATACACACACATACATACAAACACGAGTATTCAACCACTTGAGCTAGGGCTAATTGCATTCCAATTTTATGTTCACATTTGCTGCCAGGAGAAGAAATTTTCAGTTGGGCAGAGAAAATGCATTCTGGCCAATAATTTTGATCAGTAAAGATCCTCATCTACAAATATGAATAATCAAAACTCAATAGACATTTGAAGAGATATAAGAACATGAAAAAGACAAATCTTAAATAGAAAAAAAAATAAACCATAATTATAAATGAAATATCAATATAGAAAAGAAAAATATTTAGACAAGAAAAACTAATAGTTTCAGAGAAGTTCAAGATGGTACAATCATTGAAAAACTAAAAGAATACACTGCAATGAAAAGGGAATAGTAGCGTACTTGAAAATGTAGAACATAATTAGTGAAATAAGAATTTAATAGATATTGGCTTAATAACAGATTTTACACAGTTGAAGATTTAATTAGAGGTCTGAAAAATTCAAGTCAAATAATTCTCTTTGAAGGCTGTTTAAATGGACAAAGAAATGAAAAACATAAAAGAAAGAGAAAACGATGTGGGGATAAAGGCAGAATTCAACATGACTGTAGAAGAAATTCCAAAAGAAGAAAACAAGTAGAATGAGAACGAGACAAGGGTAATAATACTAAATAAAATTTGAAATTAAATTGTCCAAAACATAGTTAGATTAAAAAGTATAATTCACTCTAGAATAATGAGTGCATATGTCCATCAAAATGTGAGTACCAGGATGTTTATACAAGCTTTATTCATGTTAGCCAAAATCTGGAAACAGCCTAAATGTCCATTAACAGGAAGGAAGATAAATAAATCCTGGCATTTTTATACAATGGAATACTATATAGCATTTTAAAAACATAAACTAATGCTGAATGTAACAATGTGCATAATCTCACTGACATAATGAGTCAAACACACATACACACACACACACAAAGGAATACATACATACCATATAATTCCATTTATTTGTGAGTCAAGAATAAGCAAAACTACTTACTGGTGAAAGGAGTCAGTCACTATATTGGATTTTGTTGAGAGAGGTGAGAACAGTAACTGAGAAAAAGTATGAGAGAGACTTCTGAAAAGTGATCTTTTGGTATTTACATGGTATACTTATATATGAAAAACTTCAAGTTATACACTGAAGATTTGTGCATACTGCAATATTTATGCTTAACTCAATTCAAAAAAATATTTCAGAGTTCAATTTACCAAGAAAATAAAACAGTCATGAATCTTTTTGTAACAAAAAGCTTTCACTGATCACTCTACACACCTTAGTCTTTTGATTGATTTTTAAGTATAACAGGTATAGTCAACAATTTTTAAAGACAAAAAATACATGTCATATGCCTACTATAGTGTCCTCCATACTCAAGAAATGATCTCTTTATCATATTTTAAAATTTAATGATTTGTTCTAGTCAAATAAAATAGAAGTATTTACATAGTAAATAAATATATAGTATAGCACACTTAGTGTATCCTAATACACTGAAAATTTAAATGTGTGTGTGTGTATTTTCTCAGATTCTCACTAAAACTCTGCAAGGGTTTTCATGTTTTATTCCTGATCTAAAAATGAAATATAGATTCAGATCATATATTCAGTGATCTGATGGAAAATTATGTTGTCAGGAGTTTAACCAATATCTGCTGAATTCAAATTGATTAAAATTTCTACTAACCATGCTGTGAGAATCTACTGAAACACATAAGTTAAATACTATTTTTCTTGTCATAGAATCTGGAATAAGAATAATCCTACCAAGGTCAAATATGCAAAGTAGTAAGGATTTAGTTTATGCGTCACCTCTGAGCCTCATTTGGTCACCACTTTACCCATGGTGTCCCACAAATTAACACCTTCAGTGAACACTTGGAAAATGCTTAGATTTCTAGAGATTAGAATGGCTGCTTGTCCTTGAGAAAGGTAGACACTTAAGTACACAAGTCTCTTTTAATAGAAAATGTAGAAATTGAAGAAGCAACAAATAAATGTACTTGCAGAGACTCTAGCTGATAGCCTGTGAATTCTGAGTACTGACACCTAAAACGATTTCAAGGTCACAAGTAATATAAAATTCTTAGGCATTTGTAATAATCAAGATTTTCAGAGAAAACAGATAATGAAATAGGAAAATGGTAATATTGCCAGAACCCCAGCATGTGTTGATTTCTTTCGCTCAATTGCTAATGCTAACATAAAAAAAGGAAAGGTCAGATAAAGTTTCTCCAGTAATTTTGAATTCTAAAAGGCCATTAGGTGAACCTTCTTAAACACAAAAACTAATAAAGATAATATGAAATTAGTAAGATGACTCATATTACATATTAGTATTTCCTTCCTTGCCCATTCCTTAAGCAGATGAAATACTCCTTTTTTCCTATAAATTAATGTCATATATTAAAGATAGTAAAAGCATGCAAATGCTATATTCTCATGGATAGCTTTATCTCCAAATTGATGTTAGCAATAAGGATATCTGTATAATACAAAACTGTCTATGACACAGAAAAGTCCATGTTGTTGAACTTCTACGTACCTAAATTTTCATATAATTACAGCAATATTTGTCCTTGGAATTTATGGTTATTATGTGGGCAAATTTAAATTGCCATTTTATTTCAACACAATAAGTTATAATTTCAGAACCACTAAAGTGATGCATAAAAAAAGCACAGAGAGTAGATAAGTGGCAATTGCTAAAAGTAATTTAATAAATAAAAATCAAAGCTGGACAATCAAAAGGGAAAGTCATGTGAAAAAAGCCAAATTTAGAGTCTTTCAAAGCAAATAAACTAAGTGTTCTCATTTTTTCTTGATTTATTACTTAACATGCCCTCTCTCTTCATTCTGAGATGTTAAGTGGAAAGGGGATACAATCCTCCCTCCCGAGTGCGCACACCTTGGCTCTCTTCCTCAGCTTCTCCAATTTCTGATGTTTCATACTGGATTCAAACCTGATCACTCCCAATGACTTGCAAAAATATTCACTCCATTCCTTAGAAATGTGCATTTATATCAAAATTTCATATGAAAAATTTCATTAAAATGTAAGCAAAAAGCATGTAAAAAAAGATTGTATAAAAATTGGATAGAGTAAAAAAACAGGAAATCTTGCTAAGACCAGCATCTCTATTGCTATGGCTCTTCCACAAAAATATCAAGGTAAGAGTTGTAATCACACTGCTTGCCTCTCTGCTGAAAGTTTCACTCTCTCTCTAGATTTCTTCCTAATCCAAATTCTGCCTATGAATAGCTCAAGATCCATTCTAGTATCTGATTTGACTTAATTCCATTGCAAAGAGAAGAGCTTTATGGAAAAGAGGCTTTTCTGCACTCCAGGTAAGTTACCTAAGTTCCCTGGGAGAGAATAATGAAGCTATTTGTAACAAAGAAAACAGAGAAAGGAAATACTGTACTGAACTCTGGGGGTGTGAAAGAGATGAGGGATGACCAGCGATTGAGAGAGCAGGATCTCCAATGAATAATATAGATTCAGAGGTTCTTCAGGAAAACCAAAATGCCTAAAACATTTTTAAAAGTTATTTGCTGTGTTGGTTACTAGGTAAATTCACTTCTTCATTGTTTTTTACTTTGAGTTATTCTACATTGTTTACGAATGCTTCTGCAAAAGGATAGAATTATTTAGGTAGATTCAAAGAGGAGGGCTAGGAGTCAACTGCCATGTTAATTATGCATAGGTTATTCTAAATCCCTACCCTACTCCTGCAAATCTGGCCCAACCTATTTCCTAAATTTGTCTGCACAAGGTTGGAATTGTGGTAATTGTCCTTCTATTGTGAAAGATGCATTGTTAAAAAGTACTAAGATCAGCAAAACTTGTTTGGAAAGACAAAGGTCTCACATAAAGTATGGGGTTAAGAGAGAAACAATAAAATGGCAATAAATACAACTTTGAAGCAGTAAGCAAACTTTCTAGAAGACATCCATTTCCAAAGCAAACTAGATTTATCCATCAAAACCTGCTTTGGTAGGTAAGTCTTTTTTTGAATCCTAGCCATCAGGAGATGCTGCAGAGTTTTCTGCTGAGACAAATTCTTTCATAAAAGTTTTATGCTATGCAGACTCACTGGCAGCTCCAGAATTTCTATATAAAAAAAAGTTTATGGGCAGCTGTCTAGTTGGAAGATGGGGGCTTGACTTGAAGCATGACTTACTATAGTGAGCGCATTATTCCAAATGTGTATTTGGGAATTTATGGATATGGGAAGAGCAGGGGTTATCAAAGTCCCCCAAGCAACTCCTTTGCCATCACTATAATATAGACCATGTTTCTTTTTAAAGTTTTCAAACAGACCAAGATAACATCATTTACATAGCATTTTCCTTCTTTGTAGTTGTTTTCCAAAAGTCTCATTAAACACCTGTTTAAACACTTGGAATTTTCATAAACTACGCTTGCCTTTAATGTTACCCTCTTCTGAACCTGGTCTTTTAGACATCATATTTAAATAGTGGAGCATATAACAGATTTATTTGCACTGTATTACCTAAGAAAGTTAGAAAGCCCTAAGTTTTGTTTATGAAAGTTTGAAAGATATAAATGTAAGTATAGCTTGGGTAATATTGGTTTCTTTTCCTTTGCAGGGACTATCCTATATTCCCATGACTACATTAACCAATGGCTACATTACCATTAGGAAAAGGATAAGCAGAAGAGAAATTTAGAATTTTCTTCCCTAAACTTTAATTGTTCTTCTCAGAAATGTGCCTTTTATTGTTCTCTAACTAGATCAGCAGTCCCCAACCTTTTTGGCACCAAGGACCTGGTTTCATGGAAGATGATTTTTCCATAGATGGGGGGGTGGTTTTATACAAATTCTCATAGGAAGCACACAACCTAGATCTCTCGTATGTGCAGTTTACAGGTGGGTTTACGCTTCTATGAGAATCTAATGCCACTGCTGATCTGGCAGGAGGCAGAGCTCAGGTGGTGATGCAAGCAATGGGGAGCGGCTGTAAATACAGAGGAAGCTTTGCTCACTTGCGGCTGCTTACCTCTGGCTGTGCAGCTGGGTTCCTAACAGGCCCTGGGAATTGAGGACCACAGAACTAGATTATATGATTACTGAAGTAGAGAGTTTGTTTTATTTGTGTTTTTACTGCTATAAAATTTCTAGCATAGGTCTAGGTAAAATATTGCCAAGAAAGAAATATTTGAATTAAGTCTTGCGCAAAATACCAAATTGTACAGGAAGACCCAAAACGAATATTCCAGAAACAGCACGACCTGTCACAGCTCTGAGGCACAGGGCAGGTGCACTTAGTGGAGTCCCAGAAGAGAAGATGGTACACAGAGTGATTTGCAAAGCTAATCTGCATAAGTATTTAATTTATCTTCTTAGTCAAAGGGACAACTGGTTAACCTTTAGACACTGCTACAAGAGCTAAGTTTCTGAAGCCTACAGCTTCCTCAGCCGCTTCTATCAGTAACAACCACTAACCATTGAATGCTTAATTCAATATGTCAGCAACAGAGATGTGCGTATGGTATCTCACAGGAGAAATATAAAGTCATTTTTATTCTCTTTCCCTCATTTGTAGAGTAGTAAAACCAAAGAGGAATTCATCTATTTTCCTGAGTGATATCTAATATAATCATGGATTATAAATTTTGTATAGAAGTTGGCTTAGTTGTAGTTGTACAAATGGCATATAATAAGAAGTAGTAAAACAGCTGAAAACTTCTTACTAAATATGTGTATTGAGCATAGGGATTTAGTTCTAAAATGACTGCAAGTGATTTTTTTTAAAAGCATAAATCTACAAGGACAAAAAGAAAGGGATGGCTTGTAATAGAAGAGTTTCTTAACTGAAAAGCAGATGAATGAGTGGTAACTGAAATTGAAAATCTGAGATTAAAAAATAAATCCCAAGTCACTCATAAGGAAAGCTGAAAAGAAAAACTATTGACATCATAGAGCTCATGAAGCATCAGAGCTTGGTGGCTCCAGGTATCTTGGGATATTGGGCCAAAGATGGAACTAAAACAAGGTTTGGTTGAAAGTTTAAGAAACAAGCATTTACACACACAAATCAGTGCTGCTCTCTAATCCTGGCAGAAGACTGAAGGTCCATTTTCTGGAAAAGTAACAGAAGGTCTCAGGATGGCAGAATACCAACCATACCTGTAGTTCAATCTGGCGGGGAGGGAGGGCTCTATGTAAAATAGTTTACCATGTTAGCACACTAATGTTCAGGCTCTCAGCTTTCTTCTACCTTTAGGCTCCCAGAATGCTGGCCACTCAGACATAAACTCTAGTCAAGAAAGTGAAAGAGCCTTGTCTTGGAAACCTGACCAGCACAAAAGAAAACACCTAAAGAAATTAACATTTACATTTACTTGCCTGGGTTACCAAGGCAAGAATTAGTAAAAGATTACATTTAAGAAGCCCCATCTACACACACACGGCTTCAATCAGCTTTTTATTGCCCCATTTTCAATACAAGGCAGAAACCACCAAATATACAAGGAAACATCTAATATGAATGATGATAACAATAGCAACAAAAAAGAACAAAACACAGCAACCTGGAGAAAACAGAAACTATAAAGACAAAAAAGTCTTCAAAAAATACTACCAATATTAGCCAAAAAGAAATTTAAAAAGGCACTACATTTGTGGTGAAAGATGATACTATTTAAAAGAGAGAGAAAGAGTATTTAGAGAACAAAAAGAGCTTGTGGAAATTCACAATATGACAGCAAGAATTAAAAAAAAAATCTTAGAATGTTTGTAAGGTAAACAATATATAACAAAAGATAGAAATAGAGAAAAGATAATAAAATTAATAGATCAGTCCAGGAAGACCAATATCCAAATACAAAAGAGTCCAAAAGGAAAGGAAAGAGAAAATGAAGAGAAGGAATTCTTCAAATAACTATTTCAAGAAATTTTCCAAGAAACAAGGATCTGAGTTGCTTTATTAGAAAAGTCTGCCAAAAGTTCAGCAGTATGGATAAAAATGGATTCATACTTAAGCACATCATCATGATATTTCATAAGTTCAGGAAAAAGACAACATGGCATATGCTTCTAGAGAAAGTAAAACATATTTTATACAAATGATCCATCAGAATATGGTTAGACTCCTCAACAGCAATCTGGATGAAAATTATTTCCAATACAAGTCCAACCAAGCCACCAATTAAGGATAAGGGTAAGATAAAGACATCTCCAAACATTCAAGTTTTCAAAAAATTTATCTCATCGGTGTCTATTCTCAGGAAGCTACTAGACCAGGAGTCCTCAAACTTTTTAAACAGGAGGCCAGTTCACCGTCCCTCAGGACCATTGGAGAGTGTGGTGCGCATTCCACACATGTGCACTGTGGGCCTGGGATGAGTTAGCTGCTAAGCAGGACAGGCAGCGGCAGCAAAAACACTCGGCGGGCCAGATAAATGTCCTTGGCAGGCTGGATGTGGCCCATGGGCCATAGTTTGAGGATGCCTGTACTAGAGGATATGATCTATCGAAATGAGGCAGTAAACCTAGAAAAAGTAAGACAAGGGATCTAGGAAATGGAGATTAAACCAAAAAGAAAGGCAAAATAAATAAAAGATTTCAAGATGACTTTTCAGCAGACTGAGAAAGCATTGGAGCAGGTCACAAGTCCAAGGTGAAATATTTTCAAGAAAATGAAATTGGTAAGCTACTTAATGTGTTTGAACAGGTTGATAGGAGATTTTAACAGTTGCAAAGAGAATTGGTAGGTGAAAAAAACCAAACATAACAAATATCACAGTGGGGTGTTGGAAGGGGGACATAATAGTCAAGAAAAGAAAAAGTATTATAGTGTACTACCTGGCTTCATTGTGAATCTTGTTACATAATCAAAATAAAATCAACATTGTATATTGATCTAACCAAAATTACAATAAGTTTGTACATGTGTTTTATATACATCCATGCATGTGTGTGATGGGCCAGGACAATGAAAGAAAGCTTATTCATCTCCTATAGCTAAAGGCAGGTAAACAGAAAATAAAATTTTAAAGGGTGGGAGAATAGCATTATAAGCATGTTATTTACACATATATGTAGGTAAATACCAACAGAATCTCATCAGTGTAATATAGAAGTTGGAGGACAACACATAAACTCTTAAAGACATTTTAGTTTCTTTGAATAATATCTTATAAAGGAAGGACACCTTTTTAGCAGAGGGAACCCCTTGGGTAATATCTTATAAAGGAAGGACACCTTCTTAGCAGAGGGAACCCCTCTATATGCTGTGGTCACATGTCTACATTCTCATCTATAGAACTACCACTCTTCCCTCCAGAAGTTACACAGCCACCACATCGCCATCACTCTAGCTTCAGGAGTTTCCGTGCTATTTACATATGGTTATTTATTTTAGTCTAGTTTATATTTGCTGTCAGTCCTTTCTTGAAGAATTTGTTCTTTTCACTTTCACATTCGCATCTGCAATTTTTACTGTTTTTCCTACTTCCCGTAATAGCCACACACAGTTACTTCCCTCATGCTGCTGCAACATCATTGCCTTCCTATTAAATAAAGGTCAAACACAGGCACTTTCTGTTCCACAGGCTGACGTGGCTGCTCTGACTGATTACCACTCTTACCAATATCGATGGTCTGATTAGATTCCAATTACAGCTCCCTTCAGTCTGGTACCTAATTGAATTAGAATCTAGAGGCTTCAACTATACCAGCTCCCTCTCCTCTTAAAATATGCAGATGGTCTTTAAGGGAAGATGCTCAGCTCTCAATTAAATTATATACCCGATAGACATGCCTGGCCTGTTTCGGTATTAAACTTCAATGTAGGTGTGCTGTCGTGTAGAAAGCTAGGAGCCAGTTAGTAAAATAATTTTAAATTCTCATTAAAACATACTAACTAGAAAGACCAGAGCAACACTATAGAATGTCTATTCTTTGATTAGCTCATAAATTCATCCAACAAACATTGATGAGAATCTATTCTCTGCTTGGGATAGTGGCCAGTGGGAATGGAGACTAACAGAGGCATGGTCCCTGTTCCCATGCAGCTCATGAGCAAGAAGTCAGTCAACAGAACCATAAATTATCATGTGTTCTCATAGTTCTTTAAAAAAGATTTAGATCTCTTTAACTCAGAATTCTAAAGCACAACATTTTTCAAAACATAAAAGTCATTCAACATCCTAGACAAAACTTTCAGGAATGTAGGATGGTACATAGAAGGATATGAGTAATATATTTATTACTCAAGCTTGCCAGAGCACCTATTTCTCCAGCTAATGGTGATAGCATACAGATACCTTCATCTGAACCATGAATCCTTGCTTATTTGCAGTGGAAGATTGCTGTAGAAACACAAAAATCATTTAAGAAGCCATGAAAGAAAATTCTCCAATATTGGGACCATTGCCCTCTACCTTCTGTCGCCTTTACAGCTGCACTGGCCATATTTCTTGATGGCTTTTGAGTGCATGGTCTTCAGACCCCATCTACATTTATTTACATCCCTATCTTGCTAATTTCTCCATTCCAACCTTGATGTAGCCTCTCTTATGCTACAACAGTATCAACGAAGGTAAGCTTCTCTATAATGTTGCTTGACAGGCAGAAATACAGTCTGATTTCTTTAGAGCAGGGATCCTTAAACTTTTTAAATAGGGGGCCAGTTCACTCTCTCTCAGACCATTGGAGGGTGCACACTGTGGGCCAGGGACAAGTTGTCTGCTAAGCAGGACAGGCAGCGGCGGCAAAAACACCCAGCAGGCCAGATAAATGTCCTAGGTGGATGGCATGTGGCCCGTGGGCCGTAGTTTGAGGACGCCTGCTTTAGAGGGTCCCATGATAAAGCTCCACTGAGAGTTCGTAAAAGTGGCAGTTAATAACATATAAATAATATAAATAAGAAAATATCAGAAAGTGCTATTTGTTATGGAGAGAATTTAAACAAGTTAATGTGAGAGTTAGTGGGCACATACTTGAGTTTGGATAGTGTGATGGTTAGTTTTAGGTGTCAACTTAACTGGATTAAGAGTTACCTAGATAGCAGGTAAAGTATCATTTCTTTGTGTATGAGGGTGTTTCCAGGGGACACTGGTGTGTGAGTCGGTGGATTGAGTGGGAAAGATCCACCCTCAATGTGAGTGGGCACCATCCAATCTGGTGGGGGCCTAGATGGAACAGAAAGGTAGAGGAAAATGAATTATTTTTCTTCTCCTGGATCTTGAACATCCTTCTTCTCTTGCCCTTGGACGTCAGAACTCCAAGTTCTCCAGCCTTTGGACTACAGAACTTCCACCAAGTAGTTCCCTGGGTTCTCTGGCTTTTAGCCTCAGATTGAGAGTTATACCAACATCTTCTCCGGTTCTGAGGCTTTCAGACATGAACTGAGCCACACTGCAGCCCTTCCTGGTTTTCCACCTTACAGACAGCCTATCTTGGAACTTCTCAGCTTTCATAATCACCTAAGCCAACTTCCCTAATAAATCCTTCTTATATATCTAGCTATCTATATATGCCATTAGTTCTCTCTCTCTGGATAATGCTGACTGATACAGATGGTCAGAGAAGGCCTCTCAGAACCAATGCCATT
This sequence comes from Microcebus murinus, assembly GCF_040939455.1. Lineage (NCBI taxonomy): Eukaryota > Metazoa > Chordata > Mammalia > Primates > Cheirogaleidae > Microcebus > Microcebus murinus. The sequence continues at coordinate 44,020,187 of NC_134108.1, read as the reverse complement.
TGAGGTGGCATCTGAATGACAAAAAGCTGGCCAAGCAAAGATCAGGTTGGGAGCATTTCAGGCAGACCTGGCATCTTTGAGAAATGGGAAGAAGACAAAAGAACAGTGGGCCAAAGCAGAGGGAATAAGCAAGAAACACAAGTGTTTATACAATATAAAGTAGAATTGTTTCATGGCATATAAGAAATACTAATAAGGTGCCACATAAAGTCAGTAGAGAGAGAAAGGCTGGCATCAATTGCAACCCACTGGGCCAAGTAGGATGAGCAGTCATTGAACTGGCTTTGGGCCAGTGTAGAAGCAGGACTACATGGAAAGGAATATGCTATAAATACTTACCTGACTGATGGAAGAATTATATACCTCCTACTAGATTGTACTGGTTCATCTGTTTGAAGCCTGAAATAAACCTTCTTACAATTTCATCTCTGTTTTCACAAAAAAACAGAGAAAAGAATAATGACAAGCATATCATGCTGTGACTATCTGTATCTCTAAAAATTCAATTAAAAGTTAGCAACCAAGCAGAATAATATGCAAATATTTCTACCTCCAGTTTTCCTATTTCATTGTTCTTCTAAACTTAATGCCATCTAAAGGGAAATCCCTGGTCTATATGTCTTTTAGGAAGGGTATTAATACAAATACACATATACTTTTATAATATGTTTACACACAAACTCACACTCAGTTATAGTATATGCACGTGTTTGTGTATGTTCACCTATATGTACACAGAAGAAAAATTAGTATTAATAAGAACACAAATTTCAGGCAGATTAAAGTAAAAGTCATTTCATTTTAAAGAATAACTACCCTACATAATTTATTGGACTGCATTTTGTCCTATTTTAAACAAAGGGTTTTAAACATTGACTTTAATTAACAATAATAAGCATAACTCTGTTTTATAAAAGAAAAATATGCGATAATTTTAAAAATTATCCTTTTTATATCTGGACTCTTACCTGGTTTTACTACAGAGTATTACAGCTGTGGGAACAGACCCTTCCTCCACATCCACAGACTCACTAGCACATTCCTCTACTCTCTCGGGGTGGCAAGGCTTGCCTGGTTAAATCCAGGGCTCTCTGGTAGACTTGGCTGAATTCCCATCTTCTTCTGGCACATCCTAGTTATGTTTCTATAGACAAGTTAATTAACCACCCTGTGGCTCAATTGCTTAATCATTTAAGTTTGGTCAAACAGACTGCCTACCTCATAGAGTTTTTCTCAGAATAAACGAAATAATATATGCATGTTATTTTACACAGTACTCAACCCACAGTAAGCATTCAGTAAATATTAATTATTATTTTATTATTCCTATATGGGTGGCTTACCATATTAAAATGCGTTTTTATTATTGTCACTATGTTACTGAGTACTTGCCACATGTCAATCCCTGTGTTAGAGGCTGAAATATAACATTGAATAAGACACAGAAATTTCCTAAAAGAACACACAGGACAGATTTCTCATAGGCTCCAACACAAATCAAGCAAAACTCAAGCAGTTCTTCTCTATTACTCTTACCATCCTCGCATTCACATATCTGTCTAACAAATTCTTAATATATATATTTCATATGTGTGTGTGTGTGTAATTCCATTATACTAGAAAGAGAGCCCTACAACCCTAGAAGTATAGGAAAAGAAAACAATAAATACAAGATGTGTTTTATAATTTAATATGAAATTCACGACAGCCAAACAAAACCAAACAAAAAATTGATAAACTATGAAATTTTTTTCTGTTTAGTAAAAAGAATCCCATCGCTGAAGTACGACAGAGAGCGAAACCACGGCGCTCTCCCGGCCAGCGTGTCCCCGCTGGGATCACAGCTCCCGCAGCCCCACACAGGGATTCCTATTAGCTGTGCCCTGCTGGCTGCACTAGGAGCAGCCAGAACTCTTTCAAAAATTATTCTGTTTTAGTATCAGAGTACCAGGATAAGCCTTAAAGAATCTTTGTAAATGCATGAATACAGATTCTTTTTTTTTTTTTTTTGAGGGAGGGCTAATAAATTTTTTGTTAATTTTCCACTAAGTTTATTTAGATTTCCACCACCAGTTACATGATTGGTTTATACAAGGTATGTCCTACCTACTTCACTGTCATGGGTAAGTAAGTGGCTCTCTGTAGAGCTCTGTGATGCCTGATTTGCACACAATTACTCACATTTCCCAACACAGATCTAAGTTCAGGGAGTCTCACCACACAACTGCTGTTGGAGCTTCCAGGCTCCTCTAGCCCAGCTTCCTCTATCTTTGTCATGCAGCTCTCTCATTCTGGGTTACACCTTTAGCAGTCAGTAACGCCCTTTCTCCTGTCCTAACTTTGAGATATGAGTGCATATCTTCCACCTCACTGCACGGATTTTAAGGCTCTTGAAGTCAGAGTTCATTGAGGTGATCAATAACTTTGGTTTGATTTAAAATCAAAATCAAAGATCTCAAGATTTAAAGGTGATCCTATATTTCATCTGAGAATGGGGCTATAATTAATATCTGTACTTACTTGTCAATTCTCACTGTAAAACACTTGTCCCTACTTATATATCTTAATACAACTATATCTGCTCAGAGAGGAATTTTAATACCCTTTAAAAGAATACATGGATACATAGATGGTTAAAAACTCTGCTAAAAACTCTTCAGTGAAATAATAAAAACAAAAACAGGTACCATTATTTGAGTATTCGCTATGAATCAGGAATATATGTTTTGCACATTAATACTAAGCCTCATAAAATTTTGGCTTTATTATCCTCATTTTATACATGAGGATTCTGAGTCTTAGGTTTAGTAATACCATTTTCTCACAGCCAATTAGTAACATAGCCAGATTTTTACAGTCAGTTCAGTTTATGTATAAAACCCAACTCTGAAGCATTATACGTTACACTCTCCTTCATTTTGTTAGCTAGACATTATATATGATATGTTATCAGCACTGAGCAATGAGTCACTCTAATTCCACGCCCTTGCCGCTACAGCAGCTAGTGACTACTATGTTTATCTGTCATTCTCAGCAGCCACAATGTCCACAGCACACAGCCTCCTGGCTGTTCTAGAAAACTGTATTGTTGTTCGGAAAGAGGATCAGTAATAAAACAAATGAAAGAGGGAGAAGGAACTACTTTTGGTTTTACCAGGATAAGAAGTACCTGTAAAATACACAAACTTTTGCTCTAGGACTATATATCAAAGACTTTTTCATCTAAAGATGGCAGCGCTAACAGTCTCAAAAAAAAAGAAAAAAAAAGCAATGAATTTTAGTTTGAGGAGTTATTTTGAGTTATGTCAATTATTTTAAATACTTCTAGACTAAATCTACCAGAAATACCCTTTAACCAAACTTTCTTTGGAAGAATTGCAATTTTTTTTTCAGTCTGAGATTAAATCTGTCAAAGCTTCCAGAACTGCTACTGAAACCATAATAAAGAATTCTTAGTATACAAATTCTTATTTCGTATTTGCAGTGCATGTGGTTGATATTTGGAAAAGGGCCTAGAAACCCTACAATTATAATCAAGTTTATAAATTCTGTTCTCACTTAATTATAAATCCTGATTACATTTTCTCTGCCAGATTCCTGCCTAATGTTCCCATTTGATAATGAGCTCCATAAAAGCTATCCAGTGCATATGATTTCATGTGATGTTTCCCCAGGTACCAATGTACTCTGACTTGAAAAGATTACTCTGAGTCCATGCATCTGGAATTGAATTTCCCAAATTCTGTCATTCTCTGGAGTGCTACTATGAAGCCCACTAACTGGGTCACAAAAGTAGAAAAGGAATTCTCCTAATAATGAAGATGACATTGCACTCCTTTCCCAGTGTTAAGAATACTTTCAGAGCTTAAAAGATTTGCATAAACTTATACTGAGTATGGCAAAATCTAGACATGGATGATAAATATATTGATATATAGATAGGGATGATATATAGATAGAAATGATAAAGATGTTAACATACAGCAGTGCAATTTAACCTCCTTCAAGAATAACTTTCCTAGAATTAGTAAAATGAAGAATGTAGGACATTCTTTGCTACTGAAGATGACTAAAAACTGTGCTTAATAGGGATTAATTAACTTGGAGAGGTGAAGCATGTAATGGAAAATTTTTTCCAAAACAACTACAGGTCTCCAACTTTATTTAATATTCCTTTAACAGGCATATTGGCATTTTATTGCTTGTAAAACAGCAATTAGTGCTCTCTACAAGCCCCTGCCCAAGAAAGGAAGAAATCATAAATAGAGAAGAGACAGGTTTCAAAACGAAGAAAAGTGCCAAAACAATGATAATTTACCACTTTTAATCAAACCTTTGAAGTGTTTTTATATTCAAACTACCATTTGTTAGGGATGAAGGAATGAACACAGATGATGGCAGTTAAGATTTACATAGTAATTTATATTCAAACTAAGAGATGTTCTCAGAATCTGATATGTAAACAAAATTTTGAGTGATGCTAACAAAACTAAAGTAAGATTATTAAAACCTAATCCAACAATATCTATTGCTACCATATGACTTCAAGAAGGTTTATATTGTCTTTCAAGTTTAGGTGTTTATACTAATAAATATGATTTTTTGTGATTTTTTGCTCTATGAGAATATATGCCTACATTTTATGAGTGAAAGGAGGTGCATTTGACACATTCTCAGTAAAGAACAATGCAAAAATCAATTTATATGAATTTCTATGTTTATGCATCCCATACTCTAGAAGAAGGATTAGAAACTGTCTCATCCCATCTCCCCTGATGATTCTAGGTAAATAAATAGCAATAATGGACTATAGATTTTTAAACTACCATTACTTCAAAGATATAACAAAAGGGAGTTGTGTCTTGAATGTGGTAAATGTTCATAAAGTAAAAGTACAAGTGAAGAAACTTCTAGAAGATAAGATTGCCAGATAAGATACAGAAGACTCACTTATATATGAATTTTAGACAGGACAATGAGTTTTTTGTAGCGTAAGTATGTCTCAAATAACTCATGCAGCATACTTACACTTAAAAAATTATCATTTATACAAAATTCAAATTTAACTGAAAGCCCTGTTTTATTATTGTTTGTTGTTTTTCTTCAATCTAATAACCCTACCAAAAAACTGAATGAGGATTATTACATTGTGTATCTTAGAGGGCCACCAAGACATGGCCACATGGCCACATGGCTTCATCGTTTGCAAGAACCTTGCACTGTATCACACGTATATTTTTGAGCATATAGGTTTTGTCTACTCCATCAGTTAAAAATCAAACCCTTTAAGCATGGTTTGGAGTCAATGCCCAGCACCATAGGTGCTTGCAGTGTGATTTTTGTCCAGTTACTCACTATTTCTTTTTCTGTTGTCTTACAAGTAAAAATTAGGATATTAATTCATACCTCATAGTTACCATGATGTAATGGAAGTATTATTCATGATGTGCTTAACACAATACTGAACAGGTAGTAATAGATTTAGTAAAGTGTAGGGCTTCAGAGGGAAGACTCTGGTACTGGGTATCCTGGATTCAGACCTAACTACATCATTCCTTAGCCATGTGGCCTCGGGTACGTTACTACACCTCCCACTGCTTCAAGTTCTTCATTTGAAATTAGGGAAAATGTTAGTAAATCTTTCATAGGATTGTTGTAGAATTACTAGAATCATTGTACATAATGCCCTGATAATAATTTAATGATGATGAGTCCAAATAGTAATACTCTTGACAATTTTAATAAATATTTATTAATTAATGGATTAAATGCACAATTTGCAATCTAACATTAACAAATGTATGTACATTGCATCCATATTTGAAATTATTGTGTAAAAATTTTACCTTTTATTTTGGATTTTGTATTCAAAATCACTTTCTAAACTCTAGGATCTCTGAGGATTCAAATAAAAATTTACATCTGAACAGTGTGTTTGCTTCCTAGAACATTTGAAAAAAAAATTAGCAGGACTATATATTCTTTCACTTAACTTGAAGTTTATAGTCTAGAGCCTGTTTACCTGTTTATAAACTGTTAAGTCTTTTTTTTTTGAAAAAATTGTATGTATTCCTTTTATAAATTTAATATTAACCCTGGAGCATATGGACTGATTTGACTGAAAGGTGTTTCTACCTAAAGATATAAAATACTCAATTGATGAAATACTAGTAAAAGTAGTACCCTAGCAGAAGCATTCACATTTTACTGGTATCTAGTAGTATTCAATATGATCTTATTAAACAACACCTGGAATAAAAACAAAAAAGCAAAAGCTTTAAAATAAAGTTGAATGAAAAGTTAGGAATGATGATACTTTGTCTTCTACTTTATTTACCTTTTCAAAATATTTCTGTTTTTATAAAAATAAAATGAAATATTTGAAAAGATGATAATGGAACAATAATATTAGTATGAAGACTGAATTAGCAATATCTATGCAGTCATACTAATCAACATACACTGGTATATGCCACTGTAACAAATTAACCCCCAATCTTTAGTGGCTTAATACAAAAAAGTTTATTTCTGATTCATCTACAGGTCAGTGTAGGTCAGTGAAGTCTTCTGTTCCACATACTCGTTCAGGGATCCTGGCAGATGAATATTCCACCCTGGCAGAGAAAAATAGTGGAGAACTTACACCTGTTTGTAAATACCTCAGCCTAGAAGTCACTTCCATCCCAACCTGTTGGCTAGAAGTTCACTTGGTTGCATGTAACTGAATGGGAGCTAGAAATTGTGAAAGAGCACAAGGACGCTTAGTGAACAGGAAATGTCACTGCTATAAGGCTATCATCAAATAGGCAAGTATAACTCTCACCATCACAGCTCTTCTAAAACATACGATGTTCCTGTCTTGCTTCACAATATACCAATCACTATACTATTCCCCCAGTCAGTCTTGAGATAAGAAAGAGAATGAGCTTATGGTCCTAGGAATTTTTTTTTTCTAGCCAGTTATAGTTGAACATGTCAGCCATGTTGATATTGAGTAATTGCCTATATATCTTGTCTTTCCTCACAATTTGATTTCTTTTCATAATGAAAGCTCAAGGAATTTGTTGTTTCCTTTAGTACAGATGTTCCTCATTTGATGTTATAAATGTGCTACTGAAAAGTTGTGGGTAAATCAGATTTTTATAAATCAAATCACATTCCCATTAACTTTATCTTTGCTTCTGCTTCACAGTAGCTCTGGACAATTTATCTTTAAATTAGTCTCAGTTTTACAGAGAAGAGTGACAGGTCAGAGGGTATTTCCCAAAAGGCTAGGATAAGAATAGCTTTCCGTCACCAGGATATGCACTGTTTCTTCATGTTGATGTGTTATCAGAATCGATTTAGGGAACAGATACTTTTTGAAAATAAAAACGAAAAAGGAAAAAGTAGGAGAGAAACAAGGTATGGGAAAAAGGAATTTACTTCCGTTTTAATATAGCACCGAATAAATATTACTTAATCTCAAAGGAAGTGATTTTCCTTTGCCAGAGCCTACTAGCACAAAGCATTGGAATCTTTTTCATTAAATATAAGGCCTATTCAAACAAATTAGCAACCTCATTTCATGGACTCAACTTGATGAAAAAGAAAACTTCACATTGAAACAAAGAAAGAAAAAGGAGGTATCAAAGAAAAGAAGTGAGAAAGATGTTTGATAATTTTTCCAAAAGTGAATACCATTTTTTTTTTAAAGTAAACAGTACAATTCTCTTGACTTTTCTCCCTTCATCTTTTCCCCCAAAATGATGTGTTGCAGTCTCTAGTGACTTGAATAACAGTCATTTCAGCATGAAAGAGCTTTCTTTATCTGTCTCTTTCTTTATCTGTTTTATCAAGTTGCTTTTTCTCGTAACTCAACTTTATTCCAGTGATTATTCACTGATCCATAGCAATCAAAGGCTCACAGAATCTTAGGGTAGAGAGGGATCTTAAAAAGGCCACTAATCCTCTTTTGTGTGTTCTAAGCCATATAAGCAGAAATATCAGTGAACAATAAAAATACTAGAAGGGGAGTAGCACAGAGCTCAGATGACGTCATGAGAACAGACAACAGCTAAGAAGATACTGAATTCCTATGGCAGAATTGGAAGGGTTGATAAGACTTAGTTATGCTTTTATAGTCAGATTGTTCTATATATTTCCCACATGTTTGTTTACTACAGAATGTTTTGAAATAGTTTTCTCTCCATTTATATGTGCATTAACTATGCTACTGTTTTGCTGTAGGGCAAAATTATCATTTTTGATATATATTTTTTACATATAATATTATATATTATGTATGGCATATAATATATTTTATATATAATATAATATATATTTTATATATTAAATCCCCTTAAGGGAAGACTGTTAAATTTATTCATAAGTATTTATCTTTTTTAATGCTTTTAAAAAATAATAATGTTTAAAATTTTTCTTTATTTTTCTTTATTTGCTGGTATATGGAAATATACATGATTTTTGTATATTGATCTTGAAGCTACCAAACTTTTTCTATTTATTTTATGGCTTTATTTTTTTTTTAACTTTCAGTTTTTGTTGACAATTACTAACTTATGCTTACTTTATGATTATTTTTAACAGCTATATCATACAAGTCAAGAATTTAAAGTATACAATCTAATGGTTTTTAGTATCTTCACAGAGTTGTGCATCCATCACCACAATCAATTGTAGACCACTTTGATCACTCAAAAAGGAAACTTCGAAACTATTCACATTCCCCATTTCTCTCAAATCCCTCCTCCTCATCCCTTGCCCTTCAACTCCACTCCTTGGCTCCAGGCAATCACTTATCTACTTTCTGCCTCTATATATTTGCCTATTCTAAACATTAATTTTAATATTCCTCCTATCTAACTATAATTACATATCCTTTAACCAACATCTCCCTATCTCCCTCACCCATCCCAGCCTCTGCCAGCTATTAATACTAGTCAACTCTCTATTTTTATGAGATCAACTATTTTGGATTCTATGTGTGAGTGAGATCATGCAGTATTTATCTTTCTGTAAATTTTGTATACGTTAAATATAACAAAGATGCTTGAGAATGGTAGTGTTTTGTTAGTATTAACAAGTAGTTTGGGAAGTTAGTATAAACATGAAAGGAGAAGTTAAGAAACAGAGGTATGCTAACAAATTAGGGGAAACCAGGGATTAAATTACCAAAGATTAAATTGCTCAATTAAGACCAGAGATTGAAGACAATTTTGGAAACTAAATAGAGGAGATAACTTGGACAAAGAATGAAAAATTCAGGATACCCATTATAGCCTGGAAAGCTTCCTGTGACTCACCAGAGTGTCTTGAGAGCCCCTAAATTAATAATTTGCTGCTTAAGATATATAAAACAATACATGTTGTGTAGGAACATAAACACAGATAAAAGATGGATATTAAACACTTGGGAAATGCTGCCTGTGGGGAGAGGAGACAGAGTGGGTACTGGGCATAAAAGACAACCAATCCACTCAATCGATTAACCACAAAGGAACCTACCTCTGAGCCCTGCAGTAGTGGGAGGACTCAGAAATCCTGATGTCCTCTGATAACTGAGCTGAGCAGACCCATAGAATCACTTATTGCAGCCATGACTACAAATCCCCTATAGGTAGGTTGCCTGGGGGATTGTTGGCACAGTACAGTAATCAGGGGCCCTGGACACCCATGAGGACAAGAGATCTGAGATAGAACATAGAAGGTGTCTGATACATCCCCTTACAAGTCACTGGGGCGATTTCTTTGGGATTTTTGCCCAGGAATAGAATTGCTGGGTCAGTGTGTGTAGAAATACTCCATTTTTCTAAGTGTTGCCAAATTGCTTTCCAGAATAGCTATATCAGTCCTATTCCCACCAATGGTGTACAAAAGTTTTTATATTCCCATATCCTTGCCAAGAATTTGTACCATGTAGCTTTCTGACCTATACCTCCATAATACATATGAAGTATATGTCACTGTTATTTTAATTTACATTTCTCTGATTATTAATAAGTTAGAATTTCTCTTCATATGTAGGTTAGAATTTTGGTGGTTTTCTTCTGTAAATTTTCTGTTTATAACTTTTGCCCAGTCTTCTATTACCATTTTCTTGTGGTAGTTTCCTTTGGCTCCTTTGTGCTTCTCCAGCTGTCTGATGTGAAGAGCTCACTTTGATTACTTTTAATTTATAATCAGTCACATACCAATAGTTTTATAAAAATAAATATAAATGAATCATTAGAAAAATAAAATTAAAAAGATATACAAAATAAAATCCAAATATGTTTTTATTATTAAAGTCAACAGATATAATGTGGCTATTCTTTTGATGAAAAATATTGAAATTACTCTATAAAATTTGTAAGGTTTTCATTATAACTTTTGTAAGGTTTTCATTATAACTTTTCATAGATGTACCCTTATCAATATCATCTACACCATTGACAGTTGTTTATTATGAAATATGTAATAATAAATTGCATAGAAACTATCTTCTAAGCTTCTAAATTTTAATTTTTGCTCTTCAATCTTACGTGTCATTTTAAAAAGTTGCCTTTTTTCTTGCATAAAAGTGTCAGGATCATGAAAACTACCAAAAACATCAGAAAAATAAGCAAGTCCAGATGTCAAATTAAAAGTCGAGACAACACAATTTTCTTACTTTGTAGAATCATTAAAAGTTCATTTTGTAGTTGTATATTCTTGAAATAACTTTTCCTCTTGATAACCATGGTACCTCAGTATGCAATAACAGTTGGCTATATTTGATTTTCATATTGTCACATAATAAAGAAAATAATATTGCATTTAATGCACTTTTTATTATGTCTTTAAACACTATTTGGTTCAGCTATTGTTTCTTTTTCATAACAAGACCTTGATGAAGGAAGCACAGTATTGATTTACATTCTAACAAAGCTCCTTCATGTTAGTAATTGATCCACCATGTTTTCTTATCATTTCAGCTATTCCATCAGAATACCTTCCCCTACAAAACTTAAACTTCAAAACATGCATGTTGACAATACAATCCAATTTTGTTTTATACATTTCAGAGCTAGTTGTTGACCTGGACTCCCTGCCTCTAATGGAAATACTGATTTCACCAGACACAGGCAATGAAGAAAACAGAGAACACATGAAGGAGGCAGATCATCATCAAGACCACAGATCCTCTGGCTGGTGAAACTAGCTGCAACCAGCATCAGGGAATCATGCAATAGCTGATTCTGATCCTATGGAACATCTAGGTAGCCATTCAAGCAATTTGTATATGTCACTTGTCCTAAGAAGCAAGGATTATCATTGTCATGCTCTTGTCATTGTCATCCAGGAAGGACAGCCAAAGGCAAACTGCCTGAGGATTTTCCAGCGACAGTAAGCCTCATCTATGACTAGTCACATCTCTTAAGCCAAGGCCCAGGATATACTCCTCAAGTCACTGTAATGAATGATGTCCTCCAGATACCTAAAAAAAAGTGACAGTAGTATGAGAAGGGAAGTCCCCAGCACTTACACCTGAGGGGAGAAGGGCAGGGAGAGTGAGTGGTGAAAAACAAACCATTATACCATACAGCATCTCCAAGCAACATACTCAATGAAGTAAGCTAAATAGCCTTTATTTATGTTTGTCCTTTTTGTTTTCAACTCTCCCTTTCTGCACTATAAGATCCTCAGGGATGAAGTTGAGTCTTCTTTGTCTTTGTATCTATAGCATGTGACAGATTACCTGACACATGGTACATAGTACATCTTCAGTGAATATTTATTAAAAGAATGGATAAGTAGAAGAATACAAGGATACAATGGATAAGTAGAAGAATAAAAGGAAGGATGGATAAAGGTATAGATGAATGGATGGACAGATTAAAAAATAATAAAACAATGAATAAAGAAATGGCTTATCTCTAAGATTCATAGAAAATTTGAGGCATAGATTTTGCTTACTACTTTGGGTGAAGCAGTCCATCAATTACTGATAAATTTCATCATCAGTAAAATGGAGATGATGTTATCTGCTTCACTGATATCCTGTGAGGATTAAATGCATTGATATAGGTGAAAGTACTTCAGGAAACATAATATATAAGGGATTAGGGGTTGTTATTATTTTATTTCTACCTCATTTTCATTTGAAATCATTTTCTCAACTTTAGCATGCATGAGTCAGTTGGGAGCACATTAAAAATGCAAATTCCATCCCTTACTTACAGAGAAAGTCTCATTCAGAAATGAGGTAGAGCCCAGGAATTCACATGCTGAACAAGCTTCCTAGGGAATTATGATGAGCTGGTCTACAGAGTGCACTTCGAGAAGCACAGATTTAGAGGAAATAGTACAACAACAGTTTTCCTGCCATATTCTAAGAGACACAGAGCCAGAGCATGACAGGAGAGGGCAAAAAAGCCATGCCCACACATAGACCTGAGACAGTTATTTATAGAAAACCAAACTCCTTATAAATAGCTTTAGGCTCGTTCAATATTACGATAATATAAATATCTGAATGAATTACGTAAAACTGTGAAGGTATTTGAATTTTCTTAACATTTACATCAAATCTATTATAAAGTATCTGTAGAAATCACCTAAGCTAGGTGATAAAATCACTTTGTATATAGAAATTATTCACACAAATGTGTTTAAAAAATGCTCACATTCTCACAGCTTCAGATGCATGCTGCCCTATTTCAAATTTGTTTAAAGGCATGCCTTTGTACAAATGGCATGGATCATCTTAGGAAACACAATGCTCAGTAGCCTAGGGTGTGCATAATATTTGTCCAACTCAAAGTTGTCCAGTTGCATGGCCTCAAATTCATGCTTATCCCTGTCAAGAAAATCTTCACAACTCTTCTGGAAGTCATTGAACACTTTCCATCCTCAACATGGCACTGGACTCTTTCTACTCTTTCTGCTGACAACCAGAACAAGAAAACACTTCAGCAGAGCCACTTTTCAGTGTCCCTCCTGCTGCTGGTGTTGAAGTCACACTGTGCTCCTGCCCTAAGGTGCAGAAGCTGGCCCAGCAATAAGGGGAGAGTCACTTCCTTCTCACCCTTCCAAATGACTTTATGCAGTAATCTGTCACAATTAATCCAAATGTTAAACTGGCAGGCAAAATTTTCTCCAAATACTGAATATGAAAACCATCTATCTTTCAATTCCAATTTCCCTACAACTCAGACCAAAGAACCTGGGTCCTGGCCAGTGAACCACTCTCTCACCATTTTCACACTCTACTTTCCCCCAAACACCCTGCCCCAAAGCAAAGATTGTCTTGTTTTGTTTGCCTCTGCAATTCAGATCCTCTTTCTTGGGCAAAGTTTCTCCAAGTGGAGTTTCAGAACCTCCTGCATCAGGTTTCCAGAAGTGCTTGTAAAGTAAGCAGACTCTTGGGTCCCACTGTAAGCTGCTGGCTCAGAATCTTGGGCTGGACCCTGGAATTTGGCTTAGGAATAAGCAGCCCGGTTAATTATTATACATACTACATTTTACAGTCTTTTAGAATTGTATGATTAGCTCATTCCACCCAAGGGCTTTATTTCACTTGGAAGCTTTAAGATTAAATGAGCAACTAATCTCTTCTTATAATTTGAGACTTAGATATAATTGCAGCAATCTCCCTAACCATTTAGTCTTAGATTGGGTCGACCAGAAAAGATCTTGAAATTTGAAAGGGCTTTATTTGTACTTGTAGAAAAATATGATTTTGTTATATAATGATTATTTATTTTGTTGATGTTTCTGTCATATTGCTTAGAGAAAGTCTTAAAGTAAAAATCTCCTAAGAGTCCCCCTTTAAAATATGACCATGGACATGACCCCAGATTGGACTGAAATTTCACTTCTTAGAGAGAAGCCACACACCAGAGCTAATAGAAGAAAGCAAGCTTTCTTGTAGCTAATAGAAGAAAGCAAGCTAATATCGGAGAAAATATGGTATCTTCAGTTAGTCAATAGCACAGATCCTGTGTGTTACATGGAAAGCTTATGTATAAATGAAAAAAAAGACTCTTGGAGGACATGAGCACTGTTTGTTGTTCCAGGTCAGCAGAGAGGTGGTAGCGTTGCCTGATACAGAACAGAGCCTCCCCAGGGACCTAGCAAAGTAGGACCTAAAGCTCGCCATGGACCAAATCAGGCAGGATTTAACAAGATGGAATCGGATGGACACTGTATAGAAAGGAGCAGCAGTTAATATTGGTAAGCTGAAAGGGTGTCTGGCTGCTGGGTCTTACGTGAATTATGGCTCTGTAGGGAGCTTTTGGGTGAGGAAAGGTAGCAGTTCTCAGCTTGGTTTGAGTCAAGAAAGTTCCAGACCCATTTCTTTGAGATGGAAATAAAGTTGAAGGCAGGAATTGGATGAGAGGGAGCCAGGACGAGGCCTCAATTCCACATGGAATGAACACTCTTAACAGATGGTCTGTCACATGAGGGGAGACAAAATAGGGAGATTCCCATCTGTTTTCAGAAGAGAGCAAGGGGTAGTGACCGTAGAAACAACTGACTTCTTTAAGACTCCCCTTGCTAATGAAGGAGGAGCACTGACGTAAAACCAGGCACTGTTGTTTCTCTCTGGCTCAGGGATTGGGCATGGCTGTTTTTGTAAGGAGTGTTTCATTTTTTATTCTATTGGGTTGTAGAGGGGCAGATGGTGGGGGGTGGGGGATAAATGTTTGCTGGAGGAATGCTGAAACAGCTCTGAATCAAGAGCAAACTTTTATCCCCCATCTAAAGAGAAGGCCAAGAGAGGGAAAAGGAGCCCAAGCAATGAAGTGACTCTCTTATATATGACTGAAGCAAATAAGCATGTGGGACCCGCAGATATGCTTGGCCGCCAGTAGGAAAGTTCCCAAAAGTAACATATTCTTTGAAATTAGAAATAATTTACTGATGAGAATAAACTTTCCAACACTTGGAATATTTCCAAACAAGATCTTTCTAAAGAAGGAAAAAGAAGAGAAAATCTGGAGAAATATTTCCTTATATGTTACAATGCTGAGAATTGGGAGAAATAATTTTGTCAATGTTTATACAACACTGTCCAAAAGAGAGACTTTGAGTAGCAAATTTACATTGTATTGATATTACCAGAACAGTGTTAATATACATGAAAATATTTTGCAATCTTAAAGTCTCTATATCAACAAGGTATTTGTTTGTCATATTGTGATAACTTGTGCCCTGCGAGAGATTCCTCAAAATAGCTACTCACTTCAAAGGCAACCTCCACTTACTAAAGTCCCTTCCCTAGGCACCCCGTTATTTCAGTTGTGGCTAACATTTCTTACGTCCTCTTCAAATGCCAAGAATTTAGCTAAGGGGTTCTATATACAGATATATATATTTTATCTCATGCAATATACTAGACAATGTGCCTTATTACATATTCCTGCATACTCCTTTCAGTGATGTTTACCACATATTACAAATTAAAAAACTTTCATTATGGTTTATAAGGTCAATCTTTTGAATTTGAAAGTGAATCATTTCCTTGAGACCTAATCACTCCTTAAAAAGCTGAGGATTCTACCCCGTAGGGAGGGGAACTCTTAAGTACAACAAACTCTCAAACTAGGCCACTGACTGTATCCATACCTTTATTATATTCACCTCTTATAAAATGTGCCTTTCAAAACAAAAACCCAATTTGTTCTAGGTTGGGTAACGTAAAGGCTATCCATGAAACATAGAAACACTTATTATTCTTTAAAATGCTTCAGAATATATTTCTTTTCCAGACAACTCTCTGCAAATTGTATGATTCCTTTAATTTTCCTTCAAATGAGTAATCAGTGTTGAGTAGTTCCCTGTGCCCAGTCGAAAAAAGTTCCCTGTGCCCTGCCTCTATCAGATGCTGTCTTGAGTAGAAACAAGAAGAGGTACATAGCAGAAGGACATAAAGGATACATAGCAGAAGGACATAAAGGATAACAGAAAGAGAAATACTGTCTATACATCTTCAGTGGAGAAAGAAAGTACATATTAATAAAGTAGCCATAAAACACTCTCAACTTCTTCAAATGAGAGAACTGCATAGAAAAATGTGATTTAACAAAAATGTTTAATAAATATCAGCACTGGATTATTAATATGGCAGATAAGAGCACTTAATAAAATACATGTCAAGCAAAATCCAGCCCAGGATCATTTGAAATAAAATTGTCTTATTATCATACAATCTATAAAAGAGTAATGAAACCTTTAATGCAAAGCATTAATGGAACTGGCTGCATCCTGGTCTTACCTAGCCTTTTTTAGGACTTTGGCAGTTTTAAGTAGGAAGAATAGCTTTATTCAAGAAGGTTTCTTTTCCTTCCAAAATTTGTTCACATTGAAGGAAATGCAGATATATGGGCTTTTCCCTTAACACATACTGCAGTTATCATTCATATATAATCGTCCATAAAACTCCTTGAAAAGTCTATTAATCTCTTCAGTATCCATGAACTTAATGCCATAATTGTTCTTAACTATAGCTATAGTAGAAGAACTGCTTGCCTGTTTTCTTGCTAATAACCCACTGGTTTTATGACTGAATTGAAATAAAGCCAGTTCTTCTAGCAATAAAGGTGAGGGTGACCCAGATGAATTAGATAATTGCCTTCATAGCCTATTGATCTTCTATTTGAGGTCTTTAGGTCTGAACGTTTTCTCTTTACTAATAGAGTTTCACATTTCTTTCTTCAGTAACTAAGAGATTTAGCTGGAATCTAAAGAATATTTGGAAAAAAAAAAATAGAAGGCAGGATTATATTAAAACATGCTTGGGTTCAAAAGTTCCTTCAGTCCCCAATATCAAGATCACTTTTTCTGTTATAAAACATCAGGCATATAGCTTAGCAATAGGTAACTTATTCATTCAACCAGGTATGTTGATGTGTTAGTCTCTACATTAGACCTGCAGTTAAAAAACAAAAGAAAGAAGAAAGGAAGGAGGGAAGGAAGGAAAAAGGAAGGAAGGAAGGAAGGAAGGAAGGAAGGAAGGAAGGAAGGAAGGAAGGAAGGAAGGAAGGAAGGAAGGAAGGAAGGAAGGAAGGAAGGAAGGAAATCTGTTCTGAGTTTCCTCAGATTTTGGTCAGAAGAAAGATATATATGTAGATATTTAAATATCAATGGAACAATAAGGTTACTTACAGGTTATTATGAGAGAAGAGATGAGAAAAACCCAGCCTAGCCTGAAAGAAGAGAAAATTGCAGATGCAGGGAATATGATACATAGCCTGAAGTCCATTCCCAAGTTAAGATGCTCTGTTGCAAAAAGTGAGACGCTTTTAATAATCCTTGGTTTTGTACACAAGAAAGAAAACCTTGGTCACTGAAACTAGAACAACAGTTATCAAAATACTTGTGATTGAAACAAATTTGCAAATAGTGTGAGAATTTTAAAGGAATTAGAGAGTTGGCAATAGGAGTAATAGGAAGAGGATAGAATTTAATATTTCATGACACAATTACAGAAAACTGTGGTTGGAATCTCAAGATTATTCCAGAAAATTCAGTATTCAGGGTTCTTCCAACCAATCTGATCTTGTGCTAGTCAGTCCACTTTTCTTAAGATCCACAATTTGAATTTTGGTCCAGTCTTGGTGCTATTTTTACTGGAATTCCTTCCCCTTCTCTTCTTCCAACAATCTAGCTCCTATATTTGTTTATGGTTCAGCTCTAGACTTATCTTCTCCACAAAGCTTATAGACTGTTCCAACCAACACTGCTCTTTCTCCAAGTCTGTCTTCACAATCCAGATATTCGAATTATAAGGATTTAGAACTGGACTAAGAGGCCTCCTCATTTTACATATCACAATAAGAAAGCCCAGTTTCATTGACTTGTCCAAGATCACACAGCCAGCAAAGATCTAAGTCAGAAACAAAACCTTTTGATTCTAGGATCTTAGAATCTCCATTTCATAATGTTGAATTCTTGACTGGATGTTTATAGGATTCAGATATGATCCTCATTGAAATGATTTTTATTGAATTTGTATGGTAACCACAACTTGCCTTCAACCTATGCACCTTCACCCTTCTTCTCTTCCTCACCTCTTTGGAAAACCTATGTGCTGATAACAGCTCCAAGTGTTTTTGTACCCGACCCACCAAAACCTCCTTGAAAGAAAGATTGCATATGCTAATTACTTTGTGGCAAGCTTGCATTATTGAACTGACTGAAATAGAAAAGTGAATCTCTCCTAATACTGTTTCTTATATAAGCATGCAGGGCAAGGAATTATTGTGGGGTTCAGATGATCTTAAAAACTCAAAAATCATATCACATACATATCGTGTTTCCCCAAAAATAAGACCTATGCATAAAATAAGCCTTAGCAGGATTTCTAAGCATTTGCATAATATAAGCCCTACCCTGAAAATAAGGCATAGTGATGGGCGTGGCTACGCAGCATGTCTGCACAACCCATGCATTTCATCGTGGAGCAGTAAAGAAGACGAGCAGCCCTTCTCATATGCCCCATGAGAGCTCTATTGCTCAACATGAGAGATTGGGGCCAATGATTCTAAAGGAAATAGAGTCACAAGAAATTCAAGATGGAATTTGGGGTTTGGAGAGTTATGATGATGTTCCAGAAGAAGACAACTTAACTATATTTGAATAAATGTAGATTGCTGTACCGTACTTAAAAAAAAATAGCACATCCCCTGAAAATAAGCCTTAGGATGTCTTCTTGAGGAAAAATAAATATAAGACCTTGTCTTATTTTCAGGAAACACAGTAACAGTACACTCAACTAATATTTGTCTGCAATTTGGGAGTTCTCCCCTCTCCAAAAAAAACAAATTCCCAGGTTAACAGGAACTTTATCTACTTTCATGGTCAACAGTGCCAGGCAAAGTAAATGCCTAATAAATTCTAACTAATTTTATTCAACCTGATTTTTAATAGAATACCACGCAGTTGGAAGCTACAAATGTATGTTTATATTTACATTTTCCCAACCTGCCCAGACGGTTTGCTTATTCAAGGATATGAATGCTTGGTTTTCTAAAGTTAGAAATAATGTTTTTTTTTGGAGACCGTCAGAGTTAATGACAACTTAACCTTGAAATTACTGTCCCCATAATGGGGACAGTGTCCCAACAGTGTACCCTGTCATGTTCTAGTTCTGCATTATTGGGCAATTTCCTAACTCTTTGAGTACCATATTGCCATCAAGTAAATTCTATAGTGGAGGCTCATTCTTGGGCCACACTGCATATCTGATCATCAGTCTACACAAGGGAGAGAAGAGAAGAGGAATGTGAGAGGGTAACAAGGTTCACCTTATGCATTCACCCAGATTTAGCAATTTATGTTAGACTTCTATGAAGAGAGCACTGCTTGCAGAATCTACAGATACTCTTCTCAAAAGGCAGTTAGAAAGACACAGAACATGAGCAGCGTTGCTTTGGAGTTCTTGTGGTAAAATGTGACATAGAATGGAGGGAATGGCATGCATTCTGGACACACTAGGAGATGGTGTGCTTGGCACCAACCACACACATCATCTTCCTGGACTCATTGCCCAGCAGTGAAGTCCATGATAAGCACCTTAGACAAGCTTTATTGGTAGAGGATGTCAACGAGCAGACCTGGGCCACAAAGGAAAGACTCTGTGAGATGTGTGTGGTAATTGTACAGTAGATGAGAGATTTGCCCATATTAAGGACGTAACTCTGAGGAATTTCAAAAAGGTAAGTAAAAATGTGAGGGTTCTTGGACAGTAAAAGTCAAGAAATTATGACTTCCTACTGTTAATGTAACAAAATTGTCCCAACCTCCCACCCCCATGCAGGGACAGCTACATGGTCCCATAAAATGCCAAGCATATAAGAAAAATTTAACCAAAGGTAGCTTTTGTTGAAAGTATTCATTTATCATTCAACAAATATTTATCGAGACTCTAATGTGTGCCAGGCACTATGTACTTGGGATAAGTCAGTGAACAAAAAACAAAGGTCCTTGCCCTTATGGAACTTATATGTTAGCATACAAGATGAAAGATTGTAATTTTTTCATCTTAAATTTCAAAATAAACACTTTTATGAATAAGCAAATATCCAACTGCATTATAAGCTCCATGAGGGCTAGCACTATACCTGTTTGGTTCAGTGCTCTGTTGCCAATAAACTGCACAATATCTGGAACATGGTGGATACTCAAAATATGTTTTTCAGATAAATGAAATTAATTATAAATTGTCTTAACTGACAGTAGAGGGAGTTACTGTGTTCTGTAACACGTTCACTTTCGCATACCCCCTCAGGTTCCAAGATAACGTCTATTTCTATTACCATAGGAGAACTCATATACAATAATAAAATAACAACCCCTCTTTAATTCTTGCCAGCTAACTTCAATATATAGAATTTTTAGAAACAGTAGTTTTTAATATTAAATTTCTTCTGAGTCCCTAATGTAATATAAACATATTTATAAAATATATATAAATATCTCATACCATAGGGTTGGTGAACCACAAACAAATATATTAGTTTCATAAAGAATGTTACATGGGCCTAGTGGGGCGGATTGCTTGAGGTCAGGAGTTCGAAACCACCCTGAGCAAGAGCGAGACCCCGTCTCTACTATAAATAGAAATAAAATTAATTGGCCAACTAATATATATAGAAAAAAATTAGCCAGGCATGGTGGCGCATGCCTGTAGTCCCAGCTACTTGGGAGGCTGAGGCAGGAGAATTGCTTGAGCCCAGGAGTTTGAGATTGCTGTGAGCTAGGCTGACGCCACGCCACTCACTCTAGCCTGGGCAACAAAGCAAGACTCTGTCTCAAAAAAAAAAAAAAGAAAATAATGTTACATGATACATGGTGCCACCAAGGCAGTTATGCCCTGCACAAATTACTTAGGTTAAATATAGGTTAAGAGGTCTCAGCCAACCCTTACACAATACATATGTTTAATGGAATTCAACTGGTAATTTTTTTTTTAAATAAAAAGAGATCTCATTAGTGGAAGAAGGAGGTTCAATCATTTAAAAAAAAACTGGCTATTATTATGAACAGATAATTAGCAACTAAAATTGTAATGTATTTAATTTTATTCCAAGTTTTCTACCTGAAAAGAAAGGATAAAAAGAAAGAGCTACAGCAAAAGAGCTAGGTTGTGTATTCAGTTCTCAGTTAATTCACTCTGGATGCTGAACAAGTTAACATTCTCAGGGAAAAGACCACAGAATATTCACCAGTGGCACCAAGGGCTGTCAAGAACATTCAAGGGGATAAAAAAGAATTTAACCACCTCTTTTGGTGAGAATAACTCTAAATATACTAATAATAGAAACTGAGCAGAATATACTACTGATGTCAAGGAATTTATTTAATTTAGATCTTCTTTAAAGAGTAATATTAATAATATATACCCTGAGATCACAGGGTATATTTTTTATCACTTTGCAAAGGTAAAACTTCATTAACAGGGACATAAAAAACTGTAACAACATGTCAAGGAACATGGACATAATCAAATTAATTGAGATTATTTCACAATAATGATAAATCAGAGATAGAAACTTACTAACCTTCATTTTATTATTTACCCTACATTTTTATGTACAAAGTCAAAAGTTGCTATTCTCACAATATCTCAGAGAGAGAGATCATTAATATTAATACTATTTTACAGAATCCAATTGAAAAAAATAAGTATCGAGCTTCCCATTCTCTGCAAAGAACAGGGTACAGGAGCTGCAGGAAATAAACACAGTCCGTGCTCTCTGAGAGCCTGCAGCCTGGAAAAATGGTGTGTAAACAGCAAAACTCTAAATATCAAACAGTGTAATAAAAAGCGTGCAGAGTACCAAGGTAGTTTTTTAAAAGTAAGGAGCAGTTGCATGCAATTATTAGGATTAGGAAAAAGTTTGGGTTAAGTAGTATCTGAGGGTGGTCTTCAAGTTTGGGTAAGATTTCTGTATTCATGGGTGAGATACATTCCAGGTAGACAGATCATTTCAACAAATGCAGCTTTAAAGTGAGGGTCAAATAAGATCATATTAATATATGCAGACATGTTCTGGTTCTACATGCATTGCTTTTGTAAAGTTTGGATTTTACATACATTACTTTCATAGAGCACTTGGAAACTCTAGATTTCAAGAACTACTGAGCTCATTATCTAGCTTTAACCTTAAATATTCAGAAATCATATGCAGTCAGGAATTAGCATTTCCATTTTATAGCTGGGTGTATGAGATACAGTGTCTCAGTCTGTTTTCTGTTGCTTATAACAATATCTGAAAGTAGGTAATTTATAAAGAAAAGGAATTTATTTCTTACAGTTATGGAGGCTAAGAAGTCCCAGTTCAAGGGGCCACATGTGGTGAGTCTATTTGCTGGTGGAGACTCTGTCAAGTCCCAAGTAGGCATAGGGTATCCGACAGTGAGGGTGCTGAGTGTACTAACATGCCATATCAGATCTCCTTCTTCTTATAAAGCCACCAGTTCCCCTAACATGACAACCCTTTAGTTTATAAACCCATTAATCCACTAATCCATGAATAGATTAATCCATTCATTAGAGTAGAGACTTCATGATCTAAACACCTCTTAAAGGCCCCACTTCTCAATACTGCCACACCAGGCATTAAAATTTCAGCATTAGTGTCGAAGGGGACAAATATTCAAATCATAGCACACAGCCAACTGAAGCTCAGAGAGGACAGGAAATTTGCCAAAAACCATCACGCTAATGAGTGCACAATCCAGACTGATACTCCTTCTCGTTGCCTATCTAGCTAAGCACGTGTGGACCATAGTCCTTGTCTCTTCCTAAAATTTTAGTTGTCACCTAGAAAAAAATATATTCATATAAGACTAAGTCATCTCTTATCTTTTCCTTGAAAACATTATGGAAATGTTTTCCTATTTCCATAGTATTGATTTTGTCTTTGTCTATTATGGGAGGAATTAGTTTTATTTTACAGAGAATTAAAAATTTAAAGGAGAAATTAAATTATCATGAGGAAGAGCATTTTATCACCTATAAAAATGTAATTAAAAACATTTTTTCTCAGGGCTGCTTTGTAGGTTAAATGATGTAATGGATATGAAAGGCCTAGTGCACAATCGATGTTCAATTAGTGTATTTCTTTTCTAGCTGAAGATGTATCAATAGTCCTAAAAATCAGTTTCTGTGACATATTTCTTATATAGTTTATATTGTGCTCTCACTGTTTAACTGATAACACTTTAGATGAACCTAAATAAAATTTATCAATAATAATACTCAACTACAGTAAAAATCACTCAGATATTTTGAATATGACATGAAATATTCCGCTCACTCAAAACAATTCCGTAAATTAAAAGAACTTATTCAAAACATCATCCAGTAAACTTCTGAGTGAAAACATGTCTGGAATTTTATAGTAAAATAATCCTGGCCACAGTGCTTAATTTTTGAGTTAATGCTAACAAAAGTGCTGCTGCTCCAAAACTGGTTTGAATAAATTGGAATATGATAGAAATAAATCAAAAACAAAAGTTAATCAATCACCCCAATAGTTAGGAGCCTAAAATAATCATTTTATTCTGCTCTCAAATTTAAAAAAGTCCTCACTTTAGTAAGGAAAGACTATATGAAGGGGAATTATTGTAATAGGGAGAACACTAGAACCATAGGATCTGCGAGTGTCTCACAGTGAAAGCAGAAAGGGATTTATTTTATAGGAAGAAGTAAAACAGTGCTAGAAAGAACTGGGGGTAGGGGGTAGCAGTAAGCAGGTGGCATGATCGGACAGTTGACAAGTAAGTGTCTTTCTCTGCCATCAGCAGGTTCTCAGGAGGGGCCATTAAGGAAGGGCCATTCCACTTGCTTAAACTCAAGTGTGGGCAAAAGTTCTGGGGCGTGGGGAAAGGAAAGAAGCCTGACTATAGCTTCTTCAAGTCATGACAACAGGCATTTCATCCACATTGGTCAGTAGGGATAAACAGTTCAGCTAATCAGGTAAGAAACAATGCATGGGAATTTGGAGGCTCTGTGTCTGGCCTTGTCATAGGTGAACAAGGGAAGCACCTGTAAGTCACATCTGAATCACCTGGGGAAGGGTTGTTCTTTGCAATAAGACATTTCCCAGAACATAAAGTGAGGGGGTGGATTTTTTGCCATCACTGTTTTCCAGGAGCATAGGGCTCCTCCTGGAAAGTTCCACATTGTCAATGTTCATGAATTCAGTGAGTCAGGAATTCAGGCAAGACACGGTGGCAAATGGCTTATCTATGTTCCGTGGCCTCTGGGGTCTAGGTGGCAAGATTCAAAGCCTGGAAGGTGCCTGATGGCTGCTGTTTGGAATCACCTTAAGATTTGCTTTATTGAGCATGTCTGGTGTCTGGACCAGGTGACTTGAAGACTAGGACTGCCAACTGGAGCACCTCTCTGTATGACCTGGCTTCCTCACAGCATGGCAACCCCAGAGTAGTCAGACTCCTCACATGGTCCAGGCTCAGGGCTCCAGGCACTAGTGTTCAAATGAGTAAGATGGAAGCCACAATACTTTTTATGACTCAGGCTCAGAAGTCACAGTGTTACATCCATAGTACTCTATTGGTCAAAGTAATCACAAATTTAAGGGGAAGCAAATT
Organism: Microcebus murinus; assembly: GCF_040939455.1. Taxonomy (NCBI): domain Eukaryota; kingdom Metazoa; phylum Chordata; class Mammalia; order Primates; family Cheirogaleidae; genus Microcebus; species Microcebus murinus. The sequence goes on along the minus strand of NC_134108.1, from coordinate 43,995,602 downwards.
AGCCACCTCTTGGATGAAGGAGTGGCAAGGGCACATTGTACAACAGCATGGAAGAGAAAGATTTTATTGCTACCATCTTGGAAAACATGATCTGGCACATTCTTCAAATCTCTATTATATAAATATCATGATGATATTTATGATTAAAATATACAAGAAAGTGACATGTTGAGTGAATTTTGGAAAATAAGGACCATTATGAAATGTGGTGTCTTTTACCTCAGACTCAATAAAATTTAAAAAAACAATTTTAGCACCTTAGATATATATTAAATTGTATTCAATTATTTTTATTATTTTACTACTTTATTATTATTTCATAATATATTTTACAGATATATAGGTTTTTATAAAACTGTGTTAATATGCCATTTTCATCTAGGAATAAAGCTTTACTGAGAGTTGGTGTGTCATAGCTGAAAGAACTTATGCTTTTCATTAAGGCATATATAAATAAAAATTTCAGCTCAATCAGCTTAGAGGCATTCCCCATAAAAATCAGGAAGAAAGTAGGATGCCCACTATCAACATGATAATTTATCATTGTACTGGAAAGAAATGTACAAAATCTACTGCACAAACAAAAAGCCTTCCTGAAGAACACAAACTAATATTCCAACATTTGGGCAATGAAAAAATCATGTCATATTTTCAGGTAAAAAGACACAATAAAGATGTAAATTACCCCAAGCTAATTCATAAATTCAATACAATAACAACAAAAGTATAAGATTTCAGGGTGAAAAAAACCTAAGCAAACTGATTATAAAGATCATCTGAATATTTTTAAAAATTAGCCAAGAAAAAAATCTGAAAAATAAAAGCAAAGGGGAAAGAGGAGCCTTTGTCCTACAAAATATTAAAATATAAAGTCCCCCAAATTAATAGTGTAGTATATATAACTAAGCAAATAATTGCTTCATAAAATTAAACTTTCACCTCATGTAAATCTAGTCAGGCTGCTTTATTTGGGTTACCCTAGTATAACATGCAAAATATTTGTGACAAATGCTTCATTTTGAAATTTTATTTATATGTAAATTTTATTTCTTTATGTAAATGGAAAATGTTGACTAATTTAAGCCACTTTCATTCACAGCTAATCACGCTTTTAATATCCAACTTTCCGAAATATCACAATTTCTTTCAAGTGTTCATAGTAAATATAATGTTCTCTTACCCAAAATAAGGGTAAAAAATGTAAAAGCTATTTATACTATTTGTATTTTACCAAATAGCGCTGACCAGCTGTGTTAGCTTTTACTTGAAGAGTTTTGCATATAAATTTATCAATAATATTGGCTTAAAATGGAGTATTTAAAATTTTATATATCATGCATAGAATATAGTAGAAAATATTGGAACACACTACCTTCCACCCAAACCCAAGCCATTTCAAAAGGCTTTCTCTCCTTCCTGACTTCCATATTTCAGTACTTCATTATTCTAGTATTCAATCCAGAAATTTGAAACTCTTGTTTTATGCCTTCATCTTCCTTAGATCATGTATCAAATCACTTTGGTCTCCAGGAGTATGATTGACTTAGATATTTCATAGTATCCTGAAACTATAGAACAAGTACCTCCTCCATAAAGCACATTCTTCAGTGCATCTGTGAATTCCCTGAAAGTGAGGGAAACACCTATCCTTACCCACTTCAAAAGAATAAAACAAGGCAAACCAAAATCACAATAAACTGAAACCAGAGAGAGGATTAGAGAACACTGGACAAATGAGAAAAGTGGCACTGCCATGAGCGCGAAGCTACAAGTAAGGGCAGTTGAACCTGAGACACCTGCATTGAATTGGAGGGCCTAGAATGGACCTCAGATTGGGAGAGTATCTGACTGCTGACAAGAGCGATCACAAATCCTCTGTAGGGGAGGGTATCCTTAGCAGCCCCCAGGTTCCCACTCATTATGATCAAGTAAAGGTGGCCTCATCATCAAATATCACCAAACACACAAAAAGACAAGCCATCATCAGTGAGACTCTAGGGAAACAACAAGCAACAGATTTACACACTAAATACTTTAGATATTTGAAATATCAGATACAGAATATAATGTTTCAAACTACAATGCTTTACAAATAAAAATAGGTCACAAAATGAGCAAGCATTAAGAGACAGACTGTGAAAGTTACTTTGGAGAAAACAGAACTTGTAAAAGTGAAAAATATAATTTTGTAATAAAAAATCTGCCCTTGAAATGTATCTCACACACGTTTCTTCCTTTCCAATTCTATTTCCACCTTGTACATGTTTCTCATTAATTTACCTGTATTTTAAGAAAAAGGCATGTGGTGCTAGGATGTGCCACCCAGATCCCCGCTTCCAGGACTGCAGCATTCACTCCCCCAGCTGCCTGGAGTGCTGGTAGTGTACAGGTCTAAGCTAGTCCCTCTCTGGGACTTGTCCATGACTGAAGAAAGATGCTTCCAATGGTCACATCCTTCTGGGAGCAGCTCACATCTAATAACCTGTTGCTTTCAGAACAAAAATACCAACTACCCTCACCACAATTTGAGACGTCTCGGAAGGGTCATCCCAGCTCGAGTGCCCACAGGATTGCCTGGAGTCTTGGTTGTGCCTGCACTGCAGTTCAACTGCTCCCCCTGACCAAGCCTGTTTTCCTCATTCTCCCAACAGGTATTGATTCTGAGAGCACTTTCCAATAAATGAATGCATGCAAATCTCTGTCTCAGAATATGCCTCCCGAGGAAGCCTGAATTGTGATAGGATGAAAACTATTCCCCCAGTTTAAGGTCTCATTTCACTCCTTCAGTTCATTCTCCTCTAGCCTAATCTTTACAACTCACTACCTTATAATCTTGTCTTAGATCTGTCAAAAACCCTTGATACTTTCCTATTACACAGAGCAAAAATACTATAAGTTTTTTTTCTATCATTTAAGACACTATCTGGAGTGTGGCGACATCTTACCTTTCCTACTCTATACCCACATTTCGGATCCCTTTTTCCAGACCACTCATTCTGTTCTGTTTGTTCATGTGAATTTCCAAATCTGGTCTGGGCTCATGACCAATTCCATATCTGGAATTTATAGTCCTTCACCTTCATCCCCAAGACTAGTATTTGTATCACATATCCTTTAACATCCACCCTAATTTCCAGTTTCTTTTAAATGCATTTCTTGGCTACGACTCCTCAAAGCAATGCTTGAACCAGTAGCATGTTGGAATAACCATAGATTTACATAGCTGATTGCAAATTTTCAGGAATTTTTAAAGATGGTCAACATCACACTAGCAGTTTGAAATTGGTCATTGTGGGAGTATTTATACCACATAAATAAGGAAACACTGCAAATGAAAGCTACTCTGAGAGCTGGTTGTTAAATCTTTGCCAGCACACTACCAATTTCTCCTTCCTATCACACAACATGACTCTACTATTTTTTTGGCAGTAGATTTGAACACTGAACTGCTTTTTTATTTGCATATTTGGTAGCCATGACATCCTAAATAAACAAGATCATCTTTATGGCAGAGAGGATATTTTATACTAATTCACAAAACTTTTTTCCCCATGCCTTTTACGTAACAGGAATTCAATAATTGTTTTTGTAAGAGCAATGAATCCTTCAGATTCATCTTGGACAGAGAACATGCGGGGGGACGGGGTGGTGGGGGGGGGAAACGACAGCAAATGCTGCTCCTGGGTTTTATTTTTTATGCATATATGTGTGTGCATGTGTGTGTGTGTGTGTGTGTGTGTGTGTGTGTATGCTTTCAATTATTTACCTCTGGAATTCTACATTTTTATTTCGGTCACCACTTCATGGACTTTTCTCAAATCCAATATAAAAGCACTCTATAATTTGGGAGTTTTATTACTTTTTCTCAATAGGTTATTTTCACTGCATATATATTTGCTTCTTATTTAATAATTGAGCCTTCATGAAAGGAATTTTTCCAAATCTTATTTTGTAAAATGTATAACTAAAGGTCTTTTTCTCCCCAGATAATTATTCTTTCCCTAAAGATGTCACTTGTCACACTCCTGTTTCAACTTTTTTGCTTCTTGGGAATGAATTTTTAATACAGTTAACAATATTTTTTACTTATTTTTTTAAAACAATTAATGCAAAATAACAGTTGACTGCAGTTATTCGAATCTTCCAAGAGAATAACAGAAAATAAAGAGATTCATTCGCCATTCTTTTTGCTGACACTCTGCACTAAGGCTGGTTGCAGCTGAGACAGGAGATGTCCTGCATATCACTTTGGATTGCTGAACCTTGTCAAGTAAGCTGCTATTCTGCCGCAGGCTCTAATGCTGTGTGCTGTCAGCACTCTCTCACCCTGCTGGGTCAGCATCACAATCTTCCTTATCTCAGTCTTGGGACTAGCAGGCTGAGCCTAGCTAACTGGAGAGTCCTGTACAACTTATGATACCAGTTTTGGCTTGTGGACTGCAAACACCCTGACATGCCTCTTTTCAATGGTAGAACAGTACCACAGACACTCTCTTTCTTGCTCCTCAAGCAAGCTGTTTGGTTCTTGTCCTCCACTTTGCACACTTAATTTCCTAAGTCAATGCATAAGTGTTCACACCAGGAATTAGAGAATTTGTAAGACACACAGAATATATCACTGCATACATATTTTAAAGCTTCTAGCTCTGTTCTCGCACAGCCATGTTGATCAAATTCCTGGTGTATAAAGGCCTTGCTCTAGAAAGTTTCACTTTTATGGCTTTTTTGGAATAGTTGTGAAGTACTGGATCATTTGGGATTAGAATACAAGCAAAAATGATGTGTGAGACGAGTGGTGCTATGTCTGACTGAATTACCACAGATGCAGGAGCATCAGTTAGCCCAGAATCTCCTACCTCTCCTTTCCAGAGTGAAATGTAGAGCCATATTTTTCTGCTATTATGTGTAATTAATTATACTCTATATACTATATGTGTATACTATACTATATATATTAATAATAGTGTAATGTGTAATTAAAGACAAAGTGAAAAGGAGAGAGAAAGTGCAAAACTGAGTCAAGAAACAAGAACACTTGATACATTTGTTAAGTACTGTATCTGTGTTTGCTGTGATGCTTTTATATTACCTTTTGCAAATGACTTAAGCTTTCTCTGTTGCAAAATATTCCTTGTTGCACAGTTAGGATGTTTTTTAACTCTACTCCTCAGAATGAGTTACCATACAGTGAACTTTTAGAGCTACAGATATAAGAAACATGTGAGAATACAAGTTACCTATCTCACCATGAATCTCACTGGTCAAGACATTCACAGAAAAAATAATTATTAGACTTCCATTTCAGCTCTGACATGTAAAGCACTTGGAAGCCTTCGTTCTCAAGGTTACAGCAAGAAAAAGTTAGATAAACTGAAAATCAATGACTTTTCTTGGACCCATGAGAGAATTGAAGATGCAGGGCAAACTGCCACCCCAAAATCTGGGGAAACAGGTGTATCTAGATAGTAGCATCTGAGATCTGCTTACACAGAGCCAAAACTGCTGCAGCCATAAATTGGTAGGAACACTTAACTGGCAATTTTGATTAATTATTGGAACCGAACTCCTTAGTGGGGCACCCTACACCTTCATAGGTTTTGTCTCCGAGAAACCCAACAGGTTTTCATAGTAAAGATCCAAGAAATCAACTTGATAACTCTAGCAGGAAGAGGGGAAAAGTAATCATTATGAAATATACTCAAAGTATTCTCCATAACAAAGGCCTACTCTCCTGGGTAAAACAATTTTCCAGTGAGTTATCCCAGCTGGGGGAAGGGCATTCCTCCTTCTCTAGTCTTCTCTAGCTTTCTGTCTCACTTAAGGGGAGAAAAACATACTCAACAAGGGTCAACACCTCAAAGAAATGGATTGGGAATGCTTCAGCCAATGAAGAGAATAGGGGACAAAAGGGAAAATATCTACACCACTGGAGATTCAATTGTTAAAGTCACAACCCTGAGACACCAGACCACTAAAAGACTGAGATTTCATCAAAAGATTACAGAATGTCTCTTTTCCACACTAGCCATACCTTGCCAGCACACCAACAAGGCTCAAGTATAATAACTATGCATAGCTGAAAGACCTGCAAGACCCAGACTCTGTCTGAGCTGAAATACTTAGGGAAGCCCAAAGTCAAGAAAAGAGCCAAAAACACAGACAACAAAGGAATTTGAAGGCTTTGACACCTATAGCTATAGAAAACATTAAAAATAACCTAACTCCTAAAAATAGTCACTTAAATCCTCACACTAAAGAACTATTTACAGTACTTTCTATTTCCAATATAACATATTCAGCCTTCAACAAAAATTACAAGGCATACCAAAATGCAAGAAAATACACAGTCTCAAGAAACAAAGCAATCATCAGGACTAAATCGGACATAATGCATATCTGTAATTTTTAACAAAGCAATTTAAACTGTGATTAATAACATTAAAAACTTTTAATGAAAAACATGTAAAAATAGATGGATAATTAAGCAGATGGAAACTTTTGGAAAAAATAAAAGTAAAGGCAAGAAATCAAAAACACTGTAACAAATGTAAAAAAGAAAATGCTTTCAGCGGGCTTGTCAGTAGACTCAACACAGGAAAGAATTGGTCAACTTGAGAAAAATCAGTGGAAATGTCTAACGAATGTAAAAAATAATAATAATAATAATAGCAAACTGAGTAAAGCATCTAAGGATTCAGGTATAATTTCAATCCTAAATGTGTACACCCCTAACAACAGAGCATCATAAACATGAGGCAAAAACTGATAGAACCAAAAGGAGAAATAGAAAAATATAAAACTATAGCTAGAGAATTCAACACCTGTCTTTTAGTAGTTGATACCTGTAGCAGGCAGAAGACCAATAAGGATATAGTTGACCTGAACAGCACTATCGATCAATTTGATGTTTACAGACTACTACTTCATCATCAACTACAGAATATACATCTTCTAACGCTCACATGGAACTTTCATCAAACTAGATCATGTCCTGGGCCAGCAAACACACCTTTAAATACATTTAAAAGAATGGAAATCATACAAGGCATATTCTTAGCTGAATGGAATTAAACTATAAATCAATAATAGGAATATAGCTAGGTAATCCCCAAATACCAGGAAATTAAACAACACACTTTCAAATAACCCATAGATCAAAGAAGAAATCTCCAGAGAAATCAAAAATATTTTGAATTAAATAAAAATGAGAACACAGCTTATCAAAATAAGCAGCATGCAACAAAGGCAGTGCTTAGATGGAAGTTTATAATATTAAAGGTGTACATTTAAAAAAAATAAATACCTAAAATCAATAATCAGAAAGAGTGAAATTTAATGCATGAAAAATCCTTTGAAATCATTCAGGAGGTTGAAGAAATTCCAGGATGGAGTATAGCATATAAAAAAATAATGTAAATGTATTACAAATATATGAAACGACATCAGTGAAAAGCAGATGGGGCAGAGTGCTGACCTAAGTAACGGGAAATGAGTGGAGTCTGTAAAGCTAAAGGCAAAAGAAACTGTGTATTAGTACTGCACCCTTGTTGACAAAGTTATTTCCCATAGGAATGAACAATTAACAATTCTGATACTGCTATACATATATGTTAAAATTAATTAGTATATTTTTTAATTAAGTAAATGGGAGACAGATGGTTGGAGCCAGATTCAAGTGGAAGTTTATAGATAAGAAAGGAGATGAGTCTAGAATAACCCATGGTTAATGGATTATATTTTAAGATATCAATATTAACTGATTTAGTTTATTGTAACTTTATTTTACCTTGTTACATATATAGATAATTACATATAGAAATATTTATAGTTATATGTATAAACACATTAGTATACACATACATTTTCTTGCTCTTTGAGCTGTAACCAAGGATATCCCAAGAGGAGTAACTAGTTTATTTAATTAATAAGATGTTTAATTGGGATGCCATTCTCAAATAAAAGAAATCAGGGTTCCTTGGAGAAATAGATGAATCTAGGACTGAGGTGGGAAACATACAAGGAATATTGTATGAGCCTGAAGCATCTTGTACTTCATTGTAAATAAATGAAAAACAAAATAGGGTCATGTTAGAGTGACACAGGAGCCAGCTGAAAGACCTGCAGTGGCTGAGTAACAAAACAGATAAAGTAGTATTGGTATAAAGGAAATATTCATATATTTATACATATATAAATACCTGATTGGCTAAATTAATAGAGGAGAGAATAAATACATCTTTCCCATACAGAAGAATTCCACATAATATATGTAGGTGCACCACCCTCAAGGAGGGGGAGGCATATTCCCCTTAAGTGTGAGCAGCACATAGGGAGTACAGAATAAAAGGAGGGAGAGACTTGATAAAGGTAACCTCATCCAGGTGATCAAGGTCAACATCATCAGTGATGAGTCATGTTGATATTATGTACCTTTGATATGATGTGATGAAAATGCCACTTTACATCTGTGCCATTTTTCTAAAAAACCCACAATACTAGTCTAATCATGACAAAAACATTAGACAAATCCCACTTGTGAGACATTCTGCAAAATACATACCAAGAACTTCTCAAATGTTTCAAGGTCATAGAAAAAAAGGAAAATCTGAAAAAGTATTGTCAAAACAGTATCTGCACTGGACAAAGTTAAAACAGGCAAAGGATTTTACTGAAGATTATTGCAATAATGGGGAAAGACTGAACACAACTCCATTGAAATAAGAGGCTAGAGAGTTCTTAAACACTGGGATCAGCTGGGGGAAAACAATGGGATATATGGAGAGCACATTGAGATATTTCTGAGTTCACAGATGTTTTTCTCAGTTATTAGGCCTTCCATGTTTGCTAATTGGAGCCCATTGAGACTGGCAGATAGGGGTGCTATATCTTTGCATGTTCACATTTCAAAGAAATGTTTCCCAAATCCTTAAGAAAGACATTCCTGAGTTTTAAAACTGGCAAAACCTTAAAGAAGATTTACATACATTACTAAGGGGCAGAGAAATAAATTTATAATTGCGAGTTTTCTAAAGTAAATTCTAAGGAATTTGTCTAAAGTTTAGTTAAGCTGAGGGGCCATCTTGGTCATTGTTAAAGAGAAGCCTAAGGAAACATGACAACTAAATTTAATAGACAGCCTGGACAGGACCCTGGAACCGAAAAGACACCTTAGGCAAAAACTAAGGAAACCCAAATAAAGTATGGACTTTAATAATAATGTGTCAGTATTGGCTCATTAATTATGACAAATATACCATAGTTGCATAAGATATTAATAACAGAGAAATAGTGTGGGGTTTATGAGAACTCTCTACCATCTTCACAATTTTTCTGTAATTCTGAGACCATTCTAAAATTCAAAGCTTATTAAAAATTAATAACTCTTCCCTGTTCTGTGCTTCTGGACTTGATTTTCTCGTTGTTTAAAGAATGCCTTTGTTTTATGGCAGCTATAACTATGGTAGCCACAGAATATAAAAGTCTGTGTTGTTCTCCATGTGGCAGGCAGTTGTATCATTACTTTACAAGTAGGGGCTCTGGCGGGGAACTTGCTCAAAGAAGGTTGGCTCTGCTGGAAGCATCATTGAGGCCTTGTTTGAAGTAAGCACTAAAAGATAAATTTCAGCCTAAGGAGAGTGTAGGTGAGTCTTGGGTTTGTTAAATACTGTGGTAAAGTATTGGCAAAGCAGAGTTTTATTATCCATACATTGCTTGCCCCTTTCACCCTTCCTAGAGGACAGACATCCAGGGCCCCACATCAAGGCTACTGCTCATGTTGATGCAAAAGCAATACCAGCTGCTTCAGCTTCAGGGAAGGCAAAGCTTAAGATTCAGGAAACTCACTGAAGACTGACCCAGAGATTCTGGAGAGATGCCACGTTGTATTATGTTGCTAGACAGTTATCTTGCTATTTAATAGTTTCCATCTGTGTGTATGTTAGGAGGAAGCTAAGAAAAACAGGACAAGCAACTGATAACTAGGCCTAAAGCCAAATAAGCTAATAGGTATTTACATAAAATGTCTCCTAAACTGGATTAGGCTAGTCTGGGTTAGGCTGGGCTGGGCAGGGCTGCCTCTGAGCTTCTGACTTAATAACCTACTAATCACCGGAAGAGTCTAACAGAGACAGACTGGCTACATGAGCTAAATTGTTCACAGCAGTTTTGTCTTGTCTTGTTTTGTCAAAGTAACAGCACATCTTTCTTTTCAGAATTTGTCATATAAGAAATACTATACACATAAACTATAATATTTTAGAAGAGTTATTGTTTAGTCATGTCTCATGGGTATCTTGCTGACAGCATAACATGAAATTTTGACACTCTTAACTGAAGGAAGCTTGGTTGATGTTAATTCCAAAGTTCTAACAACTTAAATTTTGTTAGTATCAAGACATTGTGATATATTTTCATATGATTATAGCTTAAAATGCATAAAGATATAATGCAATTTTATGAAGATAATCATATTTTGGTGGTTTTCCCATAGAATTCTGATTCTACTTGATTATAACACTTATACCATTGTATTTTTGTTTGTTTTCTCTTGTTTAGATTTAATTTTTTGCCTCTTGCTCTGAATAGACTAACCTGAAGCATCAGGACCACTGACTCATACACAAAATAACTGCTGTACAAAATCAATAATCAAAATATATCTATTAAGTTCAAACCATAAAAATGGTGTTCTAAATCAAAATTGTTCAAAATTTAATATTTCTTGAAATCTCTTTGACCTATTTCCTCCTTTTATTTCCTATTCCTTTAGACCTTCCTTTTCTACAAGTATGTTATAAAGTAAAAATATAATCTATTAATTCTAAGAATTTAAGACTACACTTAATTTACATTCTGACCTCCATTCCATATTCTTCCACATATTTAAGGGTAATTAATTATTTACTGTTCATTAAGCCCCCTTAGTGTGCAAGCAAGTGATTGATATTAATTAAAACCCACAACACCTCAGTAAGGTCTATAAGCATTTTGCAAAGATCTTTCATCAAGTTCTATCACTAAATAATAAACCACTTTATTTTATGAAGACACATACTTCCTCAAAAAACAGAAGCCATACAATAAATAGTTTTATAAGGATGTAAGAAAAATAAATCTCATTGAAATAGAATTGAATTATTATGGTATGTGTCATATGTAGAATTTATAATTCCAGGAATATTTTTAAATTGTTTGGAGATCCCAGTACCCAATGTTCACATTTCAAGTTTTCCATCTTTCTTGGAAATCATCATTCTGAACAATACTATCAGCTTCCTTGTCAGAAGGAAATTGGGCAAAGTGAATTTATATGACAGACTAGAATCAGTGTGGTATGCATACCTGCTCTGCTCACCTTGTTTGTTGAATTTCTTCACTTTCACCAAGTGCCTACTCATCCACCACTGGCAGAGAAATCACAATGGAAAAACTAACATAGAAAGAATTCTTGACTGTTCAAAATGCTGCAACCCATACTTAAGATAGACAGATATGAAAGGTATATGATCTGTCAGAATCAACAGCCACTCTCCTTCCCAATTTCCTATCCTAGTAGATATATATTAATGGAAGAAGGAGAAAAATGTCATGGGACTATGCAGGAAGAACCTGACAGGCCCACCAGGAAAAAGTAGGGGTTGTGGGGCCAGCAGGGGGCTGAATCCTCAGGTAAGTTTGAGGAATCCAGAGTACAGAGAACCAAATTCCTCCTTTCCATCTTAATCTCTGACAGGATGGCAATCTTCTCCGAGTCCCCCCGCATGCATGGAAAGTAAGAGAGTGTGGCTTAGAGATTAATCATACCCCTGCCACATGACCAGAAATGGCAGGGTAGTGACACTGAGGACTGGCAAAAGCAAAAGTTTCATAGTTAGGACAAAGGGACATTGTAGTGGAACTTGGAGTAGACTGTCAGTGTTAGTACCAGGCAGAGGTACAGGGCTCCTGTGCAAACCACTAGAAAGAAAAAAAAACAAGATAAGATGTTAAATATTCCAGTACATGACCAAAACTGGCAAAGGAAACCTACAAACCAGATGCACTGTCCTTACCCACCAACACAGCTTTGCAGGGCAGGATGTGTGGGGTTCAGAGTTACATTAGGGGAAGAGAAAAACAGAGGGAGAATTTCTAATTGTCTGAGTTAAAATTACTAAGACAAATTTTTAAATGCTGGAATCTCCTCAGGAGATCATAGATCAATGAAGTGTTCTTCCATCAAGCAGAATAAGAACTTCCAGCAGAATTAAGTTCAGGCATAGGAAAACAAAAACTTCATAATTTGCACATGAGCATATACTGTGAAAATTGTAGCCCAGTGCTTATATGATGAAAATGAATTTTATTTATTAGAAAAGCAAAATATTTTAACCATTTCAAAGCTGTCTTGCTCACTCTATATACTATTTTATTTGCTTCTTCTGACAACATGGCAAGATAATTAAGGAAGAAAGTATTAAACTGTACCCCAGAGTATAATGTGGAGTTAACAAGTGATTTCCCAAAGGTCAGTCTGTTAATCAGTGGGGCGAGACAGACCTAGAACCTTGATCTTTGACCACAAGTCTAGTTCTTTACCAAAATGTCACCTGCATTTGAAAGTTTTAAAAATCACTGGGCTAGATTGTAAAATGAATTGAGACATATGCCATCCCTAGAGGTAAATTATGCTTCTGACCAACTCCAAGGGGACATGTCCTGGACACAGCTGTTCCAGGGCAGGCTGGATCTGATAAATCACTGCCCAACTAGGCATTTAGATCCACTCATTCATAGACAGGCCCATGAACAGATGTAATATTTTACTCCTCTCGGTTTCCAAGGACAAAGGAGTGCACAGAAGAATTAATCAAACAAACCCACAATGAATTATTCATTTTGAATAATATATTGTACACATATTAATAGAAAAGAATTAGCAAAAATTGCATGTTGCAACAATATTAAACACCTGACCTCTACAAACTCTAGTTTTAGGTAGAAAGCTGACAAAATTATCAAAAATTATCTACAATTTCTGCCACTCAGAAGCTCAGCAATTTCTCAATTGTTTGAGAGTCAATGGCTCTACATGTCCAATTTTCAGAGTGAACTCAAGTTGTATAAAGGTACAGTTCATTCCATCAGCCCAAAGATCAACTCTCTGTCTTCCCAAGTAGAAGAGTAAAAGGAATTTTTTTTCAGAGAATTAATTAAAAAATTACACTTCAAGAAACTACTTGGCCGGGCATGGTGGCTCACGCCTGTAATCCTAACACTCTGGGAGGCTGAGGTGGGCGAATCGCTCAAGGTCAGGAGTTTGAAACCAGCCTGAGCAAGAGCAAGACTCTGTCTCCATTAAAAATAGAAAGAAATTAATTGGCCAACTAAAAATATATAGAAAAAATTAGCCGGGCATGGTGGCGCATACCTGAGGTCCCAGCTACTTGGGAGGCTGAGGCAGAAGGATTGCTGGAGCCCAGGAGTTTGAGGTTGCTGTGAGCTAGGCTGACACCACAGCACTCACTCTAGCCTGGGCAACAAAGTGAGACTCTGTCTCAAAAAAAAAAAAAAAAAATAGAAACTACTCAACCTAAGAACAAGGAAACTCTGTATAATCATAAAAACTCATTCAGAATGCCTCCAAAGAAAGTAACCAGTTTTGTCAAAGTAGCTTGAAAATCCTGTTATAAGAGCTGGGGACTCCTTGAACAAAAGAAAATTGTAGAATCCAAGAAAGCTTGCTGTCCCAGAACCTTAAAGTCCTATTGGTTAAGTTTCTCTTCCCTGGGTGGTCTTAAAGAGCACAGGCAACCTTTGACTCTTAACTCTCTTGTATCTGTGCTTCTTTATCAAACCAAGCCCTCCCTTCACTTTTACTGATATCCTTTTTTATATATATATTGTAATGCATTCATTCATGTTACAATCAAATTTTACAGCCTTGGTAATTCTTTATGCATGTTACAGTCTATCCAGCATTACTTTTCAAAATAAACTCTCAGAGAGCAATAGTGTTTTTCTTACTTCTAACATCTGAGAAGCACCTCAGTGAAACCCCATTCATTGACCATAGCACTAAAATACCAATCAGAATTCTGGGTCCCAGGAGTAAGAGACCATTGTGTACATGAAGAAAGAAGAGGATGATAAAAAATGGTAATAATAAAAATGAGGATAATAATATTAATAATAGCAATTGCACAGCACAGCAATAGCACTACACAGAGTTAGTTCTTAATAATTGACTAAAAGTATACATATATCTCATTTAAGAGAAATAAAATATAGCTGTAAATCTAAGAACTACTTAGAACAGTCAGGTGGCTCATAATAGCACATGCTGATGAATGAGAGAAAACAGCTGAAGACCTGGCCTTGCAACACATTAAATAGCACCTAACAATCAGTTTAGCTTAGTTGTCCTTGTGACGCTGCAAAGGGAAAGCACTAAGTCTAAAAGATCTAGCCTAGGCCGGGCGTGGTGGCTCACACCTGTAATCCTAGCACTCTGGGAGGCCGAGGCAGGCAGATTGCTCGAGGTCAGGAGTTCAAAACCAGCCTGAGCAAGAGCGAGACCCCCGTCTCCACTAAAAATAGAAATTAATTGGCTAACTAATATATATATATAGAAAAAATTAGCCAGGCATGGTGGCGCGTGCCTATAATCCCAGCTACTCGGGAAGCTGAGGCAGTAGGATTGCTTGAGGCCAGGAGTTTGAGGTTGCTGTGAGCGAGGCTAACGCCACGGCACTCATTCTAGCCTGGGCAACAAAGTGAGACTCTGTCTCAAAAAAAAAAAAAAAAAAAAAAAAAAAAAAAAAGATCTAGCCTACATTCATCTAACATTCATCTAAGGCACAAAACAGGGTAACCAGCGATGTGCACTTTCCAGTTACGGTTTAGACAAATTGAGTGCACAAGCATTCCAAGTAAAAGGAATGAGTTCACTCAACAATGGGCAGAGTGTAGTAAGTCCATAGCAAAATGACATGGAAGTACATAAGTTTGAAATGGTTTTTTCTGCAGGTAGCAAACTAAGCTAAACTCGTTGTGGTTTCCTTTATTACTTATTTAACTAACAGACCAGAATTAGGCAATCTGAGGAATCAAGCACTCAGTAACATCAGCAGGAACCCAGGCTCCTTTTGTCTTTCTCATATTGGCTTGAGATCCCATGCTACCCCGTCCTGCCACAACATGATGTTCCTGGCTTCAAATATATTAGAGTTCCAAGTGGAAGGAAGGGATGGGCAGAGGACTTTTTCTTTATAATTCAGGAATGAAATTCCCTCAACAGAGTTTCTGTTTGTCTCATTGGTCAGAACGAGGTCACATGCCAACTTCAGAACAATAATTCCCAAAGGGGAATGAAATTACCACAACCGATTTAAATTGAACATTATTCATCCCCTAGAGAAGGAAGACATAGAAGAGTTGAGATAGGGATTGAAAAATGAAAAGATGTAGAGAAAATTCCTTCCTCTTTTCTTAGGACTGAAATTTTGAAATAGACTTTAGTGTACTCACCCCTCTTATTACGTCCCTTCCCCCCAGTCCGCACGCTCTGTTCTCTGTGAGTGTGGGACGGATGTTTACTTCAGCCCTCAGAAAAATCCACATTTGCAAGAAGTGGTCACAGTCCGGATAAATTTTGAAAGCAGAGTGCTTACTGAAAGATCTCGGGTGTCAACAAAAAAGGAGAGTTGAGAATAAGCCCAAATTTAAGACCTGGACAACAAGAAAGCCAACAACCAGTATGGGAAAAATTTGATAAATAAACATTCATTTCCCTTTCAACATCTAGACTCACGAAGCCATGAAGGTTGGTTTGTTTAATTATTTTTTCTTTATTAAAGCTCACAAGGCACCAGCCATTTGAGGTCTGAACTAAGAGCAAGGAAGGTAATGATCATTTGTAAGGATTATTGAATGTTTATAAGCCAGAAAGCTGGAGAAAAGAAAAAAATCATTGAGGCAAGGTCCTGAAATTGATGAATAAGGAAAATAGTGATTAAAAATATTTCAAACATAATGGCAATTAGTAATCAAAAATAGAAAAAAAAATGATAAATACACTTTAACTTTTTATAGTCATAATGTTGTGCCTTCAATTCTGTCTCCATTACATCAGTTATTTCTCCAAATTAAATCTAAGAAAAGGGAAAATAACATTTCTTAAGACTTTAATCTAATCTTGAAAAATTGAGACTGTTTCCCCACTATTGTTCATTTCAAATATCCTAATTTAATAAAATTTAGGAAAGTTGGATTCTGAAGTCCATAGGGGAACAAGAGAGAAATAATACCCTTTTAGTCTTTCTCAATTTTCCAGAAATCATGCTGTACCCATTACTTAAGAATCTCTGAATGAATAGTACCAAAAAGTGACTCCATAAAATCAGTAAAACAAACAATGCTTAATACCTGTCAGAGACACCATTGATATATGAATATATTACCATTTGATGAAGTTTCAGCTGCCAGCTACTGAGATGACCAAGATAAATAGCTAGCATCATCTTAATCTTCAAAAGGTACTTGTTCCTACTGTCATGAAAAATTTCTTCTCTCATGTGATGGAGTTTACCCTGTAAATTAAATCTCTCCAGTAATGGAAGAAATAACCCATGACACTGGTGAGGGAAATTAAATTAGAGTCACTAATAGCAGGTCAGCACCGTCTGAGCAGAGGTAATGGAAGTGACCACATGAATGATAAGCAGGTCTTCGAGAGGCTGTGGCAAGTGTCTCCCGGAGAGTGTGACAAGCATTCATCGAGATGGCAAGCAATTCGCAGTCAAGTCACTAACATGTTTATAGCACGGCTCACACCCCACTCCCCCATCTATGCCAAAGCATGTCAACCTTTCTGAAGAGGATGTTCTAATTCCCTCATGAAGGCCATTAGGAAAAGTTAAAAATGAGGCTCCCCGTTTTCTAGGTAAATCAATTTCTCATCGCCTGGAAACCTTTCTGGCCAGAGCAAATGACCTTTGGAGACAAGAAGAATCCCAGAACTATACGTATAATACCTTTATTTTTTAAAGTGTTAGAAGGAAACAAAAGGAAAATTGTTCTACAGTTCAATGGTCAGAGGGTAGCTAAAACAAATGGAGTTATTTTAACTTTGTTGTTAAGGGCTGGGGAGCACAGCAATGCCAATGACAAAATAACCTATTATGTGGGGAAGTTAAAATGGTACCTTGCGCTTTATAGGTAGCCCTTCTGAACCTCAGCTGTGATTTACTTTCTAATGCCCAAACGGGAGCACTGAACTTTTGATATAAACATAATAACCAAGTAAATAACACAGCTGCTGAAAATGGGGATAAGAGCAGGAAGGGGGTTGGGTGGAAGAGAAGAGAGCTGTGAAGAGTGACTCCTAGTCACCACTGAGGGTCGGATGGCTGCAACTTAACCTATTCTATTAAAAGAGTCTTTACTTCCATCTCAGATT
Source organism: Microcebus murinus (assembly GCF_040939455.1). Lineage (NCBI taxonomy): Eukaryota > Metazoa > Chordata > Mammalia > Primates > Cheirogaleidae > Microcebus > Microcebus murinus. The sequence continues at coordinate 43,978,165 of NC_134108.1, read as the reverse complement.
ATAAATGATAGGATCATGTAAAATGACCATTTTTAAATAGGGAAATGTCTACATTGCCCCACATAATGTTTTGGGTATTAACCGACTAAAATGTGCACTTAAATTACTGTGTATCTGAGATGATAATGTTATATTTCTTATCATACAATACTTTTCCTAAGTGTAACGTGCCTAGAGCCACTGTTTTGCAAAGAAAAATGATCTTTGCATGCTCTCCATTTTGTTTGCTTTAATTGATAGTAAATAGGCAATGTTGGTTGTAATATTCAGTATTTTTTATTATTTGCATTAAAAATAGAAAGTAAAAAAGGAACAAGGGTAAAATGTCATTTATCCTAAGTTAATTTTCTACTTTTAAAGTAGAAGTTTGTTTCTTGGTATATAAATAAATATAAAATTATCTTTCATTTTATTTCTGACAGGTCAATCTTTGCACAGTTAACCGAGAAAAGAATCCAAAATATTGGATTCTGATAATATTATGCTTCACAGGTATATAAAGTCAAGTCAAAACCATAGCACCTGAATCAGAGAAAATAAAATAAATGGAAAATAGAAATAATGTTTAATAGAATAAAAAGTTAATAGAATAGCATTTTGGAAAACACATGGCCTGCCCATTCCTTGAGTTTAATAAAGCAGGAAAGATGAGCTTCAGGGAGCATGATGAATTAATGGCTAAGGAAAATAATGGGCAATGAGTTCTGAGTCTCACCCTCTAGTTAACTTACCATGTTACTACATTGGGTCAATTTATTTGCTTCTCTAAGTCTGTTTTCTCATCTGTAAACTAAAATTATAAAAAATAAAAAGGTTATTAAATTTGTCTAGAAATAGAATTTTATATGAGTTTTATTTGGTATATTGACTAAAAGTCATTAATTTCATAACTAGCACTATTATTAGTAATAAACAGAGTGGAGCTGTGAATTTAAGTTCTGTGAAATATAAATGGGCCCATATTTAGTTCCAAACATGCACACAATAATTAAATATTCCCCCAAATCTAACTGACTGGTTGTTATGCTTAACCAAATGAAGGAAAAAAATTCCCATTTAGCAAAGGATAACATTATTTCTTTGAATTATTCATTTTCAATTACTGTTCTATTTTTACCAAAATGAAATACTGAAAAATGGGGGTCTTTCGGATCTTAGTAGCAGTGTTCTTAGAATAGCATGCCTCACCTTTCATATGGTAAAAAATACCTCTAAGTCTAAATTATGTGGTCAAAATTCCTCAGAAACTTAGTGAAGAATATAAAATTGAAGAAAATAAATCATTCTCCTTCTTTTCATATTTATTTATTTATTTTTACTTTGTTTATAGATACTTCTTCTTTCAAATTAACTGAGGAAAACTGGTCCTAACCAAATCAGTTTTAAAATTAAATGAAAAAGTCTTATTTTTTATCTGTTATAAAATAAAAAGAAAGACCTATTTTCACTCTCAGAAATGTCCACTCAATTTTGTGACATAGCAAATTTTTGACAATATGTTAGAAAGAAGAAAAATTACTATTCAAAATGTTAATTTTAAATTTCCTTTTAAATTAATTTTAACCTTTAGTTTTGTTTTTAATAATCTATACAATATAAATATATAATTCTTATACATACTTGGCTATCCACACACATATCATTGGCTATGATAATATGGTTAGGTTATGGATAATTTTCTTTCCTGGGCAATTTTTTTGTATATAATTTTTTCTACTATAAATTTATATAGTATTTATAATCAGAAAATTTTATTTTTATTCCTGAAGATGTGCTACTATATTCTAATAATACTTTTTGGGGTTTTTTTTGAGACAGAGTTTCTCTTTGTTGCCCAGGCTAGAGTGAGTGCCGTGGCATCAGCCTAGCTTTAGCTCACAGCAACCTCACACTCCTGGGCTCAGGCAATCCTCCTGCCTCAGCCTCCCGAGTAGCTGGGACTACAGGCATGCGCCACCATGCCCGGCTAATTTTTTCTATATATATTAGTTGGCCAATTAATTTCTTTCTATTTATAGTAGAGACAGGGTCTCTCTCTTGCTCAGGCTGGTTTTGAACTCCTGACCTCGAGCAATCTGCCCGCCTCGGCCTCCCATAGTGCTAGGATTACAGGCGTCAGCCACCGCGCCCGGCCTCTAATAATACTTTCATATTGATAATTTTTACCAGATAATTTTAAGTAAAAGAATTTATCAAGTTAATACCATTTAACATAAAAATGTGCCAATTCTGCAAAACATACAAAATTTGTAACATTACTTTATAGTTAAGTACCTCAAATTTTAGTTAACCTTTGTTTTAATCCACCAACTGTCCAACATTTTATGCCAAAAAATATACAATCTTTTTGTGAAATTAAGATAGGATAGGTAAAACAATTTGATATTTCCCCCATGTGACTTAGGTATTAATATACTGGCTATCAGCTAGAGCTAATTGACAGATTTGGCAATTCAACATCACAGGGCCCATGCAGAAAATGTAAATGAGTAAAGCAAGAAGAAGAGCAAGTATTGAACAACAGGGAGTGCAGAAGAGTGGAGCAGAAACTACTCTGTTCAGCAGATTGTTGCCACACAGCAAAGAGGGATCACTGACAGACAAATAGTTTTTGAGAGAAGACAAAAATTAGGACTTTCCTTTGAGATCTACAGATTTTAAAAACATTGTATTAACCAAGCAAAAACAATTGTGCTGACCAAATATAATTTGTGGACTACCAGCTTGCAGTCTTTGGACTGAATTGTCCTAATGAGTGCTAGATTTGAGTATTTCAAAGATACTTTATTCCTGAGCATTTACACTTGTTGCCATATCAGTTGGTTGCCCCTCAGATTTTCACAAAATCTATCTTCTACTCCATAAAAACTAATTGTTCATATGGTCAATTTATAGTTATAAATTATTTGTTTAGTTATTACAGTTATAAATACTTTGATATTTGTTAGAATCACTGTTATTTACTGAGAATCAAGATTAATTTCACAAATCAGGAAGAATAAATAAATCTCTGAGAGAATCTTTTTCAATGACTTCAAAAGAGGTAAAAATTTCTAAAATAATTTGTTTAATCTAATTAAATCTTACCAATATTGGCTTCTTTTATCCTAGTCATTTAAAATAGATGTTTATCATTAACTGGTTTTATTACTTATTTATTTATATGTTTGAAATACTACAGGTAATGAATTAACATGGTACTCTTATAAGTCTCATGGCCTAACCTTTTATACATACATAGGTCTATGTAATACATCATTAAGGAAAAGACCATCATCTTAAAGCCTTATAAATAGGGATCTCTATGTCATATGAAACAGTCCATCAATCTGGCAATTCCTTTTGTTAGTTAAATGTTTAATCTTAGTCTTTTCTCTGACTTAGTTGAAATATACTGTAATATTATTAGGGTTCACCAGAGAAACAAAAACCAATAGGATATATTTAGACATATAGAAAGAGATTTATTATAAGGGATTGGCTCACACAATTATGGATCCTTAGAAGTCCCAGGATCTGCTGTCTGCAAGCTGGAGACCCAGGAAAGGCCTGAGAACCAGGAGCTCTGATGTCCAAGAGCAGAAGATTGATGTCCTAGCTCAAGGAAAAGAGCACATTTACCCCTGTTCTTCCTTTTTGTTCTATTCTCTCCCTCAGTGCAATGGATGACACCCACCCGAATTGGTAAGGGTGATCTTCTTAATTCAGTCTACTGAATCAAGTCTTAATCTCTTCCAAAAACACACTCATAGACACACCCTTAAATAATGTTTTACCAGCTATCTTGGTATCCTTTCATCCATTCAAGTTGACATATACAAGTAACCTTCATGTAACTAATTTGCTGCCAATCAAAAAAAAAAAAAAAGTGATGCCAGTTTACGGATATAGACTTAGCCTCAAGATCCCGACAAAATTAGCAAATTGAATCTTCTTGAATATTTAGCCTTCACTACTCTATTAACATCAATTCAACACATTTTTATACAGTAGCTATGATGAGCTAGCCCATGTTCCAAAAGCAAGGGATAAGGTGAAGGACTCGATCTTATGATTCTGGCATAAGGAAGACAATAAAAATAAACAAGAGAGAGACATGAGAACATGTCAGAAGACAAGAACATGTCATCAGCACAAGGATGAAAAAGTAATGGAGCATGATGTCGTTGCCTTAAAAGAATGAAGAAAGAAAGAAAGAAAGAAAGAAAGAAAGAAAGAAAGAAAGAAAGAAAGAAAGAAAGAAAGAAAGAAAGAAAGAGGGAAATGGAAAGGACCAAAACCAAGCCCTGGGTCACTCCAGCCTCAGACGTCAGGGAGGAGGAGCCAACAAAGAGTCTGAGAAAGGGCGTCCAAGGACATGGACAAAAAATCAAAAACCAAGGGAAGAAAAAGTTTCCAGAAGAAGGAGTGGTTAACTCTGTTGGATGTGGCTCAGATCAACTAAGATAAGTACAGAGAAATTGGCCACTAAATTTGGCAACATTGTGATCAGACACAGGTGAACACCTATTTTAACAAATTTTACTCGGACAATAGCAGAAAATAGAGCAGTTAACAGCAGAAGAAAAAGAGTTGTTTGTTTTTTAATATATGACATGCTGAGGTTACCTGGTGACCAAGATGCCCTAATGTTCTCAGCTTGACTAAATTCTAAACAGGCATCTTCCTGACTTTGGGCTCCTGACCTCCCTTTTCTGAAAGCATTTACTTTGAAAGCTTTTAATTATAAATTCTTTCTCTGCCTGTTTGAAATGCAAGTCTTTTTAAAGGCCTCTTGCCAGTTTCGCAACCCAGGGATGTCTTCCTAAAGGGCCCAGAGCCATCTCTTTAAAATGTAATCATTAAGGAAAATAGCACCCTGTCTCCCAGTTTCTATGGGAGAGAAATAGTTTAACTTTGTGGGCCCCTTGCTCGAAGTTGCAAAACCACCTCTTGGCATAAAGATATAGAAGTTTATTAGCAAACACAGGTGGCCTATAACCCTCCCCTAACATATTCCAGTATTTTCCACTAGCTCACCCAATCCTTTAAAAGCCTGCAGCTTTTTATTTTGGTGGTGCTGACTTCTGAACTCCTTTCCCTATTGCAATAGCCTTGAATAAAATCTTCCTCACCTGTTTAACTTTTTCCAGCACAATTTTTTCTTTAATACTGATTAGCCCTCCAGATTTATTCTTCGTGTCCTCCAGCTACTTGCTCTCTCACTTTCCCTCTTCCTTAAATTCTGCCAGTGGGGAACACAGGCAGGAAGTCCCAGAGGCCAGGGGGAGAGAGAAGTGGATTTTTATCTCCCTACCTCAATCCCTCACTATAAGGTCACAGAAGGTAGGCTATGCACCTCCCTTCAACCAGAGGGCAGGACTTCTTTCAGGAGCTTTCTTCTCCACACAGTTCTTTCTAACTGCAGCAGGTAATTACTTATTCCCCTCACCCTTCAGGCTTAGGAGGGTAAAAAATAAAGGAGAGCAGGGAGGTAGAAGAGCCTTCTTTCCCTGGCACTTCACTGCCTTGCATGGTGCCCTACCACATCCTATCCACCTTGTGTAAACAATCCCTTTAGTAAACTTTTTCCAAATTAGCCAATTTAAATGTGCCACCTTCTTCCTACAAAAATGCTGATACATAAGCCAACACAAACAATCTAGTGATTCATGATGTTAAATAACTAAAGGATAATTATAGGAGCAAAGTCCTTGAGAAGATGACATAGAGCAGGATGCAGAACACAAATAGAAGGATGGACCTTTGATGGGAGCATTTTATTAAAAGAAAATGTAGAAATTAAAGGTTCAGATACAGATTGGCTGGTAAATCTGGTGGTGAGAAGATGAGGAAGTTCAATTCTGATTGCTTCCATTTTCTCACATTTGTGAGAAGCAAAATGATAGACTGGTAGGTAGGAGTATAAGACTTTTGAAGGGAGATGCAATGTAGAATTTGTCAGGCAAGCAAACTACAAATGCAGGTGAGTGTTCAATGTCCTTTGAGATTTACATTCATGATTTTAGAAGAAGCTCAATCAGCAGGATTGGTAGTTCTTTCTCCTAGACACAGATTAGACAAATTGTGAGTTTAACCAGGGTCAGAGTTTGACTAAACTAGTCTGATAGTAGGAAAGAGAGACAGAAGAGTTAAGTGGTTTCCAAAGGATTGAAAGCAATAATATACCATAGAATCTGACATAGAATCTGACAGAGAGAAGTAAGGACCTGATATCATATTAAGATATTATATAAAAGTATAAATACTTATAATAGGATAGAAAAAGAAATAATAAAAGTGTACCCAACAACACAAATATTTAATATAGATTTTCTTTTGTAAGAACAAAAAACCCAAGTTTTAATTTTATCTTCTAATATGGGAAAGCAGGGTATAAAAGCAGATGACCCCATATGTACTTATTGATCATTTGTGTTTGACCAGAAATGTGCTAAGTAGCAAAGCAAGGTATAAACCACAAAAAGAAAAGAAAAAGAATGTGAAGTTCAGTTTTCAGATTCCATTCAGCTCCAAAGAAACAAAGATGAATGAATAGGCCTGAAGCTACCAAAGATGCAGCGTCCCAGAAAGGTCAACAAGAACACCCAGAAGCCTGATTATAGCATGAATGCTTGTGCCTCTGGACAAAGGGCTGGATGGAGGCATGAGGATATGCTAAGGCATTCTTATACCTTAAAAACACATGCCTTAACAAAAAATGTAAAAATATATTTTTAATGTGTGTGTATATATAATTTAATGTATACAGATATATTTATTGGATATATATATATATATATATATATATATTTCCATGTATACATGGATGTATATATGTGTATACATATAAGTTGACCCTTGAACAATGCAAGGGTTAGAGGTACTGGCCCCCTGTGTAGTCAGAAATCCATGTAAAACATTTGACTCCCCCAAAGTTTGACTACTAATAGCTTACTGTTGACCAGAATACTTACTGAAAACAAACAGTGATTAACATATATTTTCTATATTATGTGAATTATATATACTGTATTCTTACAATAAAGTAAGTTAGAGAAAAGAAACTATTATTAAGAAATAATAAAGAAGAGAAAATATATTTACTATTCATTAAATGGAAGTGAATCTTTATAAAGATCTTCATCATTAAATTATCTTCACATTGAATAGGCTGAGGAGGAGGAAGAGAAGGGGTTGGTCTTATTGTCTCAGGGATGACAGAGGCAAAGAAAATGCACTTAGTAGTTGACCTACACAGTCTAAACCCATGATGATCAAGGGGTCAACTGTATATATGTGTACAAACACATAAACATATACAACAATAAAACAAAATAAAGAACCACTAGAATCAGGACTTGGAGATTTTTTTGTTTCAGCCCAGACAAAACAGTGTTCAGTATTCAGTGTTTGGATATAGTAAAACAGCAAAATGCTTAAAGTAGTGAATAGTAAAACAGCAAAAGGCTTAAAGTAGTGAACTTCAACTCACTTCTACCAGTTCAATATAATGTCAGATCAACATCCTTGTATTCTCAAGGCTTCAATTTCCTCATCTATAAAATAAAGAACTGGATTAGATTTTATGTTAATTTGCTTCCATTCTAAATGCTTTAATTCTAAGTAAATTTGTATGAATAAATGAATGGAGAAAATCCAAAGGTAATAACCAACAGCTGCTCCAGATGAGAAGAAATCAGTGAAAGAATTCTAGATGTATGAAGAATCAAAGCAAAAGGGCATCCCCAAAAGGGAACATCAGATCTCTAGCAATGAATAACAACCAAAATCAGAATATTAAAATAACAGATGAAAAATTTTGAGCATGGATTGTAAGGAAGCTCAATAAAATGCAAATAAAATGGAAACCCAACACAAAGAAACCACAAAAATATGCAAGAAATGATTAAAAATCACTGAAGAAATAGAAATATTAAAGGAATATCAAATAGAATTTCTAGAACTGAAAAATTTATTCAAGGAATTACATAAAACAATGGAAAGCCTTAAGAATAGGTTAGATCAAGCCAAAGAAAGAATCTCAGAGCTCGAAGACAACACCTTTCAATTCAACACATCAGTTGTAGAGACCGAGAAATAAGAAAAGAGCAAAGCCTACAAGAAATACGGGATTATGTAAAGAGGCATAATATAAGAGTCATAGGCATCTCTGAGGGTGAGGAAGAAAATACACAAGGATTGGATAATCTATTGAAGGAATAACTGAGGAAAATTTCCTTGGCCTTGCTAGAAATCTAGATATCTAGGTACAAGAAGGTCACAGGACTCCTGGGAAGTTCATTGCAAAGAGGGAAACACCACAACACATAGTCAATAGACTGGCCAAAATAAACCTGAAGGAGGCCTTCCTACGAGCCATAAGGTGAAAACACCAGGTAACTTACAAAGGAAAACTCAACAGACTAACTACAAAGCTTTCAACTGAGACCTTACAAGTCAGAAGGCACTGGGGCCCCATGCTCAGTCTTCTCAAACAGAATACTGCCCAGCCTAAAATTTTGTATATTGCAAAACTAACCTTCATATATGAGAGGGAAATAAAGTCTTTCTCAGACAAGCAAACACTGAGGGAATTTGTCAAAGCAAGATCTGCCCTGCAGGAAGTACTCATAACTACATTACACATAGATCAGCACAATAGACACTCACCAGTGTAAAATCATCCACAAACTAATGGTCAAAGGCCAGATATCACATTGGCTCAAAAGATAAATCAAAGAAATGAAGTTCTATTCAACAGGATGAACAGAAATCCACTCCACTTATCAATTCTTTCAATAAATGTAAATGCCTTGAACTGCTCACTAAAAAGACATAGGCTGGCCAAATTGATAAATATACACAAGCCAAGTATCTGCTGTCTCCAGGAAACACATCTAACCCACAAGGATTCATTCAGACTCAAGGTGAAGGAATGGAAAACAGTACTCCATGCAAATAGAAACCAAAAGAAAGCTGGTGTAGCAGTTCTCATGTCCAATAACTTAGTCTTCAAATAAAAAAAAAATAATGAAAAACAAAGATGGTCATTATAAAATGGTAAAAGGAACAATTCAATAAGAAAACATAATAATTCTACACATTTATGTACCCAACACAGATGCACCTAGATTCATAAAGCAAATTCTACTTCATCTAAACAAAAATCATAAGCAACAGCAATAGTTGGGGACTTTAACACACTACTGACAGAATAGGACAGATCCTTCAAACAGAAAATAAACAAAGAAAGAGTGGACTTAAACAGAACTCTAGAACAAATGGGCCTAGCAGACATTTACAGAACTTTCTACCCAAAAACCATGGAATATACATTATTCTCATCAGTTCATGGGGCATTCTCTAAGATTGGCCACATCCTAGGCCACAAAATATGTCTTAACAAATTTTAAATAATAGAAATTATACCATGTATCTTCTCAGGCCACAGTGGTATAAAATTAGAAATCAATTCCAACAGAAACTCTCATCTCTACACAAAGCCATGGAAACTAAACAACCTTCTGCTGAATGATTATTGGGTCAGGGAGGAAATCAAGATGGAAATTAAAAACATTCTTTGAACTAAATGATAAAGGACACACAAGTTATCAACTCTGTGGGACACAGCTAAAGCAGTCCTTAGATGAAAATTTATTTCCATAAATGCCTACATCCAAAAAACAGAAAGATCACAAATCAATAATCTAATGAACTCACTCAAAGAACTGGAAAAGGAAGAGCAAACCAATCCCAAACCCAGCAGAAGAAAAAAAAAAAAAAAGAAAACAAGATGAGAGCAGAACTAAGAGAAATTAATAATAAAAGTAAATATACGAAAGATTAATGAAAGAAAAGCCAGTTCTTTGAAAAGATAAACAAAACTGACATATTTCTCACTATATTAACCAGAAGTAGAAAAGAAAGGACTTTAATAAACTCAATGAGAAATGAAAAAGGAGAAATTATAATTGATACCACAGAACTACAAAATATCATCTCTGAATACTATAAAAATTCCTATGCACATAAACTTGAAAACATGGAGGAAATGAACAAATTCTTAGAAACACACATCTCCTTGGCTTAATGAGGAAAAAATAGAACCCCTGAACAGACCAATATGACGTACCAAAATTGAAGAAGTAATAAAAAAAACCTTCCTAAAAAACAAAGTCCTGGACCAAAGGGTTTCACACCAAAATTTTACCAGACCTACAAAGAAGAACTGGTGCCTATCCTGCAGAAATTATAACACAATATTGAAAAGAAAGGAATCCGCTCCAACATGTTCTATGAAACCAACATCATCCTGATACCAAAGCCAGAAAAAGACTCAACAAAAAGAGAAAAGTACAGGCCAATATCCCTTATGAATATAGACACAAACATTCTCAATAATATCCTGGCAATTCGAATTCACCTACTCATCAAAAAAAAAAAAAAAATCCATCACTACCAAATGGCCTTCATCCCAGAGATGAATGAATTTGTGTATGTATCAACATACACAAATCTATAAATGTAATTCACCACATAAACAAAAGTAAAAACAAAGACCATATAATCTTCTCAATAGACACACAAAAAGCATTAGACAAAATTCAGTACCCTTTTATGATAAGAAGGCTTAACACAATAGTCATAGACAGGACTTACCTCAAAACAATAAAAACCTATACGGCAAATGCACAGTTAACATCATACTTAATGGTGAAAAATTGAAAGCATTTCCACTTAGAAGTGGAACCAGACAAACTAACCTAACCCATTCTTGGTGTTTTATGTTCTCTTTTTTTGTTTGTTTGTTTTGTTTGTTTTTTAGCTATTTATTATGTCTATTCAGGTCAAGCCTCAATTGCAGTCCATTTGAACTTCCTCCTCCAAACTTCTCCTCCTCAAATCTAGTCCCCTCTCCAGGCTTCAGTTGACTACCCACTCAGGAAATTTAAGCAGACTCAGTCACAAAGATCCTATTAGGAGAAGTTTATCCACTATCTCAATTAAAACTTAGCAACCCCTTTCTCCTTAGGTTAGGATAGGATGACGTTGTTCCACAATCCTGGATAGCTGAAAGAATTGTTTGTTATAGCTAAAAATGCAAGTGTGTTTAAATGCTAACTGTGATCATCTCTATTGCCAGCAACTGAGTCCTGAAATCACAAATTGATTAAGAAATTTTATTTGGCATACAATAGATACTATCTGAGAGGAAGCCTTCTGTGATCTGTTGAGCCAATAACTTTTATTTCTCCTATAGCTTTTAGTTCACTCATGTTAGACCTAATTAAAGTACTTCCATAAAAATAAGGTGACACAATTAGACTGGATAGATAAGAAAATAGCTGATTATGAAGGACCTCATAAGTCAAGTAAAGAGTTTAGATATTCCTGATGATTAATGGGAACATAGTGTTATGGTTTATATAAAGGAAATAAGATGATCAGATTTTCATTTCAAAAAATCTCATTGACTCCTCAATTTTGCATGCCATCTGCATTCATAGATGCAACTTTGTACCTATAGATTTTCAGCTTTGAATCTCTCTAAGGAGGCCACAGATATCATTGTCATTCTCCTTATCTTCCTTCCCTATCACTCCTCCTTATACAGTTAGCACTTAGCATTCAGGGAGCATGATTTACTGATTATTCCCTCATTCCTTAAAAATCACAATATACTCAATATAACATATAGCACCAAAGAGAGGAAGAATCAGAAAATATGCCTCTCTACAATCATTTAAATTCTTACTGGACATAAAAGATATTTATTATTCTACCAGAGGACCAATAGTATCCTATAAGATAAAGAAGAATAGAGAAAGATTACAAAAAATGAATAAGACTATCATGGGAGTTTCAACTAGAATCTAGAATCAACAAATCTCTCATGTCCCTTTTCCATATCCTAATATGTATCTTCAGATCCATTCAAAGCTCATAAATACATATTTATGCTCGTGTTTAAACTATATGCATATCAGATCAAAGAGATTCTTTCAGAATATAAGCAAGAGAACAAAGGTTATGACTTTGACAGAAAATTCATCACCTCTCCATTTTGCCCTTAGGCCATGGCACCAAGGTCTTAGAGCATTAGGTTAGGACTATTTACTCATTTATAATGGAAAGTTAGCAGCATTAGCTGAAAGGATAGACAGAGAAGGAAATAGAGCGGAATGATGGCTAAAGCCTTGGGGGATGAATATTCACAATGAGCAAATGGGAAGAAGAAAAAAAGCCATTTTTTTATTTCAGCATATTATGGTGATATAAATGTTTAGGTTACGTATATTGCTCTTTCCCCTCTCCCCCCCCTACCAGAGTCAGAGCTTCAAGCATGTCCATCCCCCAGACTGTGCGCATTGCACTCATTATGTATGTATGTATAAGAACAGAGAAAGATAATTTTTAAAAAACCCTAAGAATAAAAGGGAATATCCAATGATTGTATGAATTATTTGCTTTTGGGGCTCCTATTTTTATTTCATATTTTTAAAAGAATATATTTATAACAATTTCACCCATGTATTGATTGCTAGTTTATATGTTAACACATGGCACTTAAAGCAAAATTCTAAGAAAATTATTTTTTATATAATAAGAAATACAAAAAGTACAATACTTCTCAATGTTTATAAAACATGCCTTCAGCATAAGGGTAGTTTGTGACTTTTCTCAAGCATTCTTGAAACCCATCTGGAACTCCATTAATATGGGAGTCATGTTCACAGATCTAGCAATAATACTTGCTTAGCATCACAGCATCTACCCCTCAGGGAAGAAAGCACACACACACACACACACACAATAATATAAGGTGAATGTGTTTTTAGCCAGCATAAATCTAAAACATTTTGTTCAACTAGAGTCAAATTTCATCGTAAAGTCAACACCCCTGGAAGCACTATTTGAAATGCCAATGTTGATTTTGAGGAAATCATCCTAGAACAGCCACAATAAATCTCAAATGGTAGCATCCAGCCTGTTAGACACTGGTCATTTAATCCTTCAGCATGGCATTGTGCTCCTAAAGAGTATAGGTCTCTGTGCCCATTAAATCTCTGCCTCCATTGAGCTGCTACCTTGGGTGTCATTTGCAGCCATCATTTGGGGGCATTCCAGCCATTACTTATACTAATTTCAAATATCCCGGGACTTAGTCCAATGTTAAAAATGTATTGTTTTCTAAAATAACCTCTTAATGTTTCATCAGAAGACTAATTCTCTCTAAAAGAATAATTATCCAGCCCAGGGGCACAGAGCAGAGGTTTGATTCCAAATAATAAAGCAAATTTAACTCCCCAAGCCTAAAAACTGTGCTCCTTTGAAGAAAAGCACATTTTTGGATCAGCATCCAGTTGCTAGCCTTTTTTATTTGACCTCCTGGCTGGCTGATCAGATCTGAATTCCAATGAAGAGACATAAAATGGAACTCAATAAAATATGAGCTTAACTTTTTCCCTTCCAATTCAGGAGAAGAATAGAAACATTTGGTGACCTTCTGACATCTACAAGAGCTGATTGTATGGGCATATCAGAATTTTCATCTTTTGTAAAAGATCCTGGAAGCATTTATCTAGCCAGCAACAGAAATAAGGAATTCTAGATCTGTAACTGCAAACTAGCAAGTCAAAAGCCACTTGCCTGTCAGATGTATTTTATATGAACTACGTAGTGTTGGGGGAAAAATATTCTATTTGAAGGACTTTAGATGGAGCACACATTCCAATTTCCCAAGTCCCCTGCTTTTCATTAATTATACCTGCTCAGTTACATAGAAGTTATTGAGTTTGCAATGAATTGTTTTTGATGGGGGGACTCAAAAAGAAAAATAATATGTAATTTCTACCTGTCAACTCAGGCAAATCACCTTAAATCCCAGGCAAAGAATGAAGGCCTTTTTCCACCTAAGAAGATCTTCTGCCTCTGGCTGGGGAACAGACACAAAATTTTTTTTTTTTTGTCTCAAATACCATTTAATGTTTGGTTTTATAATAATTATCTCATTTAAAAAACATAAATGCAGAAAAATAGAAAGATAATCTGCAGCTTCCTTTAACAAACAATCATTCTCAATAGTCTGAGTTTTTCTTTTGGTCTTATATTTTCTGTGCATAGGTTGCTATTCTTTTTATGTGGTTAAAATAATATTAATATTTTTTCATCTTGCCTCTTTAATTTAATATTTCAAGTATTTAATGTTTTGCTTTTCACAAGCAATACTATAATAAACAATATTTTTCATAAACATTGCTTTCTTTTTATTATAGTTTCCATCAGAAACAAACATTGAGTGTTTCTAATTTTTCCAAATTGTAAACTTTATATACTAACACACTTCTGAATAACAGTTTTTCCATATTTAAAATTATTTCCTTAGTATAAATTTCCAGAACAAAGATTATGAATAATTTTAAGGTTTTTAATAACTATTAACACATTTTCATAAACACTGATCCATTCTCAGTGACACATTCAAAAGTTTCATTGTACATTTGATAATGATGGATATTATCAATTTCTAAGCATCTTTATAATGTGATAAATAAGAAGAAAAAGTGTTTTGAGCTATTTTTTAAATTTGATGTTCCAGTCTATCTTTATCCAGTGGCTTTTCCTTAAATTCAAAGAACTTAATAGTTGACTGAAACCTCTAAAATCATATATCCTGATGTTTTTATTTAAAGATTTGAAAATTAGAGAAAAAAGTTATGAAATGATTTGCCAGTTGAACTTGTTCTTGTTTTTAATTTAAGGTATCAAGCTTCAGATAGTTAGGGAAGACAAGCAATTCTAGTTCATAAGTTTCAACTGATGGGACAAATTCAGTTGATTCATTTATAGGGATACTTTTTACTTAGAAGATTAGAGTGATGCCATTACAATGAAACCAGCTATATTTTGGCTCCAATGAGCTCTGATGTAATTGAGTCACCTGTGCCCAGATGTTCTCAATAGATTCACTTTCACTTACAGTTAAGAAGCTCCCAATTCCCGTCTTTAGTCAGCCCTCCCTGGTTCTTAACTTGCTGAGTTTCCTGGCTTTATGCATCAGTTTCTGAATCTTTTATTCCCTCCTTGACAGGTGTCCCAGAACACTCTTGCTTAACCCATCATCATATTTCAATTCATGACACACAGTCTTCTTTCTCATCCAATATTATCATCATCATTGAGCTACATAGATAACATAAGATAGACTGCTCCTAAACCCTCTCCTCCTTTACATTTATCAATTATGCTCATGGTCATACCATAGACTTCATCATCATTAATAAATGCAACACCAATTAAATTTAAATTTTAGGCAATCTAGCTTTTCACCATTGCTGTTTCTCCTTGTCTTCTTTTTCTAATGCCCTCCTCCAATCCATTGACTTCCAACCTTTATCACTTTCCATCAACCTTCTTCTAGCTTCAATTCCCTCATTGATCAGTTTAGATCAAATGCCACATCAGCATAATTAATCCTTTGTGAATATCCACAAGTTATTTGCCTCCCTCTATTCTTCTACCATCCTCAAAAACCCCAATCCTGTATAAACCCCACTATCTGCATTCTCCATGCCTGCACCCAAATATCTGAATTAATAAATACACATTTTAAATTGTTCACAGTTTTAATTCCTCATATGGTAAATGTTGACAGATATAACGCACATAACAAAAGCTTTTTGGTGTTCTCCATAATTTCTAGGAGTGTAAAGGGTTTTTGAAACTAAAATGTTCAAAAACTTACCTCTGGTCTAACTCACCCTCAACAGTAACTGACACATTCTCTTCACTGAAACAAATTCCTTTTTTGCTTTTATACCACCACACTCTACTTATTTTCTTTATGTTTCATTGATTTTTTCTCTTTTTTAAAATACTGGATCCTCATTTTCTCTCTTTTTTAAAATACTGGATCCTCAAGTTATTTAGGAAGTTATTTAGTTTACCTGTTCTCTAAATTATAGAGTTACTTGGAGCTCTATATATCCTCTGTCTTTCTATATTTCCCTTCTTAAAAAAAGAATCTCATTTACTACTACAGTCTTAAATATCATCTCTATAAGGGTAACTCCCAAATTTACATCTCCATCACAGTTTTCTCCAATTTCTCCTCTAAGTTCCAGAATTTATGAACAACCACAAATCACATTTCCACTTGAATGTCTTTAAACTACTGTGTTCAAAACTTAAGGCTTGATTCCACTTCCCCAAAATAATTGTCCTCTGAACTTCCCACATAATAACCACAGGCCAAAGACCTGGGAACAGTCCTCAGATTCTCTTTCTCTTTATCCTTCACATCCAATCTAACAACAAATATTGTTTCTTAGTCTGAAACACGGCATAGAGTTTTCCACTTTTCCTATTATCGGTGATGCTAATTTAATCCAAGTTACCATTTTTTCTGATAAAGTCCCCAGCAAAAACCTCCTTTCTGTTCACCAGATTTTGACTCTTGCCTATTCCCAACCTATTCTCCAGAATAACCATCCTGTATTAGTCTCAACTACATCACCCTTTTAGTTCTTTTGGTGCACTTCAAAATTGTAACTATTTCATATTTTTGTTATTTATCTCCTCAAGATTGTCAGCTCTATAGGGCAGGGAACTTGTCTGTTTGTCCACTGTTGTTTCTGAAGGGCCTAATACAGTGTCTGGCATGTAATCTACTCTGACTATTTGATGATCTCAATCATCAGTCTGCAATGTCCTAGAAATTTCCTGTGATGTGTTTAACTGTCACATTATATAAGCTAGAGCTATATTTCCTGGAATTCCATTCCCTGTGTGATTCTGAGTTCAGGTTGATCACAGGAGAAATGTGAGATTTCAAAGGCAGAAGTGAAGCAGTGAGGGCGTGAGGAGCCAGTGCAGCACCCTCACCTTGTCATGATCTGATGGCTCACCATCATGTGGCAGCTCCTACAGCTCCCGCCAGATCTCCTTGCCAACTTCTCCAAGTCCTGTATATCTGGTGAAGGGTGCTAGCTTTTCCTACTTGTCAACTGCATCACTGAGGTTCAAGTTTGTCTTTTGCTCTCTTTATTGGCTTCCAGAATGTCCTTGCCCTCCTCCACTTCATACTCTGCTTTTCCATCTGACTGCCAGCCCCACAGACCTACAGCTACTTCAGGCCATACCAGATGCAGAGACAATAGCCTTCCTTCCACAGCATTCTTCACTCGATCACACACTTGCCTAATGTCTAAACCCCATAATAAACTCATTTTTCTATATCATTCATAAAGATTCTGCTTCTTTGATCAAATCCTCACTGATACTTTTTCCTAACAAAAGAAATCTCACATACCCATTGATCTCGCTTGCTATCACCATTAAACTTAAGCAAATTGAAAATTAAAGAAAAAGTCTCAAAAGTCTCTACAAATTACTCATTTTCTGAGACCTCTGGGAGCTTGCCTAATCCCAGAATACAAACAATCGAAGGTAAGATCCCCAAATTCAAGTGTACAATGCATTTATAACCAGGACCCAAAAGATTTTTAAATTCTTCTTGACAAGCTGATAACTCAAGAATGTTTGTTTACTTGTTTGTTTTTACTAAAACTGTTCAACTGACATATGTATGAGTGTAGCAACAATGTAAGTCATGGAAGAAACCAGGAAGCACACATTGGTATTATTTTACTAGGTTTCTCAAACACTAAGCTCAGAATTGCAAAAAGAGCTATAAAATCTGATGTAGAATCAGATAGCTTTTAAAGCCAACCCAGACTCAAGCCCTGAAATGACCACTGCACATCCATATAAGATGTTTTATGCTAGAGTTTTCAATTTGGCAGTAAACTGGCAGATATAAGCAAGCCTGCAAGCCTTTGCTAGTCACCCTAAGAAAGGGTTGTTCACCAAGTTCAAATTTTCTACCAACTACTGACAACAGCACCAATTATTTTCCTTCCATATTCAATTGGTGTATGTGGATAAGCCTCAGCCTCACTGGCAGAGCTATAAATTTGCAGGTTGTAAAGATTTAATGGCAGGACCCTGCTAGTGACAGCTCTATTTGTGGTGCAGACACCCTCACGGGGTTGATGGAGGTCTGGGGGTCCAGTTCAATCCTTTTACATCTTATCCATCAGCTTCGCTGAACTACTCACTATGAATTCAGGGAAGATTTAATGATACTATTCCCAGAAATAAGATCAAGTTTAACATTTTTCTGATACTATATCAGTTTAGAGTATCACTTTAATAATAACAACAATACTACTTTGAAATTTATAATACTTTTCTACCAACATGCATATGTATTCTTATTTTAAACTTCTGTGGGACCACTGAGAAAGGAATATCCATTTCATAAATGAACACTCTGAAATCAGGAAGACTAAATCCCTTAAATCCCACGAGAAGCGAGAGACTGATCCAGAATTCTCTTCTCTTGAATGCAGTCCTTTTGCACTTCTGTGTTGTTGAGTTTATTAGGAAAATGAATTCTCCCAAATCTGCCTTAGTAATAATAAATTGTTATTTTCATCAACACTAGCATTTACAGAATGCTCAACAGCTTACAATACCTTTCTACACCTGTTCTCTCAGAGCAGCCAAGTGAAGGCTGAGTAAGATGTGTTTTACTCTGTGTGGTTTGGCTGCAGAGCCAATGCATAAATGGAAGGATGGGCTGGCATCACGTGTCCTGGAAGTGTGTTGAAATATCTCCATGGTGTACCCAAGGGCAAGAAAATGCCTAGTTCATAGAGTATTGGAGTTCTATCAGAAGTTGCATTTTTAATAATCACTAAGCGTTTATGGAGTATGTAATCTTTCCAGTACAGTGTCCAGGATAGTCTGTGCAAAAGAAACATGGCTCCTGACCATCACAGACTTACAGTCCAACACGGAAGGAAAAGTAAATAGATAACATGCTGACCTGAGATCAAAGGGCCAGAATGCAGTAGAACCTAGGAATAAAATGAGGGTTTGGAGGGCACAGACATCTGTGTGGACTGAGGAAGAGCTGTGGTGTAGTGAAAAAGCAGGTGTTTAGAATTACAGTGAGCCTACCCCTGACACAGTCTGCATGGCCTTCAGTAAGCTTGTTTTAATCTTTCTGAGCCTCAGTTTACTCATCTGCAAAATGAGTCTAATGATATCACTCTCGCAGTGAGATTACAAGAATTCTATCACAAAGCAGCCATGCAAACTGCCTGGCATGGAGCAGGGGCTCAGTCAGGAGCAGCCACTTTGTAACAGACTTCATGGAAATGCTCTCACCTAAAACCATGTCTACACCTGTGAATAAACCTCAGGCTAGCAGATTCCTCAGCAATGTAGAAAAGCAATGGTCATTTGGGGTATGCTAGGAGATTTTAGAGATAATTTCAAGTTAAAAAATAAGAAGAAACCAGTTAATTAATATAGTTGATGTGTTTAGAACACAGATGTTGAAATTTTAATGCAAGTTGTCCATAAATGCAGGAGTGGGGACAAGCCTCAAGACTGGAAGTTGTTGTATTTAGATGACAATGAAGCTACTGAGTTGGGGTTCATTTTCAGGCAAAAATATTAATATAATCACTTGGGCCTACAGTCAATGGGTACACTTCAGACTCGGACAGGCAGTACTTTCCTTCCAGGTGGTTAGACATGCTATGAGAACATGTTCTGTTTTACCTAAGAAGTAGAGGGTAAAATGATTCACAGTTTAAACTGTGCTTTTATGACTTAATTTCTATTTGCTCTTTAAGATGTTCTCATCTGGCAGGAAAAATTTAAATGCCCATCTGCACATGTGGCACAAAACTGGTACCAAGGAGGGAAGGTGTGGTAGGCAGAGTACTGGCCCCTCAGAGATATCCAGGTCCAAATCCTCAGAACCTGTGACTATGTTAAGAACTGGGTAGATGTGACCCAGGTGTATACACGGCAATCATTGTAAGGGTCCTCATAAAAATGAGAGACAAGCGTCAGAGTGAGAAAGATGTGACAATGCCATGCTGCTAGCTTTGAAGATGAGGAAAGGGCTATGACCAAGAATTTAGGCCACCTCTCGAAGCTGGCAAAAGCACACAGTGGAATCTCCCTAGAGCGCCCAGAAGGAACCAGCCAGGCTGACGCCTTGACTTTAGGCTAGTGAGACATATTTTAGTCTTCAACCTCCAAAACTATGAGATAATAAATTTGGGTTGTTCTTAGGCACTAAATTTGTGGTGATTTGTGGCAGCAGCAGTCAGAAACTAATAGAGAAGGGTTCTGCAGAGCAGAGATTCTGGGGATCCTGTTATCATAAGGGAAACATTTGATTCTTTGGCCAAAGGCAACCATGAGTAAGTCAGAGGATGCCCTGTCCTAATTACAACTTCTGAGTTTGTTGTGTTTCAATGGACAAAGTCTGACATTCAGTCTATTCCAATTGGAGAGCAATAACGAAAAACTGTGCTGGATTGAATCTACATTTTTAGGGTGTAAATGTGCCATATTCATCAAAGTGTGACATAGTGATGTCTCTGGTTTCTGCAGTGCAAGGTGGTCCAAGTAAGCCTCATTCACCCAGCTCAGAACCCAGGGACCATCAAGCAAACAGCATTCTGCTTACAGAGTCTTTCCAAACTTGTTTCCTTTATACTGTGTAATTTTCCTCAGAGTGTGTGTGTGAATAAAGAAATTATTTTACCAGTGGTAACTTACACTTGATTCAACACAATTTTACGTCAGACATAACTCTGTATCCTATAGTATTGACAAGCAACTTGTAAAAAAAATAGATATACAAGTAAGAATTGTGAACAATTAGAAAATACTGATTATCTCAACAATGTAGTAAATAAGTGCTATTATAAGCATATAATGGAATATTGTACAGTTACTAAAAATTATAAAAGATTATTAACATGGAAAAAATATGAATGGTCTATTGGAAGTTGAAAAGGTATGTCGAATATGGATCTTTCTGAAATATTGTGATACATATGATCAGAAAAATAGTGAGGATATATGCATCAAAATGGTGAGTGATTTTTGGTTGATGGGGGATGACTAGAAAGTATATATTACTTCCCTGTACTTTTATCTGTTTCCCAAGCATGTGATACTTATTTTTTGTCACTCAAAAATTATTTTAATAAAAACTCTTAGTAAAAGCCTGAAAAGATCAGTGTAACCTGCCCTAGCTGCACGCTGTGAGGGGCTTCAGTGTATACATCCTCTGCTTTTTCTAAGTGGTGATAACACAATTGCAGATCTGTGGTCTCACAGGACAGAATCTTTCCTACCAGACTCATCAAGCCTGCAGTTTAGGATTGATTTGCTACAACACGGCGTAATCAGAAGTGATAACTCTGGCACTCAGTCAATGACTCCGCTCTTCCAGTGGACAGTCTACACAGTTCATCCCAAGGTCACTTAACAATAAACACCAGAAGCAATGGCATCTTTTACTGAGCACCCACTATCTGTCAGGCACCACACCAGTGCCTTTATTTATATTGCCCTAATCCTTATGCCAACGCTGCAGGTTAAAATTATTATCTTACCATAACTTACAAAGGAGCTGAAATGTAGATTCTAAAGTAACTTACAAGGACAGGATATGCTGCATATGGGTCTCAACCTCACATCTTGGCCTTGTATTACTGTACTATGCTATTAAATGTGTGTATATGTGTGTGTAAGTAGTTACCATTTACTTAACACTTATGACGACACTATATTTGCTGTGCACTATACTTACATCACAGCAGCCAAATGAAGTGAGGCGCATTTTCCCTACTTTGCAGATGTGGAAACTGAAGGTCTAAGAGGTGAATTTATTTGGCTGAGGCCACATAGCCAGAAAACTGGGTTTTACCCAAGTTTGCTGATTCCATGGGTCACTATTATTCCCCATGCTACACCCTGTCCCTGAGAACATATATTCTCCTTTCTCGATCACCTCTAGGATCTGGCCTCCATCTGCCTATTACTAACAGTTTAAACTCTGGGCTATCCGAGCCCAGCAGTGATCAATGGTGGCCACTGCTTCTGACTCAGAGCTCACTGCACTGTGGCTTGCCTCCTGGGAGCTGCCTTCCTGCATCTGCCCTCCTGCAGACTACTGCTCTACTAACTGCCTGCTACCTCTCCCGCCTCAACTGACATCCCCAGAACAAACCTCCCTACACGGGCCTGTAGTGGCTACCACATGCCAGCCCTGCTTGTTCTTCAGGATATAACTTCTGGCTCTTTGAATGGAGATCCTGACAGGCCTTTCCTGACTGGCTAAGTTCCTGCCTTGCTCCCTGTTGAAGAACTCTGCTTATTCGTTCCTGCCTATATCCTATGATGTGATGACATAATATGAAAGTACTTCAACATTTTTTTGCTATTTCAGTGGTAATACTGTCCAGTACAGAAACACCTAAACATGTGCAGAGCCTCGTGTATGATATCTCGACAAATTAGCCTCCAGATCAAAAATACAGTGTGAAACTCATGAACTATGATCCAAACAAAAAATTATCATGGAAGGCACAGTGATGCTACATCACACAAGCATATTAAGCAGAAATATCAATGCCATTGATGTTGATGAATGACCCAGCACAGCACAAATAGCAAATTGCCATTTGAATGTCAAATTTTCAGCTTCCAAGGCAGAAACTATTATCTCTTTAACTAGGACAAGCGACCCCAGAGCTGTGCATCAGACTCTGGAGTATGCGATCATTCCACAGCTTCAGGTTCTCAGAGCGCCTCAAGGTTGCTCTTGCCTCACAGAGCATGAAATATTTCACTGATTATCGCTCTGTGGCAGATTTAACATTTTTAATGTAACTTCTAATATACAAGATGAATCTTCCACTTTTAAATTCTCTAATAGAATCAGAGACTCCTGGCCCTGCAGGGCTCTTAAGAGGTTATGCAATCCATCCGTTGGCCGGCAGGCAGGTCCACACTTACCTTCCCAGACATGTGACAATCTCCCTGATTTTAGAAGACTTTTCAGCCAGGAATGCTTTGACAAATTCCCTCCATGCCCATAAAATGTTAATAGCTTTCTCTGTCAGGAAATTTTTTCTTGCCTTTAACCTAAAGCCCTTATCCTGCCTTTTCAGTGCATTGTTGTGAAATTACATGCACTCTCTTATTTCATGGTTTTCAGCATTTCTTCTTTTTGCTTTCATAATAGTAAATTCCAATTTTATGTTAATTATCCATCTCCTCAGTAGATTGTTAATCCTGTGCAGCAATTAATCTTTTCATAGATGCATGTCAAGCTTCTAACATATATAGCTAACATATATAGCCCTCCTATATGCTATCATCCTTACTTTAGCCCTATTGTAGAATATAGGTATTGATTAAAATTCTCTCTTTAATTTTCTGTCTGACACTATCTTTCCCATTTAGAACTGTCAGAACAAGAAAAACAAATGTGTATGTGTGTGTGTGTGTAAATGCCTAAATATTAACCAAACCCATATTTATATTGAAGATCTCAGAGAAAACTATTTATAGAATATACAACAGATAAATACTGTAAATTGTTTCCTCTAGTGAATTCTCAAAAGGAATCCCAAATCTCTTTACAGGGTAGGATTTGCACAGCTTCAGATCCATCACAACAGCACTCATTTATCACATATTCCAATGAGCAAATATGACGTAGGCCTCTAGTCAGTAAGTTGTAATAAGCTATTTATTAAAATAGAGCTAAACTATTTTAAAATCTATTACTTTACCATGTTTTTTATGACTTAAAATTGGGAACTCTGGTTAAAACAAGCAGACAAACTTATGGAGTCATTTCCAAGGTACCCTATAGTTAGAGGAAAATGCTAAGTTTCATATTTTGATTTTAGGATACTATGCTATTAATAGCATTATATTTATGTACAAATAATATTATGCTCCTATGCTTCCAAAAATGAGTAAAACAACTTAAATAAATTTCTTGCAGAATGACTACATTAAAATGATGGAGGAAAAAAAGAAGTCAGAAGTCCATATAGAGAAAGGAAGAAAGATTTGTATATGGAAATATGTATTTGGAAATAGAAAAAGATAATTATTGCCACTGAGGAATAAATTTAGCTCTCTGTAAGTCAAAGAAAAAAGTCATAGGTTTAGAATTTTTCAATAATGGATAACCTAAATTGCATTAATTATTAAAGGAAGGTCTAAAAGAACATCTGAGAAACAACTTTTCCTCAGAATTAAATTATAGGATGAATCTATAAGGTGATCTCTTATTTTTGAAACTTAATAAAATATTATGACAATATTTTCAACAACTTGTTTGCAGATGTTGTAGAAACATAGTCCAAATGTTCATTTCATGTATTGTATTAGTAAGACAATAAAATCCATTATATTAATAGCCTCAGATTTGACAATCACTTCATTAAAATTAAAAACCCCTGCTCTGCCAAAGACACTGTTAAGAGAATTAACGAACAAGCCACACATTGAGAGAAAATGTTTTCAAAACACATATCTGATAAAGGAATAGTATCTAGCAGGATAGTATCTAAAATATACAAAAAAAACTCTTAAAACTAAACAGCAAGAAAATGAACAACTCAATTATTCAAATGGGCAAAAGATTAGAATAGACAGATACCTCATCGAAGAAGATACATAGATTACAAATAAGCATATGAAAAGATGCTCAACATTATATGTCATCAGGAAAATGCAAATTAAAACAAGGAGATACCACTACATTATCTATTAGAATGGCCAAAATTCAAAATACTGACATGAACAAATGCTGATGAAGATGTGAAGCAACTGGAACTTTCATTCATTGCTAGCAGGAATGCAAAGTGGCACAGCTGCTTTGGAAAACAGTTTGGCAGTTTCTTATAAATCAAAATATACTCTTATCATATGACCTAGTAATCATGCTCCTTGGTATTCACCCAAATGAGGTGAGAACTTCCACATAAAAATATGCACACAAATGTTTATAACAACTTTATTCATAATTGCCAAGACAGAAGTAACCAAGATGTCCTTCAAGACTTCTATGTGAATGAATAAACAAACTTTAGTACATCCATATAATGGAATATTATTCAGCAATAAAAATAAATGAGCTATGAAGCCACAAAAAGACACTGAAGAACCTTAAATGCATGGGCAAAGTAAGAGAAGCCCATCCAAAAGGACTACGTATACTCTGGTTTCTCTTCAGATCGTATAAATCTTTCGCCTTTTACCAAAAGGACTACATAGTATATGATGCTAACTACATGACATTCTGGAAGAGGCAAAACTATGGCAGCAATAAAAGGATTAGGGGTTCACAGGGAAGGAAGGAGGAGTGAATAGGTGGAGAATGGGAGATTTTTAGGCCAGTGAAACTATTCTCTATGATACTGTAATGGTTGATACATGTCATTATACATTTGCCAAGGCCCATAGAATGTACGATACAAAGACTGAACTCTAACGTAAATTATGGACTTTAGTTATTATAATAATAGTATATCAATATTGATTCATCAATTGTAACAAATGAATCACACTAATGTAAGATGTTAATAATAAGGGCAAATGAAGAGAGAAAGGCAGTGAGGAAGTATGTGGGAAGTTATTATAGTTTGCATTCAATTTTTTCATAAACCTAGAACATCCAAAAAAAATAAAGTCTACTAATTAAAAAAAAACTTATTAATGGCTAAGCTAATTTATAATAAGTACTTATCATGATCTCTTTTCATCCAAGGATAAAACCTAGAGAACCTAGAATAATGGTAGCTATGATCAATCTCAACACTATTGACATTTTGGACCTAATAATTCTTTGTTGGAGGAGGGGCAGAGGGGCTGTCCTATGCATATTTAGCAACATCTCTAGCCTCTACCAACCAGATACCAGTAGTAGTTTCCTACTCAAGTTGTCACAACCAAAACTGTCTCCAGAAATTGCCAAAAATTCCCCTATAGGGGTAAAATCACCATCAATTGAAAATGCTACTTAAATGCTATCTCTCAAATATCTATTATTCCAAACCCACTTTTAACAAGAGTTGAGTAGCAGATAGTTGAAATTTCAACTATCTATTCAAAGGGAAGATATCTTGTGTTATTGATTAAAAGATGCTTGTATGGTTTAGATCTCAATAAGATAAAAGAGTTGGTATTCTGTTATAAAATATTTATGTAAGAAAACTAGTTTATTGTTTTCAGTTCTGCTTGAGTTCTAGTCTCTGCATCCTTCCTCACCCCACACGGTTTATTTGTCTCCCCAACATAGGCTTAGTCACACCTCAGTTTGCAGGCTCCTTCAGTCCTTACCTTGTAGTCCAGACCAATAAATAGATTTCTATTTTCTCTCCGTGAGTCTCTAATAGTGTTCCAAATCTGAGCACAGCAGAATATATATCCACACTGCTGAAAATATTGTCCTGATGAATAGATTTATGTATTATTTTCCATTTGAATACTGGAAGATAGCTATGAAAAGCAATTTTTAGGAGATATTAAGTTCTTCTTTATAACTATGATAAGCAAACAGATTGATTTGCTTCCAAATTCTCTCCTGATTCTTTTTCTCTGCCTAAAAACAAACTCAATTTTCTTCCATATGAGAAAAAAATAAAACTCTCCCCTTGCCTCAATATCTACCTTAACTTACTTCCTTGTCTTTCTCTTCTCATTCACCAAAACTCTTCTTGAGGGAGTAGGGTACTTCACTGTGTCTACTTTCTCAGCTCTATTCATTCCCCAGCCCATTTCATCTTTCATTCCCTCTAGTTCAGCAAAATGCCCCACGAATATCCCCAATGATCCCTTCATTAAAAACTACAATGGCCTATTTTCAGACTCCATTCTATTCAAACTCTGCTGCTACTATCTTCCTTTACCTTTGAAACTTTCACCTTTTTTGGCTTCTAGAAAACTATTCCATCTTCTTTTTCCTACTTCTCCAAATATCCATGGTTTGTCTCTTTCATTAATTCCTACTCCTCTGCACACATCTTAAATTTTGTCCATGAGTTTTCCACCCTTGGTTGTTTTGATCTTTTTCACACACATGAACATTCTGAGTTATCTTAAACACTTTAATTGGCCAACACCAAATGTATTCATTCCACCACCTCCACCACCAACTAATGAAGACACAAAGAAAAAAAAAATCTCTGTTCCTCCTTCTCATTTCTTCATTCATAATGTGGGTTAATATTATCACCTTTGCCCAAAGTATAAATGCTTAATTATTCTTATTCTTATCTCTTCCACAATAATCACACTCAATAAGCCATCAAGTCCTATCTTAAATAATTTCCATTCTCCCCTTTTTCATTGCCATTGCCTTGACACAGATCTCTGCCATCTCTTACTATGGTAACAGTTTTGTTACTTACCACTCATCAGATCTTTCTAGATATAAATATGATCTTGCCAATTTCCTGCATATCATCCTTCTTTCACTTCTTGTCCAAAGTTTTTATTTAGACTTGGTCCAAAATGTGTTCTCATGCTACATAAGGGTTTTCACAATCAGCTTATAATATGTCTGTTCAGTGTCATAGTACAGCTTTACCTGTCATGCAGCTCAGGCTCTGTTCACACGCTATTCCCTCTATTTGAAATGCTCTTCCATGCTTTCTTTTTCAGGAAAATTTCTATTTTAACTTAAAAACTAAATGTTAAATACTCCATGAAGTCTCTCCTCTTCCTTAGAAAGTCCCATTATTTCTTCTTTGTACTTCCAACACACTCAGCCCATACCTCTTTTATTTCTTTGCATTATAAAGTATTGCTATTTTATTTTACTGGTGGTATCTCCCAATAGAATGTGATGTCCTTGAAAGTTATCTTTTTTGACTTTGAATTTTTCTGTAATATCTGATGACATGAATCCATCAATAAATACTTATTGAATAAATATATAAATAATATTACAAAGCAAATTTATTTTCTTCCAGTTTGCACTGGCAGAAGGGCATGGGTCCAAATGATCTAAAATGCAAACAAATTATTTAGACATATATTTAAAACATGGAAAACTGGGACAAAGCCATCTTTTACTATGCTTAAAATTTAAGACTATTCCCACCCACACAGAGTCTATCAATAATTGAGGATAGGAGTTGAAATAAATTTGTAATTCATTCTATAACAAAATCACAGTTTAGAACATAGACACTTCTTTTCTGTGGAATCAGCAGTACATTCCAGATCAATAAATGCAGAAAAATTTCTACCTTGTTCTTAATTGACTTTTCAGAAAGATAAAGTGGTATAGAAATGTTCTACAGGAGAACTGATATACTTAAAGCTTTCTTACTCCTTATGAAATATACAGGATTGAGAGACACACTCTTGCAAACTGAGAAAAATTTAAGATGTCTAAACAAATAATGAGT
The DNA here is from genome assembly GCF_040939455.1 of Microcebus murinus. NCBI lineage: Eukaryota > Metazoa > Chordata > Mammalia > Primates > Cheirogaleidae > Microcebus > Microcebus murinus. Next base: position 43,949,864 of record NC_134108.1, on the reverse strand, counting down.
TAGTAATTTTTGGCAAAAATATTATCTCTTTGAAAATGTAATAAACTCTCCCTTACAGCCATTCCTCAAAGACAGATGTTACATCTTACTCAGCTTTAAAGGTCAGAGCTGATCAAGGTACACAGAACATATGAAGGGCTTAATGAATGTTTATTGAGTCCATAAATAAAAGAAAGAAAACTGAAGGTAACTATACCATATATAAAAATAAATATGTATCTTTCAAATTAGAGTGTCAATATTTGTGGTCCCCAAACGTTCTCTCATGTAGCATTTTTCACATTAAATAACTTATTCTTCAATAATTCAATCAACACAAAAAATAATTCAATCAACAAATACTCTCTTTCTCTAATTTGTTACTTGTACTCAGTTTTGGGAAAACAAAAATGAACAAGACATAATCCCAATCCTCAAAATATAATAACTTACATAAACTAGTAAGGAAAATAAAAAATGATCAATTCTTATAATATTTCTAACATGTGTTGTAGAGAACACAAGCCTCTCAGATGCTACTCCCAAAACAATGGCTTGTGGCCAGAGAATGAGAATTGGAAATGGTCAATATTCTACCTTAGTGTTTCACAATGGCAATAGCAAATCAAAGTCTCTGAAAAAACATGCAGCAAGGAAACATTAAACATGCCTAAAAATCCTAAGCCTTATTTGATGAAAACTTTTCCTTGCATAACAGTTATTAATATGATAGCTTCAGAGAGTACACTTTAGTAAGTGGTCAAATATCATTAAAAAGTTCTATAAAACAGGAGATGTCATGAAAGCAGAGAGAAGAAAAAGAAAAGAGGGCCTCTCACTCAGCCTGATAGAGGTTGATGATGTGAACATGGACAGGACACTTCATAGTGGAAAATTTGCATGAGGAATTCCAGGTTTGTAAATGTGATGAGAAAAACCAACATCTATTAAGTCTGAAGAAATGACTCATTTGGTCATCAAGATAAATTATGCTTCCATAATTGCAAGTTTAAATTTATTATTAGCTCCTAGGCAAACTTTTAAGACTTTCCAACTATGAAATATTTAACTCCACTTTGCGTGAGAATGTGAAAAGATCTAGAATTCAGTTTCGATTCCACCTAGAGCTACTCTAGTAACCCTCACAGATTAACTCCACCTTCTCCCTGTCTGTGAGAAGTGAACTGTCATAAGGCAAGTCTAGAGATTTAAAAACTGTTTTATCACCTTGTGCTTCTGAACCTGTAATAGTGACCTTCCTTGTATTCCAAGAGGACTTTGACTTGTTTGTAATGGTGCTGCCTTTCTCAGACTTTTCTGTCCAAATTCTGCCCTAGAGTCTGCTGAAACCTGCCACGTGCAGATTGATGTCTCTACCTGTCTGGGTTGATATTTAGTTCCCATTAGCATGGAGATTCCTGCTTTGCTCTGTTCTGTTTATAGATGATAATAGTCTGTTTGCTGACTGTAGGTCTCTCTGATGCACAGAAAAAACGAAACATCCAGGCTGAGGACAACTCAGAGCTTCTAGTACTCATACATACTTACTTATCTCCCTACCCACTCAGCAGGCTCGTGAACCCAACCTACTTTCTTTTACCTTTAAAACTACTCATACCAAATCCACCATCAGAGCTCTTCTTTGTCCCATGCACAGACTGGCTGAGAAGAAGGATACTGTTTTCCAAGCCTGCTTTTATTCACTGTAGTCTAAGAACATAACTTCTCTGTCTTTCTATTATCAGATTTTATTGCTGATTGCTATGAGGAAACTGATGGAACAAAGTGAAAGAGAATAAACATGGGGTAGTGACAATGTTTCTAAAAATCTTAAAAATTAATAAAGCCATCATTTTGGCTCTAGATAATAATGCCATTTTGATAGATCATTTGTACATATTGCCAGAGAATAAGTACTTGTTTACATACCCTGAAACTGTTTCTATGTAAACCAGCATAAATCATTTTCAATGAATGGGACAAAGTCAATAGAAGGAAAGAGGTCATTAAGGAGATATTCCCAAATAAAAGATGAATTAATATTAAATCTCTTATTTCAGTGGAGGTCTGTAAAGTCTGGGTGTTCATTCAGAAAAAACATATAACATCTCTCATTAAAGAATTAAAGAAAAAAAATTAAACCAATCTACTTTAAAAGTGTTCGTGTGTGTCATTAAAATAGATTATCAAGATATCTTTCCATGTATGTGTATGTGTAACTTACTATGCAGCAAAATTACGACCAGGAGAAAGACATTTTATCATATGTGGTATGTAGTTTAGAATTTACCCCTCTCATATTATCTATAATCAGAAAAGCATACTTGCTTGTTTCCTGTGAGACTGGATTTTCATAAGAGATAAAAGCAACTAGAAGCTTTGGATGTAACAACATTTCTTCTCTAAAAGTGAGGACTATAATCAACCAAGGCTTTTAAATCTCTCATTCCGAGAAAATGTATTAGTCATTAGAACACACATCCTAGAATGCTCTCAGCATCCAGTTAAATACAATCATTTGCCTTTGGGAACTCCAAGTTAAATAATTTCATAATTGCTATTTTTCTAATACTACAAGTGCTGAACAAAGCTAATGTATCTGGACCAGTTTTTCTTACAGAATTTACGGGCTTCATATAGCTGGCCATCTGATGAAAGGACAGATTAGATAAAGAGTCAGTCCATGACAAAGAATTATCAGAATCAAAAGCTATAAAGAGTGAGACTGGACAGGTGAAGACCATCAAATAATCTTGCAGGACTGGGCCATCAGAGGAGAGTATGTGATATAGCAGGAAGGGTGGGGAAGCAGTCACACTGACAAGCCAGATAGTATGTAGCCTTATCAAGCAATTGGAGTGGCAGAAATGTCTCAGTGTTTTCAAATGTGTAAGTCCTGGGTTGAGGATTAGATTTAGAAACAGATTGTTTAATAATGTTGGCTAGTAAAAATGCTCTCAAGCTGAAAGAATTCATGCTAAGATTAATTTGCAGATGTAAACCAGCATGTGAAAACCTCATGTTCTTCCTTAGGAGGGTATACACACAACTGTAGGAGACCTTCCTCCACTGCGTCCATGGACTCACAAGACTCCTGCTGGGGAGCCACGGTATGTCTCGACTATAGCATCCCCAACCATAGGATTCCCTGGTTCACGTGCTCTGTCTTTTTACTTTATATGCACCTCAGTCCAAAATAACATGTTGGGTATAATCTAAAATTTGGATAATTTTTCTATTTTCCTTGAAAAAGAAATGACTGTGGGAAGAGAATACTCTAAAAAGACTACATTACAGTTCTGAACTGATGGAATGTAAATCAGTTTGATTTGTTTTATTCTAGAGGCAGGCTAGCATAAAATAATTTTAACAGCTTCATAATGAATCCTCTACTGCCCTTCAAGGGCTTTTACCTGAAGCAACAAAAATATCCATTCATTCGCACACCCAAAATATCAATGTGGAAGAGCCCCTTCTGAGTAGAACTTCCCAACTGTTTCATTCTGAGTTCATTATGTAAGATGTTTGGTCAAGCATTTCTTGCTAATTTCTTGCATAAGTAATACTAGAAATATAACAATAGCATCGTTACAGTAATTTAGCAAATATATCTTCAGAGTCATGACATTTACTTCTAGGAAGAGGATAGAAGAAAATGGTTTAGGAAAACTAAAGTAGTAAAAAGTGTTATTAGTCAAATGAGACAGCTTCATAAGGTTTATAAATGATTGAGAGATAACCATATAATTCGGCAATGAAAACTATGTACAGTGATGCCTTAAAAGGAGAAAAGGCAATTACTTTATTGTCAACTAGAGTTATAGCAGAGTAGGTAGAAGTGTTGATTATTATGTGCTAACACAGCTATTTGGGGAAATTCTCCCATTCGCTATGCCACTGTATAAAGAATATTTAGCAAATTAATAGGCTTAATTCAACTAGGCAAATAATAAATATTAATAATAATAATAACAACAAAAGCTTGTTAAAGGAGTAAAACAATATTCCTTTGCATGGAAATACAGCTCTGGTTCCAGTCTGTCATTGACTACTCCTGACTACAAACCCCTGTACTCCTGTCTCTTGTCTTCCCATTCTGCCTTCATGCCAACTCCTTCACTTGGCTTAGCCATGTGCACCCTCCTTCATACTGAATCCTCCTCAAGTTGCTACTTCCTCTAAGGTCCCCTAGCATAATGTATTACAACCCTTGGTTAAATTAGTATAATGATTGTAAGATCATCTTCTCAATAATTCTAGCTAAAATAGCTAATCTATTTTTCCCAGTTTTATCTATTATTTCCTATACCCAATTTAATTTTTCAAGCAGTCCTGCATTCAGCCATATTTGTTGACTATAATGCCTAGCTGTTCTGAGATCTGTGCAATCCTCTGCCCGGTGTTAGACCACACCTCTTACGGTGAACACATTCATAGCTCCCTCTCTGTCTTCACTGCCCCTCAACTCTCCCCTCATGTTCCAGGAATTTACAAATCCAGTCTTCACTTTCTTAAATGAATTTTCTGTCATTTCAATTTTCAAAAATATTTCATTCTTTCATATTCCCTAAAAAAACTGAAATTAGAATTCCTTAGCATAGCATAGAAGACTATTTATGGTCTGGCACTGTCTTATTCTATTCGAGCTGCTGTAACAGAATACCACAGACTGGATGACTTATAAACAAATGAAATTTATTTTTCACAGTTCTAGAGGCTAGGAAGTCCAAGATCAAGGTGCCAGCAGATTCAGTGTCTGCTGAGGGTCCACTTCCTAGTTCATAGAAGGTGTCTTCTATCTGTGTCCTGACATGGGGAAAGGGTGAGGGTAACTCTCTGGAGCCTCTTTTACAAGGACACTAATCCCATTCATGAGGTCTCTGCCCTTATGATCTAATCACTTCCCAAAGGGCCACCTCCAAACACTATCATATTGGGGATTAAGTTTGCCCATTTAAATTTTGGGGGACACAGATATTCAATCTATCACAAGCCTTAAAAGCCATCCCTGTGAAACTCAGTTTTAATAAATCCATCTATTTACTACTCCTTTAACACCCTATTACTCAAGTTCACACCTTTTACTCTTACCCATAGACAAATCCTACCTGGACTGCCCTTTTCTCTCTTTCATGCTATCAAGATCTTATTATTCTTTAAGACTCACCTAAATGCTACCCCTCCCATGATGCCTTTGTCTTCATCCACAATCAGAATTAACCATTCTTTCGTCTGTGTGTTCACAATGCTTTATCATGTGCTATTCTCAAATGTACTTTCCAAGTCTTGTATCATGTTATTTAATAAATAAAATTTAAAATGTCTACCCACCATACCACTTGTTTCTCTCCAACTAAGTATTGTGTTCAATAAAACTTAGTGCTAAAAATAGTTTCTGTAAATAATAAGATTTCTATTTGCCCTAAAAGTTTTTAAAAATAGACTGCAATAATTATAATAAACAGAAGAAATCAAATCAAGTATTTCAACACTAAAGTAATGTGTTTCAGATAAGAATTAGCATTTAATTTACATGGGAGCTGCTATCCTACCAGAGCAAAAAGTCCTCTCCCTAAGAGAGATTCCTAACTCAAGGCCTACCACTCACAGATAAATAAAGATAGAAATAGAGAGATACACGTATACATTATCTATATGTATATTTATGTTGTATATTATATGTGTGTATGTATATTATGTGTATATATACATATATGTAAATGTATACACATCCAAGACACATAAGCTATCTCCGCTTGAAAACCCACACCCACCCCATCTCATACCTACTGATGAAATCAGACAAGAGCTGAGAGGATAGAAAGAAAGTTTCTTGGCTTCAGGGCATCCTTCTTGAATATCTGGCTCTGGTGACTGACCGAGATGATCATAACGTTTTCCCTCAGCCTGATTAAACTTTAGACAGGTTTCTTCCTAACTATATGCCCCTGATCTCCCTTTTAGAGGATTTACATTAGAAAACTTGCAATTGTAAACTTTTTTTCCTGTTTTGTTGAGATGCAATCTTCCAGATTTTTCCTAGTTTTACAATCCAGGAATGTCTTTCTCTAGGACCTGGGAGCCATCTCTTTGAAATGTAATTATCACAAAAGATAGCACTTCTATCTCCCACTCTCTTTAAGAGGGTGGGAGCCAAACTTCCATGAGCACCAACTAGCAGTCTAATTACATTGACCAATCTCTCTTTTAATGTCCTCCAATACTTTTTCTCCAGCTCACCCTAGCACTTAAAAACTTTTGTTTCAGTGGACTTGAGTTCAGCCTCTCTCCCTTCTTGCACTAGCCTTGACCCCTATTGTAAGAGTCTTGAATAAAGTCTTCCCTGCTTGTTTTACTTGTCCAGTGCAATTTTTCTTTGACATGACAAGCTGAGCAAGCCATTGCACTGCTGCTGCCCAGTTAAGTGAGAAGAGTTTTAATGTGTCATCTTTAATCATCCTTTGATGAGAGTTAAACTAGGATGACAGGTTGTTAATGTTCACCCCCTCTATGATACTATGACCATATGCAAAGGCTAAATGGGAGAAAAGGAATCCTACCTTATTACTTCTGGGGATTAAATTCAATTGAAGGAATAGTCTCAAAAAAATAAATGGAAATTTGCTCTAAAGGAATTAGTTGTGTTTCACTTACCTCCTGTAACTTTTCACTGTAGAATCCAGCTATAAATATTATAACCATCTCTTTATTATGCTTATGCTATAGTAATTGCTCATATCAGGGGGGGTTGATTAAAGTAAGTTCAATTTACTCTTGACTGGTTTTACAGTTTAGGAGAAGAGAATGGCACCATTGGTTTACTAGACAGCATAGCTTTGAGACTTTCTGCCCTGTACATGTATCCACAAATTAAGGTAACTACAAAATAGTCTGTGGCTGCCCTTGACTATATAGTGTATTCATACTGCACTGAATGTATTTCCCCAACCATTACATTAGAACAAGCTAGTGTAGCCCATTTGCTTCTAATGACTGTTGTAGCAAACAAAGAATAAATAGTAAATTATGAGAGGAGACATGTCAATGGTAATTCCCAGCAATTTGTAGGAGTACAGGGATAAGACTAACAAAGAAGACGGAGACAAAATATATTTGGGGTGACATTCGAGAATTCACAAAAGACATGTTCTGTGAATCATTTTATGAAACATATTTGACTCAGATATACTCTCCCCTTTTAAATCATTCTTTGAATGACTCTCCCTTTGGACATTTTCAGGATAATTTAGCTAGAAAGCACTACGTAAAGAGGTGACAATTTGTGATTTATTGCTTAGGGTACCAAAAAGGTAAAACAGAAAAGTTGGTTATTACAGTTTTGGAAAGCAATCCACAAAAGATTTCCTACACTCTCATTTGAATTACATGTTTAAATGGGGGTACAAAAGGAATTCTGGATTGAATTAGGATTTTAAAATTACAATTGTATTTCTCTTGAATTTGAATTAAAATTCTCCTGACAAGCCTTTTATCTTCTCAGAGCTAAATGCTAAGGACATATGCCCAATTCAAGTAAGTGCAATTTTGAAAATTTAAACCAAAAAAAATTTACATGCTGAAATATTAGCAATGATTGTCTCAGGATGGTGAGACAATAGCATATTTTATATTTCTTTCTTTTTGCTAGTTTTTCTTTCTAATTTTCCTATTTTCAATATGGATTGATTTTTAAATAAAAAGATCAATATGCTCAAATAAGTTAACAGAAGGTTATTCATCAAAAAATTTCTGAATAGCTTCTAAAAAATCCTCATAGGATTCTTTTAAATTGTCAGCTTTCAGCTTTCATTTATTATATAATAGAACAATCATCTTCATGAAAGTTGTTTTTATACTAGATTTACAAGGTCAAATTATTTTTTGCAGAACACAAGGCATAGAGGCTATTTGAGACATGATGTTCAGATATTAATTGTACTCAAGAGTTGTGCAAAAATGTGGGTGATTTTCGAGATACAAACTAATAACTCAAAGTGACCAAAAATCCCTCCGTGGTTCTCCCCTCTTCCCAGAACGAAATTAAACATTTCTTACAGCAGCCCGCAGACTGCGGCCATTATAATAATGATAATAAAAACAGATGCTAACATTCATTGAATGCTCTGTTTCACATGTTAAACTAAGTGCTTTGCAAAAATTAATTCACTTAGTCTTTAAAACTACCCTCTGCAGTAGGTATTATTATCCCCCCTTTTTCCCATGTAGAGGCTCAGAAAGTACTCCCACATCATTTGTCTGCAAAGGTGAGATTAATGTAGTTCAATAATCGTTTCTATTTTGTCTATAATTTGGCTAACTTTGGTCCATGGTTACAAACAGAGAAACAAAGGATAAATTATTGGAAATTTTTTTCTTATGAAAAAGGACCTGCTGCTAACATATGCACTTACTATTCCCCAAATATTACACTTAAATCCCAAAATATGATGAAAATACTGCTAACAGACTACTGATCTTATCTATTTATTAGTTAGTAGGAATGTGTGCTTCATAGCTCACAAATCATTGTCATATGCATAAATTCATTTACTCTTCACACCAGCTGCTGGAGACAGGAATTATTTTACAGATTAGACAGATAAAATTTACGGATTAAATGATTTCCCGGCAGTGATACAACAGAAAAGCAGAACTAACACACTCAAATCCACGTTCTTCTGACTGACTTCTGTTGGTACTCTTCACTCTACTGTATTAATATTAATATTTCCCTCTAATTCACCACATTATTATCAGTCAACAAGGAATAAGAGGATTATAGTTTGTAAAAGAAGTAATAGTACTCATTAGATTGCTCTACTTGTCAAAAGTGAGCCAATGGCATCGAGTTGAAATCTCATTCAACCAGGGGTCGCCTCCTCATCCATCCAAGTCCCCACGGGGCTTTGAAAGCTGGAGAATTCACACCAAAGCCCAGTGGACAAGGCAGAGGCTAAGTTTCCCAGGGCAGCTCCTCCTCAAACACTGAGCCAAGCACAGCATCCAAAAAGGTGGAATTTAATTACCTTTCTATGCTATACATATTCTAAGAATAAAAGCTGTGAAATCTTCAGTCTTAAGCTCCAACGATGCATTTCAATCACAAATTGCAGGTTTCCACTCTGTCTATTGGGCCTGAATATTCAGTCTGAAACCAACCACCAAAGAAAGCCATTTGGGGAATAGCTAGACAGCAATGAAGCAAGCAGTGAGGCTAGAGTGATATTTCAGCAGCTCACTCACAGCAATCTCTCCGTAAGGGCTTTTACTGCCTTAGGTCAAGTCTGCTGCAAATTCAGGTCACTAGAGCCTCCTAAGTGCCAGCTGGACTGAGCTCTGAGTTTTCACGTGTGTCACTCACAAAACAGCTACCACAAAGTACGATTAGAGAACTATTTCATTCATTCTTGTCAACAACGTGTAATACACTTAAAGACATCAGAAAATGTAATTTTATAACTGGTAGAAGATGGAAGCGTAGAATGAACATGCCCTAAGGAATTTTAAAGTTGCTGCAAAAGGAAAGCCTCCCTTCTCCTTACTGGGTCATATAAGACCTTTCTTAATTTAGGTCTTGTCTACTTTTCTAACCCTCCTTGCTCAACACTGCTAGACCCCCATGTTCTAGCCAGTGAACATTCTCTCCATTTCCACTGTCTTGTCACTCACTTTATACAGCCTGTACAACCTCTACAGTGCAAACACATCTTATGAGTTAGCTCTCTTACAAAGCTCTGGTTTGTGGAACTGCCATTTTCTATCCGACACAGAGGAAATTCCCAGTCTTCCTCTCTGTCTCCATTTCTCCTAGGGTGAATGTCTCTCACAGCAACTGTCACATGAAATCATCCTCAGCTGTTTACACATTTGTACACATTCCACTAAATGAGAAGTTCCTCACTCATGTCACTGTCAGCTTTACAGCTCCAAGGCCTAGGAAAGTGCCTGGCGTGGTACAGAGCTGGTTGTAATGAAACAATGGATAGATAAATCGTGTGCACACAATACCAGGTATCATTTAGTGGCTAAAAGCACAAGATTAAAGCCAAAACTGCCTAGGTTCAAAACCCAGCTTTGCAGCTTAGTAGCTTTGTGATCTTGGAATACTTAATTTCTCTGTTCCTGAATTTCCTCCTCTGTAAAATGGGCTATTGTATGATTTCAATGAGTTAACCAAAGTAAACAGAAAAGCACTTAAAACGTAGCTAGGCACACTGCAGTTTCCTAATGGTAGATATCATCACCATCATCATTGTCATCATCATCATCATCTTCCCACAACACAACTATGTAGCCCAGAGACATATATTTGAGTTACACCATACCATAGACCTGAATTCAAATCATGCTCCTCCACTTACTAGTTACATGATCTGGGGCAATCTGCTTAACTTCCTCCTACTTTAGTTTACTTGTCTCTAGAACAAAGATACTAATAGTGCTTACATTATAAAACCTTTTAGAATATTATGATTAAATAATACCTCTAATTAATATGGAATCTTGCACACTGTAAGTACTCCAAAGAGGTTAGGTAGCACTGTGGTTTTTGAACTTAAATGAGTATCAGTAAAAAAGCCCTCAGGTATTGCCCTAAGACAGGCACACCCACTCATCTGGCACTTGTATTTGTGCCTCATTCGTTGTGCAAGTACAGAATAAAGTCACTGAAGAAGCAGAAAACATGTCACTTTTTTTACATAAAGTCAAATAACTTTATGCCCCTGGGTTCTGGTTCTGTAGGAAATAGGATACACCATTTGCTCTTTTGAACAGGTTAGAACACAGTTAGTCATACCAGCCCTGGACCTTCTTGCATGTAGATCCATTTCCAAATTCCCTGCTTAATCTATATAACATGGGGCATGGGAAATAGAAGACCAGTTCCTACAATGGAGACGCTACACGAGATTGGAGGGTGAGGTTTTCTCCTCTTCCCTCTGCCTAGGGCAGCTTTGTGTCTCCTCCATGGTTCCAACTCCCACAAGAGAGGTGCATCCTGGTCCTAGCCTCCTTTGGAGTGATCCTGATGCGTACATACCAGGTAATAGCAAATCCCCCTTAGACTATCCAGGCTAGGGTAAAAGTTGTATTGCTAAGTTCCAGGTGTCCTTTCAATTCTTTACATAACTCTCAGCTCAACCCATCACCAGTGCAGCAATTCTCTGCATTTATTCCTCTGTGGTTTCTTCTTTCCTAGTTAGACCTTGATTGACCCAATGATCTTCTTTAACCCTTCCCTCATTGTCTTTCATTTGATTTATTTAGAAAGTGACTGATTATCCTGCCTTCCTCTACACAGATATATGTAGCACATTACCATATAGTTTAGGTGCTATCCCCGTTTTAAAGAAATGACAGCAAAATTCTGTGGTCTGGAACAAATGGGTCATGTGGTTTGATTCTGAAGTGACTATTATCTAATGCAATTGTTCTCAACTGGGGAATATTTTGCTCCATTCCTCCCTCTAGGGGCATTATAATAGCTAGGGATATTTTTGGTTGTTACAAGGGTGGAGGTGCTACTGGTATCTAGTACTGCTAAACATCCTACAATGCACAAGACAGCCTTCCCATAAAAAAAAAAAAAATTATCCAACCCAAAGTCAATAGTACCTCTATTGAAAAACATCTAATGATAGAAAACTCAGTATTTTCACACCTGCTGGACACTTCCTCTAGCTTCTGAGCTACTGCAGGTCACAGAGGGATTCCCAAGGACCTAAAGCTGTTGCTGGTGATCTCATTGTTGAGATCTCACCCATAATCATCAGTTGTTGTACACAATTCTAACTAATTGATTTTGCATAAACTTGAGTTTCGCTATGGATTTCCTTGCTTTATTGATATGCATATCATTGAGCTCCTGAGAAGACAAAGAAGTAAAGGGTATCAAAAGACACAGTGAATTTCAGCTAGGGAGCTCTGTGTTAAATATTTTTTTAAAATTCCTGTCACTTAATTTCCCCAGCCTGTGCGGCAAATGATAGGTTTTTTCCTAATATACTTTAAAAAAAAAAAAATCCGGTTCTATATATTCTACTAGAATATCTGTAGCATTTTCGTTCACCAGCTAGAAGCTGGCTGGTTGGCTCTTGACCACATTTTCTCTTCCCTGTTGTAGTAAATCATCTGTCTTCATCTCTGGAGTGGTGTTGCATAGACTGCTGGGTTGAGGCTGGGTCTCCCTCAACTGTCCACTAACAACTGTGAGGACTTTGTTGACCACTGTACTGGTAAAGACATCACTATCCTAATGGGTAAAATGAGAAAGTTTAGCTCAACTTCCCTTTAGCTGAAAGCTCCCTTCCTGTCTTAAAAGTTTATTCAATTATATATATTCAATACTTTAAGTAATATGTTTATACTAATAGATTGGCTCTTTAGGGAGCAAAATGTATACAAATGCATGGAAATCTTAGATCCATGCTTGATTCACTAAATAAGCAAGGTATAACAAAGAGAAATATAGCATGAAATGTTGCTAGACCTATGTTCCATCTTTTTAATCCTATAAAAATATGTACAGAATTCTCTCTGAGAGGTAAGAAAGGACAAATATGTCATAAACAGACCCAAATCACTGTTGTTCTCTGACAACTTGGAGTGAGAATGAACTCTTGCCATGTTGCAGAGACTGAGCTTCAAAAAACACAGACTTCTGCAATTACCAGGGGATTTCCTTTTCCCTGTCCACTGAGGGGAAATGAAAAATACATATAAATCTAGTCCCATTCCTAAAAGAAGAGCCAAAAGAAGGATGGATCAAACTATGCTCTCCTGCATGTAAAAACGAGGCTGGATTTTTTTTTTTTAATGATAAACTTTGCCGTAGAATAAAAAGTCTCTGAGATGCCTTTTCTTTACTGGTTAAAGCCTCTGAAAACCACTGCTGACAGATGTCTCAGACTTGCTCAGCTAGAGTCCCACAAGTAACCATGTTCCTGATGCTTCCGCCACCTCCACCCCCTGCTTTCTGTGGGTCCTGCCTGTCAGTCTACTTTGACAATAGTCTCCGTGAGTACATGTTATGTCTTCATTCTGCTCTCCTTGCAGCCTCTGCTACGTTACTGTTCTCCTTAAGCGTTAAAAAGCTAGCAGAACACTTTTGAAAAGTTGCAGCAAATATCATAGATTTTATTCCCAAGATATTTTTGCTCCCAAATGATCTGTTCCTCTCAGTGCAGCTCTACAAAGCTGTGGTAGGGAGGAGTTAAAACCAGTACCTGAGCAATCAGAGCACCCGAGATGGCTCAAAGAAGAAAAGGGTGGGGGAAGTGTTAAATTTTTTGTGGTATGTTAACGAGATCATTTGGTCCCTGTCGCCTTAAAAAGGGCACATTTTCCTCTCTGACTCCTTTTCCTTTTCCCTCTCCTCCTCCTTCACCCTCCTCCTCCATCTCTAAAGATGAAGGTTAATATTAAGCATCACATTAATGGTTGTCAAATCAATCATGATTTCCTCTGAGTTATGTTACACAGAAGCAACATGCCTTATCAGAAATCAAAGAAAGGACAGTGCCAAAAGTGGAGGAGCTAATGTAAAATCACTTACATGGGCACTCTGGAGACGGAAACCCGTTTAATATTTAATGTAGTCATTAACCTAAGAATGGGAAGGAGAGGGTAATGGATGTTCTACTATCTTTGCCTACGGGACAGGGTACTGAAGTGAGCTGTCCCTTTTGGGATCAGACTCACACATGTCTCAAATCCATAAAGTGGGTCACAGGTGAAGGGAATTGGAAAAGTCTCAAGATTCCCAGATGCATTGTTCTAAGAGAACAGTTGTGCTCAGCAGTCACGCCTGAAGTTCACCACACGGCAGGAACCAGAAGCCATGTCAATTGAATTGCTCAATTAGTTTGTTATAGCAACAGACATGCTGTCCCCAACACATATGGTCAAACTGCAGCAAATAATCAATTATTGAAGGAAAATGTCTCCAAGAAGCATTAATCCATCAGGCTATTGAAGGGTTTGTTTTTGTCTCTGTTTAGATTTGATAATCATAGAAGGAGTTGTCTACTTTGACGGCCACAAAGAGTTGTCCCCGAGAGCCAGAATGTCAAAACCAACTGAGGATGAAAAAAGGGAAAAATACAGGCAAAGTCAATAACAGCGAAGGCCAGCTGAAAAAGAACTTTTCTTACGTGTGACATTATGATGTTGTAAGGAACATTCTCTTCATGCATCATGCATGTCAGCACATTCTCTGCATGTGCTTTAAAATAAGTTCACCCTAAGCAAGTAATGCCATTACCACTGCTGTGCCTAAACTGCAGCTTCACTTCCTGCTATGAGACAATATACTCTAAATCCACATTTGTTTCTTTACTTAATGATATTTTTTATCACGTGTTGTGTCTTTTGCTGTGAATTTTCAGGGGTCTCCAAGAACTCAGACTCACCAAGGAAGTCGATTATGATATTTTCATGCATGTGAAACACCTCCATCTCTACCAACCCAGCCATCACCCTTTTTTTTTCTTTTTCACCACAAGTTTAAATATAAACCCTTTAACCTTATGCATTTTTTTTAAATTACTCCTTCATAAAAATAAGTGATTTCTGAATCTGGGCCGAAGCCCTGGGTAGGCTTTACATCAAAGACTTCATCAGAGCAGAATAGAACTCCACAAATCAAGGGCCAGATGCAGGATTGCCCAAGCTTTAACACTGACAATTTTTTTTTTTACATTAGGGACAAATTTTTTTCATATAGCTTTTCTATTAAACTTGTTCAAAGGACATTTTACTCCATAAAAGTTGGTTTCACTGAGAACACCAACTATGGCAATAAACAATTTTATTCATCTATTATACTTAAAGTTGAAATCAACAAATATCTTTCAAAGAAAAAAAAGTCTGTGCTGGTTCAACTGAGTTACCTGAAAGAAGTAATTTAAGAGAGGTTACAATTCCAAATAAATTTTCAATTAAAAAAGACAACACTGTTAGTTCTATCCAACCTGCTAGAATTGGTTCTTGCCTGGCCTTAAAGCTTCTCCAAAGGAACACCAGGAATGAGGCAGCAAGAACTTATTTGCAAGAGACCCCTTTAAAATATTTATGAATTGAATTGTACCTACTTCTCTTCACTTTCTCTCCCCTCTCTGAACAATTCAGACCACTGTTCAAGATGAGAAGTGACAAGGGCATCTAACAGGAAGAAAAACTCCATTCCATTACTATACGCTTTAAAATGTTGCACAGGCCTTGACCTAGATTTTCCACTTCTAAGAATTTATGTTTAATAAAAACATCAAAAAATACTCAAAGTTATATGTAAAAAGATGTATATTGTAGTATTGTTTGTGATGATGAAAAATTAGAGAATAAATACTCAATAACAATTGTCTATTTAAATGATATAATAATATAGACAGTGAAATATTATGAGGCTAATAAAAAACACATAAAAAGTATGATGACATGTTATACGATCTATTCTCTGGTCCTGGAACATTCTTCAAACAGACTACTCTCCTTTCCCCTTCCCCTAACACATTCCTAGCCTAGCCAGTTGATTCACACCACAGAGCTCCAGAAGTGACAAAATGAAAGGCAGCAGGTACCTCAGACAGTGGGACATAATGGGTTCTGAACCAAACTGACTGGAAGTCTACAGGTGAAAGCAGTTAGACCACCAGAATGCTTACTCCATCTTTTATGTTTACATGACTGCCTCTCTTTCTACCCCAGCTGAAGACTTGGGCTTTCTCTCTGGAGAGAGATCTTGTGTTAGAGGTACCCAGGCTCAGCTGTACTGAGGATATTATACTAAAAAGGGGTGGATTAAGGAAAGTGAGACATCAAACAGTAAGAAGACTCATATGCCCTGTCAGATGATTGGAGGATTTCTCTCTAAGGAAAAGAAACAACCTAAGAAAAAAGCCACACACATACTGACCACTGGGATCACCCATCTTACAGTAAAGTCTACCAACTAATAAGCCTTACCAACAGAATTGTACAAATCAGCTTTCATCACTATAATCTTAAAATTAAAAGGACAGCCAAGATCACCAGGAATTCAGAAAAACTTTGAAAAATGGAAGAAATTTTAAAAAACATACAGAAAAATATCTGAAGAATAAGAGACATTGTAGGGAAGAGAAGAAAATTATTTTTAAAACTATGAAAATATCCTCAGAGAGATAATAGAAAATATTCTATTCATAAAACCAAAACATAGGCATATTAAAAATGAAGATTCAGGGAAAAAAAATTTTGGTATAAAACAATTTTTAAAAAAAATCAATCATACAATTTAAAGATCAAGTTAAGGAAATCTCACAGAAAAAAGAAAGAATAAACATAAGAAAATAGAGAATTAAGCTAGGTGGGCATGGTGGCTCACTCCTATAAACCCAGCACTTTGGGAGGCCAAAATGGGAGGACTGCTTGAAGCCAGGAGTTTGATGCCAGCCTGGGCAACATATCAAGATCCCATCTCTACAAAAAATTTTAAAATTTTGTGTTGCTGTGTTCCTGGAGTCCCAGATTTTCCAAAGGCTGAGCCAAGAGGATCACTTGAGCCCAGGAGTTAAAGGTTGCAGTGAGCTATGATGACACCACTGCACTCCATTCTGGGTGACAGAGTCAGACCCTGTCTTTAAAAAAAAAGGAAAGAAAGAAAGAAAAGAAAAGAAAATAGAGGATTAAGCTAAGAAGCACAGCACTCAATTAGTAGGAGCTCCAGAAACAAAGATAGGAAAAAACATAATAAAAAATTATCAAAAAATAGTTTAAGAAAACTTTACTGATTTGAGAACTCTACAATAAAAGAATTCTGTCAAATTCTCATGTAATGGATGGAGTGGGACTACACTAAAGGACGTTATCATGAAATGTCAGAGCAATGGGGACAAAGAGAAGCTTCTAAATACTTCCAAGGAAAGGAGGAATCAGTTTACATAAAAAGACTACTATTTCTCAGTGACAACTCTGGAAGTTGGGAAGCAATAGAGCAACAGCTCCAAAATTATATTAATAATTTCTAAAATTACTTCCAATTTAAAATGTAATATATTGCTTAGTTATCATCAAGTAGAAAAGGGGAGAATAAAATATTTTCAAATAATTAATTTGAAAACTTTAATTCCTATGCATCCCTTCTGAAGAATCTACTGTAGGAATTCTGTTCTATCACAGAGTATGGGGATGAAATGCTGATACAAAGAAAACCAAAACTGAGCACTTTTTATGTGGAAGGAAATTTTTAATTCCTGGAAAACAAAAATATTGTGCAAGATAGGACATGTAACTTTATTTATTTATTGTTTTGAGACAGAGTCTCACTTTGTTGCCCAGGCTAGAGTGAGTGCCGTGGCATCAGCCTAGCTCACAGCAACCTCAAACTCCTAGGCTCAAGCAATCCTCCTGCCTCAGCCTCCCGAGTAGCTGGGACTACAAGCATGCACCACCATGCCCAGCTATCTTTTTCTATGTATATTAGTTGTCCAATTAATTTCTTTCTATTTATAGTAGAGACAGGGGTCTCGCTCTTGCTCAGGTTGGTTTCGAACTCCTGAACTCAAACAATCCGCCTGCCTCGGCCTCCCAGAGAGCTAGGATTATAGGCGTGAGCCACCGCACCCGGCCGACATGTAACTTTAGTTTAATATGTGGCTCATTGTAAAAAGAAGTTTTTACATTGTCATAATAATCACTGAATACGAATTAATAAAAGTGGTAATATATCTACACTAGGAGGATGAGAGAAGGGAAGTGAAGTGGGAAAGCTAAATCCTTACCTTCCATAGTAAGAAGTCAAGCCAAAAATTTTAATATAACAAAATAAGTACTTTTTAGTAAGTTGCTGGTAAATTCCAGAACTAGTAGACAAAAACATTGAACATCTTTGTCCCTATAACTTATACATTAAGGATAGAGAAGGACAGGTGAAAGGACTAACTACTTTTTTATTATATACTTTGTAGAACTATTTAAACTTTTAGGCTCAGTACATAAATAACAATATAACAATGATATCAATAAAAGTTTAATTTAATTTTAAATGTGAACAAATATATTTATTTCTTCAATCATTGAGAGACTAGCATATGGGATAACAAACATGTATCAAAAGATACGTACTATGTCATGCCAGGAATCCCAAAATAATAAATCCTGGCTTGCCCATCTTTGGCCCTTAATAGCTGTTTGAACTTAGATACTTAATCTAACCATGTATGTACCTTAGTTTCTGCATTAGGAGGAAAAAAAGGAAAATTAAGCATGATAATGTAAATAAATTACTTCAAGCTATAAAAATAATAGTAGTCTAGTAAAGAGACACAGACTCATAATAACATCTTCAATACAACTTGCTCTTTGATCCTCTAAAATTATATACCCAGTGAAATAAGGGCAAAGAGAAGGATAGACTTGAACCCATAGGGATTCAGTTGCTCTTCATGAAAACAGGCCTTCCAGTGAATGTCAGATCCCATGATAGTAGGCCTGGACTAGATAAATTTCCAAGTTCCCTTCCAACTCTCTAAGCCTATGAATATATTGTGACACTACATCTGAGTACATGTGAAAACAACTAATTGATTTAGATAACTCAATTATTTAGAAAATAATCAATTCTATATTAATAATATGCTTTTCATCATTTCTTATTTTTAAAAAAGCACTTACTTTGAATTTAATTTTGTGTAAAAGACACAAACTCTGTCTTTTAAACCCTTGGATGAGTTTTGAAAAAGACAGGACATGGACTGTCTGGAGAATTTACTAAGAATTAGAATAAGTGTTTTAAAACTATTTCTGGAAGAAATTAGTAAGTCTGAGAGCAACCTTATGAAGAGTTAGAAAATAACTTTAAGTACTTAAAACCAGGAGGTGAGAAGAATGGTTGAAAGAATTGCTGATGTCTTGACTGAAAAAAAAGTCTAAATAGAGCTAATTTCAAATCTCCGAAGTAGCTGTCACATGGGAGATGAAATAAACACATTCTCCACGTGTGGCAGAGCACCAAACTAAGAGAGTTGGGGTGGAAGTGGGAAAAGGGGAGGATATAGGAGAGAGAGACTATGGCTCATAAGAAGAAGGAATGCATAAATACGAAATTGGTTGCCCTGTGAAGAAGTGAGAACCATCATGCTAAAAGTGTTCAACAGGGACCAAGGAACATTTTCAAAAATGTTATAGAGGGAATTCTTGCTTAAGGAGTGAAGTTTCAGACTAAATGAACTCAAACTTCCTTTCTTCTCTAGAATTCCATTTATGTTACAAATCACAAGCATAGCCAAAGTTTCAAAAGAGAAAGAGAATTCCATGGAATGGTCACTTAACATAGAGAAAACAATAATACCAGTTATAGTCACACTATAAAAGAGTATAAAGGAGGAAACAAATCAAACAAGCACAGCAGCACATACCCAAACAAACTGTTAGGATATTTTCTTTTATATCTAAGTGTTTCAGGATTGTACCAATACCGCCATATTAAATAGTATTGTGAAAAGGTTGTCTTCTTGCCCTGAGTAAAATAGCCATGAAAAGATGTGTTACCTAAAAATATTAGTCTGGAATGCTAGTTAAAGATATTGAAGTGTAGAAAGATGAGCCACCTACAGAATCAATAACAGCATTTTTAGTTAGGACCTTGAGGGTGTTTGCTGCCCTTATTGACTGTGGCCAGTTCCATTCTGTTTAACCTGTGACAGCTGATGAGCCTGGACCCTGGGGTGGAATTACTAGCCAATTCATCAGTGATGGTTATTGAGCAGTTGCCAGAGAATGAGACCCTGGAAAAGTCTTAATACTAAACAATTCAGAAGAAGGCATCTAGCAAATGTATTCTGTTTACATCTTCTGAACTTTTGTTCTTTTCTGAACAACTCAATATAAGTTGAAATACTACAAAAAGATGAGGGAACATTGAATTGAAATTACTTTATAGCCTTAAAAATTGTCATTAAATTTAGTCAATAAATTTGAAAGGCTGGTAAGTGGAGGGAACTTCATAACACAAATCCTATCTAGTTATGATGTATGGAATGTATATATGGGTAAAGTTATCTTAATCAGCAAAAATATTTGTGAAATAATCATTTTAAAATAGATTTAGGATAGTAAAACTGACTGGTGAATCATAACATTAAAATAAATGTTTGAGTAAGAACAACTTTTCATCTATAGTTAGAGTAAGCAATGGTAACATTAAAATGAAATATTTCACAGTTAGTAGTGTAGTTTAGTATGAAACCTGGATGAGATATCAGACTACAGTTGTTAATGAGACTTGCATAATACAACTGAGTTCATGCTTGGAACCGATGGTGACTTTGAATGCTGTTAACGCAGTCCAAGTCTTCTGCTTGCCTAGCTTTCACAGTGTTTTAGCATCTTGATCAGCTCCTGGCCCAAAAATCCTGTGGGTAATTTATTTCCAGCATGACCTACTTACTCACTGTTGTAGGAGAAACATGGCAGTACCAATACTGTTGCTAAGCATTAGCAGCATATTTAAGTAAAATGAGGGGCAAGATGATAGACAATATTCCATTTGCCCTTTTGCACTCCCTGTACTTCCAAATACCACCAAAGTTACCTTAAACTGAACAGACCCCCAAAATTCCTTATTTTAAAACTTTGTTTTGCTTAGTGTTGCCTAGTGGTGCTTACAACCACACATGTACATCCTGTCCCGTCTGAAGAGAGCTAGGAAGTAGATCAAATTAATAGCTCTGCAAGGATTATAGTGAAAAAGAAGATGTTTCTCCTCCATGCCAAGGAAGAGAGAGGAAAAGGAACAACAGGAGAGGGTGGCCCTCACACCCACACCCAACTTCTGCCCCTGCTCTTGGTGGAGGTGTCTGAGAGAGGAATGGATTGCAGTATGGTCTCAAAGCTGAGACACAGGTGTAGCAGCTCTGATGACAGGTCCTCCTGCAGGCATCAGAGCAAGTATAAGAGGTGGCTTTGTGAATTTGGACAAGCCCCGTCCAATTTTTGTTGTTTATTTCTTTGTTTGTTTGTTTGTTTTTGTCCAGTGGTGTGGATATAAATGGGCCAGGAATGTGAACTGGTCATCTGATTGAATGTGCCCATCTCCACGCACTACTAGGGGAGAATGAGAGTGAACACATTTCCACGGACTCAGCCACACCAGGGAGGTCTGCAGGAATCTACTGTGCCATCTATCAGAACCAGCGCTGAACAGGCCTCCTGCACGCTCTCCTCCCCGCCCCCAGCACTTTACCTTCCTAGGAGACTATCCTGGGAAGACAGAGAGCCAGGAAGGCCAGGCAGATAGTAATGCTCCTGCCCTTTACATTGTTAGGGCATTTGAACCAAAGAAAGAAGCTGGGAAGCTCATAGCTAGAACATTGCCTCAGATCCGAATTAAATGAAAATATTATTTTGCCTAATACATCCATGAACTGGGCTGAGTATACCCAAAAGGCAACAAGACAACCTTTCAACCTTTAACAAGACTGGGGGTATAGAACTAAAATATTTTTTTATTTTTTTAAATATTATGCTGTAAGATAGAATCAAAATAAATATTCAAGTTTTTTAGAAGTCATTTTTGTTCTCAAAGTGTTGACACTACATTTGCTGTTCAACTCATACCTACTCTCTTGCTGTGATGAATCTCTTCTAAAGCAAGGTTGTTGTCTATCTCATTCATCCACTGTTTTCTTTCAGATATGGTCTTTAGTGATCCCAATCTTTAATCCTATGAATGCCAACAGAGATACTTCACTCAATGATGTAATGAGCACAATTCCTTAAAAGATCTTCATTTAAAGGGTAATGGGCTCAATTCTGTAAAAGAGCAACCTAAAAATGGTTGTTATGGAGACTAAATTCTGGAATTGCCAGATAAGCAGTGAAAACAATTCCTGGGAAGAGAAATCAGTCAATTCTACTTCTAGTCATGGAAAAGTAGTTCCAATTTTCACTTTCTTATGGATACCAACAATAAGCCTTTTGTTAAATGATTTGTTTCCAAAAAAAAAAAAAGTAAGGAATCTTAATCATTTATCAAAAGAGTTAAAGTAACACTTGATTAATAAGCTGCTCCAGTCTTTGTTTATGTAAAAGAGATATAGCAAAGTTATTGTCCTCAAGAAAATTCTGTTCTATTCTACCTGCCTGCTTTTATCACTGAACTAGAAATAAGCATTTAATTTTTAATAATTTTCTGTTTTCATATGTGAACATATAAATGGTTCTTTTTTTGGTAATTTGACTATAATATCATTTGATTACTGACTAGTTCCACTGGCTATATTATCATTATTTTTCTAATTAAAAAATTTAATTTATCTAGGAAAGAAGAATTATCAAAATAAGTCCAAAAAATCTTAAATCTAAACTCTGAATTTTAAAAAGCCATAAAAAACTAATTTATATATTTTAAACATTTATTTATATTATATAAAGCATATAACTGAACCATATTAAAGTAAAAAATAAAGTAAAAAATAGGTATCTGAGATACTAGATTTTTTATAAAATTTGGGAATCTGAAATTATACACAGTTTCAAGATTTTACAAGTTGAAGCTACTTTTCATATGGTTCAGTCTTTATTCTTTTGTTATAGGCTCATTCTTCACCCTGAGGAAAAACAAACTATAATTGCAGAAAAACCACAGGAACCAAATCCTTAATAATTACAGTGTAAATATACACACTAGTCTCTCAAAGATGACAAGTAGTATTTGTGTTAGTTGTTGTGATGGTAAACAGGAAGGAGAGGCTGACAATCTTGTGTTTTGAGGTTTACATCAGAGGTTGGAAGCATACATAATCAGAAGAAACAACATGGATTCAATAGTTCTCACAAAGGAAAAATGTCTTTATATTATGACAAGAATCCTTTTTCTAAAACCGGTGCTATAGTTTTTCCCAGGCATTTTATTTTCTTCTGGTTTATTCTTGTTCAAAAACAAAACTTAAAGAAGAAAAGAAGTTTCTGCTCAAAGATGACATTTACCTTACATTAAAACACTCTTTTCTCTTATGGAGATAGTTTTCATAGCATTTGATTCAAAAGTTTTTGAGGGTGAAGTCAAAAGACTCAGTTTAGTGATACAAATAAAATGCTAAACTAAAATTCTTTTTTTTTAATGTTAATGGATTTAGGGGGTACAAATTCAATTCTGCTACGTGTATACATTGTATAGTGGTAAAGACTGGGCTTTTGTTCCCATCACCCAAATACTGTACTTTATGCTCAATAGGTAATTTTTCATCCCTCTCCCTCTTCCACCTTCCCCGCTTTTGAGTCTCTAATGTCGATTATACCACTCTGTGTGTCCTTATATGGCCATAGTTTCAAATTCTATCAAAGAGAAGATATGCACTAATAGGAACACATCCCATTCTGTAATATGTATTATGTATATTTTGCACCATTGAGTACATGATCAAGTCACTTTCATTTGTTCACTTATGTATGCAAACTGTTTATGGTTCTAAGTAATCCATAGGAAAAAGGTTATTGCTTTTGTTTTCTATCCATAGTTGCAAAAGCTATATAAAATAAAGTAGTTGGTAGGTTTTCTACAACCCAGTAAAGGAACCACAAGTCATTGCAGAAAGCTAGATTCTTACAGAATCAAAACAATGTGTCTTTGCAGTAAATGAAATCAGCAAAGTCTTGAACGTTGGAAATGAACAGAAAATATTATATTTTTTAACACAAAGCTATGATTTATCGACACCTAAATATTTGTTTTAGTTCTCAGTGCCAGTCTCAAAAAGGGCATGGTGAAACTACAGATTGCTTCCCAGAAAGAACAGAATCAAGGCAGAGCATGGAAAATGGAAAGTGAGGATGAGTCAGGGGATAGACAAAAAAGTAGGAATTCTGCTGACCCTTTTGTTAGCAGAACTTTACAAAAAAAAAAAAAGGAATCTTCATGTCCTATCAGCCACCTCTGCTCAGAGATTCACACTCACTTTTCATTCTTTCCAGAGGGGAAGTTAGATCTAAGTGATCTAAGAGTCATCAGATGTCTCTGGTTGCACACAAGTAAAGACATCAATCTCTCCTGGCCCTACCTCCATTCTTCTGTCAGCTCTCCCTCCTCCAGCTTAATTGTTGATCTGCCTCAGTCTTGCTCTTCATTCTCCTCTCTTCTCACTTGAAGGCTCCCCATGGACAATCTCATCAATACCTATGGCTTCCAATTGCACCTACATAGAAATACTGACCACTCTCAGATCTGTACCTGCCTCTCAAAAGTCACTTTTGAGTTTCAGACCAGTACATGTAATTGCCCACTACACCTCTTTACCTGAGAATACAACTAAAGCACATCAAGCCCAATAAATATAAAAGTAAGCCATGAATTTTCCTCCCAGGCCAGCTCGTTCTTTTTGTATCCCCTATTTCAAATGATTGTTTCACCATTCACCAAATCTCCAATGAGTGCATCTCTATCATTCACATTCATTCAGAAATAATAATACATGACAGACACTGTTCTAAATACTTTCTACACATTAACATTTAATCCTCACAGCAACCCAATGAGGAAAATTCTACTATTACCCTTTGACAGATGAGGAATCTCACAGCAGTTAAGCAACTTGCTGAAGGTCACCTACTACTAAGTAGCAGAACAAGTTTTTGAGCCTAGCCTGTCTGACTCTACCACATTATACTGCATCTTTATAAAGCTTATCATTCTACCTCTTAAATATCTCTTGATTCCTTCCTCCACGCCCCCATCGCTTTGTTGCTTCCCATCTAGACTATTGCAGGAATTTCCTAATTGGTTTCTTTCCCTTAAATTTACCTCAAACACATCTGTCTCACTGCACTTTCTAAAATAGATATTTGAAAGCATTACCCCCTTGCTTTAAAACCATAAATACCCCCCTTACCCTATATTACCGTTTCTAACATGTTTTGGTTTTGGTTTGCTTTTGGGGGATTGTTTTTGGGAGGGTTTTTTAGAAGTCAAGGCCATCATAGATTAGGTTCCTAATTTCCCAAGTTATTCATGATGTTCCACACCAGACATATTATATGTTTTTATTTCCTTGGGCTTGTTCACCTGCCTTAAAAAGCCCTTCTCCTGCTTGGACTTGACTAATTCCTAATTAGCCTGAGGCAAATTTGGGGTACTACATAGGAGAGCCTTCCCTGATCCCACAGGCTGGATAAATGCTACCCCTCTGTGCTCCCACACACACATCCATAGACACGTCTTAGCACCTGCTCTGCTTGGCCATCACAGTAGCTAAGGGACCCGACTTCAGCACCAGGCACACTGGGTTTGTCTCTTGGCTCTATCGCCAACCTGCTTTGTGACATTGGGCACTCGAAACTTCACTGCCGTTATTACCTCCCTCATCTCACGACAGCACATTTCTCTCTTATTTTGTCTATCTTCTTTGCCAGACTATGAATTGAAATGCAGGGATATCTTCTACATCTTGCCCTCTCCGGCTTCTAATACAACTTGCCCACAGGATATGATCACATAACATTAAACAAAACTAAACATAAAACACAGAGTCCTACTTTACACTCACAATAATAAATATACATGACATTTTCCTAGAAGTGAATAAAGTAATTTATAAAAGAGTTTGAATAGATCTGTGCATGTCAGATATAAAAGACTACAAAAAGATCCTGGGATTGGCTTTCACCCTTACCAGTGCCATTGGGGAAAGCATATCAAACCCTCTTGTTCATCTGACAACAAAATATAATATATATCTGATTTAGTATATGTAGCAATTTCTGTGCTCTGTTTGATGACACATGAATAACCCAGGAAGAAGCAATCAGACTTAAGAATAAATTTAGAAAATACATAGAATAATTTGGAATTTCCTTTACAAGAAAACTGGTTATCTTGACTTCTACTTTGCATTTTGTGTCATATTATTGTTCTGAAACAAGGAGTATCAAAACCTCTCATTCAGGGCTATTTTTCTCCAATGCATCATCTTTTTTTGTAATGAACCTCTCAAATAGGTTTGATTGCATATTCATATTAATAAACTTAGGAGACATTTATCTTTCATCTTAGTCACTTTGAAACTGGAGATTCAGAAATACAAATATATTGCAATGAAATATATTCCATCCCATTATCATAGTATTTTGACATAATTGGTTCAATTATGTTTCAGAGCAAATGTTTTAAATTTATCAATCTAAGGCTTTTTCTCTCAAATTCCAATAATTATAGTATCTTAATCAAATAAATATTGTTTGAATTTCATACCGATGTTCTAAATCCAACCCTGAAAAATAATACCAGCAATGTGTCTAGATGCCAAGTCCTAAAAGCAATCAAGTTTGGGAAGATTCTGATAACGTGTCTAATGGAATTTAGCAAGCTCTTTCTCTTTCTTACTTTAAACACTACCATTTTGAGAACTGAGTAAGAGGGTGAAAAAAAAACAAAATATAAAAGAAAATAAAAGATTTAAATTAATTAATTTTTTAAAAAAGAATAAACACTATAGTTTGATTTTTCCAAACTCTTTTGCTGTGGAGGGAGGCTGCTGGCTGTCTGAATTTGAAATGCTCCATTTTCCCTCAGTATAATTGTGCAGGGACAGCAGAAGGCTGTCACTTGGTAGCCAAAGGCTACTAGAGGCAACAGGGACAAAGGGCCCTCTTCAGGTGTCACTGCTGAGGATGAATCATTCCCAGTCATTTCCCAAATTCGAGTTGTGTGTCTCCACAAAAGATTTAATTTCCAGGAAAAAAAACTCATTGGCCCAGCTTGAGTCATGAGCTCTCTCTTTTACCAGGGAACTATTCGTGTGTGTGTGTGTGTGTGTGTGTGTGTGTGTGTGTGTGTGTGTGTACTTATCACACTACTCATGCCATTGATAAGTGATTTAGGCTGGATCAATAAGCTTCAAGTCTAAAACTATTGCAGGAGCTCAGAGGTAAAAGTTCTGCTTCCCCTGGGATCACTCAACTGGTAGAATATAAACCTGGTGCTACTGGTGGTCATTTTGCCACTTGGCCATCTCTTGAGAAGAAACTTTCCTTCCTAAGAATGAAGCCAAAGTGAGGTAGCTGAGATAGAACGTTTCCATTGTGAAAGTCTGAGGGTCAGATCTATGGTTTTTTCCTAATAAAACAGTGACCTCTTAGAGTCTAGGCACTTGGCCTCTACTGGAAGAGCCAGGATTTTCTTGGAGAAAAAACTCTCGATCTCTCTGAAGCATTTTCACAAATGAGATTTCTTCTCTCTACAAACTCCTTTGAGTAGCTGTCATCAGCTAACATCCCAATTACAAAAGAATCTCAGTGAGGCTCTTGTAAAGTGTCCACTTTAATAACCTGTTTCCTGATGAATCATCCACACCGTATTGACTCTAAAATGTATCCCAAGTAAGTGATGCTAAATGTTTATTTGATTAAGGTAATGTTTATCCCAAAAAATGAAGATTCAGAAATGATGATAAATCACAATGCCAGGGCAGGAAAGTGGTATATTGAGAATTGGGCAGGGGTGAAGGGTTGAGCTTCTTTAAAAAAGTACAATCATTGGGGGGAGGGGGGAAATGGACATTTATTGAAACCTTAAAATCTGTACCCCCATAATATGCCAAAATAAAAAAAAAAAAAGTAGAATCACATCATAAAGTGACCACTATCAACTATGCATACTAGGAAGTTTGTATGAGTTTCTTAAGGAATAGCTTACTGTTAATAAAAAAAAAAAAAATCACCCCTCCAAAATAGGACCAAAATCACATGTGGCCCTAAGTGATAAAAGTTATAAAAGAAAGGGAAAAAAGAAGATAAGTGGGAAGTGAGTAAGCCCTTGACAAATGAAATAACTTATAATAAGCTTATGAGCCTCTTTAACAATCTGAACAAGTAAGCAGAAAAGCAATTGGCATAAAACTAAATGGCATTCATTTGAGGGTACTCTAAATCACTCTTTGCTGATACTGACATCTCATAATCTCAGCACAAAGCTAGTATAGAGAGATATTAATGCTAGAAGCCTCTGAATACACTGCTTCATCAAGAAAGATTATTGTGTTTAAAATTCTATCTGTGATGTGTTTATTATTGGTTATGAGAGCTGAGGGCAGAAAAGGTTTTGAGACTGAGGATGAAACATTCTCATCTACCTTGGGAGGGCCTGGCGCCTTTAGCAGCTGAATGCAGAGGAAGACATTCTGCACTGAGTGAGCTGAGTGTGGGGGGACCTGCTAGCCTGCCTGCCTCCCTTCTGCCTCCCTTTTAGGACAATGTCTCTTTTCCCTTCTTCTTTGTTTTTATTATTCCCTTCTCATCTCTTCTCCTACACTTCCTCAAAAGCACAGAAGTATTGGTAACATACCCAAGAGTACACAGGTGGCAAATAGAAGAGCCAGAATTTAAAGAAAGGCTGATTCCAAAGTTTATGCTACAAACTTTGAAAAAATATAGTGAAATATTAAGTAAACATTATAATTGATGATATCCTTCTCATACCAAATATGGGGGAAAATAAGATTAAATAACTGTATATATATTATAATTGTGCTTTTGTATTGCATGCATTAAAAAATATTGGAAGGAAATATACTATAATAAATGTTTAATAATGATAATCCATGAGTAATTAAATTATAGGTGATTTTTACTGACTTTATTATATATTACTATATATACTAATTACTTTTTCTGTAAACTTTCATTATATTCATCATTTTATAAAAAATATTGTATTCATTCATTTAACAAATATTTATTGAGTACCTCCTAAGAGTGAGGTGCCATTTTAGGCATAGGTGCTACAGAATTGGCACATAGACAATGTCCTTGCCTTCTTGGAACCTGATTTCTAGTGTGGGTGGGAGAGAAAAAGGCAAACAACAAATACATAAGCTAAATATATAATATCCAAGTGGTAATAAATTCTGTGGTAATATTACAGAATCTGTGAATCCCATTAATTTGAGAGTATAGATTATTTCTGTAAAAGTACCCCAGACTGCCAAAATCCTATACTGTAATTAAAAAGTGCTTTAAAGTACAATTAAAAAGCACTGTGATTTAAGTGCCTTAAATTCATTCATTCAATTATTTAACAACTTTTTTTTTCTATGTATCTTAGATACTCAGGGTCTTGAAAATAAAAATAAATAAAACAATTATTCACCTGAAAGAGATCACTGTCTGAAGAATAGCAAGTTGTAAAATTGATAGTCTTCTATAAATATAACAGAGATGGATGATTGCACCATCTTTGATAAAACAATGGATTCTGGCCATTTACAAAACAGTTTATTTCTGCCATATTTTTACCCTCCACCCCAGTCAAAAGCTAGGAATAGTGAAATGGTTGACCAGACGTGAATATCCATGGGACTGCAAACAAAGATGACAAGCATGTGACATTAATAATAGACTGTATATATGCCTCTTCATCAATTTTGTTTTTAATAAATTTCATATAAGTATTTTTTTATATCATAGATTAGTACTCTGTAATGCTCATACAGTAGGAAATCAGGAACAATTTTATTTTTTTATTTTTTTTCCTCCTTTTATTTCATTATATTATGAGAGTATAAATATTGTTGAGGTTATATATATTGCCCCTGCAACGCCTCCCCCCCTCTGTGCCAGAGCTTCAAGCGTGTCCAACCCCCAGTTGGTGCACACCACACCCATTATATAAGAATATCCCCATCCCCTCCTCCCCCCTCCTACTTGCCCTCCACTTGATAAAATTTGGGGTTTTTTTTGACATTTTGGTTACATTGTATATCTTTGCCTCAGAAGATGATAATTTTTATGGAAAGGTATTTAAATACTGCTCAGAGACTTAACTCTATTATAGTGAGGCCACTTTTCAACTATCCAGTTTGATTTCAACAATTCTTCAAGCTCAGCACATAATGGCAAAATTTTATTTCTAGCCATTTGCATTTTTCCTGTTCCCTAACCTATTAACTATTTTTTTCTACCTGGTCCAAAGGGGATGGTTTTATTTGTTTTAACACAAAAGTAAAATGTTAACCAATTTGCAAACACATCTATCATGAAGGTGACACCTGTAACGCTGATAGATACACTGTAGTGACATAACTGACAAGATGTGAATACTCTAGCACCACGTGTGAAGATGACAAGCAAGTGACAGCAGCAGCAGGCTGTGTGCTGACCAGCACAGGGGCACTGGGCAGTCTCCAGCATCGACGAAGTCAGAAAGATCAAGATGAAATTGTCAAACACACATAAAAGGAATAGGCATTTAAAGATAGCAAGTAATAAATGGAATGCAAGAGTTCTCCACTTTATTCATCACAATATACAAAGGAAATGACGACTTGGTTGGTGTTTGTTTTTTTTTCCTTTCAGACCTGCATTCATCTCTATTTCTCTTCTCAATGCCTCATTTTCCTCTTCGTGGTCTCTGGATGCTCAGTCCTTACCAAGCTACAGATAAGGCCACATACCCTGCTCCCAAAGGTAAAGACAAAAGCAGAGCAGAAATAAATAAGTTCACAAGACACAAAGTAAAGAAGAAACACAACAAAGCTGGGAATATTTGTAAAAGACACAAAAGGGGGCTTATTATTCCCTCTCCTACTTCTAGGTGAAAGGAAGTGCAGGTTACACAAATCACTACTCCACTTTCAAGACACATAAATTATCAGTTTCCTTAGTCCAGACTAGAAATCCTTTTGATGGTCTTTGCCAAGTCCTGGTTGTGGAACCTCCTGGAATGACCCAACTTACCTCCTGTTGTCTATAATGAATGCTTCTCCATTAAAACAAAACTGACATCTCTCCATTAGATTAAGTTTTCTTAACAAGAAGTAGAAATAACAGAAGAGATTAATTAGGATGGCTTATATTGTACTAACCACGACAGATTAGAATGCAGTTCTGCTAGGGACAGGGGAAGGAAAAAAGTTATTCTGCTGCAATAGGACTGCCAAATTTGAGCTGACTTGTGTCACACAAGCCGACTTGTTTCTCACAACGAGTGATACAGGCACTAAAAATAAATAGAAATTCTCTGTTACTCTTAAGCAGAAATGGATTTGCTCCTTCATGTTTAGCTCTCAGAGCTTTGTACTCATAACTATTTAAAGACCCTCATTATTGAAATTTCTGAAAGAAAACAGTAACTTTGTATTATAGAGTTAAAGCATTTAGCCTTTTCCCTCTGTTTCTCATTGAAATAATTATTTTTTATAATGCAATTTTTAACAACTTGAGTTTTCCTTGGAATACCGCAATTGAGTTGTATTAGAAGAGACTGCATATGTTGATTTATAGTGATTTTCAAAGACTTAAAGATGTTTTTTTTTTTTTTTTTTTTTTTTTTTTTTTTTTTTTTTTTTTTGAGACAGAGTCTCGCTTTGTTGCCCAGGCTAGAGTGAGTGCCGTGGCGTCAGCCTAGCTCACAGCAACCTCAAACTCCTGGGCTCGAGTGATCCTTCTGCCTCAGCCTCCCGGGTAGCTGGGACTACAGGCATGCGCCACCATGCCCGGCTAATTTTTTTTTTATATATATATCAGTTGGCCAATTAATTTCTTTCTATTTATAGTAGAGACGGGGTCTCGCTCTTGCTCAGGCTGGTTTCGAACTCCTGACCTTGAGCAATCCGCCCGCCTCGGCCTCCCAAGAGCTAGGATTACAGGCGTGAGCCACAGCGCCCGGCCTTAAAGATGTTTTTTAAACAATGTATACCCGAACTACTAAAAGGATTGAATATATTTACCCAATATTTTATGATCTTATAAGATGAAGGAATTATATTATTTTTTAAATATGACAAAAATGTGCATTGAGTGAGAACATAGAATAGGCTGTATACTCATGGAACTGATAAAAGGTAGCAGGAAGGGCTACTTCACCACCCCCTCCCTGCTTCAGTGTATAATATGTGTGTGGTGGGTGGGGCAGAGGGATTCGTTCTTCTGGCCTAAGCATTGTCCTCTTTTTTGGTCCTCTTTAACACTCAGATTAATCTGTTTCATCCATTTAATTACTTACTCCTTGTCACATTAATGTCCTTGTCAGATTCCTTTTAAAGGATACTTAGTGACAAGATGGTACAAAAACAAAAAATACTCAATAGAAATCAGAGGCAAGAATGTTTACTCTCTTGCCCAAGGCTGTCCTTAGAAGCAAGCCTCTGAGGATTCCTAACTGATGTTACAGAATAATACGGTATGGGGAATACCAAGAATTTTAAGTTAAACATAGTGTTTTGTTGTGAAATTAGTCCTTACTATAATAATTATTTAATTTGAATAATGCCATAAGACATTAACTTACTAAAATAAAATAATTGATGGTTATGATGTGTGATTTTTAAATAGATTGGTTACATGTGAATCACATTTTGTTACTTCTTTACAATTAGAACAGACACTATTTTCTAGAGGAATGCATATCCAGTCTTCCAAGAGTGGATCAGTGAGAAAATAGAGCTCAAAACCAGAATCTAACTATAAAGCCAGTCTTTGAAGGGCATATCTGAATTGCACACTACAGAATAGGATGATGGTAAAGGAAAGAAAACACATAAAGATACAACAATGAAAAGGTGAAATATTTTGTTTTTAAAGAAGGCAAAAGTCCTTAGGAAAATAAAATTTTCATCAAGGGGCTGGCTTCTGTGTGCTTTTGTAGCATGTTGTATTAATATAAGGAGAAGGTTAAAAAGTACCTATTGTTTCCCTATCATGACAAAATGCTCAGCTTTGCAGTCCTACAGGCAGTGATCTCAGCGGGCCTCTTATGCCACCAAAAGCATCGTTCTCTCTGCCGTTAATACCTAATTGGCCCAGTAGCTAACCCAGAAGAGACCTTTCCTGCCACGGTCACCACCCCCTGCGGTGATTTGCACCCACTGACACAAGAGCGACTAATTCACCTTCACAACCTGTCAGCTTCCACTCAGGTCACTTTAACTCTGCCTCCTTTGTGACATGGATCTGCTTTTAAAACGGTGATAATCTAAGAAGCAATCCTCTTGGGATTCAGTTGTGATTATATAATCTGTCACAGACCCAAAGGAGTTATAAATATGGGCAGACACTGCAATTTCACCAGGGATAAGGCATTGGAAGCCCTTATGTCAAATAACGTATTTGCTTCCCCTTAGACGAAATTCTGTATTTTTACTCATACACAGAAGCATACAGTGAGGTCAGCAATGCTATCCAGAGAAAGAGGGGAAGCTCTTAACCATTAGCTGGACATAATTTTCCAAGTTATCCTTTGACCTTAGGCACTGAAATCAAAAGCATACACTTTGGAGTAAATGTAATTGGAGCACTAAGTGATTGGTACGATGATAACTGATGTGCCATCGCCCAGTATATGCAAAAGAGTATACATAAATAGGAATAATTCTGTCCTAGTTTACACGAATTTCACATGCAAAAAGCAATGAAACTACAATCACCCATGATACTGTAGTCCCTGGAATCTCACTTACACATGGTCCCTTCAACAAAACTGCTCCAACTTCTACTCTAAGCTCACAGTTAAGTTTCTTGCAATTTATACAATCTAAGTCCTTTATACCAGCAGATCAGTATATGTAATTTGGTAAGGAAATAGTCATCTTGGCTTAGAGCCAGTCACCATCTTATGCTGGCCTGAAACCAATCATGCTGAAAACTGATTCTCACCTTGTCTTACACAGGAACTACTGACATAAAGTATATTCATCTCTAGCCACCTGCACCCTCACCCATGGAGTGACACATCCCCCATGCAGGCATCAATCCACACATGCAGATAGGGTGCTGATAGAATAGTTCCTCCTGTAGCCAGACATTGATGGTAGATAGACACACGCATGCTTGGACACACAACCACATATTGATACACACAGGTATTCACACATGTGCACCTACATCTGTCTTCATTCAATAGCACAAGCACAGCATTTTCCAAAACCTCTTCCATGGGCCACTGCTGCCATCAGATATTCAAAGGCAAAAATATGTTTCATGAACAAGATTTCTGTGAATAAATATACTAGGGAATACTTGTGCACTATTCCTGACCTCTTAGAATTCTCTACTGTGTGTTAGAGCCCTTCATTAAAGCCCTTCATTAAAGTAACACACTGAAATTAGTATCATTGAATATTTCCCGCATTTATTTATTCTTTTCTTCTATACCTTCTATTCCTGAAACACGTTTGCATACATGGAAAATGCTAAGTCACAGGTTTTATAGCCACTACCTATTGACTAAGATGAGTAAGTAGAAAAGAAGCAGCAGAAATAAAAGGAACATATTTATGGCTATTTGTAGATGTGAAGTATGGAGAGAATATCAAGAAGACAAAGTAGCTATCATAAAAACAGCATTACAGCTGTTTAAAACCCTATTTGCACCAAGCAATTTTTAAAGCTGTTTATTTTTAAAATCCCATTCCTATAACCAGAAGGTCTGTATCAAAAACTTGTTTGTTTCTGAAAAGAGTCAGTGACTCAGATTTATTGAAAATAACTTAAATTTCAATGTACATGAACTCTAATGACAGTAAAAAAGAAATTAAGAATAGGGGACTATTTCTTCAAAACAAGAAGGAAGAAAGAAAACGTGCAGTGAAACTTCTGAGAGGTAGACTGAAATGAAGAATCAATTTTGTTTCTAGTTACACAGAAAAAAAAAATTGAGTCTAAGAAAAAGTACCAGCAAAGGAAGAGCCACATCTTTCTTACCCACATGTCTGACTCGTGTGGCTGAGAAATGAGTGTAATCAGAATGAGACGTGGAACCGAGGACATTCGCAAATCTGGAGCTGAAGATTTTAATAAGTGAGCAATTGAGAGACAGAAAAGCCTACATAAAGCCATAAATGGAGAAGGAAAGAACCAGGAATCTCAAAAATAAAGGGCCAGAAAGAAAGGTACCAAACTATACAAATGCTGCTGTTCTCATTAATCTATTTCAAGGCATTATTGAAAGATGCATTATTTTTTAAATGTTGGGCAATACTTTAATTTTGATACATTGTAATAAAGAGTTCTGCTTTTTATTTTAAAAAAACTAAAACTGGGCAAAAATAGTCAATAATTTAGATTAAAACATGTTCTTTATCAATCAGATGGCCTGAGCACCAAGTGTCACCTGTGGTTTCACATCTTTATCACAGATTCAGTTCTTGTAGGTTAATTCAGCAAATGTGTACACAGGCAGTAATGAAAAATAACACAAGAAAAAAATGCTGACCATGGTACCCATTGAGGCATTTCTCCATTTTCTTTTGACAAGATCTTCATTATAATCCTTTTGCACAGACCACTGAACTAAGGGCTGTCCACCAAGAATACACTGAATGATAAGGTTGGGTTATTCTATGCAATCATGCTTCATGTCACCAAAATAACACTGAACCTTTAAGGCAACAAAATCTGTGGACTTTTTCCCTAGGCTATAAAGTTTATGCTTTGACAAAAAGAGCATAGCCAGGCCATCTCACTTTGTTTCTTTGGTCTTAATCACTACTGTATTTTACCCAATTCTAGAGGCTTTAGTGGACTCATATGTAACATTGTTCATGGCAAAGAGCAGGTCCATGTAACTTGTTTTGCAAATTAAGATACTTGTGTGAGTCAAAGAGTAACCAACAAGATTCCTGGGCAACATGTGTGAAATGAGATTTCCCTGGACAACTGGGAACACATGGTCACCCTATGGGGAAGGAACTGGATCCTCTATCCTAATCTAGTCTAATATTCACAAACATGACATACAGAATTCCAGATCAAAGGAGCTATTAATAGTTAAAACTTCCACTCTGGATAGTGTTGGCATTCTCTTCACTTTCTTTCTTTATCCATTCCTATTCTGTCTGGCTGTGATCTTACATTTAGACACTACATTTTATCCAAGTGAATCTTCCAATATTTTACTGAGTTTTAGTTAAACTATCCACATAGTCAATTTGAAGTTCAAAAGGAGCATGATAAAAAATTCTAGTAACAAACATGTTTTCAAAAGATGTCATAAGGTCAAAGAACAGCTTTTTTCTCTGCTCAGGCTTTTTATAAAGGGGAAGCTACAATGTTCTGTTTTTAGATCTATTCTGATTTTTTTTTCTAAAAATAAAAGGCACCACATTGAGAATGTGTAAAGAATGAAGGAAAAATTCAGGAGATTTACACCAAAGAAACTAAGCCCAAGGCTGTGATCATCACAGGCTCTTTCTAAGCCCCAGCAGTGTTGGCAACAAACCCAAGGGACGCTCTGAAGAAACATGAGTATAATCGGCACTGTGAGTTAATGATTTTATTTATTGGCTCTTGTTCAAAGGTTAGGTACTTGGGTTCAAGGTCATGGACTTCAGATAATTTATTTTCAAGGTTCATCCTAAGTATAGGACAATTGCCTTCATTATGTATTTGACATGTTCCAAAACTTTTCCCTGCTAAAAAATACATCCCACTAAGCCCGTCATGTAACCTGGCAATCTCTGGTACCATGTTCTTTGACATCTTCTATAACAGTGGTTATTGCTTGCTGAGGACACAGATCTCTTTTGAGAATCTGATGAAAGAAATGAATCCTCTCCCCTAACCCTAGCATCAATAAGAAAAAAAAAAAATTATGCACAGGTGACATTCATTAAATATCATGAATAATTTCAGGAGTTTGGGGGACTTTCCACACTGCTCATCAAATCCATCCATAGGCAAATTAAAACTATTGCTCTTTTACGACTTTAGAAGAAATGTATTTTTAAAAATGGACTTAAGGGCCAGGCGCTATGGCTCACGCCTGTATACTGGCACTCTGGGAGGCCAAGGCGGGCAGATCATTTGAGCTCAGGAGTTTGAGATCAGCCTGAGCAAGAGCAAGACCCCATCTCTACTAAAAATAGAAAGAAAGTAGCTGAACAACTCAAAATATAGAAAAAAATTAGCTGGGCGTGGTGGCACAAGCCTGTAGTCCCAGCTACTCTGGAGGCTGAGGCAGAAGGATCGCTTGAGCCCAGGAGTTTGAGGTTGCTGTGAGCTAGGCTGACGCCACAGCACTCTAGCTTGGTCAACAGAGTGAGACTCTGTCTCAAAAAAAAAAAAATGGACTTAAGGATTTTACCAACTTGAGGGCAATATGTTCGTAGACTAATATATAGTTTAAGTTCTATATGTTAAACTATTATAGTATATTTTTATGTGATAATTAGTAGACTCTTCAAGACACATGACTGGAAAAAATGTGAATAGTAATAAAACTAAGAAAGTCAGCCTTTACAGATAATTCACATCAAACTTTTCTTCATTCTACTCATAATTATTAAGCTTTAACAGTTTCAGACATTGTGCTATGCCCTGGGAATAAGATGAATAAGTTAAAAACTATAACAATTCTAACATTTCAGCTAATACTTGGAATAAAATGGTGAGAGTTTTAGGAGAGAGGAAATTGACCAAAAAAATAAAATAAACATGTACTAAGAACTTGCTTTTTGCCAAGCTACGTGATCCATCTATCTCTGTAGCCAAATGCAGTGAATTTTTTTTATTTAAAAACTGTTTTACAATGGCAACACTCCAGCATAGAGAGCCTGAGCAATTGTCCAAGGTCACTCAGCTGTTGAAGTGACAGAGGAAGGAAATGAGGCCACAGCTGTGTGACATACTCTGATTCTAACTTTTGCATTATCTAGATTTGTTCTTTAAAAGCTAACTCTAGAATGCATGTGGAGTGTGAATAAAAGAGGAAGACTTGGGCAGGGGGTGGTGTTGAGGAGGACTATTTACAGGCAATTGCCTGAGTTGCTGAAGGCTTTAACTTAATCTTGATAGGATTAGGCAGAAAGAACAATATTTGAGAGATTGAATTTAGTGACTAATTAGCCAAAGGAGGTTAAGGGTAAATAAAAATCAAGAGTGACTCCTAGGCTTCTGACTTGAGTGACTTGGAGAATGAAGGCATCTGAGATGGAATATGAAAAATAAGCAGCTTGAAGGAAAAGTGACCAGTATACACTTAAGATTCTTGAGTTGACAGTGCCTATAGTAGACCTAGTAGACCACTGAATATATTCGTCCATGGTTCAAGAAAGTGTTTTGAATTAGTATAGGCCTTCTGAAAATGTGGTCCACAGACCCTGAGTGTTCACCAATACACTTTTGGAAAATTCATAAGGTTAAATTATATAAATAATGTCAGTAAGACATAAACATGTTTGCCTTTTTTCATTGTGTTGGTATTTGTACTGATGAGGCAAAAACAATGGCATCTACTACTAGGAGCCTGGCAGCTTTTAAACATTTGAAGACTTTTCTGATGAGATAGAGGTAATATTATCAAATTCACTTGGTTTGTTTTTTGGTTTTGATATTATATAATAAAATGTGTCAACATTTTGAATAAGTGCAAAACTCGGGGAATAATGTTTTCCAAATAACCAATGTATGATATAATATCATGCCTGGGTAAAAGATCCATTCAAAGTGCAACATAGACCAACAGATTTTAATGCAATAAAATATAAGAAGTTATTTGCTATAGTTTGAGATCCTACCTTGCAACTAATTTTTTTGAAATTACCTCTTATTAAGACTTGGTATAGTATATAAAAAAATCTATAATTATATAAAAAGATTATTAAACACATCTCTTTTTCCCAATTATATATCTGTGTGGGGCTGAATTATCTTTATATACTTCAACCAAAACAATATCACAACAGATTGAGTGCAGAGGCAGCTAAGAATTCATGTCTTCCATTAAGCCATACATAAGAGACTTGCAAAAGTGCAAAGCAATGTCATTCTTCTCACTAAATTTTTTAGTTTTGGAAAATAGTTACTTTTCATTAAAAATATATTACTTATGGTAACAAGTAATGTTGATACTTATAACTTATGTTAATAAGTAATAGACTTAATAATGTTCTCTTAAATAAATTAATAAATGTTCTAGAACTGTTTTAATTTCTATATTTAATTCAATAAATATCAATAGATATGACCACATAATTACAAGCTTTTAGGGTTCTCAATAACTTTCAAGAGTATAGACAATTACTGAGAACAAAATGTTTAAGAAAAACTGAGCTAGTATATATAAGACTAATCAGTGTACCCACATGGTAACTGAAGCCATAGACAAGATAGAACATTATTTTAAGTAATATTCAATAAAAAAATAATTAAAACTATTACTTCTGAGTGGTAATAGTTAAGAGGATTTAAGGCAAGGGAATTGTAAAAATAGTTCCTTAAAATTAAGGAGTAGATATATGAATTCTAAACACCTAAAACCAACTGATGAGATAATTGAGGAACAATTTCATTCTTTTCTATAAGGTTAAACTTGGTGTTTAATAGGTATTTTGACATGGTCAAAATAAGAACAAGCAAAGACATGCACCTGAATAGCTTGATGAAAATGGCCACATTCCAGGCCAGTTCAACACTTTTGAGATTTTTTTTTCAATAAAATTGTCAATAACCAATAAGAAACACTATGGTATTAATTGACTTAGTTGCTATGACAACTCAAACCAAGAAATTGACAATTGGAGACGAAACATTGGAAAATCTAACTGATAAAGAATTTGAAAATAACCACTATAAGCAAAGGTAAAACAACCTGGATCATGCTTTCATGATACCCTTTCAACATTAAAAAGGACATCACTGATTTCATTTTATTTGAAAACCTAATGAAAGGAAGCAGCCTTGAATATTTTAAAAGATTCAGGCTAGTGACTACAAAACTGTATTGCCACTGAAGCATTATAAAACCTACAGCCTTCAAAGATCAAAAGGAGAATAACAAACCAGTATCTTACATGTGAACATTTAAAGAGAAAATGGTAACACTTGAATGGTATCTTGGTGCCCTGTGAGTGTTGGTCTGATTTTACACTGTGGCTCATATAGATTCAAAGTTTTACAGTCAAACCTAGTAATCAGGAGTAATGGGAAGTAAAACCCAGTAAAGCTTAAGGAAGCATTTTGTCCCATGAATCTTCCTATTAAAAAATATATTAATTTGCGTGAACAAAAACAGTACTACAGGTCTTCAACCCATTGAACTCTGGAGAAAAGAACTCTAAAACCAGTTATCTTTAGTTCATTGTGGAGTTTTTTAGATCATTGTAGGGGGATGTGTGTGTGTGTGTGTGTGTGTGTGTGTGTGTGTGTGTGTGTGTGTGTGTGTGCGTGCACACACGTGTGCTCGTTTGTTTGAAACAATGGTCTATTTGGTGAGTTTGTTCATCAAATTTGGAAATATACACAAAAAAAACTCTTTTTTTCCCAAGTGGACACATAGAACCTTAGAAATCCAAGAAGCATGACTGCTTCCTTCTTTACCCACTAGACAATCCACATTATCTGCTCAAAATGCACAATTGCCAGGAAAGAAACCCTCTGTGGGAGCAGGTCACTTCATACCATAACAGCTCAATGTCACCCTCTAGTGGCTAGTCTCAGTGCTATAATTTTGAGGAAGGAAAAAAAAGGGTGTTCTTAGTTTCCATTTCATCCTTAATTATAATATATGGCATTTTGAGATTTTGCATATTTCATAAGAAAAAAAAGCTATAAAATGGAAAACGTGTTCTCAATGGAATATTTAATTAAAAAACAGAAATTGAGTTTCTAAGATGAACTTAGAATTGTATAAAATATATAAAAGCAAAGTGACCTCAGACTGGCAAAAGGAGGCTCTTCCTCAGCTGTAATAATGCAATCATGTCTTCCAGAGATGGCTCTTGCAATACATTGTGACTGCGATGACCACAAGTACTCTCCTCCAAAAACATATTCAAAGTAAAAGCAAGGAAAAATCTGTTACAAGCACAACTAAATCAAAAAGACTACATGAGAAAGAGAAAGATGAAAGGAAGTCATCTTTCTATGTCAACACATTTTTGCTAGAGCAGAAACCCCATGTGAGCTTTCTTTGGTTAGAGCAGAGAATACACAGACAAGCTAAGAAGAAATAAGGACCTGTAAATCGTTCCATCTTGGATAGAGAGTTGAAGGGCATTTGTGAACATGAACCTGCACAATTTGTGGCACAATAGAGAGTAAATGCAATATCATGCCACCACTGTAAGAGTCAACTGGTTAAGACCCAGAACTCAATTGTCTGTAATTGGGTCCCTTGCAAAGTCAACACACATACCTAGCAAAGTGTCCTGGGCAGTGCAGACCGTGCTCCCAGAACCGGTCTTCCCTGGGGCACACTGTGCAGGAGCCCACAGGACCAGCAGCACACAAACCCCTCAGCCTCAAGTGAAGCATTATCAGTAGCCCCTTCCTCGGTGAAAACTGAAGATTGATACCAGAACACACTGCTTATTTATTTTATGTGTCTGTTGATTATTTCTACTTTCCTAAGTGAATGTAAGTTCAGACATTAAAAAAAGATTCTTTTGTAAATTGGTTAAGTTAATGCCAATAGATGTCTGAATAACAAAAACCTGATCTGACTATTCAGAGTCAAGTTTCTGGTCCCCAGAAAAAAGCAGGGGAGAAACCACTTTTGCATCTCTTTCACTGAGTTTTATTTTCATCCGGAAGTGTTTCCTTGTACATTTTATATTCCAGATTAGTGCACAGAGGTCATCTCAATGCAGTTTAGCATGAGAAGCAAGGTTACTCCTGAGTCGGAAGGCTTGGATTAGAGGTTTGAATCCTAAATCTGCAAATGACAAGCTGTACAGCCTTGATGGAGTCAATAAACCTCCCTGATGCTGTTTCTGTGACTGAAAGAATAGGGGAAATAGAGTCCATGACCTTTATATTTCACAATGTTGCCAAAGGATTTACAAGATCACATACGCAGCAGTACCAAGTATACAGTACTTCACTTGCTTTGTTATCTAGATGATCCTTATGAGTTTCTCCCCTTTAATAGATATCGTGAGTTTTCTTTTGTAGGCATATTAAAGTGAACAATCTTTTTTCCTAGTGGTAAAATGGAGTAAAGCTGGCTTAGTGCAGGCATTCAGAAACATTTCCAAATGAATGCATCTCCTCGCTAGTCCTTTTCCATCATCCCGTCTCCCAGCACATTCCTGTTTTCTCAGTTAGGATGACAGGGTGGTTCATAACAGAAGCACATCTGCTACATATTGTCATGTAGATATTATTTGAAGCTCAAAAATCCATCTAAATTGTTCAAATCCTTTTATCTTGAACCAGGAAATCTTCCTTTGCCATTCCTAAAAATGTATTCCAGATGAACTTCAGAACTATGAGATTGGATACAACTACATACTTGGAAATGTTTTCCCTTTAGAAATGTTTAAAAGAAATATATGTATATTGCTTGATTGCTATCTGTTAGGACTCTGTCAATATCCATATGGAAAAATTGTAACCCGGAAAAAGAAAATACCTCCT
Source organism: Microcebus murinus (assembly GCF_040939455.1). NCBI lineage: Eukaryota > Metazoa > Chordata > Mammalia > Primates > Cheirogaleidae > Microcebus > Microcebus murinus. The sequence goes on along the minus strand of NC_134108.1, from coordinate 43,907,567 downwards.
AGAAGAGAAAGATATGCTTTTGTTGTTGATTTTTTTATATCTTTATTCATTTTCTATGGCTGCCAGAACAAACTACCATACATTGGGTGGCAGAAAAAGAAACAATAATTTATTGTCTCTTCTGAGGCTAAAAGACTGAAATGTTGTTGTCAACAGGGTTGGTTTCCACTGGAGGCTGTAAGGAAGAGCCTATGCTTCTCTTGCTTCTCTCTAGGAGAAGCTTCTGGTAGTTGCTGACAATCCTTGGTGTTCCTTGGCTTATAGACATATCACTCTAATCTCTGCCTCCATCTTCACATGGCATTCTCCCTTTGTGTATCTCTGTATCTGTGTCCAAATTTCTCTTTCCTATAAGTACAACCGTCATTATATTAGGGCCCACACTAATCCAGTGTGATCTCATCTTAATTTGATTATGTGTACAAAAACCCTATTTCCAAATAAAGCCATGAGGAAGTACCAGGGCCTAGGACATCAATTTTATATTCCATTTTCATTTTCCCTGGGACAGGTTTTTTACATGAAGCTGGTAGGATGTCAAAAATTTGAGCAACTCAAGTTCTAGATAATCAATCACAGTAAAATCCAAGCAAAATTAAGAGATGAGGAGCTGGGAAAATAGCAGATTACTGATGACCCCCTGGCTCTCTGCTCCCAGAGTAGGAGGTGAAGAACAAGGACAGCTACACAAGAGTGGTTCACTGTCCCAAAACAACAGCATTGTGAATCTACACAGAAGCAGCACAGGACAAGCAGTGCTGGAAAAAGAAAAGGTAAGTTGGAGACTTAACCACAAAGTCTGGAGAGTGTGAGATATAGGATAGGGAATAGAGCGTGGGACGGCCACACCCATCAGCTGGCTGGGGCAGTGTGATCTGACCCACAGGAGGGCGACTCTTCCTCCACCGACCTCCACATCCACTCAGGCAGGGAAGTGCCTGAAGTCAGTGTGAAGCTGGGGCACGGGATGATAGGCTATGTAGAGAAGAGACAAAAGCAGGAAACATTTTGAACTCTCCGGTGCTCTGTGCTAGGTCTGCACTGTGTGGCGGAAGGATTGGTCTGAGTGGACACTTCCCCATTCCACAGGATGGAGTTAGGAGACAGGCAACTGCCAGAGAACCAGAACAAGGGAGGTGAACACCAAAGGAGAGGCTCTGCCCTTGGAAAATGCTGAAGATTTGGCTGACGCAGTGTGGGACAGAGAGTACAGAACCCCCCTACTGGACTGATGTGAGACGGTGTGCTAGGGAAGCAGTGGGGACAGCTGGTGGGTGGTTGAGACAGCCTGCCAAACCTAGCACCCACCAGTCGCCTCCAGTGCTGGCTCTCTGTGGGTGGGCAGTCACCATTTGGAGAGTCCATAGACTAAAACCTGTATGGCGTGTTGCTGCTCTGGGCACCGTCCCTTCTCCAACCTAGTATGGTAAACCCAATCAATGGACTCAGGCCAGGCCACTGCCCCTGCCCAGCAGAGCAGGTCCCACCCTTGGTGGAGGGGAGTAACAAGAGAAGCCACTTTCTGAACATTCCTTCCCAAACCCAGCTGCTTGCCTTTCCATGCTGGCAGGTCAAACCCCACCTTTGAAGGGGTGGGGTAACCAGAGAAGCCACTTTCTGGGTTGAGTCACCCGGCAGTCTCGGCAGCCCTCCATCCAGGCCCAGCCACTTGTGTTTTGTGCAGAAGGGACAGACACCATCCTTCCAAGGCCAGGAGAGCAAGAAGTAGTGAGGCAGGCCGCTTTCAGGGCTGAGTCCTACAGTGTTCTTGGGCAGTGCTTCTCCTGAGGCCCTGCTGCTTGTACTTCATGCCAACTAGACAAACCCCACCCTTGGAGGGACAGAGTAATGGGAGAAGACATTTTCTGGGCTGGGACATGCAACAGTCTCAAGCAACACCCCTCCTCAGCCTGGCAGAGCAGACTCTGCCCTTGGAGGCAGGGAGAAAGGAGAAAAGTCGCTTTCCCTCTGTGACTGGCTTGAATCTGTGGGACCTTGGAACTAAGCAAAAGGGGACAGACTGTTGACTTGGTACAGCGGGTTGGTTTTGATCATCTGATAAGAACATAACACTAAGGCTGACCCTTGGCATCCAGGCCACTGCCAGCTTTGGGGCTTGTGGACTAGGAAGGAAAATCCTGGCCAGAATCCTCAGCAATTGTACCAATTGACACCCCCTACCTGGAGGTGCCTCGCAAATGTGGCGAAAGAGACCTGAACAATTTATTAGCAGCTCTCCCCTAGCAGCAGAGCAAGCCACCACAGATATCTATGCTCTTAGGCTCACAGGTACCTGTTGCTCTTCTCACTCCACCTAAAGTGGCAACAGAGCTCAAATAACCTTTGGGAGTGGCAAACATTTCCCAAAGACTGGGGCAATTGTATACCACAATTGGGGGTTTAAAGCCCAATACAAAGGTATTAGAATATCTTTATAATGAACTCCTCCACACAAACTACAAGCAACAAAAGAGAGGGTAACCCCATAGACCAACACAGTGCCTTCCATCTCAAACTAGTGGAAGGCAATGGAGTCACACAAGAGTGATTCACCCCCTGAGAGACTAAGCAAGGGGTCCAAACTCACTAATCTCCTTTGGAAAGAGGTGAAGAGAACAGGTCACAGATAACCCCATAAGCTAAAACACTTCTAATGGAATACAGTACCAGAGTGCATCTCCCCAGCACAGTCAAGGAACGTCTTTTCAGGACTTGGAGTTAAGGCCATAAACCAGCCCCAGCACCCTCAGTTCTTGACAAAGTAGCCTGATGAGAAAAAAATCATCAAAAGAACACAGGAAACATGAAATATCAGAGAGAAAACTCACCCCAAAAGAAAATATTTGATCTCCATCAATAGATACCAACTTACACAATATGATTAAACTGACAGAGGAAGAATTCCAAATATGAGTTGTAAGAAAACTCAATGGAATTGAAGAGAAAATATAAAAACCTAACTAAAGAAGCCACAAGAGCAATACAGTAAATGAATGAAAAATTCTCTAAAGAAATTGAAATACTGTGGAAAAACCAAACAGAAATCTTGGAAATGAAGGAGGCATTCAAGGAACTTCAAAACACAGTGGAAACCTCAAGAACAGAATGGAACACACAGAGGAAAAAATTAGAGCTTGAAGATAATGCCCATGTGCTAAACAAATCAGATGAAGCAAAAGAACACAGAAAGAAAGACAAGACCAAAACATACAAGAAATGTGGGATTATGTAAAGAAGCCAAATATAAGAATCATTGACATCCAAGAGAGAAGAAGAAAATATACAAGGACTGGAAAATTTATTTCATGGAATACTGGAGGCCTGGCCTGGCAAGAAATCTAGATATCCAGATACGAGAAGCACACAGAACCCCTAGGCGAATAAATGGGAAAAGGCAATCACCATGTCATGTAGTTATTAGGCTGACCAAAGTAAACACAAAAGAAACAATCCTTTAAGCAGTGAGGCAAAAATAGAAGATAACCTACAAAGGAAAACCTATCACACTAACTGCAGATTTCTCAACTGAAACTTTACAAGCCAGAAGGGACTGGGTGCTTATCCTTAATCTTCTAAAACAAAATAATGGCCATCCTAGAATTCTCTACCTGGCAAAATTAAGTTTCAACTATTATGGAGAAATAAAGACCTTACCAGACAAGAAATCACTGATAGAATATGCAAAGACCAGACCAGCCCTACAGGAAGTACTCAGACCTGCATTACACAGTAAACAGTGCAATAGACACTCTCCAATGTAAAATCACTAAAGAGTTAAAGTCTAGAACCTGGACTCCACAATGGCTCAAGGAGTAAAACAATACAATAGGAATTCATCCAACAAAATGAACAGAAATCTACTCCAAATATCAATCCTCTCAATAAGTGTAAATGGCTTAAATTGTCCTCTGAAAAGACAGAGACTGGCAGAGTGGATAAAAATTCATAAGCCTAGTGTCTACTGTCTCCAGGAAATGCATCTAAGCCACAAATATGCTTTCAGGCTCAAGGTCAAGGGATGGAAAACAATCCTTCAGGCAAATGGAAGTCTAAAGAAAGCAGGGGTAGCTATATTTATTTCAGATAACATAAGCTTAAAAATAGCAAAGTAAGAAAGGACAAAGATGGCCACTATATAATGGTGAAAGGGAAGATCCAACAAGAAGAATTAACAATTCTTAATATTTATACACCCAACTCAGAAACACCCAGATACATAAAGCAAACCCTGTCTGATCTAAATAGCATTATAAACAATAATGCCATAGTATCCAGGGACTCCAACACCCCACCAAATGAACTGGACAGATCTTCCAAACAGAAAATATGCAAAGACATAATGGACTTAAACAGAACTTTAGAACAAAAGGATCTGACAGAATTCTACAGAACATTCCACCCAAATAAAGCTGAAAATACATTCTTCTCATTAGCTCATGGAACTATCTTCAAAACTGATAACATACTAAGCCACAAATCAGACCCCAACAAATTCAAAAAAATGGAAATTATACCATGTATCTTCTCAGATTATAGTGGTATAAAATTAGAGTTCAATTCCAACAGAAATACCACTTCTCAAAGTCATGGAAATTAAACAATCTGTTGTTGAATAACCATTGGGTCAAGGAGAAAATATAGAGGAAAATCAAAAGTTTCTTTGAACTAAATGACAATGGGGACACAAGTTTTCAAAATCTGTGGGATACAGTAAAAGCACTCCTGAGAGGAAAACTAATAGCATTACAGGCTCACATCCAAAAAACAGAAAGCTCAAAAATCAGCAAACTAAAAACACTCTCAAGGAATTGAAAAATGAAGATCAAATTAATTACAAACCTAGAAGAAGAAAATAAATAACTAAGATCAAAGCAGAACTAAATGAAATTGAGAACAAAAGAACTATACAGAAGATCAATAAAACCAAAAGTTGGTATTCCGAAAAGATAAACAAAATTGATGGCCCTCTTGCTAGATTGACAAGAACTCTAAGGGAAAGGACTCTAATAAACTCAACTAGAAATAAAAAAGGAGAGATCACAACAGGCACCGCAAAAATTTAAAACATTATTTTTTTTTTATTTCGGCATATTATGGGGGTACAGATTTTAAGGTTTCAATAAATTCCCATTTCCTCCCCTCCCCCCAAAAGTCTGAGTCTCCATCATGACCATCCCCCAGATGGTGCACATCTCACTCATTATGTATGTATATACCCGCCCCCCTCCCCCCTCCCACCTGCCCAATACCCTATTACTGTAGTACCTATGTGACCACTTAGGTGCTGTTCAGTTAATACCATTTGCTGGTGAGTATATGTGGTGCTTGTTTTTTCCATTCTTGGGAAACTTCACTTAATAGTATGGGTTCCAGCTCTAACCAGGAAAATATAAGATGTGCTATGTCACCATTGTTTCTTAGAGCTGAATAGTACTCCATGGTATACATATACCACATTTTATTAATCCATTCTTGGATTGATGGGCACTTGGGCTGTTTCCACAGCCTTGCAATTATGAATTGTGCTGCTATAAACATTCAAGTGCAGGTGTCTTTTTTGTAGAGTGTCATTGGATCATTTGGGTAGATGCCCAGCAATGGGATTGCTGGATCAAATGGTAGAATCACTTGTATTGCTTTAAGGTATCTCCATATTGCTTTCCACAGAGGTTGAACTAGTTTGCAGTCCCACCAGCAGTGTAGGAGTGCTCCTCTCTCTCCGCAACCACGCCAGCATTTATTGTTTGGAGATTTTTTGATAAAGGCCATTCTCACTGGGGTTAAGTGATATCTCATTGTGGTTTTGATTTGCATTGAATACTATAAAAACCTATATGCCCCAAAACTACATCATATCGAGGAAATGGATAAATTCCTGGAAACATACAACCCCCTAAGTTCACCCAGGAGAAAATAGAATTCTTGAACACACCAATATCAAGCACAGAAATTGGAGCAGCAATTAACAACCTTCCAAAAAGGAAAAGCCATGGACTAGATGGCTATACTTCTAAGTTTTACCATACAAGGAATAACTCATACCTATACTATAGAAATTATTCTACAACATTTAGAAATATGGTATCCTCCCTAACTCATTCTACAAAGCCAATATCACCTTGATACCAAACCCAGGAAAGGACACAACTAAAAAAGAAAACTACAGACCAATATCCCTCACAAATATAGAAGCAAAAATCTTCAACAAAATTTTAGAAAATCAAATCCAACAGCATATTAAAAAATAATTCACCATGACCAGGTGGGCTTTATTCCAGAGATGCAAGGCTGGTTGAACATACACAAATCTATAAATGCTATTCAACTTATAAATAAAAGCAAGAACAAAGACCATATGATTCTCTCAATAGATGCAGAAAAAGCATTTGACAGAGTCCAACACACCTTTATGATAAAAACTCTGAACAAAATAGGCATAGGCAGTTCTTATCTTAAAATTATCAAATCCATTTATGACAAACCCACAGCCAATATCATACTGAATGGGAAAAAATTGAAACTATTCCCACTTAGAATTGGAACCAGACAATGTTGCCCACTGTCTCCAGTTCTATTCAACATAGTGCTGGAAGTCCTTGCTAGAGTGATTAGACAACAGTGGGGAATTATGGGCTTCCAAAAGGGGGCAAAAGAGATCACACTCTCGCTCTTTGCTGATGATATGATATCTAGAAAACCCCAAGGATTCTACCAAGAGATTCCTGGAATTGATAAATGAATTCAGTAAATTCTTAGGATACAAAAGCAATAGACACAAATCAGAGGCATTCATATATACCAACAATAGTCAAGCAGAAATTTAAATCAAAAAAGCAGGATCTTTTACAATAGCCTCAAAGAAAATTAAATATCTAGGAATATATTTAATGAAAGAGGTTAGAGACATATACAGGAAGAACTATGAACCCTAAGAAAATAAATTGTAGATATGGAAACAGATGGAAAAATCTACCTTGCTCATGGATTGGCAGAATCAACATTGTTAAAATGTCCATACTACCTAAAGTGACCTATAGAATTACTGCAATCCCTATCAAACTACCATCATCATTCTTTACAGATCTAGAAAAAAATAATCCTACACTTTGTATGGAACCAGAGAAAACGTCATATAGCCAAAGCAATCTTAAGCAAAAAGAACAAACTGGGAGGTATCAGTCTGCCAGACTTCAAACTGTACTACAAGGCTATAACAACTAAAACAGCATGGTACTGGCACAATAACAGAGATACAGACCTTTGAAACACGTCTGTCTTACATCTCTGAGAATCCAGAGATGCAACCATCCACACATGGTCATCTAATCTTTCACAAAACAAACAAAAATATGCACTGGGAAAAAGAATCTCTTTTCAATAAGTGGTGCCAGGAAAATTGGATAACTACATGCAGAAGGTGGAAAGTGGATCCCCTTTCCACCTTTGGCAGCACAATTCACTACTGCAAGGATCTGGAAACAAACCAAGTGCCCATCAATCCATGAGTGGATTAATAAAATATGATATATGTATACAATGGAATACTACTCAAGTATAAAAAATGACAGTGATGTAGCACCTCTTATATTTTCCTGGATAGAGCTTGAGCCCATCCTCTGAAGTGAGGTATCACAAGAATGGAAGAATAGGCACCACCTGTACTTGCCATCAAATTGGCACTAACTGATCAAGATTAAGGTGCTCACATGGTAGTAATATTCTTTAAGGATTGGGGGTTTGGGGGTAGGTAAACTCACAACTAATGGACACGGTGAGCATTTTGGGGGTGAAAGGGCATGCCTCAAATCATGGCTTGTGTGTGACAGTCATAACATGTAACCAAAATGTTTGTACCCCCATATATCCTAAAATAGAAAAAAGAACAAAAATAAGAAATGAAAAAAAAGAAAAACAAGTGACATAGTTTGGATAGTTGTCCTCTCCAAAGCTCATGTTGAAATTTAATCCCCAGTGTTGGAGTTGGGAGCCAGTGGGAGGTGTTTGGGTCATAGGGGTGAATCCCTCATGAATAGATTAATGCCCTCCCCGGGAAGAGGGAGAGAGTGAAGTGCCCTTGTGCTATTAGTTCTCTCTGGTTGTTAAAAAGAGGCTGGTACCTCTCCTATTTCTCTTGCTTCCTTTCCCACCATGTGATCTCTGCACACATTTTCTCCTTTTTGCTTCCTCTGACGAATGGAAGCCACCTGAAGCCCTCACCAAAAGCCAAGGAGCTGTCAGCACCCTGCTTCTTGTTCAGTCTGCAGAACCATAAGCCAAATAAACCTCCTTTCTTTATAAATTACCCAGCTTCAGGTATTCCGTTATAGCAACACCAAACAGACTAAAATACTGGGCTTCTACTCAGAAAGAACTGAGTTCAAATCTATGTTCATCCTTTCATGAATATAACCTATATAACCTAAAGCAAGTTATTTAATCCACTTTAAATAAGAATCCTATATCCCTATATCATTTTAATTCCTATTGTTGTGGGAGTATTAAAGTGCAAGCAAATGCAAAGCAATGGGCACAAATTAGGTGCCTAGTTAGTACCGTATACTGATTTCCAAGTTAATCATTCCAAGCCTGTTTGTACTTGCCTCAGTTAATGAGAATTTTAGTGTATGTCAGTTCAGGACAGAAAAAAATATTGCCTATAAAGCAAAAGAATACACAATGCAGTTTTGCTTCCACAAAGCACCTTCTTTTATCTAATCACCATAGTTAAAGAAATGAATTTTATTGCAAAATACAGAAGCATTACATTAACTTTGTGCAAAACAGAGTAGCAAAGTGAAAGCAAAGAACCATAACCAGGAGTGTGACTCTCATTTCTGAAACCACAGAATCAATCCATGATTGATATATGTATTTTCCATATATCAAAATACACAAGATTTCATGAAAGAATAACACTGACAAATGTATTCTCTCAGGCTGGTTCTTTCCTTGCTTACATTAGAAACAAGGTGTGGATATGCCTCATCGTGTTCTATTTTACCTTCCCCTCCTTCAAACCTCCTTCCCTAAAACAATCCTAAGGAACTGAAAACAGCAAACTCCACTTTCTTCAATGATCATTTGATCTCATCACTGCAGTTAGTTTTTCTATCAAATTACTAGTAATGCTCACAAATTTTATTCCACCAGCCAGAACTGCCCCAATTCTAACCCAATGCATGCTCTAGCCTAAGTAGTCACCCCACTTGAAAGTCTTACATTTTTATCGCTGGAATATTGTACATGCTGTGCTCTATAACTATCAGCATAGTTTAGGAAATGGATCTTACTATAAAAAAATAAAAGCATTACCATAACATTGTGCAAAACTAGACTGCCAAGGTGATAATACATCACCACAAGCAGTAGATTAAAAACCTCAAAGAAAAAAATACCCAGAAAAATTACATTTTTCCCTTCAAGCTCTGCTTATAAGTCTCTTCCACAGAGGTTTTGTAGACACTCTCCCACTGGCTTTATTCCCAGACATGCTCTCACTTCTGTACAGCCTCCCACCCCTGCAACACTCAGCATGTACTCCAGCTATCCAGCTACATCTGTGCTTGGGGGAATGTGGGCTTACATATGTGCATCCCTTGCAGGTGATTTTCTGTACTATTTCTATGGACTTCTCTGTACTATCTCCCATTAAATGGGGGTGCATGTGTATACGTGTAAGACAGACAAAAAAAAGAGAGACTTTTGCCTTTTGCCATTTTCCAAATATGTAATAATTAAAAATTCCTAGAGGACCTGTGGGTCAAGAATGCATCTCTTGTACTGGTTGTTGATGTGTCCGGATAAGTATTGGAGGCCTTCCCTGAAAAAAGCCTACAATCTAATATGGTCAAATGTATTTTGAACTGTAGGTAGCTGTCAACAGAGTCATTATATTTCAGTCATAAGTAATATGTTCCCTTGATCTGAAATAGAAATCTATAAAGAAACTTCTCTAAGTGAAAAAACGAATGAACATAGTATTTTCTGGTTTTGTGGTTTCAAAGCTGTGTGCCGTCTTTCTTCTTGAACTGCCTCCCCGTCACATTTGAGGAGAGTTGGCTGTTTTGTGCTTAGCTCCATCCATTTCTTTGACATCCTTTGACTCTGGACCCGCTCCCCAGCCGCCATCCTTCCTCGTCACAGAGGTCCTGCCAGTGCAGCTCATTCAGTAGCCATCATCACAGTGAACTATATCCCAGCCGCTCCAGATGGAAGATGGGGATAAACAGCTCCCCCAAGAGTGTTCTCCGATGAGATGCCATCAATCAACCTGCAGCTGGGACTGAAGAAGCACTCAGTGACAGAGCCAGCGACTCTCTGCCAAAAACATAACACATTTCTTAGTGCCCGGCTTCCTTCAAAAGAAAGCTGTCACACTACGTGTTTTAGCATTCAAGATGCCCTCGATACTTAATATTTATGCCCAATTTTATGCAAACATGACCATTAATATTACTCTTTTAGGTTTAACTTTTTTTTTTTTTTACTATAACAGATATTCAATTTGGTAACTGAATTTTTTTCCCTCTGGAAAAAAAAAGTCTTCTGTTTGTTTCTTTAATAAATCATAACATAGAAAATCAAACAATAGGTTATTCTCCAATGATAGTTGGTACATTAAATTATATTTGTGGTGCACACCCATTACCCTGTTAAAGACAGCAGTAACATCTGCTGACTGGTGACTTACAGCAGTGGTAAGTGGTTCATTTTTGTCTGCAAGTAGGAGACAGAGGGTGGTCCTTCTTTAGGCCAAGATCAAAATTGAGAGTGAACAGTTGGAACTCTGCAGCACGAGAGCCTTGGCACCCACATACTGCAGGGTAAACATCCTTGGATGACTGCCAGGGATGCTTCCCTCTCCACCATAATGTGTGAATGAGGATGGTGATATAAGACACTACCATGGACTATATGAGCAAAAAGTAGCCATCAGTGAAAAATAATGAACTCCATTTATAATTATAGCTTCCATGATAAAAAATATTAAAACTCAAGTTATTACACTTTCTAACTTACTAACATTATTTAGGTTAAGCCTATAAAAATCATTTCCTTGGAATAGAAAATGTGGTGTCTAAGACTATCCTCTCCATAGAATTGTGGGTAGCTTCCCTATTCTCTGCACCTACCTTCTTCAAGATGCAGTGAGTCTCCCCTCTCCCAACATCCTAATTTGCAGATAGTAGGAGAGTTCTCTTGAGCTCTGCAAATCCATCCTTTGCTTGTTAAATAAACTGATTTCCTTTTCTTCAGTTAGATAAGAAAAAAGTCAGTCCACCTACAGATAAAGAATGTCTATTTTTACAAATGTTTTTCCATTTCTACACACACACACACACACACACACACACACACGCATGCACTTACTTTTGCTTCCATTAATTTCTGCTTCAAGCATACAAGGAAATTCTGGGGAAATTAGACACAGAATGAAAATGTCATTAATTCCACATGATTGTGTGTGCATGCTAATGTACATGAGAGATTCCAGGCAGGAGTAAAACAATATAAATCAGGGAGCTGGGATTGAGTCGAACGATGAGAAAGACAAAGAGATCAGCTTATGATAACTTAGGAATTGCCTGTGTCAGCATCTTCATTATCCACAGATGAAGACAATGATACATCCAGACATGAAATCACTTGCCTCATGAAGTCACACTGAACAGGCCAGAGTTTGGATTGTTCTAAGTTATGTTGTAGTCAACAGCTGAAAGTAAAGCATTATGAAAATCATTTGGGAACAATCATTCTGCAAGACAGTATTAATATATAGTCATTCATTCCTTCTACTAGCATCTATTTAGCAACTAATACTTTCAAGTAATTATGTGGCTTATGAAAACATGATTGAGTGCCTTGCATCAAAGGAGAGATAAGGTAAGCCTGGAAACAACCATAATATAAGGCAGACTATAAACCCAAGAGGTATGTAAGTTAAAACTCACTGCTTTGCATTTTTACATCAAGACAATAACCCACTTGGTAAAGGAGACAATAGAATATGAGATATAAAATTGGGAAATCTCTGAAACTCTACTATATCCAAACCAATTAAATTCAGATCAAGTAAGCATACCATAAGATAACATATTATATTCAAGTTCATCAATAGTTTCCATGATAGATGTGTAGTGCCATTTCTAAAAATAATCAGTACTTAAAGTAAAATTCTAAATATCCATTTTAAAAATGAAAAATATGCTCCTCTTGGTAGATGATGGATTTTTTGTTTTATAAATTCCAGGGCCTTAGATTATGCATAAAGTGAACTCGCCTTAGAAATTGATTCCTAAAGAAAAGTGTATGCTCTTTTATTTAAAGAATCTTCACCGAAAGACCTGTACGTTTAGGATTCTTCAAAAAATGATGGGCCTTTTACTGCCTCAGAATGAGAGTTTATAAAAAGACCAGGCCTTAGTTTAGGGTATTTGTTTTATTAAAAAGGAACCAGCAGAATCCTTTCCTCTTACATAACCCCTTTCACACTCTCCGCCACAGGATTGCACCAAACGGTACTTGCCCTGCTTGAACTCCCTTGTTTAAGAGGTGTTTTAATACTTCCAGAAGACACGAGGTTGTGTTGCTTCTAGCAGGCACTGCCACTTGGACTTTTGCTGATTCAGAGCACAAAGACCTCAAAAGCTTGATAAAGAGGCAAAATGTGTTAGAACTCAAACAAAACGTGTTAGAGTCATTTACAGACTGAGAGGATCAGGTTAAAGATCATCTATTTATGAACCATCTACATACATCATTTCATTTTATCCTCACACTGGTCTTGTGAGATGTCAGACAAGTATTAGAATTCCTGCCTCACAGATGAAAAAAAACAGAACTCCTTGACTGGGATTCCAAGAAAATACCAGGAGAAAACTGGGACTCAATTTTAGGCCTCCTGGCGACCAAGCCTTTCTTCTTTTTACCTCTTCTTTTCATAATGAACAAAAGGCAAATTTTGTTCATTATAACATTTTTAAAACTTGACAAGAAGTTAAGAGTCAAATACATGCCAGATTTTATGCGATTTTATCAAACTGGCACAAAACAAGTATGCATTCATTCTCTTCTAAGCTAGGATATTTTTATTGAGGTAAGAAGCCAAAATATTTATAAATGGAATTCTTAGTGAATAAGTAAATATCAAATAAATTGCTAATTATGAAGTACAGCCAATAAGTACATTAGGTAAACACAAATATGAAAGCTGAACAACAAAATGAACTTGAAACAGAGCCCTCATGTGAGAACAGATGGATGGTTCCCACTAGCACTGGAAAATGGAAATTGCTTGGCTTTTTCATTTAAGAGGTAGGGAGAACAGGATTAGAAGTGGACAAAGCTCTGGAGAGAAAAACACCACCACGGAAACCCTATTGCTGTTTGGATGTTCACTGCTGAAACTTTACAGACACCAGAAAAGTAGAGCAGAAACACAATGTAAATTATTGAAGTGATGCAGCCATTTCCTGAAGCAGCTGGGATAGTCGGTCCATAAAACATTAACATGACATTTCTGAGTTTTGACAGGTCGTTTGGAAGAGAAAGGGTAAAGAATACACAAGCCCTTTGGTGGGAATGGAGACATTTGTTCAGATAAAAACAAACAAGCACTGTGGCTGGTCTGCATGCCAGCTTCCACTGAAAAACAGGAAGAAAACATGAAAATTTAAAGCCCAACACTGAATTGGATTAAACTTGATTTGTTCACTATGATATGAACAGGCAGGATTAGAAGCATCCAAAGCTTTTCTCTCCTCCTTTACTCTTTCAAGAAAGATGTCCTGCCTCCTGAATGATGCTCGGCATTTAATTTATGCCTCTAGTGAATAATTGAGCTGCATGTCCTTTGTACATGATGAATTAATATGTTTATCCATCATAACGAGAGGAGATAAAGGATAAAAAGTGCTAGCTTCCTCAGCTAGCAAAAGGATCACTCCTTTTTCTAATAATGATTTTTCCCAGTATTGGTTTATAGGCAGAACCTGTGATATTGGCAAAAGACCACCCGCCTCAGAATATGTCCTCCACCAAATAATTGCCCCTAGAAACCAGAATCACATCTTTGGATGTAGGCACGGAGGTTCCAGAAAGTTCTCATCTTTAATGAGAGCATATCTGTTGCAGTAAACATACCACAATACCCTAAGTGTGAATTCTGTGTTACCTAGGCCCTTTTCTACATAGACAATCTATACGTATACATACAAATCCAACCATGTTATACTTTCTCAAAGAAACGTTTTATTAACTCCAAAATATCTTTCTCTAGAATATTGCCTATAAAATTGCAAAATTGGGGCATTTGTTGAAACAGACTTGTGGTGAGTGGTTTTGTAGACAAATGTTTTGGCAAGTTGGCGTAAAAACGGACAGCAGGGCAATGCAATTCCTCAAATTCTCCCTATACAAATATAAAAAGTAAGCCAAAGGAGGAAATGACAAATAAACAGGTTAGTAATGGTTATGATACCGAATGCTTACATCCACAGGGAATTTTTTTTGTAAGTTTGTAGAAGCTCATGTAATTAAAAGCATAAAATTAACAAACTAAATTACATTCATAGTTCCTCCATGTTAGTACATTTTTCTGAGAGTGACATCAAGATAGGTTCATGGGCTATGTGATTGTTCCACAGAAATCAACTCTAAAAATGTCATTGTTATACTCCAAAAACCTTCCTTAAAATACTTATTATGAATTAAAAATGACTTATTTAGACTTTACATAGAGTTATTTGTTTTCTCATCTCTTTGATAAGCATAAATAAGCAGAATTATAGATGAAGATAGGCCATGTTTTTTATTCTGGATTATGTTTTCTACATCATTTCCAGGATTTGGTTTCCTGCTACAATGGCACTCTGAGAACAAGAATTGGAGCCATATACTACAGACCTATATATTCTGCCTTGTCCAAGCCCTAAGAATAATTGGACTCCAAGGCAGGAATAATATGATCACCTGTGAAACCAATATTTGAATCCACATCTAATCCCCTCTGTTTTTCTTATATAGTATTCCAGTAACAGTAAGTCCCTGTTGTATGCCCCAGGTCCTGGGACAGGCCTCCCAGCATCACGTACTAGCCTCCCTATTGCCCCATTCCTCTCCTTCACCACCTCCCAGTTCTGTCCTGGCATTGTAATCTTGTTTTTCAATCCTAGCTCTCATAATTCTTCTGTATCCTCTCCACTAGTAGCTCTTTGGAGTTATGTTAAACTTACCCATCTCTAATTTTACCCTGGATACCCTGCTGGACCCTACCCTAACCTCTGTCCTATCTGAAAGAAGGTATCAGTCCTGCCCTTCTCAGATTTGGCATTAGCACCCACATGCTGGTTAGGGCAATGAGTCCTGTTGCCCAGGCTTGTCTAGAACTCCTGACCTCAAGCAGTCCTCCTACCTCAGCCTCCCAGAGTGCTAGGATTACAGGCGTGAGCCACCAGCATGGCCTCCCCCCCCTACTTTAAATAGAGAGGAGAGTGGCCTGTGTCGGATTCCTAGCAACTGAGATACACTTTTCCCTCAGAGAGACAAGATTACACAATGATCAAAGCCCTAGACTAAAAAAAAAAAAAAAAAAAATGGAGACCTGGTAGTCCTCCATCTACCACCTGTCAACCTGCAAATCACTTAACCTCCCGGAGTAAAGATTTTAGCTATAAAATGGGACTAATTATTTTGATGAACAAATAACTTATGTGCTAAAAGCTCTTTTAAAAGTATGCAATGTTATAGCAATTTAGAAAATTAGCAATAATGAAATAATGCATCAAATAGTGGTTTCCAAATGTGGTTAAATTTAATGCCTTAGCAATTGTATAAGGCCTATGAGGTTAGTGATACAAGAAAAGGCAAAATTGAATGCTATCATAATCACAATCTTAGAAAAAACAAACATTCTTGAAAAGTAATGTGTTTCTCTTACATTTTATTTGTAGAAGGAAGATAGGTAACAGAAAATCATAAAGTGTGGTTAATTAATGAGTATAAATATACAGTTTGACAGAAAAAATAAGACCTAGCATTTGATAGACCAGTAGGCTGACTATAGTTTACAATAATCTACTGTATGTTTCAAAATAGCTAGAAGAGAATAATTCAAATGTTTCTAGCATAAAGAAAAGACAGATATTTAAGGTGATGGATATCCTGATTACACTGATTTGATCTCTACAAATTATATGAATGTATTAAATTGTCTCATGTACCCCAGAAAATAAATAAATAAATTTAATTCTAAAAAAAAAAACAAAATCCTAGCTATGTGATGGAAAACCAAGTTTGTGGGTCTTATTATGTACATTTGCTTCTCGTTTGAGAGAGAAGTTCAAGAAATCATGGGTAAGGGTTACATTTGCTGCAGACTTTGCAAGTATAAACACTCAGATAAGCAGGGAGAAAATAGCCTATATAAGAGTAAAATAGGCAAAATTGTTAAATTATTTTCTTGGTAACTCATTAATACAGTACGATAGGCATAGGGTGCTGCAGCTTCTCTTATGAGGTAAAAAGTATTCACCTCAAGTGTTTTACTATAATGACACACCCTCAAAATGCTGGCAATTAGTGCAATGGCTTTTGCCAAGGAATGGAGCATATGCTAGATTGTATCTAGCCTATTCATAATTATTCACATCAAAGGAAGTGCCAGGGTGAGTCCAGCTGAGCAGCGTGAGAGGCAGCATCCCACTGTGAGGCGACAGTAGTTTGGATCCCTCTTTTGCAGGGGTAGTGTACCCCAGTTGGTATCAGAAGGGTTTCTTACTGTTTCTGCTTGTTTCTGCCTCCAGGACAGCCCCTTCCACAACCCCCCACGGTGGGGCCTTCCATCCTGCAATGAACCATCTGGAGAGGAAAGGCTGGCCCCAAGTCCCCCTGGAAGTTGTTAGCGCCATGCTATAGTTGGCTCCTAAGGTCTCCAGGGGGTTGACCTCTTCACGGGCTTTCTTCCTGTGTCAGGAAGCTGATTGTACCCTTCTCACTACACTGTCAGCTTCTACCGGTTCTCCAAATTAAAGGACAAATCTCTGAAGCAGACATGGGCTTCCCATGGGATATACAGGCTGCTACCCTGAGATTTCTTCTTAACAAGCACGATGACTATGTGGCTAAATTTAAGGGAAGGGGGGTGGGTGGGAATGGAAATCTTACCCTGTTTTCTTTGGGTGGCTTTTAAAAGTTTTAAATTTAAAATACATAGAAAGAAAACAGATAATAAAATAAGCCAAACAAATCTTGCAATATAGTAGTCTAAGACCATGAGCTTGTTGGTTAAAAAGACATTTGTGTTTCATCATTGACTAGCTCTGTGATCTCAAGCAAGTTACCTAACCTTGCTGTTCCTCTGCTTTTGCAGCTGTAAAAAAGGTGTGTGTGTGTGTGTGTGTGTGTGTGTGTGTGTGTGTGTGTGCATTGAAACATTCATAGATGCTACTTAACACATAGAACTGTTAACTATTTGTATGAAGATAAAAGGACATCAGAGAACTATTAATATTAGTTCTCAACAACCACATTGATTCATAAAGAACTTATTTAATATCCCTACTAGGTAGCAAGCCTCTGCATTCATTCCTAGTGAGAAAAGATAAACAAAAAACCTTTCTTCCTCTCAGAGTCTTTCTATAGGGGTGATATGAGATTACACAATCCTAAAGTAGGTTTTAACAGCAATCTTCCATGATTACTAAACTTGAAACTAGAAAGTATCATAAATGACCATCTGGTCCAACCCTGTACACTGTTGAGATTCCTTCTCTTTACTGTCCTTACTGAAGAAAAAAAAAATCAGCCCCTTCTATAATAAGATGGCTCAATATGACAGTCCTTAGAGAAACTTCAAGCTTCAACAAAATAACTGCTTAATGCATTACTGGTTACAAAGCCCTTTTCAAATGTATGTTATCGGTACCCTTTTCAAATAGTCTTTTTCAAGCGTGTTCACTTTACCGCCTCCTCCTACTGCTTAATGCCATGAGGTCTCCTCTCTTTCCCCTGAGTGTCATGGTACCTCTCTTCCCCTGCCAACCACCAGGCAATGGGGGAGGTGATCTTCAGGAGGAAAGAAAATGTGCAATTTTCATGTGTCAGGAAACTCAGGTGTGAGGGTCTTGTCCTCCTTTTTTTCTGCAGTGTAGTTCTTACAAGAGACACATTGTGTTTGAAATTCTGAATCTATGGTCTCTTTTCTACTGCACTAACAAGGGATCCTGTAGCCTGCCTGGGCATGAACACGCAGACCTCCACGAAACACCACTCCCTCTTCAGCTGAGGCAGACTGCTAGCAACATCTTCCTGACACTGAGTTCAACGTTGTTTTGTACCCCTGGTCCTGTCTACCCCATTCCCACTCAGCCTGCTGTGAGTAACCACATTTTTTAAATTCTATTGTATTATTTTGGAATTTCTCTACACAAATAAAACAAATATAATTATGTTTTCTTATTTCTTCCATTTTACATATATACAATATAACATGCTACATATACTATGGTGCACATTTTTTTGCTTAATAATGAATCTTTAAAATCTTTCCCAGTTAGTACATAGACAGTTTCTTCATTCTTTTTTTTATAACTACAGAGCATTCCTTTATGAGAATGTTTCACAGTTTATTTAATTAGCACATCAATTACAGACTGTTGCCCCAGCCCAATTTTAGACATTCCACATATCAAATTATGGACTGTCCTGAGCTGGATCCTATACTCTCTCAATTCATTAAACCTAGGGCTGCATTAGCTTTAATGTTATCATGCTACCTGCTGGTGTCATTAACATGCAAGCTTTTATAAGTAAAATGCTATTCTTTTCCACATGAAATAGTAATGAGTCATCTCACCTCCATTCTGCACTTTAAATGATTTATTTTAATATAGAGGGGAAATTTTGAATTTATCACCACTAAACTTCATTTTGCTTGTTTCAATTCATCATTCTCACAATCCAACATGACTTCTTGAATCTACACTCTTGTCAATCATATTAGCTACTCCTCACAGCTACTCCTCACAAATTTGATGAGTATGTTTTCTATTTTTATCCAAATAATTGATATTCTTGCTCTACCAGAATAAGTCTCTTTCTTTGAGGATGAGATCTCCTTACTCATTCCCACAAAGTACCCTTCTTCCTGGGCCCTTGACTTCACCCCTTGAAAGGTCCCTGGTGCTATGTTCCCTCCATGAGTCCTGCTTTCCACCACACCTGCACAGTCCCCTCTCCAGTCAGTCATATGACTCATTCATTGCCCTCAGAATCCTTCCCTTCCTTTCTATATCCACCTTAGAGAAACTCCACTGGATCCTGCTAAAAGCCTACTTCATTTTCTTCCTTTCACTGGTAAATTTCTCCAATGCATGGTCTATTCTCAGGGTCCCTATTTGCTCCCCTCCTGTTCTGGCCACCACATGACCGCCACCTATGACACTCAACTCACGAGTCTCCTTGCATTCTCTACAGATGTTGAAATATCATAATTTGGCAATACAGGGCCCAGATGCCTCCCTGACATCTGGCTGTTGTTGAGTAGCAGATGCCTGCTCTTGACAGAGCCTTCTTCTTAAACTCCCCACATTTCCTTTTGTTTTACTCCCAAACCAATGCATTCAGTGAGTGCCTTTGAGTTTTTGAACCCTACTTTAAGGGAACAAGACTGAATTCTAAACAAATAAACCAAAACCATCTCCATATGACCCCTTCAAAACATTCATCTTTGCATAATATAAATGCATTCCAACAACATGGCCACTGCTCAATATACTCTAACAATCTGCCTATGGTGCATCCTTCAGTGTAATCCTAGTAGTAGCAAATATTTTTTTCCTAAAGAGTATATTTAAATTCATTTCATTAAAATTCATTTTAACCAAAGGTTTTTTGAAAACGTGAATGTTTAATTTGGCTAATCATGTTTTTAGTTAAAAAAACACAGTAATTTACCTTGTAGATTAATTTCCTTGTGAAACTGTTTTAGAAGGCAATTTTGAAAAAATAAATTAAAAATATTATTTGAATAATGATTAAAATAAGTTTAGGGTTTTTCTTTTTCTTTTTTAAGGAGACTGCCTTGAGGGTCAACATCCCTCTAAATGTACATAGTTTGGTTGGTTTAAAAATAAAGTGTCTTTACTTACCTAACTGGAATAATGGAAGTAACACCCCCAGCTTCCCCAATACCACCTTTAGTGGGGGCTGGGGAGGAAGAGGCCCCTAGCCTAAGAATTTACTACTTCAGCCTTAATGTATTTTTCATGTTGCTAAGGGAGCAGTCTCTAGCAAGTATATGGCCCAGTAATGGAATGATTCTATTCTCCGAAAGCCCTAGAAATATCTAGAAAGATCACTAAAGGAGAGAAGGGAATGAAGAAAAGTCACTAACATTGCTCTGTATATTTGCTTGAAGTCATACTGTCATTGTGAGACAAGCAACTTTGAAAAGAATGGAGAAGCTAGGAAAGTGTTTGTCCTCTTACGGACTTAATATAAAGTATTAAATGATGGCACTAGACTTCAGGCTGGGATTTTTATTTGTTTGTTTTAGTTTTCAGTTAGCTGTGAACGTTTGTATTAGAGTTTCGCAGAGAAACAGAACCAATAGGAGAATATCGTGTGTGTGTGTGGAGAGAGAGAGAGAGAGAGAGAGAAACGGAGAAAGGTTTATTTTATTACAAAGAATTGGCCTGCTTAATTATGGAGGCTAAGTCTCAAGATCTGCAGTCAGCAAGCTGGAGACCCGGGAGAACCCAGGGTGTAGTTCCAGTAGAAGTCTGAAGGCCTGAGAATCGGGATAGCTGATGGCATAAGTTCCAGTCTGAAAACCAGCAGGCTCAAGAGCCAGGAAGATCTGATTTTCTTTTTTTTTTCCAAAGGCAGGAAAGATTAATGTTCTATCTCAAGCAGTCAGGCAGGAGGAGTTTTTTCGTACTCAGCCTATTTGTTCCATTCAAGTCCTCAGTTGATTGCATGAGGCCCACCCACATCAGGGAGGACTATCGGCTTTACTCAATCTATTAATTTAAAGGTTAATCTCATCCAAAAACACCCTCAAAAGTATAGCCAGAATAATGTTTGACCAAATATCTGAGTACCTTGTGGCCCCGTCGACACATAAAATTAATCATTACATCATTTAAAATGTACTTATTTTCATTTTTAAAATGTGAATTTCTATTGCCTTTTGACATGATTCAAATGATATGACCATGTAGTAACAAAAAGATGGAGATGGTAGCGGTTGCCACGGTCCCCACCTCTTTTGATATTACAGTGCCCTGCACTCACTGGGTTTTCCTGGCTGGCCTCTGCACACATTGAGATCCCCTGCTTTAAGCTGAATTGCCTATGAGAGCTCACGTTCGTCTTTGGGAGGGGTGTGCGTGCATGTGAATGTGTGTGTGTCCCTGTGGTTATTATCTTAAACAATGAGAAAAACTAGGAGACATACACACGACTTACATAATGGGGTGAACTTCAAAGACAACTGAAATCAGAATGCACATGGCCACCTTAAAGAGTTCCAAAGGATTTGAAATACCAAGATCTTTTATCCCTATCCTCTGATTACCCTAAGATGCAAAGAGAGGCAAAAGCCATCACAGTTCTTACTGGAACTCCTAGGGCATTATTCTAGACTGAATTATGCAGACACAAGAACATGTAATGTTGGGGAAAGGGGGCTGGATCTTGAGGCAGAACAATAAATCGTAGAGCTTTTGCATTGATTTAAATAGAAGTGATTCTGAAAGTGAGTAAATACCCCCAGGAGATTGGTTACTATGCACTTTTTTAAAACATTGATTTCTCAATCCTTAATTTCAGACAACTATTGGCTGTTTCTTAATGCCAAGCAGCGTAAGTGAAGATTAAGCACTGAGCCAGAGAGCAGCTTTGGGCTAAAGGGAAAGAAATTCAAACTCCATTACAAAAGCGGTGAAATCCAAGTACTGTCCAAACTAATGAGTGGTTTCTATCTACTTAGGTGCCTGTGTTCCTGTGATAGCTCCTTATACTATTCACCAGTAACCTCCCAGGTAAACTTATATCAGCTTCATTTTGAGCTCTGGAGGACTCTAAGCTCCTTTAGGAAAAAAGCATATCATATTCTTCCATTCTCCGTGGATCCTGAACAGAATTTTCACATAATAACTCAATAAATATATACTAAATCAATGAATTTAATTTCCTTAAATATATTTCTCATAGTTAGATGCAACATTCATGTTAGCCAAGCGGCTGCTGAATAAACTAGATTCAACTTAGATTGTTAAGAACCTTCTGTGTGCTGGGAATTTTCATATTCATTATTCCATGTGTTATCCATATTTCAGAAAATTTTCAAAATGAGATTGAGAGTGATTAATTAGTCAACTCAAGAAAGTTAGGGAATAAGCCTCCTTCTTCACACACTGAGTTCTCTCTACCAAACCTCACTTTTATGTGCTTCATTTGTTAGCTTGGAACCAGCTCCCCTACAATGTTGTTTTCTCTTCCATAATACATGCCCGACTAGAAGGAAAATGTAAGGCAAATAAACATATTTTGAGGACCAGGTAATTCCAAAGTTTTCTAAAGAAAGAGACTAAGTTTTTTAAATAGGAATAAAATGCAAAGAATATAGTAATTCAAGAAATATGGCAAATGAAGACAGATAAAAATGGACAAAACATCAAACTAACTTTTTAAATTTTGGTATGATAAAAGTATCCCTAAGAACTAAACCAAGCTCTGATGCACTAAAAGGGTCAAAAGCTAAAGATGCAACACTAAGTTCTTTCACATCCTTAAAAGATTGGTAGCAGGTTGGAAACCCTAATAAGGTTTCTTGAACAAGTCTGGAGCTTGAAATTCTACTGGAAGCCTATATGTGTGTGCCAACATTTTTTCAGGCTAGTATTCACATCCTTGGCTTAGCATGAAACTCCCTTCATGCTAAGTTGACTTAGTATGAAGTAAGTCAAATGACTTCAAATAACTTAGCATGAAGTTAAGACCAGTTGACTTCCTCTTCTAACTCAGACCAACCATTCAGTCTGATATCAGGGTACATCCTGAGACCTCAACATGCATGTGTGAGAAATAGCACTTACCACACTATATTACAGTCATTGATTACTCATTCGTCTTTCCCATAGATGACAGTCTTGGAGGACAGAGATGGATCTTTAGAGCTAATATGTATTGAATGCATAACCCCGTGCCAGACACTATTCAATGTGCTTTTCTCACTTAAGTCTCAAAACAAGTCTGTGGCCCAGGTAATATCCCCATCTTACAAATAAGAAAACAGGTAAAGGGGGCTAAGTAATATGCCCAATGCTAACAACCAGTAATTCAAACATAGAAGTCAAATCTAGTAAGTCTAGGTCCAAAGCCTTACCACTTAAACACACTGGGATTCCTCTATTATTCATATTTTTATTCCCAAGTCATGACCCAGTCCCTAGCACAGAGCAGATGCTCAATAAATGTTGGATTGAAGATTGAATGAAAGCCCAAAGCAGTTCTCCCACCAGCACTCACCCACCTCCTTATAACTCAACCTTCACACCAGAAGATTTACTGCCCAAGCTAAAATTAAATTAGATTGCTTTTCTTAACTACACCCTGACTAAGTTATGAAAGCAGACAGCTCAAAAATATGTTATGTGGCAAGGGGATATCAGTGCAGAACTAAGTTCTCCAAACATAATCCACTAAGTGGTATTTGAGAGTTGGCTATATTTGATAACACATACTTAGATCCAAATGTCTCAAGATCATGAAATATTCATAGCTTTATGTTCATGAAACCCTCATTGCAATTCATAAATACTAACAATAATATTTTACCAAGAAGAAAAAAAAGCTTATAAAATTAAGTGATTCGATTTGGCAAAGAGCTGTCAGTAAATCTCTGGCAAAGACTAAAATAGATACTATAAATCTAACTATGTAATCTCAAGAAGAATAAACTATTTTTCTCCTACTACCTCACCATCTCTCTGCTTTACTACATTTTTTTCTTCTTCCAGGTTCCCTTTCTTCTCTTTTTCCATATGATCTCATCCCCACCCTGTGCCAAATATAAGAAGTATGAAGTAGGGAAAACGGGACAACCCCGTGGGAGGGGAAATTCCTAAATTCCTCTAAGAACATCCACCGTGTCCCTTTCTGCTACCCTCACCTTTCCCTGAAATGACTTAATTGTAGTTATAAAAGTGTACTGAAACCTTGCTCTGTAGGTAAATAAAGTGTTCTTCTAAATGGGCCCAAAAAGCTAAATTTTCTTAGCCTGGCAGCCCAGCAGAAGCATATTGAGATTCTAACATTCCATATATTCTCATCCATTTTTCCCCCAGAAACAGTAAGTCCAACAAGACATATAGTCAACCTTCTATTGACACTTTCCCAGCATTAACCAAGCAGTATTTTTCTTTCTTAAAATCTTCTCACTATGAGGCCACATGCACACGAGACTGCCAGAATTTAACAAAGTAACATCAGAAATGAAAGAGAAATAATATAATCGTATCATTTATGTAGAAAAAGTACATGAATCTTTCTGTCTTCATTTTATTGGAAATGTTTTATCCGGGATAGAATGAACCTGAAGGACATAATTCTTCTTTATTTGACAGATTGATTTATAATCATAATATTGAACAAATAATAAAGTACAGATCAACTGGTTTTCAGATCAACCACAAAGTATCAATGTAATTTAGATAGCCTTAAAGTGTTAACACAAAATCAATATTTGACACATTAATATATTTAAATTTATGCTGAAATGCATTAAGGATTTAATGGTAGAAAATAAAATTATTCTAAGGTTCAAAATTAAGTAGAGTTAATGCCACAAACAAAATATCATTTTCACTGTTTCTTGACCTAAAAGTTCTAAAGCACAGTGGGGAAAAAATTGTGCAATTTTTTACTGGTATAATAATTTAACTCTCCTATGATTGAAAAAATGAACTATGATTAGTTATCAGTTTGTGAGTTAGGATTGAAAATGTTTTACTTTTTGTATTAATAACAATCCAAATACCTGTAATTTTTAAAAATTAATTTCATAGAAGTCTATTCATACTTCTTTGTTAAAAAATTGAATAAGCAAAGAAAGAGAGCAAAGATGTATAAAGATCATTTCGATGCATTTGAAATATAATTGGGCACTTGAGAAGATATGCAATGTGCATCATAAAAATAAGAGCTGAAATATTAGGATCTATATATCAAAGAAGAACATTCTTGAGGGCTAAGTGCTATTAACTATATTTTAGTGAGGAGTACTCAAAGTTATTTTGATAATTAGAGTTTGGCAAGTCATGAACTATGTAATTTTGCATTTCTCCAAACTGTGGAGCACGGTGTATTGCAATCTATAATCAATATCTTTATTGCAGGTCTGAGCATAGGTACTTAAGATCAAGTGAGCATACTTCCAGTGTTTTTTTGTTCACAAACTGAATATTATATGAAAATTTTAGATTATTTTTAAGGTTCTTTTCTTTTTTCTCCTGATCATAAGCTCTTTGGTAGCAATCTGGGCCCCCATCTGCTGGTCAGCCTGAGAACTCATGAAGTTAATTTATCTGTTGCTTTAATTTTTGCTATTACGTGATGTGAGCATGCATTTCTGTTTGCACTACATTACACATCTTACATGCTTTACAATAATATTTTTAATGTGCAGCCACAAAATCACATCTTGAATTTTATCTTGGCTATGCCCTAAATTAAGCATAAGTTTCTCTAAAATACAGAGAAATGACAACTAAGACAACCTTATTTATGCCATGTTTTTTTTTTTTTTTTGAAGATTTGCAAATAATTCTGCAAGGATTTAAAGAGTTCTATAAAGTAGTTTCATTTAAAGGAAAATATCTCACAAATGACTAAATATCCCTTGGTTTTTATTTTATTTGTTTATGAGTTTCATTCTATAAGAGGGAAGAACTCCTGATAGCCTGACAGCATGGTTATCTACAAGGTTCCTATCAATCTAAAATTTTGCAGTTCTATGAAAATAGATTGATGAAAATAATGCCCAAGAAAGACTTTATTGCAAAATCACTTGTATCTGACTCGGGTCCTAAAACTTAGGGTTTGAACTAAGGATTTTAAAGCCAAATAAGAACATTTTTGCATTATTCATAAGCCAATTAACCAGATAAAGGACAAAACATTTCTCCAAAGACTTTGATGATATATTTTCTTAAAATAACCATGCTTTCTCTGTTTTCATTTTCCTTTCTTTTCCCCTTTTGTTCTTTCTTATAATTATATTCTTTGTGGTGGTTTGAATGTCTTCCCCCTGAGATATTAAAACTTGAGCTTCTTATCACCTCCTTGACACTATTTTAATGTACTCTTAAATGGATTTCATATTTCATCTTCAATGAGCCATATTGTTTCATTTTGAACAAGTAGGCCTGATGTCTATATTCAAGGAAAATGAAAAGATATTTTATTTGAAATTACTTGAAATTTTTCTTTTTTTCCCTCTTTCTCTAATCTAGATAAAACATATTTCTAAGGAAAAGCAACCTACCTACTCTCAGAATAGTAACAAACTAAATCAGTGTTGGGGAAATAGGTAAGAAATTTTCACTGTGAAAAATTTCATTAAACAAAGTAAATGGTAAGTCCCAGAGTAAGAGATGTATCAGTTCAAAATATGTTTTTACTACATTCTGGATTTAAATTGCCCTAAGGCAAAGATATTTTGTTTAACAAAGAAGGCCTATATTACACAATCCATATAAATTCAATGAACAAGATAGCAGTTGGTTATTCTTTCAAAGTTGAGCCACAAAATGTTCCTACACTACATTATGTACTCTATTTCAGCTGAAATTACCTCTGGCAACCATTCTTAAAGCATTCAAACAAGACCTAGCCGCTCCCATTTTCAGAAACACTGACACGCACATAACACACACCCCTCTGAATTCTGCATTCACAGTTAGTTGCGGTCTATGTCTCCTCTCGCCCTTACAGCCCCACATGAGGAAAAGCCACCAGTCCAATAAATGTTGTCCCCAACCTTTTATCTTTCATTTGTGCCTCAGACCACTGCAGCCTGACTTTTCAGGTCAAAAGTCTCTTCTGAAGGTCTTCCACCTCATCAAAACCTAATGAAAAACTTTCCAACTCTCGACTTCTCACTGACATTTGGTACAATCGGCTACTCTTTAATTGTTGTCTTCCGTGATAACATTCTCATGATTTCCCACCCACTTCTCTGGTTTCTTCTTTTCCACACAAATGTAAATGTCCATTTCCTCAGGACTGATACTGCGCTTTCTCTTTCTCATTCTACACTTTCTACCTCCGGGGCGCCCTCCCCTTATGAGAATTTAAACAACTCCTACAAGCCAATGTCTCCTAATTTTCAGTTGATTTTGTACTCACTTCTGAGTTCCGGGCACAAATATTCAAGTTCTTGATTAACACCTCAAATTGGATGTTTCATGACATCTTAAACTGATTGGCCAGCAAGCTCCTATGATCACATCTACTCACCTGCTCATCTTCTGCCGTTCCATATTTCAGTTGCTCTCGGAGGACACATGGGGTCATCCTTGTTGCCTAATTATTCCTGGACCACATGGCCAAACAGTTGTCAAGTTCTGCTAGTTCCACCTCTAAATGTCGCATGTGTATTCATTGTTTTCTATATCTTCTGCCATCTACTGATCTGCTCCATTATTATCTGTCACCCAGACCATCCACTTTCCTAAATTATCTCTCTGTTTCTATTCTCGTCCTCATCTAAGCAATACGTTCACGAAATTGATATTTTGAAAATTCAAATTAGGTCATGTTACTGATTTCAAAGTTTTTGGTGTCTTCCCAGCAGGATTAAGATTATGATTATTAACCTGAGCTATACAGCCTTCCATGATTGGGATAGGACATGCCTGGCTAGCCCTAAATTGTGTCATGTCCCTATTACTCCCATACTCCTGTCAAACTGGATTTGCTTTGGTTCTTCAACTATATCATGCTGAGCTGAGACCAAGATCATTTCAAGTGGGAGAGAAGATATCTCTGCAGATGGCCACGTGGGCAAGTAATGACCCAATGTCAGCACCAGACAATTCCTCCTGCCCCAAAGCCTTAACATGCTATAAGCACCCAGCACTTAGGAAGCATCCTAGAAATAACTGAGATTTGTTTTCCAATACCTGGTGGAATGATGGTTTTAAATGGACAATATGCCATTCAGAAGTTGGGTATTCTAATCTCTAGAAATAGAGACTGGGCATAAGAGTTGCTCAAACAGCATAGCATTTCTGCCTTCGTATACCGGAATTTCTGAGGTCAGCAGTCAAGGATGGCATGGCAGCTTCCCTTTCATCAAGGACCTAGGCTCTACTTAGAAGTAACCCCGATCTCTAAGTTTAATTCATGGCCTAAGATGGATGCAGAATTTGAGGCCTAAAACATCACAAAGGAGAAAGAGACAAAGAAGGGCTTGTGCCAGCTCTCTGTCACCTCTTATGAAATCTTCCTAGACACCCTGCCAACAACTGTCCCTTACATCTCTTTGGCAACCTCTAGCTGCAACAAATCAGGACAATGTGATCCTATAGCTGTTTCTGCTATTAAGGAGAAAAGGGAGACTGGATATTGGATAGCAGCTTACAGACAATAATTTCCTAGGGGAAAAACAAGGTAAAATTGCACATTTAGGTTTGTGAGCTGAGATTCATACGCCCCGTTTTGTCTCCTCTAATAGAGTAAGCTTAGAGAAAACAGGGTCCATTCCTCTGTTGTTCACAAGTTCATCCAAACTCCTAGCCCAATGTCTGCTATTCAGTAGGCAATCAATAAATATTTGTTGAAAGAATGAATACAGTAATTAATGAAAAAGGAATGGATAAATGAGTATAGATGGCCTTCTATCACTCAGCATCACCTAAAATTTACTTGATGTTTAATGTAGCGTGCCAGTCTATAGTGCTGTTTACTGAGTATTTCTGGAGCTCTATGTCTGGGTCCATGGTAGGATTATATAATTAGCACCCCCAGTGTCTGGGTGAAGCCGAATGATTGTGGCCAAAGAGTGTGAGGAAAAGTGATGTATATCTTCTGGGCCCAAGGATGTAACTGCCAACATGAGATCCACTGGCGCTCTCGTTCCCACTGCCGCAGCAACCAGCAACGTAAGAGCTTGAGGTTTCTCCATCAGCCTGGAGCTCTGAGAAAAGTGACACAGACTTACTTTCCTCATTATGCAAATGCAAATTCTTTTAACATAATCAACTGAGGAGACATTTCACTTTCTATGAAATAAGTTAAATTTACGTTGTAGACCCACAACCAATTTGATTTCTGATACAGTCAGGTCAGCTTTTAAAGGTCAAGTTAAAAATAACCAGTTTGATATAATGACCATAATAAATACTGTGTGAATGAAGATAAAACACTTGGGATAAACTATGTTGTCAAGAAAAATCTTTGCTTTAAAATTTTACAGAATTCAAAAATAGAAATTTTTAAACCTTTTAAATAGTTGCATGTGAATCAAGGTGAAGAACAGCACTATAACAAGTTGTACAATTAAAGAGATCTTTTTTTTTTGCCAAGTGTGGTGGCTCACACCTATAATCCCAGCACTTTGGGAGGCTGAGGCAGGGAGATGGCTTGAGGCCAGGAGTTTGAGACAAGCCTGGGCAGCATAGCAAGACCATGTTTCTGCAAAAAGTAAAAAATTTAGCTGGGCATGGTGGTGCACCCCTGTAGTTCTAGCTACCTGGAAGACTGAGGCAGGAGGATTCCTCAAACCCAGAAGTTCAAGGTTACAATGAGTTATGATCATACCATTGCACTGTAGTCTGGTCTACAGAGTGAAATCCTGTCTATAAAATAATAATAATGAAATAAAATAAAGAAATATTTTTAATTCTTTTGCTACATATATAATCATGTATAATACAGTAATACATTCACATGCAATTGTATAATATAAATATTAAAGGGTAGAATATAGAAATATGCATGTTTTTAAGAGATAAAAATATCACTGTGGTAGATTTAAAGTAGACTAATTTGGCTAATGGGTTTTATTTATCACTTTCTAAATCTATAATTAAAAATAAATTTTGAAAATTTATTAAAAGCTATGATAGATTTTTGACCCTGAAATTTTGTATACCATAATAATTAACTATAATTTGGTTAATACCAAGCAGATTTATCTTTCACAGATAGAACAATCAAAGCCTCTATTCAAAAATCTCAGGAAATTAATACAAGGCAATATTTAACATCTTCCAAATGAGCAGTTTTAGTTGCTTTTAACGATTTTTCCCTAATCCATGATTTCATGGTTACTTGAATCCCCTGCAAGGTAATATACCCACATGGACACTTGAGGTGTGTTTGATATTGGTTAGTCTTTTCTGGAAGAGCTGATTGTTTTCCATGAGAATGAAAAGGACATTACACTGAAGTCTGTTGTTTCAGATGGCTAATAGATAAATTAACTGCCCAGGCAAGAAGAGTAAATAGAAATAATTGGGCATCTCTTTGCTTATAACCTAATCTTATAGCCCCTATGTAGATAGTGTCATCTGAATACAGATTGATGTTAAACTTGCTAAAGTCTCTGAGATTCAAGATTTACATACTATTTTTATTCTCCAGTTTACTTTTAAATGTAATAAATAAGAAAGATTATAATGTAATAAATATGAAAGATGTACTAATGTCATTTTGTTAATAAATAATGAGATAAATCTGAAAGAATTTAATGGGGCAATGTAGGCAGTAAAGGGGTGCCACTGTGCAAATTAAAAAATATTGCTGAGATCATGGATTTAAAAGATTTTTAGGTATTCTCTACCAAATTTGCCAGATTTTTTTTCGATCCTATGACACTGAACTTTTGTCATCATGTTGAAGATTATAAACCAAGCCTTCTCCATAATAATGCCAGGAAATACAAGAATCAAATATTGGCATGTCAGCCCATTGACAATTCCAATACTTATGTGTATGAATCTCATTTACTTTTTTTTTTAAGAGTGGCCTTTCTCAATGAGAGAACACAATGATGCAATCTGAATAAGGTACTCAAATCATCGCCACTCTAGTTCACATAATGTGTCTTTGAAAAGGGTCCTAATAAGTTACCACTGACACACTGCAAGGAAGGCTGTTTGGTCCAGAAATCATATGCTCAACTAGACCATGAAAAACGTGATTGCAGGCATGGCATATGCTTGACAAGCCGTGGAACACCAGCTGGGCCCCACTTCCTCCAGGAAGCTCCCGCTGGGTGGTGGTTTGGCATTCTTCCAAGGGCAATGGTTCCCTTTAGGCCACCAGAGAGTCAGAAGAGTCCGGGTCCTCATGGTTCACTTGACCCATGCAGATGCACGCAGATGCACACTGAGAGCAGAAGTTGAGAGTGACCCCAGCCTGATATTTCCCCACAGGCTTGTTCTTTTTTGTCTTCTACATATACCCATTCTCACAGCCCAGTTTGCAGATTGCTGGTCACTTGACTTTTACTTTGTTTTTGAAGGTAAAATATTCAGGTTCCACAACTTAGGCATCCACCCAGTGCCTCTTTTGACCTTATGTAATTTAAACCTATTTCCTTTCTTACCTTCTTAAAGGAGTCTTAATGGAACTTTGAATTTTTTCTATTGCAAAAATTCTTATGGTTTTTGTCAAAAGAGATTTGAAATACAACATGAAATGATGTACTCACATCCCTCACCACCATCTCCAAATAACTGAATTACATAAATAAAACATTACATAAAAAGTGCTTTGCTACAATTTATGGGAGGTAAATTTAACAAGAGCTGGCTCAATGTAGGAAAATTCAACTTATCTTCTCCTGATCCTTTTATTTTACACAGGGAGAGAAATTTATGTCAGCTTAAAAAAAATCTATTACTGCTTCTCATAACCGAATCCATTATTTTTCTCCATGATCCATCAGGTAAAAACAAGAATAATGGATTGCTTTGACAGAACCTTGAACATAAATGTCCCTAAGAATCAAACACAGTAAGTTAAACGGGTTTCATGTAGCATTAAAACAGGAAAGGATAACCTTCCTTTTATATTTTAAAATCTGATCTTACTAAAAAATTTATTGTTATTAGCTACTACAAAGAGACAAATTATATAGTAGTTGAATATGCACAATGGAAATGGGAAAATTTCCATTCATTCCTATATATGCCCAAGCAGAATTGAACACAAAGAAATGAACTTTAAAAAATAAACTATTTTCTTTTAATTTTTACTAATTGGTTATTTATAATTTGCTCCTTGCTTACATTAGACTAGATGACTTTAAATAAATAATTAAAGTTGTATTATTCACAGTCAACTGATTAAGAAGTTCAGTGTTGATCTTATCTTACAAATATTTTCTGCTAATAAAGGAATCGAGTGGTTTCATAATCTTTAGCTCTACATGACCTATATTAGTGCAAGGTATTCAGAAAAGTGTACATGCACACACCTACCTGCCACATATACATATATGTGTGTGTGTGTGTATATATATATGTATATATATAAACATATATAGAGAGACAGAGAAAGAAAAAGCAAGAGAGAGAGAAGAGGGGATTGAGATGATGATGACGGATGGATGGATGGATAGACTGATAAATATCAAATAGATGAATAAACAGGTACATAGATTGATAAAATCTAACAGTTAATTCATCTCAAAGGATTTTTCTCCTCACTGGACACCTATGCAGCATCTAATATTCTCTAATTTTATTCAGAAAAGCCAGCCTCTTAACCTGTTTCTGAGGAAGGTAATCATAGTCTCAGCTTCAGTCTCAGAACTTATTCTAAGCCAATTAGCACATAGCATTCACATTAAGTCTATTATTGGTCCAGGGCTGGCATATGATGACCCAAGTTTGCCTGAACATGAAAATAAAAATAATTTTTATCCAAGTTTGGGAAAGAGGTTTCCCATTTTCTCCTGCTAGAACAAGGAGCCCCAGTTTTGCAAATGACAGCCATCTGTTACCCTGGAAATGAGGGCAATGCTGATGGCAGAGGCCAAAGTTGGAAAGGACTTGGGCCTTTATTGACATCATTGAACTGCTGATGGTATTGTGCCTGGAGCCCTCCCAACCTCCCAGTTAAAAGAGTTTGCAGATTTATTTGTTACTTAATCCACTTTGAGTTTGGGTTTCTGTAACTATTTAGATAGGTTCTTCTCTTTTAAAGACAGATAAAAGAATATATTCAAAATATCCTGTTTTCTCATGGCTTTCATTCAGAATGCTTTATATCAGAAGATCTTTGAATATATATTTGATTTTGAAACCACCTTGGAGAAGTCCCCCTAGTCATCTAATGAGGCAGAGAATTTTATACACCCATTGCTTCAGAAGATAGTAATGTTGTTACAAAGGTTAATGCAAATTTAAGATGAGTAAAAACCTCTACCCTACCAGACAAAAAATATAGTTTCATAACCAAGTTCAGACATTATTCCTAGCCTCTAGTTCTGAAAGTTCTGAAATAGAGCTTGACCGTTTTTATGGTTCATTTAAAACTCTGGCCTATATGTCTAAAGGTACTTTTTTTTTTTAATTGTTCAGAAGCCCTAGGCCATAGCAATTCTATTGCCCTCCTCTCATTTTTCTAAACTATTTGATACCTATTTATCAGGCTTTGTAGGCTATTAGATGTTTTCCACATATTTCCATAGGTGATAACTCATCAGCTTTGCAACCTGATTCTCAACATTAAGGGATTAACACTAATGTAGATGATTCTCAGATGACACATACTGAGGTATAGAAAAAATTCCATCATTTCCTTCTACAAAATGAGAAAGATTTTAATTCGTTTTCTCAACAGCTGTTTCATTTTTTTATGCATAGGAAAAAAATATGTGCAATTACTCCAAGTACAATCAAGTCATTTAACATGGCTTTGCCATCATTGTAGTTACAGGATATTTTAAAAGAGAAAAGAAATCTCAAAGCACAGGTCCTGCTGTGCACCAAAGCAATCAAATTCCTTCATAATAATAGCCTGATGGGATTCAGCAATCCGAGGAATAATGAATAACCACTGTAATCAGTAAACAGGAAAATGCTACAACAGTCACTGAGTAAAAACTGACTATCATCTGTTGATTCTCTTGATCGGCATTTCAAACAATAAATAGAAATGTGAGCATCTCTTAAAAAGAAAAATAACTTTGTTTAGTGTGCTTAATTTTACCAGGCAGTGAGAAAATGATATATCATCTTAGACTGTCCTATAGTGTTTCCCAGTCAATAAAATGCACAGATCATTTTTATAACACCTGGCCAAATTTACCCTATCACTTTCATATGTCAAGATAAACTGATTTCATAGTTGATCAATAAGATTGTGTTTCTGGACTGATTATTCAATTTTTTTTGCTACTTCATTATTTAATATTTTTCCTTTGTGTTCATCTTATGAAGTTATTTGCATCTGATTATGAATAGTCTGTTTCAAAATAGTCCTCAAGTTTCCATTGCAGTATCTCAAATGTTGGTCGTTCCTCAGGCTCTGCTTTCCAGCACTCCAACATGATGTTGTAGAATTGCTGTGGACAGTTAGATGGTTGTGGGAGTCTATAGTTTTGACCCAACAGCTGGAGCACCTGAGCACCTGTCATACCTAAAAAATATAGAATAAATACAACAACAACAAAAAATTAAAGACCAGAGTCTTAAATTCAAAGACACTTACACTCTAGGTTACAAAGCAAATCAATTTCCTTGGCAAAGCTATGAGGTCTACTATCCCCTTTCCAGGTTGCGGAGATAAAACTAAATCCTATGGCAAGTAATGTCTATAAGACTGCAATTCAATAGCAAAGAAGAGAGAAGCAATAAACCACCTCATTAATGCAAATTATCACCATCAAATTTTATCTATCAAGCTCCCATGGGTACATGGTGTGGTCAGCCTCATAACTCTGCCCTCTAAGTCTGGGCAAAGCAGTTAAAGTCACACCTAAGTAAGTGACCTGCAGCAAAAAGGCCCACTTTAGAATTAATTACTCACCACTATAAGGCATTTTGCCATAAGTAATGATTTCATAAAGAAGAATTCCAAATGACCACACATCGGACTTAATGCTGAATTGTTTAGCAAGAATGGCTTCAGGTGCAGTCCACTTCACCGGCAGCTTTATTTCGTGTTTAGATTCATAAATGTCTTCATTATCTACCTGCTAATGCATTAAGGAATCAAGCCAAGTTAAAGGGATTTTTTTTTTTTTTTGCTACTGCACTCATTCATTTATAACCTGCTTCACATTAAAATTTAGAGGGAAAAGATACAAAATGAGCTTAGTTCAATTGATAATTACAGTAGCAAATTCTGAATCTGGCATACAAGACTTAAAAATCTATGGGAAGTCATTAACAAAATATTATTTGAAGGCTTAATATGTGCTAAGAATAGTACTGGAAGGCACATTCTACTACATATGGGAGAATTCATACATGATGATTCAGACTTCACATCTGGTCTTGAATGAATTAAAAAATGGAAGCAAAACCTGTCTGTTTTTTGATTTACTGCTGGTATTGAAGAGCCACTGACTTTGATAATTACCATGTAACCACTTGCTAATACCTGAAAAGTAGGATCCACATGATTTACATTAATATATCAACTCACTTTGATTCTAATTAATTTACAAAAAGAGAAAATGATGAATTCATGAGGATCAAGATAATCATTATTTATTGTGCTTCATGTCCCAACATCCAAATTTTTAAGGTACAATGCGGAAATTTAAAATTAAATTCAGAGAAAAACACCTAATCCTATATCTCCTATATCAATGTCTTTTGGACTGAGTCACAAAATGGGAGGAAAAATGGAAAATCCAATGACTGCCAAAGAACTGTGGCAGCATGCAGATTATTCTGGCATAAAGGGAGCAGTGGTGGGTAGGATAACACTGTACAAAGTGTACTTTTTTTTTTGTAAAGGAAATAGAAGCAAACAAAGAAAGGCTACTGATACTGAGAAACAACTCATTCGTTCAACTACAAACTTAATTACATACTTTTCAATCTGGTTAGTCATTGTTTTCTCTGCTTATTTTCCCTTAGTGAAGAAATAGGAATGGACAGGCAGTTTGTCCATAAGGTCTTGGGCCACTGAGGTGGTCTATAGACCACAGAACTTGGAAAAACATTGTTTTACAGAATAACAGCAAATCTATTGGTCTACTAGTCTGTTAAGTTTTTGACTTATTACAAAAATGAATTAAAACAAAACCAAATCCACCTTAAAAACTCTTGCAAGTCCAAAATCTGCTACTTTGTAGATATTATGTTCACCAACGAGGACATTTCTGGCAGCCAGATCTCTGTGGATATAGTTCTGGGACTCCAGATAGGCCATTCCAGAGGCAACCTGTGCAGCCATGTCTACCTGCTGAGTTAGATGGATTTTTGACCCAGCATCATCTAAGCAATGAGAGAAAATAAGATATTTACTTTGAAGAACATTTGAACTATTAAAGTGAATTCTGAGACTGTTGATGAATGAGCTACCAGTGAAATTAAGTCCAATGGCACTGATCTGTTGAGCAAAAAATGTAATGGATACAATTTCATTTGCCATAATGGGTTAATAAGGTAAAATTTTTCATAGTCTAAACACATTCCAAGGCTACAGCCCTCTCTCTTCCCTGAATGACTGTTACACAGAGAAAGGAACAAAGGCATCACATGATCCAAACATGGCTACAATTATCTGAAAGAATCTGGTTACTGCCATTTTTCAATATCACATGTCACTGAGTCAGCTGTTCATGGAAATTATTACTTAGTTGCTCCTGAATTTCTTTTGAACATTATGTGGTTTGTTTTAGTCATTGAGCCTATAAAACAGTACCAATGTGCATGGCTGAGCCAGTGAAAAGTTCTCATTCTTCCATCTTATTGGTCTTAAAAACTTGCTCATTAAAAAAAATATAGGGTCTGTCAGTAGTTATAAAATGTATTTAACATTTGTACCACTAAGCTTGATACTTTTTTTAAATTTCCATTTCTTAATCTGTTATTCTTAAAATAGGTTGCTCATCTCTGGCCATGGACATACCTTTAATAGGCAGAATTTCTCCTATGGCTCATTCTCTATGACTAAATACAGGGCATTTATGTAGTAGGTTCAGTTTAATCATTAATAGAGGGGGCCATTGTTATTTTGTAGTGGCTTTTTGAAGCCATTCTTGGGTAGCATTTAGCTGCCATACTATTGGTAGATGTCTTCAGATTTCTGGAGAATTAAAATCTCACATAAATCCAAACTATTATTGTCCCTGCCTGAATAAGCCAAGTACTATTATGTAAAGTCCATTGGATTCACGGTCAGGAGTCTTAGACCCAAGTCCTGATCTGAGAGGCAGCTGTAGTACAGGCACCAGGAAGACTCGTAGTTGAAGCAAGAGTGCCAGACTCTAGATCAAGCCATATCTCATATTTGTTTGTTACCTTGGGCAAGAAGCTTAACACTATCACGTCTCAGTCTCCTCATCTGTAGAATGAGAACAGTACTCATTTTATTGGTTGTTAAAATGAGCATTAAAATTAGTTAAGACATGTAAAGCACTCAAAACCTGGTACCTAGAGAGAACCCATTCATCCTAGCTATTGTTATCATTGTTCCTCCCTAATTGAAATGAAACCATATGGGACTTGTTAAGATACATGTTAAGATACATATGGATTACTCATGTGGAAATGCCTGAGAGAAGACAAACACATGGGTCTTGGAGGTCAGGGGAGAATATGCAGCTAGAGATAGAGATTTAACAGGTATAGTTTATGAGTGGGAGTTAAAACATTAAAAGTGGATGAGATTGCTAAAATATTACAGAATCATGAAAAACACCAATATACAGGATGTGGCAGAAGAAGATAAACCTGCAAGAAAACTGAGAAAAATCAGCCAGAAGAATAAAAGGCAGGGGGAAGGTAGAGAACATTGTAACAGGTCAAATGGTTTGAGAAAAAGAAAGTCACCATCATAGTCTAATACCACAAATAAGTGCAGTAAGATAACAACTAAAAGATACTTGTTAAATCTAAAACTTAGGGAGTCATTGGTGATCTCAGTGACAGGAAGAGTAGGACATAGAGCATAAGGAGTTGAGGGCTGAATGGAAGTTCAAGATGTGAGGACAGCAAGAGGAGATAGCAAATTCCAAAACCCTAGCCAAGAACAGAAGACAAGAAGGATGCACTAGAGGTAAATGTAAAGTCAAGAAAAAGCAATTATCATAAAATTCAAGATAGTGAGGGATTGTGATTGATGGAGTATTCAAAGGGTTTCTGGGGTGCTGGCCATGTTCTAACTCTTGATCTGGGCAGTGGCTGCCCAGTCGTTTACTTGTTCACTTTATAATTGCATATTAAACTGCACAGTATGATTTATGTGCTTTTGACATATATGCTAGTTTTCCAATAAAAAATAAAATAGAGTCAAAGGAATTTTTAAATAGGAAAGACTTAAGTACCGTATGTATATCTATGTGTACATATATATCTGTTTTTTGGTTTTTGGGGTTTTTTTTGAGACAGAGTCTCGCTTTGTTTCCCAGGCTAAAGTGAGTGCCATGGCATCAGCCCAGCTCACAGCAACCTCAAACTGCTGGGCTCGAGCAATCCTGCCTCAGCCTCCCGAGTAGCTGGGACTACAAGCATGTGCCACCATGCCTGGCTAATACATAATTCTATATATGTTAGTAGGCCAATTAATTTCTTTCTATTTATAGTAGAGACAGGGTCTCACTCTTGCTCAGGCTGGTTTCGAACTCCTGACCTCGAGCAATCCACTCGCCTCGGCCTCCCAGAGTACTAGGATTACAGGCGTGAGCCACCGCGCCTGGCCTATATATCTGTTTTTAAGGCAAGCAGTATATTTCAACAAGATGTGGGGCAAAACTAACTGCTCTTCAATCCTTTTGTCCTTTCTTTTCTCCATGGGCACATATAGAAAACTAATTTTCCATCTTCCTTTGCAGTCAAGTTGGACCACATCACTAGTTCCGGACAACGCAATGTGTGCAGAAATTATATACATCAGTTACAGGCCTGACCTTAAAACCTCCCACATATTTGTGGCTAAAGGGATGAACTGTAAAATAGTAGGCCCACATGTGTCTAAATCCCTCTGTCACCCATTTTAAAAAAGCCACCTAAAAGAGCAGGCTGACTCATATTAAAAATGTCTATTTTCTGTGTTAATTCTTAGAGAGTTTGAATTGTATGTTATAGTAGTTGACATTAATTATTCAGTCTAAAACAAGATGTATGCATGAAAATAAAATATAATTCAGCGTATAGCATAATAGCAAAGCATTGCTGCTATCGTGACCAAAATAGCTATGCCTTTTGATATCAAATTCACTCCATAGGAAAATAAATGTATGAAATTAAGACAAGCTGGTGACTAACCATAAACTATGTGGAAGACAGCAACTCAAGTGCCTCCCAGCAATCCCTGCCTCCTGATATGCGTGCCCTTGCAAAAGCCCCTTCCACTGAGTGTGTTCTGGACCTAGTGATTCAGATTGAAGAAACAGAACATGGCAAACGCGATGGAGTATCACTTCCAAGATCAAGTTATAAAAGCTTCTGACATCATCTTACTGACACACTCTACCCTGTTGTTCGCTTGCTTGCTTAGTCTAATGAAGCAAGCTGCTATGTTGCAAGCTGCCCTATGGAAAGTCCATGTATCAGGGAATACACGGCATCCTGCAGCCAATAGCCAGCAAGGAACTGATTTCCTCAATCCAACAGTATAGGAGGAAACACTCATACGAGTGAGTTGGAAGTAGATCCATCTC
This sequence comes from Microcebus murinus, assembly GCF_040939455.1. Lineage (NCBI taxonomy): Eukaryota > Metazoa > Chordata > Mammalia > Primates > Cheirogaleidae > Microcebus > Microcebus murinus. The sequence continues at coordinate 43,867,708 of NC_134108.1, read as the reverse complement.
CACTAGAGCCCTCAGGTGACTGGGGCACCTGCTGCCACCCTGACTGTGGCCTTAGAAGAGGCCCTGAACTAGACCACTCAGCCACACTGCTTCTGGATTCCTAATCACAGATAATGGAGAGACTTCTATTCATACAGCAAATAGTTACACAGTTACATCCAGTTAAAAGATATATCAATGAAAATATTCCTGTCTACTTCAGTCCACTTAAATGAACTGTCCATGAGAATGATGAACAACATTTTAGGACTAGATTTATAAAAATAGAAAATGTTTGCTGCTCTTTAAAGAGTACCTAAATGCCTGACATATATTAGATGCTTTATAACATTTATTGGGGTGGGGAAGCCCAACTAAACTAAAAAACACACTTGCAGATATTTATCCTTCTTAAATTTCAGCAAGAAATACCTGTCATCAATTACCCTCAATGCTAAAGTTTTTTGACAGGCTTCTCCCATTTTGGAGAAATTTATTATAAAAAAATTCAGCCATGCTTAGGGACTACAAAGACAGTTATATAGAAAAATATGTGTGTTATTTCAACTATCAAATACAACATCTAATCCTATTACAGTGGAGAGAAAGAGGTTTTCGCTGGCAGGCACAATATTGGAGGAAATTGAGTAATATACATTTCCTATCCTGAAGGGTACAGTAGCCTAGGAACTGCCTAAGTAAACCTCAGAGCACAGTTCTACTACAACCACCACATATCAAAACTGATACAAATGTTCACAAACCTGTGACAATTTACATCTACAGCAAGAAAATATTTTCAATTACATTCATTACTCAAGAATCATTCTGCTTAATAATAGTTATCCTGATTGATTGCTGAAGGGTGGTAGGTTCATTTTAGGGTCACTTTGTTGAATTTACAACCTCTTGATTGGGAAGGAATTTTCTTTAGTGAGCATATCTTCATTATTCTTCCTGGCTGCTAAGTATCCTCACAAAGAAAGGCCTTAATAAACTTGACCCTGATGGCCTAACCCAGAAAATGACAGGGTTTGTACTTAGCCCTGAGTAAACCACATCAACAAGAAATCCTCAATGCCCCAGAAGTTTTCCACATACTATTTGGATCTTTTCAAGCTGATATCAAGAGTCTCAAAACAACCTTGACTCCGACCCAATCTTATTAGGTTGAGGATGGTTCCAACTTAACCTATGTATTAGGTCAGTAAACACATAATTACGTTCACACCTTCTACATGCCAGACATTGTTCTAGCACTAAAACAAAGAAAAATCTGTCTTCATGGAATTGTATTTAAAAGAAACTAAAAATAAGCTAAATAAATAAATCATATAGTATACGATGATTAACAGCTAAGAAGAGAAAACAAAAAGCAGGGAAAAGGAATACTAAGAGTCAGTAGAAGGAGATTAAATTTTAGTATTTAGAGGGTGACCAGTGAAAGATTCAAGATAGACGCATCTGAGTAAAGATTTGTGGGGAAACAAGAAGTAAACATGTGGATAGGTGTCATTAAAAATGAAAGAAATCAGGCAGAGGAAACAGCAAGTACAAAGGGCTTGAGGCAAAAGCATGCCTGGAGGGTAGGAGGAATGGCAAAGAGAGCCAGTGTGGCTGACACAGAGTGACCAAGGGTAAGTTTTAGGGGATGAAACCCAAGAGGGAATGGAGGGCCAGGTGACATAGGGTTTAGTGAGTTACACAGTTAAGAACCAGTGGGAGTCATGGCAAGTTTTTAGCTGAGGATGGACATACTCTAATTTACATTTTAACTGGATCTCTCTAGTTGTTGTATTGAGAAGAGACTGAACAAGACAAGAACCAAAAGAGGGAGACCAGTCAGGAGCTACTGCAGAATCCAGGAGAGAGGCTATAATGGCCTGGATCAGAGTAGGAGCATTGAGAAGAGGCAAAATCTTGAAAATATTTGGAAGGCAAGCCAATGGGATTTTGCTGTTTGGTTAGAAATGGTATAAGAGAAGAAGTAGAGATGTCTCCAAGGTATCATGCCTAAATGCTGACATGATCAAAGAAAGAAAGATGGCAAGAATAGCAGATTACTGGGAAAGAGTACAAGAGCAGTTCGGGGCATGTCATTTTGAGATTTCTAATGTTGCGGCAGTGTGTACAGCTAGCGACACAGCTTTTGTTACAGCTCTTATTGATTTGACCGGGGAAAGAACCAAGCGGCACACGAAGAGTCAGAGAACAGCCTTTTTTCTTGTACAGCAGACTCAGCACACCTGGTATTACAGCTCTCTTTGTGTCTTCCGCTGTTCTCCCCTTTCTGCCCTTCTGCTCCTGCTTTTATACCCTTGGTAGGGCTCAAGAAGCATCCAATCAACTACAAGCTTTAACATCTAATCAACATCAAGCTTTAACATCCAATCACCAACAAGCTTTAACATCCAATCAAAAACAGTGGGATTCAAAAATTACGCAATCATGATCACGCAAGCAGCATGACCAGAAGCGGCAGTGGCACGTGGGCCTGGGGCATTCCGTCACTCGGGGGCGGCCCCAGCAGCGTGCCCTCCAACTGGCCAGGAGCAGCGCTGGGCCACGGAGATGCGGAGCTACGGGGAGGCGGCAAGCGGCTGCTTCCCGGAGTCCGACATTTTCCGCATCACTAATAAAACATATGTAGCAGAAATTAGGGCTGCTCCCAAAGATTTAATTTTTTTCTACATTCAAGTACTTCAGAGGATTCTACTTCCCTATCCTTTGACTCGATTTGTCCAAAGGGAAAGGGAACGGTCACTTCTGGTCAGAAGCTTAAGAACCAGAGTGAGATTATTCTCATCCCCTTCTCCTGACAGGGTGATCCAAAGAGCTGAGCCACCAGCCAATCTATTTTGCACACGTAGCGTGAGCAAGAAATACACCGTCGTTCTGTTAAACTGACTGAGCTTTGGAGACTTTTTGTTTCGCCAGCATACCTACATAGACTATTATTCTGAAGAAGACTGCTCCCAAGTGGAGAAATTAATTAAGACAATGGGATATATAATTCTGAAGTAAGGAAAGAATAAAATTTAGGGAACTGTCAAGACAAACAATTTAACAATGAGATTGGATGAGATTAACAAAAGAACTGATGATGTTACAAATTGTTCTGGAGAATTCCAAGATATTGAGAAGTCTGGGAGATGAGAGAAATAACATAGATTGAAAAGAAACAGCAAGAAAGGAAGGAGGAAATGCTATTGAGTGAAGTCTCCTAGAAGCCAAATGAAGGAAGTGTTTCCAGGAGGATAGAATGTCCATTGAGTTAAATGATGCTGATAGGTCTGAAGAATGGGAATTGTCTATTAGATTTAATAATGTGTATACTATAAGTGACCACTTTATAAAGCTTTTTTATTAGATATTATGCAAGGTCACATTTGCACTTTGTCATGGAAAGAAAACAGAAGGGCTCAGTAGCCAAAGTTAGTCTTTCTATGGTGGGTAACACATGCTGATACTATTAAATTTGATATCTTTGTGCAAGGGAGCTATGCATATTTTTGTCTTTAACAGAATGTTCTTTGCTCTTCTTATGTTGTTTGTAATTTAATATTACTGGCTTCACAAGTCACCCTAAAATCAGAGAATACTCTTTTCTTTCTGAAATCTTTGTTCCATCATTCTCACCTCCCTTTACCTCTATACATCCTATTAATCCTACCTTGACATTTTGAGAAATTATAGAAAAAAAGTCTATTTTTAAAGCATGAATTATTCTCTCAGTACTTGATCTCAACTTCTTTGAGCATCTCATTTTAATGCTTATTATACTGTGTTGTTATTTGTTAAATTATTCATTTGTAATAACCATCAAAATTTCACAATGCCCTTCAGTGTTCTATGACTATAGGAAACACATGTAGAAATAAAGCAATAGTATATTTCTGCTTTTTAGTCTGAAAATTCCAATGTTGCCTGGCAGTGGAAGTATTTTAAATACCAACAAGTACAATGTTATCAAAACTGGCAAAGAAGGAAAAGATAGGATACATCTCTCTTCCTTTCCCAAAAGTATTCCATGTCCCCAAATTCTACACCATAGAAAATATTTGTCCATGACTGAAAATGTTCAATTAGTGTAAGAAATAAAGCATCATGAAAAACATCCATTCTTTAATTTCCCATATTACATTTAAGTACTCTAATATGTCTGTTGTGAACAATTTGCTCTTCCACTACATAAACATTTTCCTCCCTTTGAGTACACAGTGTACATCCTATTAAATAGTAGTTGAGCCATTCAATGTTAAGACATTTGTTCTCACAGATATACACATAGTAAATATTCTTTGGGTTACAGAAGGCTTACTAAATTGATGTTTATAGGACCAGCTAAACTAAATTCCTCTTTTCTCCCCCTTTTATTGTCTTTAGCTTACTTTGGAGATATTCTTGCAGACTTCCGTGTCTCATCAACTCTGTAATAATATAAATTGGATCTTCTAGAGTACAGACAGCATACAGCTGGATAAGCTTGGGATGTCTTAGGCCCTTCATCATCTGTGCCTCCCTCAGGAAGTCATTTGGATTCATTGAACCTGAAACAAGAAGAGGGGGAAATCACTTTGTGTTATTGAGGCATTCCTATCCTCACACCAGTCTGGTGGGAATCACCAAGATTGCCTCCCCTGCCTCTCAGTAACGTCAGAACAGCAGTAGCACAAATCTTCAGACTTATCAAAGAAGAGAATCAGTTCAGCCGGGGCAGCCTAATAACTGGATGTGTTGGTGCAACAGGGGTGTGCAGTTTACGTGTTACGACCTGGAGGTGAAGAAAGGTTGATTCAGGTCTATATGAAAAATGAAAGAAAGAGGAGAGACTGACAGTCTAATTGATAAAAACAAGGCAGGCATCTTAACACAAATAGAAGACATTCTACTAACATGAATACTGGAGGATGCTGAATGTTTAATTACTGCAGCCAGAGCTTTTTGTTCTGCCATCCAGAGAATACTGATAGCTACCCTGTCCGTAGTTCTCACCATGGGAAGAGCTGGAGGGGGTGGCGGGGGGGGGGGTGTAAATCCTAAAACAATGACATTCTGCCATATATTTTGTCCTTCATTTTGAGGGAATATAGGGCATAGGCCAATTAGACTTTCAACTTGGAAAATTCAACATTTTCTTCTGTACTATCTGTTTTCACAGTCAAAGCCTTAATAGCTTGACCAAATCAATGAGGCAGAATGGGGGCCTATTTTGAAGACTCATCTACAATTAAATTGCATTTAAATAGTTCAACTCTCAACTCACCATGCAAGGTGTCAAGTAGTTACCTCCTAAGAGGAGGAAGGATACCTGGAGTTTTACATTCATCAGTAATTTTAAAATCTGTTATTTCTTTTAGGATATGATGTTTCAGAGGCATTACTGTAATCGAAGGAACACTTCATTACACATCTTAGTATTCACTATGGAGACTGCAAATATCATTTCCAGTGATACCCAAGAAGAACACTACATTCATCGCCCTTTCCATGTTAGATACTTTACAACTGGTGTTCAAACACAGGTATGGAAAAGCTTTGACATTCTAAGGTAACACTGTTACTTGTTTATTAATATAAAGTTTAGAAGAGTTACATGTGACCTGCAGCTCATTTCACATAAAGCATTTAGGCAGTCTACTCTTCGAGAGTCTAGAAATTCAGAACCCAGGTCTGATCAAAGTCTGGATTCAGCACAAATCCCAGATCTGTAACCGCCCTTACAAATTAATAAAAAGGGGCACAAATTAATAAAGAGGGGTACAAGGCAAGAATTATGATAAGGGCCTAGTAAAAATAAGGCACAGGCCTCACTAAAAATAACGATAATAATTAGTCACTGTCTTCTTGTTTGCTTCTCTATAATTGCCACCCTGGAGCCATGCAGCTGGTGCTCATAAAGATTCTTAACTTTCTCTGTAGATAACATCACTGTTTTGAAACCTAAAGGTAGTTTTTAAGACATCTTCCAAGCCCTGCATTCCAGTGGATTGGTTGATCCAACCAAGGGACCAGCGGCCCATACCAAAAAACTGACTCAACTGGAATTGTGACTCCAGGGACTGAAGCAACACATGATTTCTACCCCCATATAATTTTGCCCCAATTAACAAACATAATTGCCTAATCCCTTGCCTGACAAACTGTCTTTAAAAACCCTGTCTCCCAAATTCTCAGGGAGACAGATTTGAGAAATTTCTCCCATCTCCCCGCATAGCATTACGTGGAATAAACTATCTGCCATAAACCCTGCTGACTCAGCATATCGGCTTCCCCTTGGGCAACGGGCAAACGAACCTGTTTGGGCAGCAACACATCTGCTTCTAGCTCCCTGTGTGATCTTGAGCAAGATATAAAGCCTCTCTGAACCTCAGTTCCTTCATCTGAAAATGTGGCTAATGACTTTACTGACATTATTAAAGCTCATTATTAGGATAATAGCAATGCCTGGCACACTTGCATCCAATGACTGTTGACCATTATTTGTATTATCATTTATATGCATACTCTTGGGAAAACCAAACAGACTGATTTTTTTTTACATAGGCTGAGGAGGGGAAGGCACAAGGACTTAGAGAGGAAGAATAGGAGAACATGGCTTATTCTCTTTCCATCATGTGTTTCTGAGCTTCCTTAATTCCATCTTTACCATTGATTTATTCCACATGATCAAATAGGATTAAAATTTGGAATCATAGTAGGAAAATGGAGCTGAGAATAAAAGAGGCACCTAAACCATAATAAATAACTTTGTTTTTGTCTGTTACTAGTTTAGCCTATATTCAAATATCTATATAGTGAGGACGTCCTGCCCACCATTAAAAAAGAAAAATCTGATTCATGAAGCTTCCAGTGATAGCAACAATTATGATCATTATTCAGACAATGTATATATACAACATATGCTGTATATATACATTGAAGTAGATTTCAATATATTATAATATATAGTGAATGCTTTGTGTGGCTATCAGGTTCATAGAGTGCAGGACACTCAAATCATCCCAAATCAGACTATCCACAAGAACCAAAATTATGGTACCTCAGGAACAGCTTCTGCAGGTGGAGGCTGTTCAGAGCACCCCTTCCTGGGTATGCCAGTCACAGCTAACTGGCTGCATAGTAAAGGAAACCCAATCTCCACTCAGCTAGTAGTGCAACATTAAATATTAATTTTTGACTGTCAAAGCCACTGTGGGAGTTGATTTCAGGCTCATCTTTATTGCGTGGTAGTCTGCTAAGCAATAAATAGCTGCTAAGATTGATTAATGGCCCCAGTGAAGTGAAGACATTTAACCAATCACCAAAGCTGTTTACAGCTATTACACTGTAAATCAATAATAATTATTCCTGTTGGAGAGAAAACTATCATGGCTTTTTTTAAAATATAAGAAATCTGACTTTCTTTTTGTTGTTGTTCTCTTTTGACCCTTCCCCCAGAGACCTTCCTTAGAAAGCAATTTTAGGAAGGATAGCTAGCTGCCTCTTTTTGGAAAAGAATGATCAGATTGGATAATAATGTTTAGTCTCAATTATCAATAAGATTGGTATTTAAAAGCATATGCACACAGTGATTGTGAAAATCTCAGGTGCTGGAACAGCATGTCCTCACCTGGAGTATTCATATGGCATCTTGCCACTTAAAAGTGCCTCTCTGTTAGTTTCGTCTGGCAGATATGTTAATAAAAAAAATTCATTCCTGGACTAGTGAATTTGCACTTCAGTGAACACATTTGTCAGCAACCCCATGAAAGCTAACATTTATTAAGAATTCATTGTGTATACTTTATGTACATTGGCATACTTTATAGGGGTTGTGCTCATAAAACCCTATAAAGTAGGAACTATTATAATTCCTATTTCCAGATGAGGAGATTCAGAAAGGTTAATAAGTTGTCTAAAGTCACAGAGGGCAGAGCCAAGTTTGATCTCAGGTTTATCTTATAAAATACTTGATGCTCTTAACTATTAGACTGGAGGGTCCCTACGTTTTCAGTTCATGGCACCTTAGTGTCTCAGTCACTTTTTTCACTATGTCCCTAACCCAAAAGGAATATCTAACAGTTCCTTGGTTAGATCCAACCAACTTAATAACTATTTGCCCTAACAATTTAATAGCCATCTGAAAAAGTAATACAGATAAATTGAAAGGGGAAAAAAAACCTTTTTTATTTCATTCTTAACCACGATTGCTTACTAAAGTGATACATGCATAACTAAAGTCTTGGAATCAGAATGAACACTGCTACCCTCATTTCCTGGTCCACATTGATTTTTGTGTGGATCTTACATTTTTATTACAACAATAATCAAAAACCCAGCTTCACAAAGATATGATGTCAGCAAAAGGAATGTAACGTGATATAACATTGAATCTGCAAACTACCTCAAGGTAGCAATTTGTGCAGTATGCAAGATATTTACTTCAAAATTTTTAAATATCCCACAGCATGCCTGTGAATTCACTGTGGTGCCCCAATGCCCCTTGACACACAGTTTGAAACCATGGTGTTACACTATACTGCTAGCCAGCAAAACCCACGTGCTCAAGTTCTGCACAAAGGAGGCTTCCCAAACTTTTAAGGATTCTGGGCAAGGTAAATAATGGAGATCCCCAGAGGACTACAATCTAGCCTGTGGTTATTATTCTTACTTATGTTACTAGAAGTAGCAGTGAGGCTACCACAGTAATGTTGCACTTTTATAAACTGTCACTTCCATGAGTATGATGCAGTAGTGACAGATAGGGGCTCAAATATCAGCTCTGACATTTCCTGACTTTGTAATAATAATAATAATAATAACTGGTCATTTACTATGAACCAGGCATATACAAAGCATTTCCACTAATGATCTATTTTAATCTTTATTATAACTCTATTAGATTGGCCTTATTATTATTTCTATTTTACAAATGACAAAACAGAAATCACATATGATTGGTAAATCTTTGAAATGTTACTTAATCTCTTCCTTACTCCACCTTTAAAATAGAGGGAATAAAGCCTGGCTGAATAAATATTGATTTTAGTGTACTTTTACTTGCCACCAAAGGGAAGAGGAAGATGAAAGTAAAAATAGTTCCTGCATTTTCAAATATGAGGTCTTTTAGATGGACCATTCTACCATTAACCATACACAATTAGAATTTAATAAAATAGTTCTTTCCTGGACAGCAGCAAGGTTCCATCTGATTTTTTTTTTTAAATATTTTCAGTTAAGCCAGTATTTTTTAACTAAGGCTAAGGAAAAAGGGGGAAAGGACACTGAAAGACTGAATCCTAATTCTAGAGAAGAAAAATGTTGTTGGAATCTTGAATTGGAGATGTTTTAAGACTTAGCTGATCCAGAGAGCACGCTCTTGTCTTTATATTTTAAAGCCTTATCTATAGGCTGTGGTCACCTGGGCTAGAGAGAATGATCACCACATCTGCTTGCTGATAGCATCGGCCATCCCATGACCTTCTGGACATTTACAGTGGCAAACTGAGCTCATAAAAATCAAATATGTTGTTTAGCCTTTGATGTTCTCATACCTGGTTTTAATGTTTTGACTGCTACAGGAGTAGTGTTGTTCCATAGGCCTTCCCATACTTCGCCAAACTGACCGGATCCCAATCGCTTCAGAAGTTGTATAGAGTTGCGGTCTATCTCCCACTGGTCCGCGGTTTTATATGACAAATCAAAAGTCATTGGGACCTGTATCTGTTTCACAAAATAATGAGAAGACTTGTAAGAAAAATGGGTAGACTTAACTTTTTTGTTGTTGCTGAAAATAATAGTCTAGATACTTTTTAAATGAAACGTTGTTAACTATTATAAATTATATTCTAATTACTTCAAAACAGGAAACAATAGTGGGAGAATCTGCACTGCTAACTCTTCAAGCTGACCTTCTCCCAAATCTTGCTAAGTCAGGTAGCTCGTTGTGAATCTGTCCCTTCCCGCACCTAAAGCCATCCTCACACACCTCTGGAATGACTTCTCTCTTGCCTCTTTGCCTAGCTGAGTCCTCCCAATTTCAAGGCCTGGTTGAAGTTCCACCTCGCCCACAAACCCTTCCCAACTGTCTGGCCACAGTCTTTATTACATGTATCATATAGTTTTGCATAATTACATTTTTAATCTTTTTCCAAACTCATCTTTAATTTCATTCTTTATTCATTCATTTACTCATTCACTTAGTAAATAAACTTTTTAAAGCACCTATTAGGTGCCTTTTGCAAACAAAACGGACAGGACCCCTGCCCTCCTAGAGCTCATAGTCTAGTTTTCCATCTGTCACACAGTCTCTGTTGCAAATATTAATACTAAACTTTGCTGTTATGGCATGAAAGAAGCCAAAGACAATTAGTAAATGAGTGTCTGTTTCAATAAAATTTATTCACAAAAACAAGCAGGAACAGTATTTGCTCAAAGGTCATGGTTTGCCTATCCCTGCCTGCCTTAGGTAATCAAATGACAATTTTTTTTTTTCTGAACTGACAGATACTCAACTATCTGAAGGGAAAAATTAATTTCAAGTTAAATGAACACAGTTTGAAAGCATTTCACCTTTAAGCACGGTTTTTCCAGCTTGACACACAAGCCATCGCTTCTCGTGGTGTAGTAGCTCACAAACTCATTCAGTGTTGAAAAGGTTTTTCTCCGGGTAAGAAAAAAGCCCCCTTCATCGAGTCTTCTGATTCTGTAGTGTTTTACAACTCCTTGATATAAAACTGGAACCCAAAATAAGTCCTGTTAATAAACTTTTTGCTAAAGCCAAGCAGATTTATTTATTTTGCGGTGATATTTTCAATGCATGAAATGAAATTTTCACAAAATTCTATGTACTTCTCAACTTTGTTTCAGAAAAGACTTCAGGAACTTTATAAAATATAAAGTGAGCGAGCGAGAGAGAGAGAGAATGAGAATTAGGAAATAATAGTGAAAGAAACAAGATAAAAATAAAGACGTGAGATGAGCACTAAAAAAATCCATGCTGTGAAGCCTAGTATATTTGATTAAAACAAGCCATAAAATTGACTCTATCATTCCAGCAAAGCAAGGAAGGAAACCTTATCAGTTTTGAGAATCACGGTGTCCATAAGATAAAATCACAAAAGGTGTTCAGAAACAGTTCACCTCTTCCTGGTACAAAGACCAGGGAGAAATTTCTCCCATGAAATTCTGTACCATGAAGACTGAAATAGAATGAATAGCATCCTCAATACTATCTCACAATAACATAAGGAATTCTGCAGGGCCGTTCATTACACTGCCTTCAATGCAGGCTGATAACAGAACATCCTAGCACAGTTCAACAAAAGCAATTCCACAGGGCCTAAAATGATGCAGTCCATATATGTAACTTTCCAGCAGTATTGTTTGATCCGAAAGTAAGTCTTGTAGCATTTATAGGAATAAATAGACTGCATTCTTTTTAGGTAGTCCAACTTGTAGTGGACATTTTGTTACTTTTGTCTGCCACCAACCATTTTCCCTTCTTCTGTTAACAGCACCCCGATTTTCCTCAGAGAATTCATTGCTTCTCTAAGAGCTGTGGCCCAGAGGGATCTGGTAGCCACATGGAGCTGAGGAAGGCACGATCAGAGCAATTGTAGCCAAAAAACCCCTTCAATTACAGGACTTGCATTAGGAAGCTTCAGGAAGACAGAAAGAGTGGTGTGGTTTTGGTTTTGGTTTTACCACTGGGAGTTGGGAGCTATTGGCAGAATCCTGGGCTCCAGGCAGGGAGCAATCTTGCCTGAGAAGAGAAGCAGCCCAGTGGAAAGCAGTCTTGATATGGAAAGTGAAGCTTGGTCCCAGGAGCCAGCCACGCCTGGCATGTTCAGCTACAGGAGTCAATTAATTACCTTTTTGCTTAAGCTAGTTTGAATCGGGTTTTCCGTACTTACATTTGAAATATTGACTAATGCACTTTCTACCCATTCTTCCACTTAGTAAAGTTATTGATAAGTATTGAGCAGCACAAATACAACTATTCTGAGTTCCTTGCTAAATATAGAACCTTCAATAATCAGTCAAGCTGGAGAGATGCTCTCATGAAAGGAAAAAAGACACCCTAAGCCCCACATGGAAGTTTACTGGGGGCATGCCAATGGCTAGGACATTTTTCTCAAAAAATAATTTGCACACTTCAGAAGAGCTAAACTGAAAAAAATATATCAAGTGTTGGCAAGGAAGTAGAGTAACTTCTCATACCCAGTTGATGAATGTAATTTTTATCACCACTGTGTAAATCACTGTTTGGCATTATCTACTAAAGCTCACCATAGTCATAATTATAATACAGTAATTCCACTCCTAAGCATAAAATCAACAAAAAGGCACAATATATTCATCAAAACACACTCATAAAAATGCTTTTGGTGGCATGATTTGTAAGAGTCTAAACCTAGAAGTAATCCAAATGTCTATCAACTAATAAATAATAGAATTAACTAAAAATGTTTATATATTTGTCCAATGGAACACTATACAGATTTGTAAATAAACAAACTACAACTACATACAACATGAGTGAATCGTACAAGCATGAAAATATGGTTCCATTCTTTAAAAGCTTAAAAACGAGCAAAACTATTGATATGAGGAGTCCATGACTGAGGTGTTGGTCTTATTCTATTTCTTGACTGTGTGCTGGTTTTACGGGTGTATTCACTTTGGGATTTTTTTCCTTCAGAATATTACAGGGGTACAAATGTTTTGGTTACATAGATTGCTTTTGTACTGTTTATGTCAAAGTTATGAGTGTGCTCATCACCCAGATAGTGTACATTGTACTCATTAGATATGATTTCACCCATCTCTTCCTCCCCCTCCCACCTGAATGATTTCCGTTGAGTTTTACTTCCATCTGTGTGCATGAGTGCTGATCAATTAGTTCCAATTTAATAGTGAGTACATGTGGTGTTTGTTTTTCCATTCTTGTGATACTTCACTTAGGAGGATAGTCTCCAATTCCATCCAGATTGATGCAAAATGATTAATTCATTTTTTATGGCTGAATATACTCCATGGTGTACATAAACCACATTTTATTAATCCACTCATGAATTGATGGGCACTTGGGTTGATTCCACATCTTTGCATCTTTGTGAATTGTGCTGCAATAAACATTCAAGTGCAAGTGTCTTTTGATAAAATCACTTTTTATTTTGAATAAATATCCAGTAGTGAGATTATTGGATCAAATAGTAGGTCTACTTTTAGTTCTTTGAGGTATCTCCATTCTATTTTCCATAGAGGTTGAACTAGTTTGCAGTCCCACCAACAGTGTGTAAGTGTTCCTTTCTATCTGCACCCATGCCAGCATCTATCATTTTAGGACGTTGTAATAAAAGCCATTCTCACTTGGATTAAGTGATATCTCATTGTGGCTTTGATTTGCATTTCTCTGATGATTAGTGATGTTGAGTATTTTTTCATATGTTTATTGGCCATTAGTCTATCTTCTTTTGAAATGCTTCTGTTTATGTCTCTTGCACACTTTTTAATGGAGTTGTTTGATTTTTTTCCTTGCTGATTTTCTTGAATTCTTTGTAAATTCTAGTTATTAGCCTTTTATTGGATGCATAGTCTGTGGATATTTTCTCACATTCTGTAGATTGTCTATTTGCTCTCTTGATTATTTCCTTGGCTACACACAAGCTTTTTAATTTAATTAAGTCCCATCTATTTATTTTTGTTGTTTTGCTGTGATTGCCCTTGGGATCTTCTTCATAAATTCTTTGCCTAAGCTGATATCTAGAAGAGTTTTTCCAACATTTTCTTTTTATGGTTTGATATCTTAGATTTAAACTGTTATCCATCTTGAATTAATTTTTGTAAGTAGTGAGAGGTTAGATCCTGTTTCAATCTTCTACATGTGGCTATCCAATTTTCCCATCACCATTTATTGAATAGGGATTCTTTTCCCCAGTGTACATTGCTGTCTACTTTGTCAAAAATCAGATGCCAACATGTGGATGGTTTTATATCTGGGTTCTCTGTTGTGTTCTGCTGGTCTATGTCTCTCTTTTGTGCCAATGCCATGCTGTTTTGGTGACTATAGCATTACAGTATAGCTTAAAGTCCAGTAAAGTGATGCGTCCAGATTTGTTCCTTTTCCTTAAGGTTATTTTGGCTATTTGGGCTCTTTTCTGGGGTGTATTCACTTTGTATTCATCAAACTAAACTCTTGTGCACTTTCATTATGTACATTATACATCAATTTAAAAGAACACTAAAAGATGATTATTTGTTCCTATTCATGGACAAATGGAAGATCAAGTCCAAACTTCTACATCATGGTACATGCTGAATTATTTCACCCTGGAAGGTTATCATAGCAATTGCTACCAAATTTTCATCTTGGATATAAAAATTCTCAGTAAAGTACTGATGGGATATTAATTTTAAGCAAATAAATTTTCTCATAAGGACTGTGAGAAATGTGTTACAAAATGACCTCCTAAATAACTTAGTTGACTTGTAGTATAGGAGTATTTGGTGTAAGTCAGAAAATGCAGGGCAACATCAAACAAAAATCAAGTCTCTAGGTGTACAACACTGGATTTGAAAGTAGCCTTTCTAACATAGCACCAACAACAATAATGAAACCAATACAGCAGACAAGCACAACTAATAATTTAATCATACACCTCTCATTTTCCTTCCACTGCTCTTTAATTTGTATTCAGTGATAGTAACACTCCACTGCCCCTAGATGAAAGTTGCAACAAAGCTTTTCTACTCATTTTTATGTATCAAACAGTCCTACTTTTACTTGAAATCATGAACACAGTCTCAATTCAAGCTTAGAATGCCCAGTCCAATATATTAACCAAAACACTCTACTATGTTTGAATATCAAATCTTCTCCCCTTTCATTGCTCAGGCCTGCTTCAGGCTGATAGGCAGCAGTAGAAAAGGTGGTATGTGCAACTTCCTCTCTGTTTCTCTACCTAGAGCTGCTCCTTTCCCTTCCCCTTGCCAGGTGGCTTCTGAGTATCCAGGGTAAGGGCAGAGCAAGGAGTGGGTAAAGGATGGAAAGAGTGTCCTTAGATTGGCACCAATGTCAGCAGCTTCATACTCTGAGCCTGCTGGCAGACCCTCAAGCTGATTCTTCTTTGTTGACACTCATGCAGGCTCTTTGGAGCTTCCCCATCTCTTCAGGATCCCTCACTGCCATTGCTAAGATGCAGGTGTTTCTCAAGCTACCTACACCCAATCACCTTCTCAGCTCCTGTTTCTTGGGCAATTCACCCATCACACTCTCCCTCATCCTCTGGCAGAAGATGTCCTGGGCAGAACCCAAACCTCCAGCCCATCAATCTATAGTCCTCTGGCACTTTTGCTAACATAGGAGACACACTGTGGTCCTGAAATAACACTCACACATCCCTGGCCCTGACAATCAATTATACAGAGGGGAAGTTGTTGCCCTGAGACACCTCTATCCTACTACCACAGCTGCTTTAGGCTTCGCAGGCTGAGTCAGGCACCTGTATTCTATCGACCCAATGGCAGAAAGCAGAAAGCAAGCTCTCAGAGTGGCCTTCCTGAAGCTCCCTCTCACTAGGTTTGGAGTCCCCCTCATCAGCCCAGGAAGAAAGGAGGTTCTCATAGTGTGCCAATAGCTTTCTCTAAAAGCAAAGTGCCCTCACCAAACCCTTCCTCCTTTCCATTCCTCGTATCCTTTTTAAATCATTAATAAGCTGAGAGATCCAAGGACAGCAAGACCTGTCTTTGACCAATTCCTTTGTCAACTCTGGGTACAGGGATCTGTCTTTGGAATTTAATTCTATTGTGTCTCGATAACCTCAGTCAAAAATTCCATTTTAATGTTCTGTTATATTCACATTTGTTGAGCCAAGCACTATGCTAAGCACTATTACATTACCTCCTTGTATCTTCATAACAGTCATATAAGGTAGTTATTATTAGGTCGATTTTATTATTCATAAAAGTGGGTAGGTGCCACTGCCAGGAGTCAAACATGGGGCCTGTGACTCTAAGATTCTTTATGGCCAGTGAATTTCAGAGAGTAGATCCAGTTGTCTAATAAGACACCTGCAGTTCATTATAATAAAATTATGTCCTCTGCATACAGGAAAATGCTTTACTTTCAGATTTTTACACTAAAATACAGAGGCAAGAGTACATTTAGCTCCTCCAAAACAATATCAGTTTGTGAAATCACAATTTTTTAAGTATCTGGGACTCATCCTTTTACCTTGATCTGTCACGTTACCATTGCCACTGCTTGACCCCTGGGGCAGGGTTAATTACTGGATAATCATCATCGAATAGTTGGCTTTATTAGGATATGGACCTTAGCCCATAATAGATTTCTGCATATGGATTATAAGGCTAACAAGAAGTTGAAGAGGGCTGTAAACAATATCATGTTAGTGCCAATTCATTTCTCCACAAAGTAATAAAAGCAGGATAGCTAAATCTAAAGGAAACCTGCAATTTATATAAATTATTGGCCTGCAAATTTAAGCCTTGCCATCTATCA
The DNA here is from genome assembly GCF_040939455.1 of Microcebus murinus. Taxonomy (NCBI): domain Eukaryota; kingdom Metazoa; phylum Chordata; class Mammalia; order Primates; family Cheirogaleidae; genus Microcebus; species Microcebus murinus. The sequence goes on along the minus strand of NC_134108.1, from coordinate 43,851,222 downwards.
AAAAAAAAAAAAGTTCATAAATTATAGCTGTATGTCTAGCAAGCCAACAGGTCTATAACTGGAAATGATTAGAAGCGATAAAAAGAATTCCTCTTTTTTAAATGAGATGGACCATCTTCTGGTTCCAAATTGAAATGGGCTACATGGAAATTAAACTTACAAGTTCCTTCTTAGTGCACCATAAAGGATCTAATGGTTTCCAGGCTAGAAACTAAAGTAAATAGATGACAGCGGGGTTAAAGCACTCCTTGTGATTTTCTTAATAAAGGATGCAAATCACAATGATTGATATGGCTTTGGCAGTTGCTATTGATAATAAAGAAAGCCTAAATAAATGTTTGCCAGATCTCTGTGGATACAGGTTTAAATACTCAACTGTAAAAACCACTACTTGGCAATATATCCTAAGTTTACAAGCACAATAAGAGCAATTTTGTTTAATAGAAAAAGGAATAAACTGGGAAATGGGAGAATTAAGTTACAATTTGACTAGTATATGACCAAAAAATATCACTTTCACTGGGCCTTGGTTTTTCATCATTAAAATTTTTTAAAAAGTAAGCTTTTAAAAAATATGCAAATTTCCAAATGCTTCCACCTTAGTGTTCAAACATTTCTGATAACCATTGCTTTCTCTCCCTGAATTCTAATCTCTTTTGGTAGTCCTTTCATAAAATGTAAGTAATTCTATCCTTGGAGCTTTTGACACTCACTTGAATGTTTTTTCTATGAATCTTCTAGAAGCTGGCCCCTTCCTTCCTATCTCAATTTCAATCCTCAGAGCCAGCCTTTCCTATCCACCCCCGCTACTCCTTTCTATCATACAAACCTGCTTAATTGTGAAGTAGAAGTACTTCTGTGAGGGCAGGGGTTCTGCTGTCTTGATCCAATAAGAAGTCAGACCTTGGCACAGAGTAACAACTGACATGAACATCTACTGAATGAATGAATGAAGTATTAACTCTTGGATATAAAGTGAAATATAAGTGTCTAAATTTGTAATTATACAAATACTTTCCAGACTTAACAAGACTTTCCTGGAATCTTATTTTAAAAGGGGGAAAAAAAAATAAACCTGACCTCAGATTACAAACACTACTAGAGGATAGTCATTCAAGCCAATATCTAATTTCTTGATTTTTAAAATGTAATGCAGAAATGATTTTTCTTTTTTTAAAAAATTTTATTTATTTTTTTCTCAAATTCTGTGGGTACAAATATTGTTAGGGTTACATATCTTGCCCCTGCCACCCCTCCCAACCCTGCTCTGCCAGAGCTTCAAGCCTGTCCAGTCTTCAAGTGGTGCACCCTGCACCCACCATGAAAGTGTGTACACTTCCCCTTCTCCCCCCTTCCACCTGTTCACCTCCCATTAACAAAGTTTTGGCGTTGTTTTTTTGTTTTTTTTTTTTTGACATTTTGGTTACAGTATGTTTCTTTGCCTCTCCCTAAAAAGGGATAGAGGTAATCCTTTCTCCCCCTACAATGCTCATCACATCCTTAAGATGGGGATCTCCCCCCCAGATCCCTGTTGAACGCTACAATTATTTGAACACCATAGTTTTAGGCTGTCAGTACCAATTTGATGGCGAGTAGATGTGTAGCCCATTTTCCAGGTCTTGTGTCGTCTCGCTTTATATTACAGGTTTAAGCTTAATCTAAGATAGCATAAACGGTTCACTATCTTTTCTTAGGATTGAGTAATATTCCATTGTGAATATATACCACATTTTAGTTATCCATTTGTGAATTGACGGGCACTTGGGTAGTTTCCATGACCGTGCAATAGTGAATTGTGCTGCTATAAACATTCGGGTGCAGATGTCTTTATAATAGAGTGACTTATGTTCTTTTGGATAGATGGCCAACAATGCTATTGCTGGGTCAAATGGTATTTCTATTTCTAGTTGTTTGAGGCATCTCCAAATTCTTTTCCACAAAGGTTGCACTAATTTGCAGTCTCACCAGCAGTGTAAGAGCGTTCCTGTCTCTCCGCATCCTCGCCAGCATTTGTTGTTTTGGGATTTCTTGATACAGGCCATTTTCACTGGGGTTAGGTGGTATCTCAGTGTGGTTTTGATTGGCATTTCTCTAATGATTAGAGATGCTGAACATTTTTTTATATGTTTGCAGGCCATTATTCTGTCTTCTTTGGAGAAGTTTCTGTTCATTTCCATTGCCCATTTCTTGATGGGGTTGTTTGATTTTTTTCTTGTTTATTCTTTTAAGTTCTAGATAGATTCTTGTTATTATATCTTTATCGGAAGTGTAGAGAGCAAATATTTTTTCCCATTCTGTGGGTTGTCTATTTGCTCTAATGATCGTTTCCTTGGCAGTGCAGAAACTTTTTAATTCGATCAGATCCCATTTGTTTATTTTAGCTGTGGTGGTGATTGCCTGTGGGTCTTCCTCATAAATTCTTTGCCTAGACCAATATCTGGGTTTTCCCAACATCTTCTTCTAGAATTCTTAAAGTTTCATGTCTTAGGTTTAGGTCTGTTATCCATCTTGAGTGAATTTTTGTGAGGGGTGAGAGGTTGGGGTCCTGGTTTGCTCTTCTGCATATTGCTAACCAGTTTTCCCAGCACCATTTATTGAAGAGAGAATCTTTTCCCCATAGTATAATTTTGTATGCTTTATCAAAGATTAGGTTACTGTATACAGATGGTTTGATCTCTGGAATCTCAGATCTATTCCAGATATTGATGTTTCTGTTCTTGTGCGAGTACTAGGCAGAGTTTACTATTATTGCCTTATAGTACAGCTTAAAGTCAGGAAGACTGATCCCTCCCAGTTTGTTCTTCTTACTTAAGATTGCTTTGGCTATGCGTGGTTTTCTCTGGTTCCATACAAAGTGAAAGATTATTTTTTCTAGATCTGTAAAGAATGCTAGTGGTATTTTGATGGGAATTGCATTGATTCTGTAGATCACCTTAGGTAATATTGACATTTTAACAATATTGATTCTTCCTAGCCATGAGCATGGTAGATTTTTCCATCTGTTTAAATCATCTGCAGTTTCTTTTTTTAGTGTTTCATAGTTCTCCTTATATAAATCTTTCGTATCTCTCGTTAGATATACTCCTAATATTTAATTTTCTTTGGAGCTATAGTAAAGGGTATGGTGTTTTTGATTTGAGTTTCTGCTTGATGGTTTTTGGCATATATGAATGCTTCTGATTTGTGTATATTGATTTTATACCCTGAAACTTTACCAAATTCATTTATCAGATCTAGGAGTCTCTTGGATGAGTCCATGGGGTTTTCTAGATATAATATCATATCATCGACAAAGAGTGAAAGTTTGATCTCTTCTGACCCAACCTGGATGCCCTTGATAACCCTCTCATGCCTGATTGTTATAGCTAAGACTTCGAGGACTATGTTGAATAGTGGCATCCTTGTCTAGTTCCGGTTCGAAGCAGGAATGATTTCAATTTTTCCCCATTTAGAATGATGTTAGCTGTTGGTTTGTCATAGATGGATTTGATAAATTTAAGGTATAGGCCGTCTATGCCTATTTTTAAAGGTTTTTATCATAAAGGTATGTTGGACTTTATCAAATGCTTTTTCTGCATCTATTGACAGAATCATATGGTCTTTGTTCTTGGCTTTATTTATAAAGTGGATTGCATTTATAGACTTGCGTATGCAAGACCAGCCTTGCATGCCAGGAATAAATCCCACTTGGTCATGGTGAATTATTTTTTTGATGTGCTGCTGAATTCCACTTGCTAAGATTTTGTTTAGGATTTTTGCATCTATATTCATAAGGGATATTGGTCTATAATTTTCTTTTTTTGTTGCATCCTTTCCTGGCTTTGGTATCAAGGTGATATTGGCTTCGTAGAATGAGTTAGGAAGGGTACCATCCTTCTCAATGGTGTGGAATAGTTTTTGTAGTATAGGTATGAGTATATCCTTGAATGTTTGGTAGAACTCTGGGGTGTAGCCATCTGGCCCGGGACTTTTCCATTTGGGGAGGTTTTTAATTACTGCTTCAATTTCTGAGCTTAAGATTGGTCTGTTCAGGAACTCATTTTCCTCCTGGGTGAATTTAGGGAGGTTGTGTGATTCCAGGAATCTGTCCATTTCGTCTTCATTCTGTAGTTTTTGGGCATATAGATTTCTATAGTAGTCAAACATAATGTTTTGTATTTCTGTAGAATCTGTTGTGATCTCTCCTTTTTTATTTCTTATTGAGGTTATTAGAGTCCTTTGCCTTTAAGTTCTTGTCAGCCTAGCCAGAGGGCTGTTAATTTTGTTGATCTTTTTGAAAAACCAGCTTCTGGTTTTGTTGATCTTCCATATAGTTCTCTTATTCTCCATTTCATTTAGTTGAGCTTTGATCTTAGATATTTCTTTTCTTCTGCCAGGATTGGAATTGGTTTGCTCTTCTTTATCCAATTCCTTGAGTCTATTCATTAGGTAGTCGGTGTCTAATCTTTCTGGTTTTTGGATGTGAGCATTTATTGCTATTAGTTTTCCTCTCAGATATGCTTTTGCTGTATCCCAAAGGTTTGGGTAAGATGTGGCTCTGTTGTCATTTTGTTCAAAGAAATTCTTGACTTCCCTCTGAATTTCTTCCTTGACCCAATAGTCATTCAACAGTAGGTTGTTTAGTTTCCATGACTTAGTGATGTGGTGTGTATTTCTGTTAGAGTTGAACTCTAATTTTATACCACTATGGTCAGAGAAGACACAGGTATTATTTGTATTTTCTTTAATTTTTTGAGATCTGCTTTGCAGCCTAGTATGTGATCAATTTTTGAGAAGGATCCATGGGCTGCTGAGAAGAGTGTAAATTCAACTTTATTTGGGTGAAATGTTCTGTATAGATCTGTCAGAACTTTTTGTTCAATATCTTTGTTTAAGTCCCTTCTTGCTTTACTTAATTTCTGTTTGGAGGATCTATCCAGTTCATTTAGTGGTGTATTGAAGTCCTCTGCTACTATGGCAGTATTGTTTAGGGTGGTACTTAGCTCCGACAAGATTTGCTTTATGTAACTGGGTGCTCCTGCATTGGGAGCATAAATATTAATAATTGTTAGGACTTCTTGTTGGATCTTCCCTTTCACCATTATGAAGTGGCCTCCTTTATTCTTTTTAACTTTTGTTAATTTAAAACTAATGTTGTCTGCAAATAATATAGCAACCCCTGCTTTTTTTTGACTTCCGTTTGCTTGGATGATAGTTTTCCATCCCTTGATCTTCAGCTGGGAAGCATCTTTATGGTTTAGGTGTGTTTCCTGCAGACAGCAAATACTAGGCTTGTGGAATTTTATCCACTCTGCCAGCCTATGTCTCTGAAGAGAACAGTTTAAACCATTTACATTTATTGAGAGGATTGAAATTGGAGGAAGATTTCCATTCATATTGATGGGTGAAGTCCTATTGTTTTGACTTAGAGATTGAGTCATCATGAAGTTTGAGATCTAGACTTTAATTCTTTGTGGATTTAATTTAGAGGAGTGTCTATTGCCCTGTTCACTGTGGAAGGCAGGTCTGAGAATTTCCTGTAGTGCTGGTCTGGTCTTTGCATATTCCTTCAGTGATCGCTTGTCTGAGAAGAATTTTATTTCACCCTCATAGATGAAACTTAATTTTGCCAGATAAAGTATTCTAGGTTGGGCTTTGTTCTGTTTTAGAAGATTAAGGATAGGCACCCACTCCCTCCTCGCTTGTAAGGTTTCAGATGAGAAGTCTGCAGTTAGTCTGATAGGCTTTCCTTTGTAGGTTATTTGTTGTTTACACCTTGCTGTACAGAGGATTGGTTCTTTCACATTTACTTTGGTCAACTTAATAACCACATGACGAGGTGATTGCCTATTTGCATTGTGTCTCCCAGGAATTCTGTGCGCTTCTTGAATTTGGATATCCAGATTTCTAGCTAGGCCCAGCATATTTTCCTCCAGTATGCCGTAGAATAAGTTTTCCAATGCTTGTGAATGTTCCTCTTCCCCCTTCTGGAATGCCAATCATTCTGATGTTTGACTTTTTTACATAATCCCATATTTCCTATAAGCTTTGATCTTGTCTCTTGTTTCTGTGCACCCTTTCTTCCTCTGATTTGTTTAGCGTGTAGGTATAATCTTCAAGCTCTGAGATTCTTTCCTCAGCATGATCTATCCTGTTTTTGAGGCTTTCCACTGTGTTGTGGAGTTCCTTGAATGTTTCCTTCATTGCTAGATTTTCTGCTTGGTTTCTCTGAATTACTTCTATATCTTTGGAGAATTTTTCATTCATTTCCTGGATTGTTCTTGTGGTTTCTCTATGTTGGGATTCTATTTTCTCTTCGATTCTGTTGAGCTTTCCAACAATCCATATTAGGAATTCTTCCTCTGTTAGTTTAATCATATCATGTAAGTTGGTGTCCGTTGGTGGAGAATGATTATTTTCTTTTAGAGATGACTTTTCTCTCTGATATTTCATGGTTCCTGATGTTTTTCACTGGTTCTTCCTCATCTGGATACTTTGTTGAGGACCAGAGGTGCTGGAAGTCAATTATAAGCTGTGTACTTGGGTTCCAAAGGAATGATCCTTGGAAGACCTGGGGAGGATGTGTCCTGGTCATGTATCACCTTTCCAAGGGTTCTTCAAGTCCTCAGGACTAGCAACCTCCTTCACTTATCTGCCTTGCTATGACAGGCTCTACTCTCTGGGCACAGAACGCCAACCATTGAGTACAGCAAGATACCCCTCAGGTTCAAACTTGTGAGAAGGCTGCCGAACAAAGCACCACTCTCAACTTTCCACCCTTATAAATTCAGCTTTCAAGGCCACCTGCCTGGTTAGGGCAGGAGGGAAGACTGAGTTTACTACTAGGGCCACCCTCTGCAGTGTTTTCATGCTAAGGAGCGGCTCGGTGCAGCAGGGAAGCAGCTGTTGGGTTCGGACCCTCTCCCACTTGCTTCTGCTTCAGCAGAGCACTGGGAGCTCAACAAGTTGCCTTCTCCGGAGGCCCGAACAGATCAGCCAGTTTAGGGTAGAAGAGTTGCCAGGGAAATGCTTGAGCGCTGCCCACCACAGCTTCTCCAAGCTTCAGGGCAGTGTGGCAGTGCTAGGAAGTGGCTGCAGGGTTTGGACCCTTTCTTCTCCTGCTACTGGTTCAGTGGGGTTCTGGTGGTTAAGAGAGGTGCCTTCTCCAGCCACTGCAAGAGTTTGTCTGATTTAGGGTAATAGGGATGCCTGGCAAACTTCTCCAGCGCAGTCCTCCATAACTTCTCCAAGCCGTAGTGGTAGAGTAGCGGGGCGGGGGAGCGGGCCCAGAGCTGGGCCCTTCTCCCTACCCACTACCGCTTCAGAGGTGCTGTGGGCTTGATAGGCTGCCCTCTCCTGAAGCAGGAACAGATCACCTGGTTTGGGGCCCTGGGGAAGCCCAGAAAATGCCTCCTGAGCTGATGTGCGTGGCGACTCCAAGCCACGGCGGCTGGGCAGGGGAGCGGGCACAGAGCTGGGCCCTTCTCTCTACCTACTACCACCTCAATGGCGCTGTGGGCTCGACAGGCTGTCCTCTCCTGAAGCAGGAACAGTTCAGCTGGTTTGGGGCCCTGAGGAGGCCAGGAGAACGCCTCCCGCACGCCTTCGCGCGGAGTCTCCAAGCCGCAGGGGCTAGGCAGCGGGTTGGGGGAGCGGGCACAGAGCTGGGCCCTTCTCCCCACCCACTACCTCTTCAACGGGGCTGTGGGCTCAACAGGCTGCCATCCCCTGAAGCAGAAACAGTTCAGCTGGCCTTGGGCCCCAGGAAGCCAGGAGACTGGGCTCCTCGTGGGCAGTGGAGCGGTGGAGCGGGGAGCAGCGGAGCAGGGGAGCGGGCACAGAGCTGGGCCTTCTCCCCACCCACTACCCTTCAGCGGCTCTGTGGGCTCGGCAGGCTGCCCTCTCCCGAAGGAGGAAAAATTCAGCTGGTTTGGGGCAGCGGGAAAGCACAGAGAACATCTCCTGCGCAGCTCCTCACAGAGTCTCCAAGCCACAGGGGCTGGGCAGCAGGGGCTAAGGAGCAGGTGCTGGGTTCAGACCCTTCCTGCACTCCCCACTGCTTCGGCGGGGCGCTGTGTAGAATTCTAAATGTTGCCTGTTTCAGACTCCTCTCCAAACCGTTCATCTGTCGAGGCTGCCACCTCCCATCAACCTGCCTGCGTGGGCATAGGGACCAGTGGGGAAGGGATCGTCTCCCTGTGTGGGGGAGAAGGGCTGCCTCCTCCGGCCAGCCCGTGGGGTGGCTGGTGCACAGGCGGGCTCCCTCCCCACTATACTTCAGACTCCCTGGGTTTTGTGAAAGAATTTCCGGTTCACCTTTAATTGTTGTCCATGATTTCCATATCCCAGTGTCTCTTTGCAGTCCTTCGAGTCTGCTCCAGAGTAGGTGCAGATGGTCCGTGTGTGGTCATCTGTCCTCTTCACCCCTCACCCCGAGAGCCGAGAGTCAAGAGGTCAACCCTAATCCGTCATTTTCCGAAAAAATCCAGAAATGATTTTTCCATCTCTAGCATTATGGGCATTTTATATAGTTCATTCAGGTTTTCAATCTGAACAAGACATATATGTTATTTAAAAATTAGACCACAAAAGCTACATCAGGTAGACTCAATACATTGTAGTCAGAATGAAGGCACTTTTAATATTGCAAATAATCATGAATAACCAAGTACAAAATGTATAACTATTTTTAAAAGTGATTTTAATTTGTTAGTGGTGAATCCACACACTTTCAAATTGTCATTCCTAATGAAGATTGAACTCGGGGTTCTCAGAACTAGGGAGAAATGCATTTTCCATCTCTTTTCTAGTTTGTCATGATCTTTATTATTGAACCAAACCTATTCCAAATCCCTACAGACTATAAGCAATTGATAATGCATGTGCCATTCTTATTGTGAAATACTATAAGTTCAGATTGGTTTAGCATTTAAGTAGTTCAACGGAAAAAATGCAAGGTTAACCATAAAATAAAATGGAATTATTCTATCAGTAAAGTCCCTGACATCATGATTGAATTGAGCTAAAAGACCAGGGACCCTGAGTTTACATCTTTACCCTCATTTATGCTGTTTGACCTAGGCAGAAACGTTTTACCTGTCAATTGATTAATGTACCAGAAAACATCCAAGAATTAGGATACATTGCAGAGATGTAGGTAAGCATCCATGAGGAGTATAATAAAGATGTGCTTCATGTTGGAAGAATTCAGCTATTCTGCACATTAACTTCTATATGGACTATACCCCAGGTCACCTGATTATTTGGCCACTTTCACACCCAGAGTAACTGATTCAGGGGGATCCATGTGATCTAGATGGGATCTGATGATTTCAATCCTATGTACCAGGTCCAAATGCATTTATATGTAGTCGGTGACAGATATAGAAGCCCAGCTTTCTACTAATGGCAAGGTCTTATTTTGAAGTCCTTTCATAAGACTTAAGTAATTCTCACCTTGGGGCTCTTGATGGTAGAATAGGGTTTGTTTGCCACTACTTAAAGCAGTGCTGTGAGATTTTATCACAAAGTTCTCTCAAAAAACTCTGCCCCAACTCTACCATACCAGTAGCATATTATTCAGAACATATTAAAGAATTATGAAATTCAAGATATTCCAAAATTAGATTTCTAAAAGACAGAACCTCTAACTAATTTAGGGATACAATATAAATATAAAGTCAGAGGTTGCATCTGCAAGACACGACATCTAGTCAGCTCTCTGAAAAATATCAGTATAATAAGCAGTTTGGTATTTTATAGATAAATAAATGGTTGATTGTGCAGATTTTCATTTTTCAGCTGGTCTTCTGACATCATCTGGGCATAGCCTTATTTCTACTGACTGATAATAATCTCTTGCCATACTGAGTAAAACAATATGACTTCGTTGATTGAGCAAAGGATTGAAAATCAAGAACTCACTTGCCCTAATCTTATTCTGCCAGTGATTTGTTCTTTGACCTTAGGCAAGGAATTTCATTTCAGTTTCCTTATCTAGAAAATGAGAATAATGATCTTATCTATATACTCCTACAGGGATAGTTTGAGTGTCATTGTTCACAAAGAATGATAGATATTTCTATATGCAATGTGTGAGTACTATATTACAATATCAGTATTGTCAAATAGCATTGTCAACAAAAGAGAGGAACTTCCAAAGTAACACTTTCCACTTTTCCCACAATAATAGCTACATAACATTGTGGCTAACAAACATATTAAGCAAAGAAATTGCTATTAATTCTGTGTGAGAGAACTTCTGCACTTGCAAATCCTGTTTATTTGGTTTGTTTCTGGAAGACTTGTTTGTACTTTTCAAAACGATTACTAAGACAGCCATGCTGACTCTCCCTATACCATTGCCTCTGAAATCATGCTAAGATAGTTCTACACCAACAAGTAAATAACATTTAAATGAGTTAAAATGTTGTATCCCCCATTAAAACAGAATTCAAGACACACACTCATTTTACACTGAATTCTATTCAGCAGCAAATAGAATAAGATTCCAGTATAGTAAATAGAATAAGCAAATAGAATAAGATTCCAGAGTAGTTTTGAGAGGAAAACGTGCATCCGTCTTAAAATATTAATATCAAATATTAATATTTTATTAAATATTAAAGTGTCATCATGTTGAAAAGTTGTTCTCTCCTTTTCTTCGAAAAGAAAGAAAATCACTAAGACCAAAGTAAACAAACAGAACTGACTCACGTTATGCATATAACTCCACTAGTGGGTCCCAAATGACACCTGGCTCCCAAGTGTGTTGTGGACATTGGCCAGTAAGTTTTACTGGTGGACTCAGTTCGGTGAAGATCCATTAAGAAAATGTCGACATTAGTTGATTCTAAAAAGCTTACTAAAAAGGCTATTTGAGGATACATGTGATAGCTCCCATGTCCTGGGATCTTTCAGAATTATTATTGGTCTAAAAGCTCAAGCTGAGGTTCCTTCATAGTCCATGGCAACATAATCAGTAACTTTTATAGGCAAAAATTGACTATATCTTCCATTTTACATAGTGCAGAAATCATGAGCCTGAACCATATATCTGTTGAAATTCTTATCACACTTTTGAGAAAAATATTGTTCTTATTCTCAAGACCCCTATAGCCCAACCCCTTAAGGAAATAAGCCAACCCCCCATAAAGGTGGCTCCTAAATGTTCAGAACAGAATGTCAATTCTATTGTGTATATATTTGGTATCCAAAGCAGATAAGTACCTCTTTAATTAACATACATGATTGTAATATTCAATAATTTTTTCAGCTAATTTAATTGAAAACTGTCTGTACAATTTCACATGAAAATAGCATTTGCAGCATCTGACATTACAGAGAAACACTCTAAGTAATAACTTGACTCTATTCCTCTCAGGACTCTAACTCCTCACTTGGTATTATGTCTGCAATAAATCACCAGGAATTAATATACTCGGATTATATTATCTCAGTTTCCAACAGAAAATCTTTCCCTGTGTTAACATATAAAGTGGCATGAGACCTAGTGTGTCTACTTTCAAAACTTACCCTAAGGAAATAAGCCAAATATTTATATGCATTTATTTAGTTATATCCCTACCTTGTTCCAGAAAGGTTGAAAGGCTTGCATAAATTACAAAATGCCTCAAAATAAAACAAAATTTAAAGTAAGTGGAGGAAGGAAATGAGACAACAGGTAAAGGGAAGGACGACGACTGTAGGAACAAGGCTGGTATGCTTTACATAGGTCTCTTCAGATGCCGGTCTGTGTTCCCAAGATGTGGGCCAAAGGTTTGGCTCTGTGCCTTTCCAGCAGCTCTCACAAAAGAGGGAAACACATTCAGTTACCTGATTCCACGAAGGAAATCTTAACAAACCATTACTCAAAACACACACACACACATTGTAAGTCACCTACCAAATAACGATGTTTTGGTCAACAGCAAACCGCACATGTGACTGTGGTTCCACAAGATAATAAAAGAGCTGAAAAATTCCTATCACTTAGTGACCCTGTAACCATCCAAAGTTGTGGTACAAGGCATTACTGACATGTTTGTGGTAGTACTGGTGTAACCTACTGCACTGCCAGTCAGGTAAAAGTATAGCACACACAATTATGTACAGTACATAATACTTGATAATTAATGACTATGAGGTTGGTTTACGTATTTACTATGCTACGCTTGTTATCATTATTTCAGAGTGTGCTCATACTTATTTTTTTTTAAAGTCAACTGTAAAGCGGCCTCAGGCAGGTCCTTCAGGAGTCATTCCAGAAGCAGGCCTTGTTACCATAGAAGGTGACAGCTCCGTGTGTGTTGCTGCTCCTGACGGCCCTCCAGTGGGACAAGATGAGGGAATGGAAGACAGTGATATTGATGATCCCGACCCCGTGTGGGCCTGGGCTAATACATGCGTCTGTGTCTTAGTTTTTAACAAAAAAGTTTAAAAAGTAAAAACTAATTTTAAATAGAGAAAAGCTTATAGTTAACGATAGAAAAAATATTTTTGTAAAGCTGTACAATGTGTTTACATTTTAAGCTAAGTGTTATTACAAAAGAGCCAAAAAGTGTTTTAAAAAATGTAAGGGTTTATAATGTAAATAAGGTACAGTATGCTCAGGTTAATTTATTATTGGAGAAAAAAATTTTTTTAATAAATTTATGGTCGTTTAAGTATTCAGTGTTTATAAAGTCGACAGTAGTGTACAGTAGTGTCCTAGGCCTTCATATTCACTCACTCACCCAGAGCCACTTCCAGTCCTGAATTCTCCCTTCATGGTAAGTGCCCAATATGGGTGTACCATTTTTTAATCTTTTATACTGTGTTTTTATTATATCTTTTCTGTGTTCAGATATGTTTAGATACACAAATACTTACAGCCGCCTATAGTATTCAGTATAGTAACATGTGCAGGTCTGTAGCCTACAAACAATAGTCCACACCACGTAGTCTAGGTGTGTAGTAGTTTATAGGGTCTGTTTGGGTAAGTGCACTCTGTGATGTCCACACAATGATGAAACTGCCTAATTACATTCTTAGAATATGTCCTTGTTGTTAACTGATGCATGACTGTATTTCTCATAATAAAATGAGAGAGAAATTTCTCACATATGTCTTTGTAAAGAAAACACACAAAATGTAATGAGCAATATCATCATTAACATTCTTAGCAGTAAATACACGGATACATTGCAAAGACCTGGTTCTTAAAATACCCATGAATGTGGGCCAATTTCCAACATGAAATTCAGTAAAAGCATTTGTATGGGAAACAAACAACATAGCTCATCACTCAAAAGAGGAAAAGCAATATTCATAAGGATGTTTACTGCAGGATTTTATAGGATTAAATGACTCTTAAAGTGTAGTAAATCTAAACATTGGGAGTTAATTATAAAAATTGTATAACTGTAAAAATTACCTAGCAGTAAGAAAAATATATATAATGTATTAAGTGAAATAAGCGGGATAGAAAATAAAGAGACTATCATATCGCAATCATGAGGACACATCTGGCAGCTCACATGTCCTGAGTCCTTTCCTGCTAAAGCAATCCAGCTGAGGTTCCTCATGGAAACCATAATTACACATGAGCAAAGATGATTAAATTTGCCAACGTGAAAATAACTATGCTAGACTGGCAGATTTGTGGGTGCTTTACTCCTTCTGCTTTCCAAATCAACTGTAAGGAAGGTGTACTACCTTTAAAATGAGAATATACAAATAATGCTTCCAGCTTTTTCAGAAAAACAATGTAAGAATTAACCACCTAAAAACAATATCTACATATTTTGCTGAAGACACTGTCTGATACTTGATATTCTTTATATAAAAACCCCATGAATTCATTTTTCTTTGAACTTAGTGCTTAAAATTATAATGTGCCTCATATTACTTAAAGCCAGTGAGAAGCACAATATGTTTCCCTTTTTCCCTTATCTGCCAGAGAACCCCTGGCTAAAGTGATTTCTAAACTGTGATAATTATCTCCCATTAGAGGCTCAGCATGATCTAGTTCTCTGTTCTTTTTCATTGATTTTGTCTTTTTTATGCTTAGCTATATTTTATACTGTTTCAGCATTATAAGCCAACTTAAAACCTTTTCTAGATATAGGTAAACACATGCACAAATGAAAAGATAACTAATCAAAGACATGGCACATGTACTAAACATAAGACAGAATTTTTAATGAAGTGAACTACCTAGCAATAGAATAGGCTGATTCTCTGGGATTTCTGTTCATGGAAGGTTTGAAGCTTCAAATTATGAGAGAGTCCTCACAAAAGACAATATAGCACTAGCCTAGACGTTTTTTATAAATTCTATTGTTCTATTAATGAAAAGACATGGAGAAAAGAGAATATGATATGTAAACTATCAGAAATTTTGAAGATGATTAAATTTTTTTTCTTTTAGTAATGAGAAAAACAATGCCTAGAGGTCTGGAGTACACTGTTAGTTGTTTGCAGGGCTGAAATCCCAGTCTAGCCACATGAATGACAGTACGAACAGCAGAAACCTGAACCACTGATTTCCTGTTTCCTGATTGAAGAAAAAAAAAGGTAATAATTTATTCATTTGTTTGTAGGATGTTATATGTTCCAAAGTTTTCCGAATGCCATCTTTCGCCTCCCTCTCATAACTCTCCCAAAATTCTCAGAAAACCTTCTTCACAGTAAAAGAGAACTCGGGCCTGAATTCCTCTTCTCCTTTCCCTCATCCAGTTTCAGTAAACAGCAGGCATATTAAACACAGCAAACATGAAAGTCATGGAGAAGGGCCATGAATGGTAATTAAAATATCCTGAAGTCAATTTTTATCTCTTTTTAAAATACAAAGGAATATTTCTACATATTAGTTAATTTATTCTCATAAGAGATTATTGTCTCCCTCCAATTTTTTCACCTTGTTTTTACATATGCAAGACAACTACCGGTCATTTGCTAACTATTAATCTCATTTCTACAAGCAGATAGGTCTCATTCTTGGAAATTTCATTATACTGAATGAGGACCCATAATTTAAGATATTCTTGCTTTTCATTTCAGACAAGCATTAAACAAAGGTTGCTGCCATGGTTAATTTTATGGGCCAACTTGAGTGGGCTAAGGGATGCCCAGATAGCTGGTAAAACGTTATCTCTGGATGTGTCTGTGAGGGTATTTCCAGAAGAGATTAGCATTTGAACTAGTGAAGAAGATCTGCTCTCACCAATATGGGCCAGTATCATACAGTCCATAGAGGGCCTGAATAGAACAAAAAAGGCAAAGGATGAGTGAATTCACTCTCCTTGAGCTGGGACATCAGAGATCCTGATTCCTGGACCTCTGGATTCTGGGACTCACACCATTGGCTCTCCCAGTTCTCAGGCCTTTGGACTCAGACTGAATAATTATGACCACTGGCTTTCCTGGGTTCTCCGCTTTGCAGATGGTACATCATGGGATTTTCATAACTGTGTGAGCCAATTCCCATAATAAATCTTTATATATATGTGAGTGTATATATATATATGTATATATATATATACACACACATATATGCACATATATATGTGTGTTTGTGTGTGTATGTGTATGTGTTTGTGTAAATACACACACTTTACTGGTTTTCTGTTTCTCAGGAGAACCCTGACTAATTCAGTTACACAGGGCAGACCCTGTTTAGATTACTTTTATTTGTCATAGCTCGGTGCAAACATAGTTCAGGCTATGTTCAGGCAAACACTTCACATAAAGACAAACCATCCCTAGTCACAGCCTGCACTTAGAAGGCTGGCCAACCATCTTCCTAATGACTTCTACTCATTCAGGGGTGAACTAGGTGAACAACTGTGAATCACTCAGCATGAGCCATCACTGCTCCCAGAAAAACAGTTCAAAGTATACATTCCAATGAAAGGTGGACCAACAGCTCCATCCTTCCGTGCAAAAGATTGTGTTCTTTATGCATAATAATAAAAGCTATTGGATTTTGAGCACTTGCCATAAGCAAGCACTGAGCTAAATGCTTTTTTTTTCTGTAATATTTTATTTAATCCTTATAACAAACCTATGGAATGTGAATATTATTTTCACCATTTTACCGAGGAGGAAACTAAAGTTTATGGAGAGCTTAAGTAATTTTCCCCAGGATACAAAGCAGGGAAATGTTAGTGCTATGGTTCAAAACCAGGCAGTGAGACGTCGACACCCACTACTCCGTCTCCCTCTATTGTCAACCAGCAAGAATGTTTAGTCAGCTGTCACAGGGCACTGCTCACAGCTCCTAAAGCAAGTAAACTCAGAGCAAACATTTAATAACAAGATGAAGATAATGATGTGGCTATGGTCTGTTCTGCAGCTGACACCTCTTAAAGGGAAATAGGTTGAATGTTCCCTCCATGAACCACTTCACTCCATCTAAGACCATGGGTCCACTTTCCTTCGTCTTACTGCCTCTCAGGCTTCTGCCACTCCATCTACTCCTCCAGCATTGGTTCTGACCTGGGACATGATATAATTTGATACAATATACTGTGATGTTATTACAGACATTCAGCTTCCCATCCTGTAGGGAGTGTGTGATGACTCACCAGCTTCTCTCTGAAATGCCACCCTCACTCTCATCTTCTAGAGCCCTGCAGGCACCTCAGATGACACAACTCAAACATTTAATTCACAATATTTCATTCTCCAAGTTTCCTCCTCAGCTTGAATCCTCTCTCCCACTGAATGGCACTGCCATCCTGAAACCCTGACACTAAAGCTGAAGATCTTGAGATCACCCCTGATTCCTCTCTCTTCCTGCCCTCGTACCTCTGACTGGGCATTATGCTCTATCAATCTGTCCTCCCCACTGCCACCAGCTTGCTGAGTGCCCCTCAGTTTCTCTGTCCTGGAGTGTTTCAGTAGCTCCACCAGCACAGTCTTTCTAAAATATAAATCTGAACCTCTCATTCTCCCCCCTTCAAGCTCATCAAGTGTTCCCCCATTGCCTAAGTTTCAGCTCCTGTCACAGAATTCTCTGCTGCACGCTATCCTCAAGGTTTAAACATTTGTTTGTAGCTCCCTAAATGCACTATGCTTGCTGTTTTCTGTCTCTGCGCATTTGTACAAACTGTTAACTCAAAGTAGAATACCATTCTATTTACATATTACAAACTATTTCACTTTTCAACGCCCAGCTCAGGCATCTCCTCCCTTATTAAGCCTCCAGCCTCAGCAAGCAGAGCAGCTTGCTTGGCCCATAGCATCCCACTGTTTAAGTCTCCTTCTATTATTGAATTCACTTCACGGTATTGGTCCTATATATTCACACTGTACCTTTCCTAATGGACTTTGAGCCCTTCAATCTTGGAGAACATGATATAATTTCTTTTTTTTTTTCCCCAATAGATTTAGGAGGTACAAGTGTTTTTTGTTGCATGGATGAATTATATAATGCTAAAGTCAGGCTTTCAGTGTACTCATCACCAGAATAGTGTACATTGTACCTCATAGGTAGATTTTTATCCCTCACCTCCCTCCTACCCTCCCCTTTCTCAGTTTTTAATAACATTACAGCACTTTATGACCATATATATCCCTTGCTTAGCTCCCACTTATAAGTGAAAACATGTGGTGTTTGTTTTTCCATTCCTGAGATACTTTACTTAGGATAATGGTCTCCAGTTCCATCCAAGTTGCTGCAAAAGATATTATTTCATTCCTTTTTATGGCCAAGTAGTATTCCACAAGGTATATGTGTGTGTGTGTGTGTATCTCATATTTTTATCCACTCATCATTTTTTTATTTAGCACAAATTGTCATATCATTATCTTGACTATTTATTGAGCTCTTATTATATGTTAAACATGGTGCCAATAGCTTTACATGTGTTATCTCAGTGAATTCTCACTGAGCCCTAATTCTCTATCAGCCCTAATGTGGGAAAATGAAGCTAAGATGGCTTAAATAATTTGTTCAAGGTCACTCAGTGACAGAGCTGAGACTGAAACCCAGATAGTTTGATGTCTTAAGCTTTGCAACATATTGGCCCAATAAATTATCTCAGCACACCTGATGAATAGGTAGATGCACAAATGAATAAACACATGAATAATGAATCTACAAAAGTAAGTCACAAGCAGAACATGGCCCATTACATGGGTTTTGGTGTTTATTCCTCTTGTTTTCCCTTGTAATCCCAGCTGCAAGATCTCATATTTGTTTCCCTGCTCCCACTCAAACAAAATCAAAGGGGGATAATAAATCTCCAATAGCTGCTGAATTGGACTTCAGATCACATGACCAACATCTATTCCTATTGTGAACTTACTGAAGCCCAATAAATGTATCTAATCTACTTATTGAAACAAATTTCTTTTCGTGTGCTGATTCAGTGATAATTTAGAGATCTTCACTGCTCACAAAGCATTTCTCTGTCAAGCTCAAGAAAGCTTCAATAAACACATCCTTAAGCACTCGTGGATGGAACGCTATTTGATAATGAGTTCACCTTTTCCTGGAAAGGCCCACAGTGGTGGGGAAGAGCCTCAACTGGTCTCGGAGGGAGCTGGGCTAAAAATGAGTTCAGCTGCTTACTTGAAAAGAACCTACTCATCCTCTCTAAGCCTCAGTTTCCTCATCTGTAAAGTGGAAAATAACACTGCCTGCAGGATAATTGTGAAGATTAGAACAAATATGCCTAAATCTTAAGGCTGGTGTCCCATGCATGGTAGCTACTGTTACTTGCTTCCAAAACCCCACACAGATGACACAACTAATCCTGTCCCTTTCATGGGGTCTCCTCAATGGTTTTTCTCCCTGTCAGGACTAGGAAATTAGTTAATGATTGAGATAGGAGTGGTGGCAAAACACTTCTTCTAAGATTTTTAGTAATGCTTTTAAATATTTATGTTTATTTTTAAAAAGAATGATGAATGAGATCTTTATCTTATATTTCTTTATAAAAGCTTGCAAAGCATTTTCCCATACTCTTTTTTATTGTATGATAGAATGGATGTCCACATAAGCTCTGAGCCAGACAACTTGGCTGTAAATCTCGGATTCATTACTTTTCTAGCCATGGGACCTTGAACAAGGTACTTTAATCTCTCTATGTCTCATTTTCTTGCTCTGTAAGTCAGTGGTAATAAAGAACCTACTTCACAGAGTTGTGCAAATTCAATACCTAAACACATGTAAAGAGGTTCATGACTGTGCCTAGCACATAGTTAGCACCCTGTAGATTTCATTATTATTCTCACCAGCTAATAATATAGACAGATGCTGTAAGTATTTTATAGATGACAAAACTGAGGCTTGCACAGTGGAAGCCCAGAGCTGTGGAATCTAGAGTGAAATTATTGAGATAAAGAGGAAAGTATCTACTATCTCCCAGCAAGCAACAAAATCATTATTATTAGAATATTAAATGCTTATTATAACATGCAGATATTTTGTAGTAGTTAAATTTTCAATATACTGTATAGTGTATTTTTGTAGGGGTAACAGTTATTTGAAGCTACTTTTACATCAATAATATCTGTAGGTGTTTACGTCTGGGACTGCTTATATGAGACACGAGGTCAATTATTCATTCTCTTCCGGCCTTTGCCGTGACTTCCCAGTAGGTAGAACATCCCTCCCAACACCACTGACTTAGGATGTGGCCGCTTGACTTAGCAAACAGGAGTGGGGCAAATATGACAAATGGCATGTCCTAGAAGAAGCTTTAAATGGTTTGAATGGTTTTTCTGTCCCCCTTAATCTTCTGCTCTCCACCATGAGAAAGCCATGCCCTAGACAGTAACAGCTCCTCTGGCCTGAGCCCAGAATGAAGGACACATGGAGATGAGCCTAGGCCTGCTACCCCGACAGAGCCCAGCCAAGTCACAGCCAACCAGCAGCCCTCATGTAGCTTGAGTAAACCACCGAGATTTATGAGCAAAATCGATTAATACAGGACAAATACATACCAAAAATTTCATAGAGAAAAGAACGAACCCAATATTGTCTTCCTTCTATCCCACAAGCAATTATCATAACTTCCTAATCCCTTTGTTATGCCAGGGATACCCAGCTAGAATCATGGGGCAAGGTCTGTAAAAGCTCACTACTGCTGAGGTTTGAGAGCTAACAACAATAGCAAATATGGATGTTGCTCACTTTATGCCAGACTGTGATCTAAGCATCTTTATGCCAGACTATGATCTAAGCATCTTTCATGTATTAACTCATTTAAGCCAAACATCACCGCCAAGAGGTAGGTAGGATTTTAATCTCCATTTTACTGAAAAGGAAATTAAGGCATGAAGAGGCTAAGTGACTTGCCCAAAGCCACATTGCTAGTAAGAGGACAAGCCCAAACCCAAGCACCCTGACTGCAGAGGTTATTATCATAAACTGCAATGCTGTTACCGGAAGAATCCAATTGAAGCTCTGATGACTTTATCTTTCCAGCCACAATAATCTTAGTATAAAATTCTGCTTTCAGACTTCTTACAAATTCCCAAGTAAGAAAGCAATCCTCATTTCTTCTCCAAGTCATTGTTATTACATACATAAAAAGTGTTTTCCTTGATTTTGACCATTTGCTTATTCGTGTAAAAACAAGACTAACATAGTAAATAAATAGATACTTTTCCCATTGAGTGTGTCATTTCTGTTTAGTTGGCATCTATCCTCTACTACCAACTAGAACATAAGCCTCATGAAGCAAGGACTGCCTTGTTTGCCATCGTAGCTCAACCCTCCGAATAGTTACTGGCACTCAGTAGACATTAAGTAAATATTTGAGGAATGAATGAATCACAAGTTCTCTAAGGCTTGGATCATCTTTTTTCAGGATTATACATATAATAGATATATAGAAAATGTTGTTTACCATAATTACATAAAAATAGGACTATAATTTTTTGCTCTTTTTCCTTCTTTTATGCTTTTTCCTCCTCTATATTTTGCTGTTCACAAAACCTTTTTACAAACATCTGCAGGTGGTAAGGAGTTAGCTCTGCAGAGAGAGAAGATTGAAAGAAAGTTGCTGCCCTACTGAAACAAATAGGAAAATAAATTTCCTGCTATGTGTAGGCTTTTAAGACAACAGAATACTTTCTCAAATTGCAATTCCTATGCCAATGTTTCTTATAACTTAATGCAAAGCACGTTTCTAAAATGCATTAGAAATGACTTTGTGATTGACAGGATGCTGATAGTTATAAAGTAGCTAATGTGCATATATCACTTTAAATGTATAGTTTAAAATTAGGAATACTAACTTATTAAATTGGATTGTATTTATCTCATTCACTCTTTATATAATGAACACATTTTGTATAACTCGCACCATGTAGAAACTAGATGCCTAAATTATTAAGAAAATTTAAACCTTGGTCAATGTTTTTGACATTAATGAAGTAAAACTGCTACCATTTGGGTGCATTTTAATTTACAGCACAAATTGCTAGAAATATACTAAAACTGTAAACTTGTTTTCAACTAAAATCAGACATTCTTTCCCTTTTTATAAATTAATGGGTCATGAAAACTGAAAACAAAGCAAAAACCTCCTGTATTTTGTTTGCATAATGGCATGTTATTTCCTGATATGCCACACGAGGGAGCACATGTTTGATTGAAAGCTCAGCGATGGCCCTCTGTTGTAAAGAGCAGGGAGCAAAAAGTAGAAGCTGGCATGGTGTTCTGGTTTCAAAACAAAGGCTACACATACAGCATTCAACATTGCAGACAATGTTCCTGTTTGTACCAACCTTATATGAAATACACCAGTTGGGCTTAATCTCACAGTATTTTTTCAGTAATACGTTTTGGCCCCTTGGAGGAAGAGAAAAATTTCTTACATACCTTATTTGAATCAGGCAGCCTTAAGATGCAAACATTTATTTAGTTGTTATATACCTGAGTATAAACTAGATTGAACTGCTCAGGCCAAGTGGAAAGAAGAAGGAACTGGAAGCCTTGTGAGTCATGTGTTTCATTTCCAGATCCAAGAAGTCTTAAAATTGTGTTCAATCCAAAACTCAGCATTAGGCCTTCTCAAATGATCTTCCTTCTCTTTCCCTCCCTCTGTCTTCCACTGCTCAACTCTTTTAATCCTTTCCCTTTTATGCAGTTTGCAATGTTTAAGTCTATGTGTTATCTGGGCCCAAGAACCAGAGAGACCCATCAATCTCAGTCCTGGTACCATCTAGCTATTCAAAAATATAACCCATATTGAATATATCAAGATTATACTTATATATGCAATCCAGTACCTTTGTTAGTTATTCAAGCATGTTGGTGTAATGGATAAATAATTTACAGATCTCCATTTTATTTATTAAAGGGTTTAAAAGTGCATCACAGGCCGGGCACGTGGCTCACGCCTATAATCCTAGCTCTCTGGGAGGCGGAGGCAGGCAGATTGCTTGAGATCAGGAGTTCGAAACCAGCCTGAGCAAGAGTGAGACCCTGTCTCTACTATAAATAGAAAGAAATTAATTGGCCAACTAATATATATAGAAAAAATTGGCCAGGCATGGTGGCGCATGCCTGTAGTCCCAGCTACTTGGGAGGCTGAGGCAGGAGGATCGCTTGAGCCCAGGAGTTTGAGGTTGCTGTGAGCTAGGCTGATGTCATGGCATTCACTCTAGCCTAGGCAACAAAGTGAGAGTCTGTCTCAAAAAAAAAAAAGTGTATCACAGAAAATAGTTTCCCATTCTTAATCAAAGGACCATCATGTGATTTTTCAAAGTAAGAAGGATTCTTAAGAATGGACATTATATGAACAGAAAAATAAATTTTGTGCCACTATTTTCCATGTGTTTTTAGTCACCACAGGTATAGTGTTGATTGATGTCTCACCTCCCCTGTAATACCCTCCTTTATTAATCCCTTCCAGAAAATTAATTGTTCTCTTTTCTGGGTTCTTAAAGCACTTTGCATATAACCCAATTATTATGCATGTCATCGTGTGAGCTATTTAGTTGTTTACACAATTATGCCACATAATTGTAAACATAAATGAAAGTTCTATGAAGAATAAGTGAATGGACGAATCAATGAATAAAAGAATGGTTAAAAATAGTTCAAAATGTTCCTCCTAATATTTTTGAAATTTTATTTTGTATATAAAGACAAAGTGAGACACGCTTAAAGCTCTTACTCAAGGGGGGAGGAGGGGCATGGGCAATATATGTAACCTTAACACTTGTACCCCCATAATACGCTAAAAAAAAAAGTGAGGCAAGAAAAGAGTAAGTAAATCCTATTAAAATCATACAACCTTCATAAGCAAACATTTATCAAAAAAACTTCAACCCATAGGACACTGTGCTAAGTTGTAAGTACCTTGCTCAAAGAAAGTAAAAACAAAGGTTAAGAAGACAGGAAGTGCAAGGCTTGCTTAATTATGCAATAGCTTGAGTTCATCTTGCAGGAAGTATGGTTTGACTTAAAGTAACACAAAAGATTAGGCAAGAAATGGCTTTCAGCAAGGCTGTGAAAGGCTGAAATGTGTAAACAGGAATTTATTGGTTGATAGAGAAGAGCTATTGAAGGCTTTCAACTCTTCTAAATAAAAGAGAAGCATAAGATAGAATAACTAAATGCAATGCATAATCCTGTATAAAAAAGCAAACAAGTAAAGAGCAAGAAAGAATATTTGGAAAGATTTGAGTATACACTCTATAATGGATAATATTATTATATCAGTGTGAAATATTATTTTATCCTAGGCTTAAAATGATATGATAACATAAGAGAGTGTTATTATAGGACATGCATACTTATTCATAGGACATATACACTAAAACCAAAAATTTCAGCGTCAAAGTGACATGATATCTGCCACTTATACATAGATGTATATAGAAACATGAATGATGGAGAGAGAGAAAATAAATGTCACAAAGGATCAACATTTGGTGAACTTAGGTGAAAGTATGTAATCATCAACTTTATCAACAATGTTAGGCAAAAAAGTATACCTGTCAACTTTATCAATAAGTTAGGAAAAAAAGAAGAAACACTATGTTTATATTGAGTTTTGGCATTTAATGGTGTGAAGAAGAAATCTGAGGCCAACTCAATTTTCATACGTTTATGATTGTTTTTCCCCGGGATATTCACACAATTTTTTCTTTTATCCTTGATATTAAAGTATGTTGAAAAGATACCCTAGGTATAGATCTTTTCATTTATTTTGCTTGGAATACTGTGGGTCCTTTCAATCTGCAAACACAGATTTTTTTTAAAAAGCTCAGGAATTTTTTTCTTCTGCTACATATTTAATTGTTGGACTTAACCATTCTAATAAATTTCGAAGAAATGTTTGCTCTTTATGCATCATCTGTCCTCACAAACTTTCATCTATTTTTATTCTCTCCAGAAAGCATCTCAAGTATGCTCTGTATATAACTAAATCTCTTTCATCTACCGTGTTTTCATGCTGCTTTTTTATGTCTCATTACATAGAATTTATGCTTTCTTGTATTTTATGATTTCAAATCAAATTCCTTCAAAATTTTTCTTCTCTTCCTTTTAGTGAGTATGTCTCAAATTATGAATTTTCTCTACATCTTCAAGTTATTGTCTATCATCTCTTATACTATTATTTTTCCCAAACCATGTTTTATTAAAAAAAAAAAAAAGAAAGAAATGGTTCTATGACAAAGTAGTTTGGGATATGCTGGGTTGAAAAAGTTTTATTTCTTTGCCATAAGAACTCCCAGAGACTTTAGTATATTTTGTCGAGTCAAGACAGTGGGAATGTAATACGGGGTGCTCTTCAAATGCACCCAACTGCTGAACTCTCTTTTCTATGAAATACTTTTGGCTTATCAAAGAATTCATGCTCTAGAACATAAGTCATGAAATTTTGTTATTGAGTATCCACATTCTCATGACTGTTTCTTCATTATAGTCATCCTTGAATGAAAAGAAATGTAGTCTTTAGGAAAAAATGCACACCTGTCTTCCTCTCTATTCATTTGGGATGCGTGTACGTTTCCCTCTGTTAGCTTACACACAACAGGGCTTCTAACACATCACGTCTTTAAACACTGCCGATGTCTAGCAAATATCCAACCCCTGTGGCTGTGCCAAAGGAAGGGTAGATCTTCTCCTACTTTCCTGGCTTGCTAACTGACAACAGGAAACATAATTCAACACTTTGCGATTGCTCTGGCCTGAGTATTCGCGCTCTCTTCCCAAAACCCATATATTGAAGCCCTAATCGCCAATGTGATAGTATTTGGAGGTGGCGCCTTCAGGAAGTAATTAGTATAAATGAGGTCACAAGGGTGGAGCCCCATAATGGAATTAGTGTTTTATAAGAAAGAGACCAGAGCCCTCTTTCTCTCTGGCATGTGAGAATATAGAAGGCAGCCATCCGCAAACAGGAAAAGGGCCTCACCAGACACCAAATCTGCTGGCACCTTGATCTTGGACTCTCCAGCCTCCAGACCAATAGAAATAAATGTTTGTTCTTTTAAACCACCCAGTCTATGATATTTTGTTATAACAGCCTCAATTGGCTAAGGCAGTAATGTTGAGTGGTTAGTATTTGTTTAATCAGAAGAATGTGTGAAAATACCATCACAAGACAGCAGCGCTCTTATTTCCTCCTTTCTGTAAGGTCAACTTCGCGTGCCAGTGTGCAACTCCCTGTCTGTCATCTTCCACCCTGTCACATTTGCTGTACTGGAAGCTGTCGTCCCACTTGGATACAGAGAAGGTGGGCTGAGCATGGATACCTAGATCACCCAGATCACCGAGTCAGCTCCACATGCGAGGGCAGGGGCTGCCTGGTTTCCTGGTAACTGCACGTCCTCCCTCTCTAGGACACGGGCACACACTGAGCATGGGTCACAGCACCCTCCCACTTTTGACTAGCACTGATCTGATGCCAAGGTCAAACTCTGCTCCAGCCACTTACAACATCTCAATCTACATTCCCACTGAAGCTGAGAGAATGCCCAGATTCTAAGAAATCATTGATTGATAGACTTAGTTTATAGGGCTACTAGGATTCCACATCTCTTAGGTATGTTTTTGAATAGTTGAATAGAAAACAGGGTGCTAACTCCACCACTATCTTAATCTGGAAGTACCAAGTGAGACAAAATGCAAATAAAGGATCAATTTAATTTGGTAGCTAAAAAAATGAAAAAAAACAAGGGAGTGGAATATGTAATGAATTACAAAAAGATAGCAATTTCACTGACTCCACATGACATATCAACTTCTTACTTATTGATTTAATATCTGAAATTGATTATTATAAAGTTGCATTCCAACAGCAATAGTATGCATCATTCCTTTTTCCACTTTCCTTCAAATGATTCAAAACACCAATACAGAAAGCATTTTTAAATAAACAAAACAAGGTTAGCGAAATAAGAAAAGAAGACTTAGGTAAGTCATTATGAGGGGTTCACAGATAAGTAAAAGAAGGAGAAAACAAAATACAAGCCTCATAAAGATACTTCCAGAAATGCTAGGCATGGATTTTCAACAAGATATAATATTTCTTCATGAGCCAGTACCCTAGAAAAAAGGTTCTTCTATGTATCTTTGCCTATGTGTATATGTGTGCATACAAATATAAACACAGATATATGTACCACATAATAAAATGTTAATTTAACTTTATAGAGTATTGAAAACATTTAAAATATAACTTACCAGCAGTAATATTAAGAAAAGGCAGCATATACCATAACTCAGAAAAAAAGTCACTTGCTATTATAGGCAATGATATTTGCAATTAAGCTGAACACAACTAAATTATGACTTTAATTAAAAGGCATTTTCTAAGATGGCACCAACATGTTTAAAATTTAATACATTTTATATGAGATGCTGGAGTTATTAACATAACATTTTCTTTCTGCAGAATGTGCACTTTTTAAGAAGCACAACATCTTTAACCAATATCAAAATGCTCCCAGAATCCATGGAAGTTTCATTGCATAATAAATTCAAGAAGCAATTTTTTTCCTGTCATTATACTTGCCCCTACTTGGGATATACAATTGTATTTTCATTCACGGTTAATAGTAATAGCATTACTGACAAGTTCTAGTGGCCACAATGTCCACATGAATTTTAAATGAAGAATGAATAGATAGCTCAAGGGATGGATAATGAAACTTAGAGTCTTTTGCCTGTGGGACAGAATTAGATTAGAATGAGTCAGCATATCTCAAAAGTTTGGAAGCAATGATAGAGGCTGAATGATATGTGTAGAATGAGTTTGGGTCTGAACTCTGTGCCTGGCAGAGAGAGACATAGAGGGTCACACTAACAAGTGATATATTTTTCCAATTTTGTCTCCTCTACAAAAGTCTTATTACCTTTAAAAAAAAACCCTGACCTGTCAAGGTGTGAAATTGTCTTTCTAAAGTAAGTCTGAAACACAGCAGATAGGAGGATTATTTGTGATCTTACACAGCCCAGACCAGAGGTTTAAGACAGGGACAATGGCCTTGCTTATCTGCTCCCGGTAGACGACAGAGTCAAGAGTGTTCGAGCATCTACTGTTTTTACAAAACTATGCAGGAAATTATGGAGACAGAGAAGCATGAAACAAAAACAATGAAACATTTTCTTCTGCTCCAGGAGTTTAAAATGTAGTTTGAGAAGCACATTTTTACCTACAGTGAAAGAGTCACTCATAAATATAAATGAATCTTTGAATATGTCAGTTCAACAGGAAGGATACATACAAGGTCAACATGAGAGGAGACACGCTTTTCCTAAGGAAGCTGCTGTTGTTCTCATTTCCTTTTGAATTGCCTTCAGAATTGACTTATAAGGGATGCAGAAATATTTACAAAGTTATAAGTTCATGGTATCACTCAGGTTAAATCATCCATATTATTTATAAAGTTGCTTCAGATAACTCTGCTCACTCCCAAGTATCAAAGCTGCCCTTAATGAACACATAATATTCTTTCTGTAAAGACAGTTCTACCATTTGTGCAATACTTTGAGCAATGAAAATCAATTTCTTTGAAGGGCAAAACATTTACTTGGTTCTGAAAAATTCCAGTGTATTTATTTTGAAATTAAATTATGTCACTAGAGAGGCCTATCTTATATTCTCAAGAAGGAACTTTACAGCAATTACAAACTATTATTATAAAAGACCTTCATATTCCATGAACCTAAATGTTCACTGGAATGAAATTTTATCATAGAAGGTACTCTGCTCAAAATCAGTAGAAACAAGTAAAAGACAAGAAAAAAAAAAAAAGGCTACTTGTATGTCCACCCACGAGGCCTCCGACACCTCTGAGGTTATTTCCCTTGGTTCCCTCCCCTTCTCGCTGTAATCATCTCCTCCTATCTACCTCATTTGGCTAAAGCCACTACTATCCCCCAGTTACTCAGGTCAGAGATCTGACATCCATCCTAGATTCTCATTTCCCTTTATTTTACCCCATTCCTGATTAGCCACCAATTCCTGTCAGTTCTGTCTTCTAGATATTTCTCACTTCTATTCCCTTCTCTCCATTTCCTGTAGCTCTGTCCTGGTTCAGGCCAATGTCTGTGGAGATAAGAGGGCTATGTAGGAAAGACTGCTGGGGGCTCTTTCTGCATTGCATGGCAAAGGGCCCACTGCACTCACCCATCACTCCTAGATCAGAGGCTGAGCCTGAACTCAGCTTCCCATAGGCCCTGTGATTTTCTTTTCTGAGCACAAGAAGCTGCAACTTCCTATAGGCCTGAATCTCTCAGGCGCTGGGCTGTCTGGAAAACCCTGCAAAGAGTTGCTACCTGAATTCAGACTGCTTAGCACCAAAGCAGTCTTTTTATCCCTGGTCCTAGGGCCTCTCCCACATGTGCCCCATAAGAAAAGGAGAGCAACAGAGGAGCCCTCCAGCTCCTGGGGACACCTGTGCTGGGGTGAAGACAGCGCCACCAGCTGAGTTTAAGTGTGGCCACACCTCTCTGCAGAAGGCTGGACTCTGCTCATCTGGAACCTGTGGTTTCAGACAGCAGCCAGCGATGCTGTTTGCCTCTCTCACTTCTCCCCCAGACTACTGTCTATTACTCTCTCATCCATTCTCCACAACAAAGGTAACTATGTAACATACAGTCAGACCCATCACTTTCTGCGCAGTACTTTCCTCTGTAGAACAAGGTCTGAATTCCTCAGCGTGATATAAAAGGCCCTGCACAGTCTGGCTCAAATTTTTTCTTTTCACTGTCATCTCCACCATTCTTCCCCTTTCCAATCACTCCCTACACACACACACACACACACACACACACACACACACACACACACACACACACACAGCTGCACTGTCCTCCATCCTTCCCACCACTCCACAAAGCGCCGGATGTACTCACAACTTTGCACACTTGTATTTGCCAGACATAATCATTCCCCTCGGCCACCTTGTAACACAAATTGATACAGAACCCAAATGCTCCCCTGTCAGTGAAACCTTCCCTGACTCCCCCTCAGAGACTCGGCCCCTGCCCTCTCTTGTCTCATAACAAAACAACTGCATTACGATTCTTCCCTAGCCTGAGTTCAGGGACTGTGCCTTGCTGGTCCTGGCTACCCTTCGACCAGCAGAGGGCCTGGCACACAGTAGGTACTCTAGATGTTTGTTGAAGAAATATACAAATGTATAAATAAATAATGTCAGCTCCTAGATGCATCACCCTGAGTATTATTGATGAGCTCTTTTGCCTTATGTCCTCAGTGTAGTCATTTTGCAACTATCTTCAATTTGTTATTATTTGCTCTTGAAAGGATTTCACTGAAAATTAATGCAGAAGCTCTACTGCTCTGCAGGTATTTTATATATGCAGAGTTGCCTGAAATAGCATCACAATGTTCGATATAGACTGTTCTGAAAAACTCGTCTGCAGATCAATTTTAGCCCCCAAAGTGCATTTTCCTTAAAGTATACTTTAAACAATAATACAAATGTTTATGGGGCACCAAACATCAAATGAATATTAATGGCAATAGCAACAATAATTTCCTTTAAAGTAATTGATTGAAGTCAAGAAATAGTCAAATCGGTTGACATGCAGTCAGAATTTGATATTTTTCATCAGAAAAACAATTCACTATCAGTGACAAATAACAGTAGGGACACTAAAACTACCTGTCATGCATCTAATGAAGACAGATTCTCTGGCTACCACATATAATATGTAATATACAAAAGCGCTGCTGTAATTCACAGCTAATTAGTGTCTTGCCATTATGAGAGGTGTCATGGCCCTAACTCTCTTTTCATAGCTACTCAGACCTCACAAAAGCAGACAGCCATGCAAGGATCACAGCAACCCAATTAGCACCCACCCTAAGCTTGGGCTGCCATTCCTTGGAGCCCACCCCAGCGTCAATAAATCATGCTCCCTCACGAAGCTCTTCTCTGACAGCTGCAAGCCATTGCTGCCCAAGGAATAAAGACAATACTTCTAAGGAAAACTCATATGGGAAAGACAGAGATGGAATGGGGATATTATTTGCCTTCCTTTAGCAGCACAGCAGTCAGCAAAATAGAAGACCATCAATCTTGACTGATTAAGGAGACAATTGCACTACGAAATAAATCCATGAGAGGTATATCTGAGGATGCTTAGTGATAATCAACAGTCAGCAATTGGGTTGTTTGTTTGTTTGTCTGTTTATGGATATACCAAAGACCTTTTTCTTTCCATTTTTCTCCTGTATAGCCAGCCTTACCTCTGGCTAATAAGAAAATTTTCCTTTCAGTGTAATATAATGGTAAGCATTGACTTTGTCCCCATGTGAATACACTGCAATCAGATAATTTGTTTGAAAGACTCTAAATTGTTTGACTCCATTGAAAAAGAATCTGTAATGGTGTGCTGGTCTCTATGCAAGGCCTACAAAGCTCCCTAAATCCACAGCAAGCTCTAGAGTATTCACAGTACATATCAGCCAATATCCTTGTAATTTTGTTCTAAGCCTGCAAAGCTGTTTTGTTCCATAATATCCTATTTAGAGAGTATTCCAAGCAGTCACTGTAGCCTGAGCATTATTCAAAGATATGACTTGAGTAATTCTACTTCTAGTTTATTTTCTTCATGGAAATATCACACTTCTATATTTTTAATGCTAATCAAAACATTTAATCCAGCTTTTGGCTAAATAACTGCCACTTCATTTGATATATAAATATTGGCAAAGGCAAATAAACAAACATGGATGAATTTAAACAAGGAATTCTCTTAAAGCTCTTCTTTTTAAGCATAGAGATTTCAAAAAGATTCAATTTTTCACTCTGAATATAATATTCTCATGGAAATCTTCAAATATTCAAATATTTATCTACAAGGATGTCTACTGTCTCCTGTTTTATGATAGTGAAATAATGAAAATGTGCAAAATAATGAAATAGGTCAAATAAATGATGATATACTCATAGTATGCAGTTACATGACTTCTAAAAATAATAGTGGAGAAGAATATTAGAGGACACACAAGAATCTTCACATGATACTGCAAGACAGAAATAAGAAAAATGGAGCCTGGATCCATATCACACACACATATGCACATATACCCAAATATGTGTATGTGTGTACGCACATATAGTTCATTATTTACAAGATGATCTCAATTTTGTTTTCTGTGTGTGGGGATGTGAGTGTATATTATATGTGTATAAATTAACACACTTATAGGTCAAGAATTTTTAAAAAGTCTGACAGGAAAGATATTCTAATATTTAAAATGTATCTTCAGAAAGTGATATTTCAGATGATTATTCTTTTTTTTAATAGGCACTGTCCCCGAGGATAGATGATTATTCTTTAAGCTGTTCTGTTCATATAAAAATTTTTATATTTCTTCATAATCAGAAAAAAAGTTATTATATAAAATGTTCACTTCTGTCACCTGAGTGTTAGAAGTATATACAGCTATTCAGTGGTGTGAAGTCCCAGAGCAGTGAGGCATCTGTTCTGAGTGGCTAATACTTATCGCATATCAGTCACTAAATATTTTGATTATCACTTTGGGTATAAGCAACACGTAAAAGGTCAGTGACACATCATACTTAGACACATTTTCTAACCTCTTATGCATGATCCAGGTAGCAGAGCATTGAAGTTGAATCCACACAATTCTGGAATATGACATTGACTCAGTGCCAGAATAGGCAGGAACTGAAGTACAGCCCCTCAACACCACTGCCCTTGATTCTCTCCAACTCCAACCCATCTGCCCTGGTATTTGGGCTCACCAGATGTGTGGAAGGGTAATAAGTACCACGTGCACACAGCCTGGCCAGAGTTCAGGTCAGGTCAAAGTTCCCAGTACACGTGGGCTCACAGCCTCCTTCAACATGGCACCTTGAAGGCTGCCCTGACTTCCAGCCCAGTGAGCCAGACAGACACCATGAGGTACAGGGGCATCATGTTTAATAAGCATTTATTTCAGGGCAACATGAATTAAGAGAACAAAGTCTCTTCCCCCGTAAGGTTTATATCTAGTTAGGGAAACAATACTTACTTAAAGGGGATGATAATACAAATGACAAGCCTAGACAATACAGACATCAGAACTTGGCAATAAGAGAGAAAGTCTCACATTTAGAGATGAACTAGTGTAGAGTCTTTAAGAAAAGACATTCTGCAGCATGGTAATATACACCTAAAAACACAGATTTTTTTAAAGCAAAGACATACATATAGGTATCTATGCCTCTTAAAAGATATTTCTCAGGTCCCCTGTGCTGCTTGGGCAGTGTAAACATGTACTTAACCCTTAGGTGAAAAATTACATTTGACAAAATTGTACATGTTATGGGGTTAATTAAATGCATTTGCATTAAGCATTTCAATTCACTTTCTATTTACTAGGCAAAGACACGTGAAATGCAATAAGAAAAAAAATTATATTGTGACAAGACCAATTTTGATAATAGTATAGTTTTTGCTTGTTGCTTATTTCTCTAAAAGGACCCTAGATAATTCAAAAGTGAGAAAATGTAGGCAGATCCATATGTTTTCCATTTCACATTCAGAGGGCATTTATTTGAAACTGTTTATAGAGACTTCTAGCCATAGATAACATTTTTTCTACTGGTTTTGCATTACTCTTGAGTAGTTCAATAGATTTAATATTGTGAAGATAAGAAATAAGGCAAATTCAAAATTATCATGTTCATGTTCACGAGTTCATGATTGCATACTCTCAAATCCATACTCGAATCACACGAAACAATGTCCTTACCTGAAAGAGAGAAATCCCCTTTCTGGCTTTCACTTTCTCTGATTAGAAAGGCACCCGTCTGATTTTCTGAATATGATAGTTGGTTTTCTGCATCTGCTCTTTTGATAGCTCCAAAGAACCACCTAAAAAGAGAGATATGTAAACTTTAATTAACCAATCAACATTCATTTTTTAGGAGCAAGAAGCTTAGCAAGATAGTATTATGACATCAGAAATGTTTGATATTCTTTAGTGAAACTATCACAAGTATAATGGTAGCTTCTGACATTTGAGATGACTTTTCAGGATGTCTGTAATCCACATCAGAATTCATAAAAGAAAATTACAAAGCAGGAATTTGACCAATGCCAACTGCTAAGTCCCTTCTCACACCTGCATTCCGTTTGAGAGGTCTTGTGCCTTCCCTCTATAAAGCCAAAGCACTAGTGTAGGCCTGCCACATAAGCCTGCTGCATCCCAGCTCAGTTTTAATATTTTCTTAGTACCACTTCTACCCCTCGTCTTTTCTCTCTTAACCTTGTCATTCCAGAAATCAGACACCAAATACACAAGTTCGTGAATGCAACCATAAAGATGATCATAATTATTTAGGTAAAACATTTATCTTTTCAGGTATCATCTTTGATAATGTTAAAGATGATATTGAGTCACTGTAGCAGTCATCAGTGTAGTCTACCCAATGTTTCCAGCCTTCTGGGAAATGGTGGAATTATGCTATCTAATCTGTGTGTTCAGGCATGACCATGCGCCTTATTTGCCGATGGGTTCATGCCTGAGTAGAAGCTTTAAATAGAAGCTCTAGGAATGAGCCTGTTTTTTACCATATTCTCTAATCATGGCACAGCAATCATGGAAACATGGAGATAGAAACTCCCTGAGTGAGACAAACAGCAAAGTCCTACGTGACCTTTAATAGACATGAGAGGAAAAGCAGGTTTGAGGGAAAAAATACAGGCTGGGAGATGAAATGCAGGCTATTAAAAGTTAACTCAAAATTGAATGACAAGTCATGAGTATTGGAAAATATGAGTGCACCAAGAATGATGCAATTAGAAGGAGGTCGAGGGGAAGGAATTAAAAAGAAAGAGAGACATTAACATATAAATATTATCTTCTAACAAATGCAGGATGTTTGGTTATCATTCTTCCAATTATCAAATTATAAATTATACCATATTATATCTATCAGGATATGACAGATCATCTTGGAGTAATGAACAATTCCAAATATCTTAGTGGTTTAAGACAAGAGAGAGTTATTATTTACTCAGCTTCATGTCTATGAAAGGTCATCTGGAACATGAAATAAAACTAAAATACAAGCCACAAACCTGGAGAAAATATTTGCAAGATATATAACCAAAAACAGAGTATTCACATTATATTAAGAAACATGATCAGTAAGAAAAAGACAACACAGTAGAAAAGTGGCATAGACTATAACCGGACAGTTCAGAGAAAAGGAAAACCCAAATAATAAAAATAAGAAAAGAAACACAGCCTCTCTGTGCGCTGGCAATTAGGAATATTAAGAATATTGCATATAAAAACTATAGTGAGGCCAGGTATGGTGGCTTATGCCTGTAATCCTAGCATTCTGGGAGGCCAAAGCGGGAGGATTGCTCACAGTCAGGAGTTCAAAACTAGTCTGAGCAAGCGCGAGACCCTGTCTCTACTAAAAATGGAAAGAAATTAATTGGCCAACTAAAAATATATAGAAAAAAATTAGCCAGGCATGGTGGCACATGCCTGTAGTCCCAGCTACTTGGGAGGCTGAGGCAGGATTGCTTGAGCCAAGGAGTTTGAGGTTGCTGTGAGCTAGGCTGACTCCACGGGCACTCTAGCCCAGGCACTCTAGCCCAGACAACAGAGTAAGACTCTGTCTCAAAAAAAAAAAAAAAAGTGCATTGATTATGCATCAACATTAAAATATTTAATAAAAATACAAATATGTAAACCTTTACAAGAATTGTAATTTATCTGAAAAATTCAGAATTATGATTATATCTCCAATATCTCATTGCATAATCAAGTCCTAAAGTGATGTGTTTCCTGTGCCCAACATATGTATAAATCAGTTTTTGTAAATCAAATGATTAAAGATAGAGTAATTTTCCTACATTTGGAGAGGAACCCTACAGTAAATTTTTTAAAAAATCCTTTTCTGTCTTAACAATTTTGGACTTTTATATAACAGATTGGTACAATCACTTTACAAAGCAAATCATACCAGTATCGAATCCATAGTAACAATGAAATGGATATAAATATTTGACTAGATGCATCAGCTCACTTAATACCTGGAATTTTATTGGCTGAGCTCTGATCAGGAAATGACGAATATAAGTAAAAAATTGTTCTCTGTATGCAGTGGCATTAGAATGCCATCCTTCATACTCAAAGACGACGCAATTGCGGTAGATTGCAATCTCTTGAGCATGTGCTGCTGCAGAGACTAATGGGCCAACAACAGCTTGTTCCACCCTTTGCACATGTGAAAAGTGGTCCTTAATGTGAGGTCTGAACCATTGGCAGGACTGTCGTTCTCATCAGCTCTGCCATTGGAGCCCCTGCGGCCCTGTGGCGTTCTGGAAAGACACGTGCACGCCACACCTGGTTGTCCTTCACAGCCAATTTCACCCTCTCTTTAAGCTACAGTTCTTGTGTGCAGTTCACAGTGAGTGCTGAGAAGGAAGCAAGATATCCAAGGAGGTATAAACCATCACAGGGGAGTCATTTAAATCAGTGACCCCCAAAGTGTGGTCCCTAGCTCAGAGCATCAGCATCACATGAAAACTTGTTAGACACAGAAATTCTCACATCTCACTCCATACCTACTGAATCAGAAACTGTGGGGGCAGGGCCCAGCAATCTGAAATTTAATAAATTCCCCAACAAATGCCTCAATGTAATAAATTCTCCTAAAGTTTGAGAACTACTGACATACAGAAATATTAAACAAATTAAAAATTCATACAAGGCAGTTACGAAACAGAGTTTGGCACTTACAGGTGGAAAATTATCTGATAAAATGATAGCACACACACACATTTTATTGATACTTAATGGAAATAATCTTTATTGCCATATCATACCATGTCATGAAAAAAATCTTGATTAATAATAATGAAGAAAGAGAGGAGACCCATGATAATCTATATCCTGGGAGAATGAAATGCTTCAATTAGATGAAAAAAGAACAAAAAATATAATGCCTGCTTTAGATAAAAAGAGTATGTGATTGAAATCTAAAATTTATTTTCAAATATTTATCAATTTTCTGCTATGAGTAAATTCTGTAGCACTGACATAAAGAGATTTTTAAGACATTACTGGATAAAAAATATAAATTGCAAAGTAATAGGAACTTTATAGGCCTATTTATACTTTAAAAACCACAAACCAAAAATTATATGTGCTTAATCTTCTCTATATATTAGTGAGAGGTGATGAAAGTGATGACAGAGGACTTTCACTTTTTATTCTGCATTCTTCTGTATAATTTGGATGTTTACAATAAGATATTGCAGATCACTTTAAAATTTATTGAAATATGAAAAGTTAAAAGAGGTCAATCAGAAATATGCTACAAAAATCTACATGTTGTAAAGTTCTGGACTAGAAACTTTGGCAGTATTAATAGATACAGGAAAAACCCCAAAGGAATATGAAACAAGTGGTTATAGATGAGCAGTGAAACAGATGGAAGATCCAGTGTGACACCAGGCTTTCAAATTTGAAAGACTAAAGGATGATGGATATGCCCTGCAACACTTCACAAGGCAGAGTATAACAATTAAGAGCTGCAGCATCTTATTGGGAAAGTTATTTAACTTTTCTGTGCCTTGATTTCCTCATTTGTAAGGGAAATAATAATAATTACTTTGTAGCCTTGTTTTGAGATTAGGAAAAATAATGCATGTAAAGTGATTGATATCTGGGTACATTCATGCTCAATAAATAGCACCTATTTTAAGAGAACTACTTGAAGTGAGAAAGTATAAATTTGTTTTTAGCCATGTTGGATTTGACATCATAATGAAACGTAAGTGAACGTGTGAACATGCCCTTACTTCTCTATTTGTAATGACAGTTTCATCCCAAGTGACTCTTCTGTCCTGCCTGCCATACTTGACTACAGCATGCTGCCACCAGGT
The DNA here is from genome assembly GCF_040939455.1 of Microcebus murinus. Lineage (NCBI taxonomy): Eukaryota > Metazoa > Chordata > Mammalia > Primates > Cheirogaleidae > Microcebus > Microcebus murinus. The sequence continues at coordinate 43,813,892 of NC_134108.1, read as the reverse complement.
GGTAGTAGACCATTCTACTAATTCAAAAAGGCTAAGGAAAGCTGTTGTATGATTAACTAGAGGTTCTTTATTTTACAAAAAAGACAAAATGAGGCTTTTGGAAAAAAACAGAATGTGTGCAATGTTACTAAATGTGAACATTTAAATAATATAGATATCAATCAAAGTTTAGGGAAATCAGCATGTAAATAGATGTGGTACCTCCATTAACATTTTGTCATTTCATCGAAGAGTCTTATTCTGCCTCAGTGACATGCACAAGTCATTAGGTCACTTGCACAGGTACCTAGGTCACTCATAATTCCAATCAGATGGAGATAATTTCCTCTTATGCTTTTTAAAGAGAAATCTCATGCCCGGCAACTGCTGGCTAAGGTTTACAAAAGTTAACATGTACTTTCTTTTTCTACTATCTCCCTAAAAACCAAGGCAACTGGCCTTCAAGTACTTTAGACAGAACCTGAAAAAACAGGCTCTTAAAACCAGTCCCAGAAAAAGACTGTATCCTTCTAGAAATATAGAAAGGAATGTAGGCAGATCAACTTGGCATAACCAGCCATGGGGAAAGTAACTTCAATGACCCCTGTGGAAGCTCAGGGTCAAGGATGTGTGTCTTTAATATTGACATCAAAGTTACACGTTATAACATCCATGTTATAATGGATCAAACCACCTATCGTCCTCACCAATGTGGCTTGGGAGGTACTCATCAATGGCACTAACATTTGCAAAACACCTACAGTTTGCAGGCACAGTCATAATCACATTTAGTCATTTATCTTATCTAAACAAAAGGCTTGGACTCATGCCCCCCTTGAGCTATTGTGGTTCTATATGACTCTCCTGCATCAATCTGTGTTTCAGCACCGTTGCCAGGAAGCCTCTATGAGAGTCCTTCCTGTCCAGCTGATCAGTTCCCTACCCTTCTACAAAATCTCTTAGGCTCAGCATCCCCTTTGGCTCCCAGTAATCTAGCCCTGCCACTCTTTCTCACTCATGTGGCATGATAAGGACAAAGAAAAAAAAAATAATGCTCATAAGTATTTTGTTATTCACTCTTTCCTTTACATTTTCCCTATAATAACCTTTGTCCAACTCAACATTACCACTTAGATTATGGCAATATTTTACTGCCTGTTCTGTTTAACAAGAATAGCTTATATTTATAGATCACATCCAAGGAGCCAGGCACTGTTCCTACAAGTTTTACGGGCATTATCTCAGTCTCTCCTCCTTGCTCACACGTGACCACTAGATCATCCTCTCATCAATATGTATACATAAATAAAGGGGGATTTGCTTATGGAACAAGATCCCTATTAACCTGGAAATTCAGGCCCTCCACCATCTGCACACTAGTCATTTCTTAAACTTTATCTGCCCTGAATCAACTCTCTGCTCCAACAAAACACACCCTCCTACCACTATTCACGGTGGCATTACTTCCACTTGCCTGCTCAGAGTTGCTGCAGTACTCAGTGACTAGGCCCTCTGGTTTGGCATGGAGCATATAAAAGTTAGCACGCTTATTTTATTTTTATTTTTTTTAGATTATTCCTTGTGTTCCCTTGAGACTGTAGACCTCCCCTACACCAGGACTGAGTCTAAGATAACTCCACATATTTCTGGCACAAAGTACCCACCCATTTGACCTGTGAAGCTGTTAAACACTTGTTGATGAAACAATCAATACATTGTACCTTCATGTGAGTGTATTATATAGTCTTTAGGTTTATATTGAACATTGAACTTTAGATAATGGCTATGTTTTCACGTAATCTTTTATTTGTTTACGTGTACAGTGCTTAAGGGAAAAGCCTTATCTGCCATGAGCCAGTCGCAGCACAATTTCTAAGGTTAATTGACCTGAGCAAATTCCAATCTGACATCTCTTTTTTCTCCCAAAGACAATACTTGCATATGAATGTAAAGATCAAAAATGAAACTGACTTTTCTGTCCTTCAAAAGTACGTCTGGGCTGCACACATATAAAGAATGTGTGAAAAAGTGACAATGTCACATTCAGTATCAGAGGTTTGGACTTGAGTCACATAAAAACCAGGAGTTCTGGTTCAGGCATTATCAAATGCCTTAGTCATTTGATAAAGCTTTTTTGTTTGTATTATTCACCTTTAGTCATCATAAAAGGGGAATTTTGAAGGAACTTCTTTAGAGAGGAAGTAAAGTAGACTAATTTCTACTCTCTTCACTGGGGGAGGTGACTGGGAAAGAATCTGGTTATAATTTGAACCCACTTCCCTGAGTCTAGTAACCAAAAGTATGCAGTTCCTCATAAAAAGTATGCAGTTCCTCATAAAAAGTTTACAAAGAATACCACTAATTTCAGATAAACATTCAATCACAAGACATTTTCTGTTTCATGACCATCCCCAATTTGTATAAAATATTAATAAAATGGAAGCTATTGTTGATTTCTCTTTTAAAATAAAAACAAAATATATACACATATCATGACATTTCCAATCATCAAGCCTGAAATACAAATGCAAATTTTAACCCATCTGCTTTGCTTTTATACAATATTTGTGATAATATTTTCTCGTGAAACTAAAAGAATATGGGTTAGAGTTTAAAGAATTAATCATTAGTTTCTATCTTTGTCACATCCTTATGATATCCGAGAAAATACATTACTTCACAAAACACCACAAATGTTCATTTCTATTTTTTATATGGACAAGCTTTTGAGCAGTTGTATACTTCTTAAGGATTATACAGAGCGCTATAAAGCGACAGCCTCAGTTAGTTTCCTACACCACCCCACCCCTGCCAGAAAAATTAGTTATCTCCTCTCATGAACCATTTCCTTTCTCATCCAAAGAAGGAAAAACAAAAGAAATGTTTTAATTCACTTAATTATAAAGAATTTTAATTCCCAGAGTCATGAATGATATTATATCATCCTACTTTATTTGAAGCACCAAGTATTTTTTAAAGATGTACAAAATATATTGTTCCTTGAGATATACCCTCATGGAAAAAACAAAACCAAATGTTGAGTTGAGTCAGCTAGTTGTCACTGTGTATACCCACTCAAGAAGGGCCCAAATGTCACATTTTGGACTTTACAGCCCATTTTGCATTTCCTGGATCCAGGTGTTTTTTTTTTTACAAAAATAATAAAGGTGCCACATCTGTCTGCTTTTTTCCTATACTAGAGGTAATATTCAAAATATTTATTGTTGAGCCAGCACATGTACCCACCATGAGAATAGATACCAGCAAAACCAGGGGCTTATGTCTAAGTTTCAGCCATGGTACTCATTATTTTAACACTAAGTGATGTACTATGTCATCACTTAGCTTTATTAATTCTTTTATCCCAAATAAAATATTGTAAACATCTTGAGGTATCTTAATCTTCTTATTACCTACAAGATAACAATTATATAGCCTTCTATGTTCTTTACATGCTGAAATATATTAGTCACATTCATTTCATACTAATGTTACATTGTTTAGCTTCAAGCTGCCTCCTTACATGTTTTAAGTTTGGGCTAAAGGTTTCTTCATACATAGTGAACTGTAACCTAACTGGAGGTGTAAACAGATTGCAATCTACTCTTGTACCAATCACCAAGTTTTGGGCAATCACAGGCAGCTGTGATTCAAGCCGTGTTTAAATAAGGCAAACACCAAGCCCTAATCAATCTGGCTGTTTCTGTACCTCTCCTCTGTTTTCCATGCATTATTTTCCTTTTTCTGTCCATAAATTCTCTCTGACCATGTGGCAGTACCAGAGCCTCTCTGTACCTATTCTGGTCCAGAGGGCTGCCCAATTTGAGAATCATTTTTTACTCAATTAAACTCTGTTAAATTTGATTTGTCTAAAGTTTTTTTTTACACTAACTATATGAAGAAAAGATGAAAAAGCAAAATAAGGGTATATTACTTTTCCTTTGAGAATCTTAGAATATCAAGGAAGACATAAAAGACCACTTTAAGTAATAAATCAAAAAGAAAATGATCAAAAAAAGAGCATTTAATTGTCAACGGTATGTAGTCAGAGAAATTAACTGTTAGCTATATGAAAGATAGAAGGCTTCTTAAAGAAAATAGACTTTGAAAAGGATTTGAAAGAGATGAGAAATCCAAAGAAATGAAGGACAAAGGCATGTGCACAGTTGAAGAAACCAACAAGGTGCTTGTGAGCAGATTGGTTTAATGGGCAATGGTGTTCAGGAAGAAGCAGGAAATATAGTTCTTTGATGTTTATAGGTAATTCCACGTGGAAACTAACTCCGTGGAAGAAGTAGATCTTTGGCAAAATTTGAAAAGTACATCAGGAACATGTTAAGCTATTCCATTTAATATTTAACATAGTAGGGAATTTTAAGTCTTGAGCTCACCAGCAGAATAAGAGAAAAATGTGACTTGTTCCTTAAAAAATGATTTAATGAAAAAACTTAAGAGGTGGAGGTGTGGAGGGTAGAAGCAAGGAAGAATTATTCTATGGGGAGAAACAAAAAGGGGAATTGATCAGAACTTTAGAAGATGCCTCTGATAGAAACATCTCTTTCAGTAAGGCTAAGTATTCTTTCTAGATTCACACCAAGAGCTGGTGACAAAGCCAAAACCACAACTTACCACCATGCAATTATTCCTCATTCATTTCTCATTCAACAGTTACTTACTGAGCACCTACTATGTTCCAGGCACCATTCAGTTCATGGAAAAAAAGCAGCAAAGTAAATGAAACAAACAAAAAGTCGTCCCTTTGTGGTGCTCACATGCTAATGGAGAAAGACAAATAATGAACAAAATAAATGAGTAAATTCTACTGTATGTTCAAATGTGATAAGCGAAAGGAGAAAAAATGAAGGAAAGTAAAGAGGAGAAAGCGTGCATTTTTTTTAATTATTCACAGTAAGGAGCAGTGTGAGGCAGGTGGAATTCCAGAGGGTTTTCTTCTGTGTTCCTAAAGTCAAAGTAATCAGCAGAATAAAAAGAGCTATGAAGAAAAATTGGGTATAATCTTCAAGAGAAGGAGATGAGTGAGAATCGTACTCTGCTCTAGGATATCTAGATTTCTCAGCAGCAACTTGGCCAAGTTCTATTAGCATTTGTTTCTAATTAAGAAATAATCAGTGCCCATCAGCTTCATGTGTTTCTATCACTGATATGTATGGAAATACAAAACACCAGAAGGTACAAGTGTCCTCTAAGGACACGTGGGGGCTATGACTCTTTAGCCAAAGAAAAAGGAAGAATCTACTTAACAGGAAGAGTAATGTTTTATGAAAATAATTGTACATAAAATAGAAATAATATTTTTAATTATAATGAAATGTTTAAGGTACGATTGTTTCATAGATATATCTTAAGTTCATATAAAAATCAAAATGTTTGGCAAACATACAAAGCAGAGTAAAATCTCTTCTGTCTAGTAGGATGACTATAGTTAACATTAATCTGTTGAACATTTCAAAAGAGCTAGAAGAGAATAATTCAAAAGTTCCTAGCATAAAGAAAAGATAAATATTTAAGGTGATGGATATCTCAATTGTCCTGATTTGATCTTTATACATTATATGAATGTATCAAATTATTACATGTACCCTGAAAATATGTACATTTATTATGTATAAATAAAAAATAATTAAAAACTCTACTGTCTAATCTTAATCTATATACAGCACAGAGACACGTACATATGAATGAGTGGATGTATGTATGTGTATTTAGTTGCAGCTACATTATAGATGTACAGATGTATACTAGTTTTACTGCTCTTTGGGGGTTAAATTGAACCAACTGCCCCAAGACAGCAAAGCTATGAGACATAGAGTCTGCTAAAGGTCAGAACAGGCACATACATTCTTTTTTCTTTCCCTTTTTCCTTTTTTTAAATAATTTGGCCTGGCGCACCCAGATACTCACTAAGCATTGCTATGATTAATAATTACCAATAATAGCAGCAACATTAATAACTGAAGGTTGTTTATAACCCATGTAAATGCCACGCACTGGACTTTGAAATAGTAGAAGCCAAACCCATCCACAGGGCAGCTTGTTCTCCTCAAAAGGAAAGCCAGGAACAGTGCCAGAAAACACACCTTTTATTTTCAGTGTCAACAAGCTATTTGTCAGGAAACAAAATGAAGACTCTGCCAGCAGTGTTGGATTTTTCTGAAATCTGAAAATTAGTTTCCTGTTTGTTTTTGCTTAATGTTAGAGGAAAACACAGTTGTACCGATTTATTACAACCTCACTCCTTGGAACTGTTATGGAGAGAAAAGTAGCCCTACCTCCCCACCTCCCAACACACCAGTGCTACCTAAGAATCAACTTCCTCTAGGGCCTCAGTTCCTAACTCCAGCTTCCCAAAAAAGTCCCAGGAAGAGTGGTACAAGGCAAATACTCTGAGATAGCGCTGCAGTTGCTGTGGCTTCCCAAGGGCAGCAGGAAATTCTGAGGCAGGTAACCCAGGTAGTGCATTTTGAAAAGCACAAGCCTGTTTTGGAAGGGAGGAACTTCCTCCTCTCCTCCTGAGTCCTGAGTCACCCTTTGTTCTGTCTGGTCCAATCTGCCCCATACTGCCTCACACCGGACCCCACTCCCTTATTTTCAGCTCATCCAGAACATTACAAAGTTAATGTTGTGCAAAGTTTGTGATGAACAAAGCTTTAAGTACAAATTCAAACACATACAAATTCAAATCCCTGATCATAGAAATTTAATGCCCTTTATCCTGAAGGGGAATTTCCCAAAACATTTTCTCTATGTCCAGGGCCTATTGCCAGGTTGCTAAGGCCCCTCTCCTCACCTCTCTCCTCCTTACCAGGCTTTTATAACAAAACCCCTCCTTGTTTTTGTATGCAAAGTAGCTTGGTTTTCCACCCATCCCTCACTCCAAACTAGATTCTGGTCTCCCTCTGTATATGCTCCAACACTCATTAAGTTGTTCTGCTCAATAAAGGCCCATCTGCTCCAGGTCTTGATTCTCAGCAGCACAAACAGCCAGAGCTTTGAAAAGAGAATATTCTTTAGCACAATCAAATCCTTAGGCAGAGCACCTCTCACACCATTATTCATAGCAGAGGGTAGCAACAGAATTATGCATCCTCTCCCTGTCCGGAACAAGTCCATGTCCTGGAGAAGGATGAAGGGTAGAGTTCCTTCCTGTTATATTTATGTTTCAAATAATGCGGTTTATTAAAAGTATGAATTTCTTGAACTATGCTAAAATGTTTACTCTCTTACAAAGTGTCTTCGTTAAAAGGATATGCTCTAATGACATACAATGTAAATATTATTTGTAAATAGTAACTATTTACATACATATATGCCCTGCTTCAATGGCTGGCTACCTTACTAATTAGCAAATTGCAATTAAATAAGGTTTCATTCCACAATTTTAGCACAACAAAGACTTTTTTCCAGTTACGAAAATACCATGCTCTTTACCTGGTGTTAATTGAAGAAGAAAAAAAAAAAAAAACTTCAATGAAATACACAGAATATAATAAACTCTGACCTGTCAGTTGTGACCCAGGAAAGGATTTTAAAATTTTATAGACTTAGAAAGACCTGTTGTTGGAATAAGAGCACAGGAAAAGTACACCGAAAAGCCTTAGGATTGGGCCCCCACGTAGGCCTGAAAAGCAGACTTCTGAAAAGGCAAGTGATAGTAGATGCATTATACTTCTTCCCACTTACTCCCCTACCCATTCATTGGTTTGCAACACAGAGGGTGTGTGGTAGGAAACCCTTCCTTTCCAGAATAAGAGAGACTAAGTTCATGACCCTTTCCTTGGTTTACTTTGTTTTTGGTATTATTTGATTAATTTCTACCTCCCCACCATACTTGTAAGCTCAAGAGAGCAGAAACTCTTTTAGCTTATTGTTGCAATTCCCAGAGCCTAGCACAACACCTGGTATTAAATAAACTTCATACTGTAGAATGAATACATGAATGAATGAACAAATAATTATTTGGGAATATGAGTCTTACAGTTAAAAGTTAAAGTCAACCAAATACTTTCAAAAAGTAGGACAAGAATACAGAGAGACCCATCCAGAGGTTTGGTTTTGTGCAGAGAGCAAAAGCACAAGCCAGATTTTACTAATTATGAGTAACCGCATAGCCAATCAGATGATCACAAACCTATGAGGAAGATGACAATAATAACAATCACAAAAATGATAGCACTGGATTCCACTTTGTAATACACAGTGCCATCACCTAAGGTATGGGGCACTCGTTCTCATGGCATATCTTAGGGTAGTCAGAACAGGTGCTTCAAAATCCCCATTTTTGTGGAGGAGGGAACTAGGAGAGAAATTGCATGATTTGTTATGCAGATAATAAGCCGGTCCTGTGTGTTGGCAGTAGTACAAAGCAGTTACATGTGAATTCTCTAAAATTATGAAGAAAATAGAAATTTCTTCTATTTTATGGATTTTTATATATGGATTTGTCTTCAGATAATAATATAACTCACTCTACAGAATGTATCAGAAATAACAAACAGTTATTTATGACTTATTGAAAGCCAAACTTCAGTTCTAAAATGTTCCTGCAGAATACACTTTTATGACATTAAACACTAACTACCTATTGCTTTTTAGAGGGAGGCTGGTTGCATAAGGATCAAAATTTGAAAATAGAAAGCAAAATGACATTCAATTAAATACTTAAATAAATGAAACAATCCTAAAATTGTGGGTGATATTACATAATGAATAACAAAGGTTAAAGAAACTCTTATCAACAACAAAACAGTTTGATCAAACATTTCAAAAGTAAAACCAAATTGGGTGTTTGTCCCCTTCAAATCTCATGTTGAAATTTGCTCCCAAAAGTTGGAGGTGGGGCTGAGTGCTTGGAGGTGTTTTGGTCCAGAAGATCCCTCATGAATGTCTTCATGCCCTCCCCGTGGTAATGAGTGGGTTCTTGCTCTGTTAGTTCAAGTGAGAGGTGGTTATTTAAAGAGTGTGGCACTTCGTCCATCTCTCTTTTGCTCCTTCTCTCACCATGTGACACGTCTGCTCTTTCTTTGTCTTCTGCCTTGACTGGAAGCTCCCTGAATCCCTTAGCAGAAGCAGATGCTGGTGCCATGCTTCTTGTACAGCCTGCAGAACTGCGAGCTAAATAAACCTCTTTTCTTTACAAATTACCCAGCCTCAGATATTCCTTTACAGAAATGCAAAACAGGCTAAGACAAACACACTTGGTGGTGAACCAAAAACAGAACAACAGTTAGGTACCTTGATGGAGACAAAGTCTGCAGTTACACACCAGGTGGCTTAACTACTTGAGCTATAATTGTGTCACTGCACTCCAGCCTGGGCAACAGAGCAAGGCTCTGTTGCAAATAAATAAATAATAAACATTAAAAATAAAAATGAATGCGGTATGAGTCACTACTATACATGCAGTACCTAAATAGGTGCTCAATAAATATTTATAAAATAAATAACAGAATATTGAACCTAACCTTAACACTGTAGTATCTCACAGCACTTCCACTGGATCAAAATTGTCTTTGCATTCATTTATTACATATCTATGAGCACAGTTTTAGGCCCTGTGGATACAGCAATGAACAAAACAGACAAAAATCCATATCCTCAAGTAGCTTGTATTCTAGTGGAGGGCAGACAATAAGCAAAATAAAGAAGATATAGACTGTATGAGTTGTTGAGAAGAAATTTTAAGAAAATTAATTCAGGAAAGAGAACTGAGCAGTGTGAGATGAGTGGTGTTACCATTTTAAATGGGACAGTCAGGGAAGGACTCACAGAGGAGGTGACATTGAAGTAGAGATTGAAAGAGGGGTAGGAGCAAGCCCACAGGATCTAGTGAAGAGCATTTGTGCCAAGGAGAGAGAAGGTGCAAAGTCTCTGAGGAAGGAACGTATTGACTGTTTTAAGGACTATGGACAAGCTGGGTGTGGCAGGAATAGAGTGAGCAAAACAGAGTAGCAGGTCCCACATCCCAACCTCTGCTCCCTGAGGACAGCACCTGGACTTCACCTCTCCTTCCATTGATTAGCATAAGATTTAACATTGCAGGAATAACTACATAAATGATCTCTGTCTAAATATATTCATAAGTGGATTACTGAATGTTATGAGTTGAAGCATGCCCCCCCCATCCAGCTTCATATGCTGAAGTCCTAATGGCTTGTATCTCAGAATAAAACCTAATTTGGAGTAAAGCCATGGGAGAGCTCATCAGTTAGAATGAGATCATCCTGGAGTAGGTTGGGCCCCTAATCCGACATGACTGGTGTATTCACAAAAAGGGGCAATTTGGATACATAGACATGCACACGGGGAGGAATGCCACACAAACATAAAGGCAGAGATCAGATGATGCATCTACAAGCCAAGGGACACCTAAGACTTCTAGCAAAACCACCAGAAGCTAGAAAGAGCCCTGGAACAGATTCTGTCTTATAGATCCCAGATGGAATCAACCTGCCAACACACTAACCTCAGACTTCTAGCTTTGAGAGCTGCAGGTCAATAAATTTCTATCAAGTCACCCCGTTTGTAGTACTTCATTACAACAGCCCTAGCAGACGAATACACTGAATTAATATTTTCTTTTGACAGAATCTGCACATGTTAAGAAAAAATAATAACATCCAATTTTTAAATGGTCAAAAGACTGAAAATTTATTTGAGAAAAATATAATTAATAGATGAACATATGGAGAAAATTCAAATTTGTTAGTATAGAAAACAATTTTAAAAACAATTACTATTTCCCATTATTAGAAAAAATTATGATAATGAATATTGACAAGCGTTTTTGAAAATAAAGCCACCCTATACCTTATCAGTGGAATCCTCTGAAAGAAGTTTGACAATAGGCATTAAAAGCCTTAAGCTCTTCATCTTTTTGACTTAGTAAATCAGATTCTGGAAATCTACCCTAAAAAATCATACAAAACATAAAAAAACTTTATGTGGAAATAAATTTGTTGCTATGCTACTTAGAACACTGTAACAAAAAAAGTGGAACAAACCTAAATGCTAACTATTAAAAGAAGAGTTAAATAAGTTATGATACATTTACTGATAGGAGTATTATGGAAATTAGAAAAATAATATAAAGATTGGGTAGAAACTTAAAATGCATAGAAGTAAAAAGGCAGAATATGTACACTGATTACTTTCATGTAGAAGATATATGCATACTAAAACTAAGATATTTTTGTATTTGCATAATATATTTGTTATTTATATATGTCACTAGGCAAATGTTTTTATTAATAGTAATATTCAAAAATATTATCATATGATTAAGTGCCAAAAATATATAACACATACATAAATATAACATAACCAAAATACAAAACAGAAGGCAACTTCGCTTCTCCCAGAAACACACATCGAATCAACCTCTCGCCATGAAGTGGCACATCTCTCAGTCCTGCCAACTCAGACCATCAAGCCTGCCTCCAACATCACAATAGTCTAAGGAAGAAGTAATAACTACAGAATGAATATAGCAGAAAAATCAAGATTTATATGGTAGGCTTAATTAACTTGTTTAATAATCAGCATTCAAAGAGAAATCTTTAGTAAACATGAGGTGTATTGATGAATGTACATAATCCACAGGGCATTCTTATTATACTCCATGTTTAAACACTTTACAATATTAATTAATGTTGGTTAATATTAGAAGTTCTGTTAATTACAATTAAAATGTCAAGTAGCATTACGGCAAACACATATTCATTTATATTTCATGGCTGTGTTTAGTTTCTTGGGGGAGGGTGAAATATCTTTGAGATTCTGAGGGTAATTTTATGTGGTGATACCACAGAATTGATTCACATTATTTTTTACGTGTAGAGCTCTTTTTAGGCATGTATCTATTTCATTAAATTCATTGAAAAAAATTCTCTAAAGATAAGAGAAAAACAAATGCAATCAAGGATTTGAAATGCCTAGGACTGAAATCTAGATACCTATTTATTAACAACACAGCCTTTAGTTGTTGTTGTTAGAAAAACTAGAGACTATTTTCTTCAATGCTCAGATTTTCCTATCTTGTACTCAGCATCCTTGAGCAAGAAAGACTGTATTCTCAAGACTGCACAATGGAACATAGTCAGTCACTTATTAATAAGATTCAGTTTGAAATGCCAGACAGAGATGAAATATCAGCACAAGCTAATTAAAAGGCCACATTTCAATTCAAAAGTATAAGTGAGAATAATGGTCATTCCCACAATATCAATAGACTTTAAAACTGGCTATGTTAACCAATATTCTTAGGATGAATGTACATACATACATGGACCAAAAAAGATATTTTTCCTTGAATATCAAAATAAATTCTTTAGAGATAATTTGGCCTAACCCTGTAAATCAGTGGTTCAGGATAAAGCAAGGTATTACATCTATGAGACTGTCTACAAAGTTCTTCAGCTTTTAAATTCTATTTGAGCCAGTTTTTTCCCCTATTTCTTACAAATTTATTGAGCAATAAAATTCAAAGGCTCTAAACAAAATTCTGGGCTCTAAACAAAATTTTATAAAATGAATTTTCAAGTAGGCCTCTACTTTTCTCCCCTAAAAAAGGAAGCTAAGGAGAGAGAAATGAGGAATGAAATCAGAGAGGTAATGGTAGAAATGGGAGATTACTAGAGCCTTGTAGGTCACTACAAGGAGACTCAGTAGTTAATTCTAAGTGAGATAGAAGATGCTGGGGAATTGTGAACAGAGAAGTAATTTTAATTTTTTGACATTTTAACGGGGCCACTCTGCCTGCTGTATTGAACACAGACTGCATTTAGGGCAAGAGCTGCATCAGGGAGGCCTGTTAGGAGACTGTCACACTAAGCCACATTGAAAGATCAAGGCAGGTTGGACCAGACGGGAGCACAGGCTCTGAGAAATGGTTGACTTGTAGATATACGCTGAAGGAAGAGGCAAAACAATGTGCTGATTGACTGGAAGTGAAGTATAAAAGGAAAATGGGAGTCAAAATGATTCCAAGATATTTGGCCTGTGCATATGGAGGGATGCTTGCTATTGACAGAGCTGGGGAAGCCTTTGTAGGACAGGGTCAGGGAGGAATATAGGAGCTCAGTTTTGGAGTTATTAGAAATGTCTGGAATTTGGAAACTTCCATTTGAATATGATGATGTCAAGTAGATCATTATGTATAGAAGTCTCAAATTGAACAAGATGACCAAGAGAGTGAGAGCAGATAGAAAAGAGGACCAAGTTAGAGCTCTGGGGCACTCTGACATAGTAGTCAGAAAGAAGAGAAGGAACAATAAAAAATGTCTCAGCCAGTGGCCTAGGAGGAAACCAAGGAAGTGACTGTCCTGGAGATCGATTAAAGAAAGTATATTAATGATGATGGAGTAGTTAAGTGTGTTAGATAGTATGGATAACAGTTACTTGAGGCTGGGAAGGGCAAGGGATGAAGAAATGTTGGTTAATGGGTACAAACATAAGAGTTACAAGGAATAAAGTCTAACGTTCAGTAGTACAGTCTGGTAACTGTAGTTAACACTGATTTATTGTGTATTTCGAAATAGCTAGAAGTGGGGATTTGGAATGTTACCAACACACATAAATGATAAATGTTTGAGATATCAGGTATCTTAATTACCCTGATTTGATCATTATGTATTGTATACATTGTATCAAAATATCACATGTACCTCATAAATATGTACAATTATTATATATCAATAAAAAAATAATGTTGGCCGGGCGGGGTGGCTCACGCCTGTAATCCTAGCACTCTGGGAGGCCGAGGCGGGCGGATTGCTCAAGGTCAGGAGTTCAAAACCAGCCTGAGCGAGACCCCGTCTCTACCATAAAAATAGAAAGAAATTAATTGGCCAACTAATATATATAATATAAAAATCAGCCGGGCATGGTGGCTCGTGCCTGTAGTCCCAGCTACTCGGGAGGCTGAGGCAGGAGGATCGCTTGAGCCCAGGAGTCTGAGGTTGCTGTGAGCGAGGCTGATGCCACAGCACTCACTCTAGCCTGGGCAAGAAAGCGAGACTCTGTCTCAAAAAAAAAAAAAAAAAAAAATAATGTTGATGATGACAAGAACTGACCAATAGGTTTGCAATTTGGAAATGTGGTGTTTTCTTGGTGACCTTTGATAAGAGCAGCTTCCTGGAATATTAGGAGCAAAAGTCTGACAATCTAAAATAAGTGACTGAGGCAAAGATCTCAATCAATGGAGGTTTATTAAGCCAAAGTTTGAAGAGGTACCCAGGAAAAACACATGCTGTAAACACTTCTATGACTGTTTTTTCCAAACAGGGATTTAGGAACTCAGTATTTAAGGGGAGAGGGCATACAGAAAGAAAAAGGAGGAGGGGGGTGGATAGAGAGGCACATGGTTACATTCTTGTGAGGCACTGGAAATCTACATTTTACATAAAATGAGTATTTGAAGAAACATTTGAGAAAATGGATTAAAGGAAGAATCTATTATGAAGATGGCTCTGGGTAGGTGGAGGAATGATTGATCTCCTTTAGTCTCTGTTCTGTACCTGGGAAGGTAAGCTTGGAATCAACATTAACAATGTGGAATTGAACCTACTTTAGGTTTAGGAGCTAGACTTAGACTACAGACCTAAAGCTACAACTCGTATGTCCTTGCTTATGGGAGGCCAGCAAAGAATTTCCTTATAAATGAACTGTGGGGGCAGTCCTTCCTAGATACCTGAGGGCCTTTACCTTTCCTAGGAGATCTAGTTAAGGGAAAGGAGTTTTACAAAAGGGGTCAAGCCTTGAGCTTGACCTTACATTTTGCATAAGGAATTGAGGATGTGGGGGGAGGGTGGTCCAAAGATTTTCATTTTCCTTTACAAGTCTAATTCCAGTGAGTTCAAGAGAGAATTAAATCAGCAAAATACAGATTATGAGAAACTCTATAGGCAAAGGAAATAAATTGCAAGGAAACTAACATAGAAGGAGCATCCATTTTAAAAGAGATTTTAAAAGACAAATCAACCAATTATAATGAATAAATTTTATTTGGATTAACAAACCAACCACAAAATAAATTAGCAAAAATTTGGATTCAAATAAACAAGTCATAAAAAACAAACCATAATAATCACGGGAAGTTTCACACTGACCAGATACTTGGTGATGTTAGGGTTATTTTATTTTTTAGGAGTGATTATCATGTGGTAATTGTGGTTGTTTATTAAGAGTATTTCATGTGTTTTAGAGATGCATATAAAAGAATTTACAGATAGAATTATATGATGTCTAGGATTTGCTTCAAAATAATGTAGTGGTTGGTGGGGGTAGGGCTTGGGAAAAGAAAGTAAGGATGAGACAACATTGACATGTATTGATATATCTTGGAGTTGGGTGAGGGTAACTGGGGGTACTTGTTTTTTATATTTTTATAAATATTTGAAATTTCCCATAATAAAAAAATTGAGAGGAAGAGAGAAGAAAGAAATAGGACCCTGAGTACAGGCAACTTTTTCAAAGAGTTTTGCCGTATAGCAGAGGAGATTCGTGTACAATAATTAGAGGAGTGGAGTCAAGACTTATTTTTGAGAGTTAAGAATATTGATTTTATTTGTTTCCTCTTGCTTGGCCTTCCAAGAAGAAATTAGTTCTTAAAAATAATTTAATTCTTTACTAACCAGAATTTAAATTATAGTGGTGAACTTAAGAGAGGTCAAGAATTTTTATAAGAAATCAATACCCATATATCCAATTTCAGTTGAACCTGCAGAATACTTAAGTACCATGCACATGATAAACTTGCTAACATTCTTATTCTTTTCCAATATAACTACAACCATTACTCACTCTTTCTCATCCATCAAAAACATACTTTCAGAAACACTTTACCTAATAACATTGATTGAAAATTCTGTTTCAAACTTATAATCTGCTAATATAATTGACTAGCAAAATACTAGTGCATGACAACTAGTAAATTTGCATTAAATGTTAACAAATGCCTGAATCAAAAAATGAAGAAGTAAGGAAAATTGTCTTATAATTATTGTAGCTAGTCCTTAAAATCAAATTTTCAACTCATTGGCCTCTTAGTAGAGTCATTATTAAATGTTTTCCTTAATTCCCACTGTACTGATTTTTTTTTCCAACATTGGTGATTGGTGGCAACGCTAACAAGTACAGAGTTTTTGTGTTGCAACAACTACCCACAAATAAATAGTGAGCAGGTGAATGTCTGTTTCTATGGTTTCTATTTACAGTAGAGAATAGCATTCACAGAGATTGTTTGACACTTGCTACTTTCCTTTATAATAGAAATTATTTCCTTCTTCTCCCTTATCCTTATCCTTATTCTCCTCCATCTTGTCCTAATTCTATTTTCTTTCTTCTTCTTCTGACTTTCTTTCTCATAGAATCACCATTACCTCTAGGCTCCAATGAAAATTACTTAATTTCAGTTTTCCATTCCAGGATAAGTGTCTGGAAAGAAAAAGAAAAGGTATTGGGAGAGCTGTCTGCTCTTTTATATCTAAGTTTAAGCAAATACTTTGTTCCTGAAAATAGATCAGCAACTTAAGAGGAAACAACAAAGTTTTCTTCTTTGCTTAGACAAAGCCTCTTTCCATGACGAATCCTTCAGTAATAAAGATAGTTTGCTCCCCTCTTTTATCAGTGGCTGAGATCCATTAGATAAAGGGCTGAGATCCATTAGATAAGGTAAACTCAAGGAATGCAGTGAGCCGATTACTTGGGTTGCCCTCAGCAAATATACTTACTTTCTGCTGGATCAAACTAAAACATTCATTATTTATACTCTGATTTCCTTAGAGTGCTACAAAATTATAGCAACTCAAAGCAGCTAAAATATGTCAAATGGATAACTAAAAATACAGATTTAAAAAATAAGTTAGGGTCATTTTTCCCATGATACCCCCTGTACAAAACATTAAATCACTCAGTGTGCTTAATGATCTGTCAATATGCAACAATGCAGTCAGAAATGTTAATACAAAATACTTTTTGAAATATTTTCTCTTCCCAGAGCTATTGAGCAAAGATTCCTGGGAGATGGTCTTCTTTTGTGTTTGAGGAAAGCCTCTGTGAAGTTACTTTCAAAGTCAAACAAGTTGATAATATTTCTTTGAAAAGAAGAAATAGTGTTTTTTTCATTGAATAAGTGAAAAAAATAACTTTACAACATAAATATTGTCCACTTAACTGAAAATGTGCAGTGAGGTTAGGCGAATTAAGTGAGCTCTGTCCTAGAAGTCAACATTGTAACTGTGCAGAAGCTTATAAAAGTCTCCAATCTATGTTCAACTATTTGTTCCTTTAACTCCTCAAAAAGCAATTTCATATTCTACATGTGAACATGCCAGCAGAATAAAAGTTGATTTTATTATTAATATTATTAACATACTATTTCTTTGACTATTAAATCAACACATAACGTATATTTCAGGTTTGCCCTAATGGAGACTGTCAGGCATACCCAAATGTATTAGTGCTTTCTTTGTGAGACTTTCTGAATCACTCGGAGCCAAGTAAAGCTATTAACTTACTCTAATTCCCACAGAAGCCTTTTGTTTCACCACCTTGCCTATCCAGCCAATTTTCTATTAGCAAATGTAGAATATTTTTTATATCACTATTAACTTGCTTTAACCCAATTCATTTTAGGTCCCTTAAGTCTCTTACTTGGTTCCACTGTCTATATACAATAGGTATGTGTATTTTTGCAGGTTGTTTATTTATACATTGTGAAAGATAGGCAACACCAAAATGTAATAGATAATTTAGATGATATAATGAAGATAGAATGAGGGAAGAAATGGGCTTAATTCACTTTCAGTGTCAATGATTAGCATTTTATGTTCTTCCCTATCAACCCAACAGGAAAGAATGAGTTGAAAAGTTGCATCTGGTGATAGTCTCGTTAGTATAAATACTTACATAGCACCAATGCAAAAGCTCTGGGGATATGTGTTTAGATGTAGTTAAAATAACGTAAGAATAGAATCATGAACTTTCTCTGTGACATTTGTCTGACTTATTTCCATACTTAGCGCAGTATCCTTACCTAGTCTTTCCTCAACTAATTCATGCTATTGTCGGTCTGCTCATCAATCCCCTTTCTTATTCTTTCTAGTTTCTCACACACTCTCACTTCATTTGGTTTCCTTAAACATTAGCTTATCCTTTTTAGTTTTGCTTATGGGGTCATCTGTTTATTCCTTATATCTCCTTTTCAGATATTTATTAAAAACCCATCCACCTTTTTAACCCACATTTTAAGCTATTTTTTCCCCTTTTTCCTTTTGTCTCTATTATTTTATCCCCATTTTGTGTTTCTCCTTTAATGTACCTGCATCCCACTCAGGGTTGAAGGCCCTAGTGAGGGCATTTTCCTGCCTTGTTCTACAGATCAGGAGATGACAGGAATGCATCCTACACATGTGCACAAACACACGAATGAGCAGAAAGGTCAGGGAGCTTGCATCATCTTCCCCAGGAGACAAAGATGTGCCCAGTTGAAACTGAAAAAGAATGTGAGCCATGAAAGCAAAGTGGGAGCCAGGTGAGAGGGTGGTGACAGTAGGTTTCTGTCCAACATTCATTAATTGTGATTCTATCAAACAAACTGTTGTGATTTACTTAGAATTTGTTTCCCAACCAAGCTCAGAAAGACAATTAAAATAATATATTCTTTAATCAGTATATAGATTAAGACATAAATCCTTTTTTCTTTATATTTAAGTTTATAAAATAATGATAATTATTTTAATTATCTGATCATTATTTATGTATTAAAGTAGGTTAAAATAAGACCCCTACAAAAGTCAACATATGTTCTATAGAATAGTATTTTTAAAGGATTTTAAAAAAGAAAGAAGGAAGAAAATAAGACAGACTTAAAGTCAAATAGAGTTATTATGAATAAGCATTTAACTGAACTCTAAGCTTCCTAGTAGCTAAGAATAAAGAAAACTGTGATGTGTAACAAATTCTTAGTATCTGTTATAAGGAAACAAATCAATTTTTCTCAAGAGAAATAAACCTTAAACTTTTGCCCATATTAATTTTAGAACTAATTTTAGAAAGTTCTTATACTTTTTTAACATGATTCCTTTTAGAGCATTATAAAAACTATAACCTCTTATCCTAAAAACATCATACAAATTTCATATACATTTTCAGAGGATTCGTGAACTGTCATAAGCCTATCTTTGGAACCTCTAGGGAGTTCAGGATCTACAGATTAAGGACTTTTGTCACTGGAATGGAGGTGGAGAAGGTCTTAAAAGTCCTAGTAGAGAATGACAACAGAAATTGCAAAATCCATCTATTTTTGTCTTTCTTATTTGTGTTAGGAGAACAATATTAAAAGATAATTTATCAAAAATAATTTTTGAGGGAGGTAGAGTCATGAATACACTCAATCACAAGATCTATATTTGACCTCATGGCCAGCATACTTGCTATACTTTATTTTTTATGGCATAAGTGTCTTCTAATAATATTTTAAATGGTCTACAGAAGTATAGAAACTACAATACTCAGATGAGTAAATCAAATAGCAATCCATTTATTATTTTAAGTTTATTAAAGTATATCTTACCTTTTTTTATATTTTACTAACATATATGACCAAACAATATATTATTTGGTTTTCTTTATTTGTGGACTTTATAAAAATGGAATCATATTATATGTTGTCTCTTGAAACTTTTTTTCCATGCAACATCATGCTTCCAAATTTTATCTATGTTGTTGCATATCACTCAACTCATTATTTTTACTATTATATAATATTTCATAGAATAAATAAACCATAAATGATCCCTCTCACATTAATGGAAATTTGGATTGAGTCTAGTGTTTTGCTATTAGAAATTTAGTGGCTATCAACATTTTCTGGGAAAAAAGGTTTTACTCTGGAGATGGAGACAAGGGAGGAATTCATAAGCCCATAATTAGTAATAGGCTAAGTCTTGGGCTACCTGGTTAAATGGATGTTCATGATCATTATGCTTTAAAACTTACCTGACAGTTACACATATTCTTTTGTATTTATCAAAGATATTTTTAAAAGATAAAAGGTTTTAAAAACTGATAAACTAGAAAATTTTGCATAACTAAAATTTTGGAAAATGAACATCCATGCTTTAAAAGATAGTAGAAATTTTGTTAAGCATCAATATTTTCAAAAGGGAAAAATAATCTGTTGGTATTCCTCCATCTCTCACTAATTGTCATGTAAGTATTTTGCTTTCTATCACTTAATTAGGACCTACTGAATAGATAGCATGACTTTTCATTTCCCTAAATTACTGATTTCCTAAGTTAGACTTTTGATAAGAAATAGTACAGAGTTCAAAGTGACTCAGCATGAAAACCAGTATCTGCTTGTTTTATCATAAACTATTGCATAACACAAATATAAGTTATTAAGTTATTTTTATATTGTTTTTATCTGAAACATCACTGTAATCCCTGTATCATAATAGCCTGAGGCTAAAAAGAGGAATACTCTACAACCATTGCATAAAAGAGAAGAAAACCAGGGCTTACCTAACCCACTCCCCATCTGTCTCCTAGGAAAGTACAAAGAGGACCATGTACTGCTTATGTATACAGAAGATTCTTTGAACAGGTGGATCTGAGTGCATTCTTTTTAGTTTATAAAATAGTACTACTAGTATACCATAGAAATAACATATTTAAAATGTAGATACAAGGTGTATAATTAAGTATCAAAGTATTTTTAAAGGACTGTTAACCTGATTCAGTATTTCCAAAAAGGTCTGACCCTGATACCTTCTTAATCTACTATCTTATATAAATACTATGAAATTTCCTTTACAGACACACTTCTTTATTTTTTATGTATTTATTTTTTTGAAACTGAGTCTCGCTCTGTTGCCTGGGCAAGTGCCGTGGCTTCAGCTTAGCTCACAGCAACCTCAACCTCCTGGGCTCAATCGATCCTCCTGCCTCAGCCTCTTGAGTAGCTGGGACTACAGGTGTGTGCCACAATGCCCAGCTAATTTTTTTTTTCTATTTTTAATAGAGATAGGTCTCACTCTTGCTCAGGTTAGTCTCAAACTCCTGAGCTCAAGCAATCCTCCTACCTCGAGTGCTAGGATTATAAGCGTGAACCGTCATGCCTGGTCCACACTTCTTTAAAAGTCACATGTATTTGCTGCCTCTACTTTGAGACCTAGGACTAAACTTATCTTCCCACAACATGACCCCAAAATGTGGGAGTATAACACCCAAGAAAAAAACTCTGATGAATTTTTTTATAATTTTGAGAAGACCAAATTGATGGAGCCAAAGATGAACCCTCAACTTATTCCAAATGCCAAATATCCAACGCACCAGAGGATACTGAATACATACCAACTTAGATGCCATTGAAAGGGTGAAACCTTTTATAAATCCCAACCAGACAGACAAAGTCCTTTAGAACCCTGCAGACTCTGCTTGGAAATGGAGACATCTGGGTTCCACTGCTTCTTGCTTTTGTTTTCCCTCAGCTCTGATTCTCAGGATGGACTAAGTCCCATGTGTGAATCCAAATCCTTAACCATACAATCCTTTTCTATGGTTCAATCCAGCCTAAACCTCCCAGAGCACAGTCCCAGCCAGAGCAGCCAATTCCTCTTTATGATTCTCTCTCTCTCTACTGCATGCCATCACCCATCATTACTTCATGAAACTGCTTTTTAGTGTCACCAATAATCCTCCAGAAAACCTAATGGTCTTCCCTTCGTCCTCATTATCGTCACCTTTCTGTAGACTTTGACCCAAAACCTCCTTCTTGACATTCTGTCTTCTTGCTTTGAAAAAGTTGCTCTTTGTTTTTCTCCTAATTTCATGAATTCTTCTTCATTATTTCCTTCAGTGGTTCTTCCTCTATGTATTAGCTAGGTTTTGCTTCATAACAACTATTTAGTTAGCTCTCACATCTAAAGATCAGCATGGGATGGACTCCACTGATTTTAGCTGGGCTTGGTCATGTACAGACCTCTACTCTAATCCTTTCCCACATCATCATGGTCTTTTCAAAACTCTGCTTTTTATCTATCTCCCATTAGATAAAGCCCAAACCCTTTATTTAACCTGGCATAAATGGTCTTTTCCAAAAACTTGTTCCAACTTATCTTTCCAGATTTATTTCCCATTGCTCCTTTTCATGAATGTTTCAAATAAACTACACAATTTGCTATTCCCCAAATATACTTTTGCTTTCTTCTTTTCATATTATTCAACAATTTGTACTGAATTGACCCATCTCTTTGGTCCTTTAGAAATTCAACTCAGTAAGCATTCAATAAAACTGAAAAGGAGAGTGTTTCTGGTCTAAGAAATTTTTACTCTTGGGAGGAAATATATAGTCTCACTGTCTGAGATTATAAATTCTCTTGAGCAGAAAAAGTCTTACATGGTTTTCCAGGCACTCAAAGACTATGCAATCTCACAGAAAAGACAGAAGTTTCATAGCTAGCCATTATATGATAAGAGTACAGGCCCTGAAAGCAGGCTTCAGGCAGACAAATCTCAGTTCTATCATTTCTTAGGTGTGTAGCCCTGAGCAGTTTACTTAAAGTCTTTCATCTTTAGGCTCTTCATCTGCAAATGAGTATAATAACAGCATCCACCTCATAGACTTGTCTTAAAACATAAAACAATGCAAATGAAGTTAGTTGTGTGGCAGATAACACACCAGTAAGCTCTCAATAAATGTCAGTTATTACTGACTCCTGCTCTACTAACAATAAATACAAAATCACAGGAAGAACAAATTATGAATTCTTTCTAAGGATGTTAGAAAAAGCTTCTAAAAAGAGAGTCATATGATCTAAACCCTGAAAGGAAGGTATGATTTCTCCCAAATCAGGACTGATCTCTTCTACCTCTGCATCAATTTGTCTATGATTTTATGTATTCATTCATGCATTAAACAATTATTATGTTTTGAGTGCACACTACATGACAGACAGTTTGTTCTACTCTTATAGTATAGTGGGCAACCTGTGGCCTTAAGGCCACATGTGGCTCTCTAGGTCCTTAAATGCAGTCTTTTGACTGAATCCAAATTTTATACAACAGATCCTTTCATTTTTATTAATACATTTTTGTTTCTCTTTTATATTTTTATTTTTAAAGTGAATGCATTTAAAATACCAAAGAATAAAATAAGTTTCAATGAAATAATCCTCCCAGATTGACCAGCACAATTAGAACATTAATAAGCTGAAAGGGCTAAATTGATGGCTGCTTCACTCACAATTTAGTTCTAACTTGCCCTGCCTGACTGGAACCACTATCACACGAAGCTGGTTGATGAGAGTTTATGGTGGTCGAATACACTAGTATGTTATCAAATTTTGACAACAGTGCATTGTGTTTCTGTTTAAGCCAAAATTTTATCTCTGCAAGAACAGATAGTTAAATTTTATGAAGAACAGAATCAGAAATGTGAATTATTGAAAGAAGATTTCTATAGGAATGCAGCATTTCTGTGTGATATCATATCAAATCAAAATGACCTGAATATTTCTTTGCAAAGTAAAACTAAGTCTGTATATGACATGTGGTGAAAAACCCAAGCATTTTGAAAAGCTATCTTTTTTCAAAAAGAGTTCTTCTTCAAAAGGAAATTTCAGATGAACATTTTCCCCAGTTAACAAAGGTCATTGATGAGCAGGATGATATATGCTAATCATTTGAAGAATACACAGCTGTTATAGACCTATTAATTAGAAAATATAATGAAACATTCACTGACTTTGACAATCATGACATCACACTCAAATTAGCATTTCAGCCTCACCTAGTTGATATCACCAAAGCACCTAAAGAACTACAGATGGAATTGATTGAGCTCTCAGTACATGACATCTTAAAGTCATTGGTTGCTGCTAAGGAAGATCCACTGGAAATATGGAAAAATGCAGTAGAATACCCACACCTTCAGCAACATGCCTGAAAATGCTTTCTTGCTTTTCAACCACTTATTGCCATGAATCAACATTCCCGTACCTAATGTAAATCAAGATGCCCTTACAGTTACAAAGGACTGATATCCATCTAGAAGATCAACTAAGACTCCAGACCTCCATGCTGCAACCAAATATTCAAATGTTTTCCAACAAAAAGCAGACACAACGAATTCGTTAAAAGGTTAACTTTAAAATTAACAAATAGTTTTCATTTTTTGAAATTATTAAGTACATAGTAGTTAGAGTTTTATAAAATAATGTACATTTTTAAGTACATCTAATTGAAGTTTCTTGAATGCAGCCTTATTTGATTACAGCTACATTAATGGGGCCTTTTAACATGAAAAGTTTCCCCAGCCCTATCTTACGGCATTTATCAGCATCTGTCTATGCCAACTGAGAAAGTGAAAATCAGTGCTGACATCCAGGACCTGGCCTGGCGTTTATGGCTAAGCCTTGGTGTCCTCTGTTGAACATAAACAATCTCACCGAACATCAACATCAGACAAAGCCACTCTGTGACCACGATGGATCAAGACAAAAACATGATCACTCCATAATCATGTCTAAATGCCCACAAAAGCAGGAATGTTGTCCAACCTCAAAAATGATCAAACATTCACCCATCTTGGCTCACCTGAGTGACTGATGTTTCTTGACCAATTATATATAGCTTTATTCTTCCCTCTTTCTCTGTAAGATTTATTAAAATACTCAATTAAACATAAAATACTCCACATCCAGAAAACATCCCATCCAGAGCAATGCTCTCCTTTCTTAAACTTTCCCCCAAAACACACCCCAAAAATCTAATAATGAGGCCTTTCTAA
This sequence comes from Microcebus murinus, assembly GCF_040939455.1. NCBI lineage: Eukaryota > Metazoa > Chordata > Mammalia > Primates > Cheirogaleidae > Microcebus > Microcebus murinus. Next base: position 43,789,102 of record NC_134108.1, on the reverse strand, counting down.
CACCCTATTACTGAGATTCTGTACCCATATCCGTGGTCTCCTTCCCTGCAATGAGTAATAAACCACTACAGATACGTTCCTGGTGCACTTGTGCTGAAGGGCATCATCATAACATTTCTGATTATTACTCTTGTCTCCTGAGATTATTAAATTCTCTGGAGAAGATCACTACCTTATTAATTTTTGTATCTCCCACTATATAAAAAAAGTACCCAGGTGACGTGGGCCACACATGTAAAAATTCATCCATCTATACCCTCAAGATATGTTTACTATATGCAAATAGTGCCTCCATTTAAAAAATGGCTGCTATGGCTAAGGCATGCGCACTTTAACAGCCTGGGATGTACACGGGAAGGGCGGAAGAAAGGGATCTCGCGAGAGTGGCGGGCTGGGTCTGGAGGAGTGAAGCCAGGCTGGGAAGTGGTACCAATCAGTCGCCGGCCTTTTTCTATTCTTGTTCTCTCAGCCTCTATGGTACTATGGGAAAAGCAGAAGGAAGGAATCTCTCCAGAGATAAAAAAAAATAAATAAAAAATTTTAAAAGTACCTTTAATAGAGTAAATATATACAAAAGTTTGTTGAATGGATATCTGACTCCCATAGAAACTATTTTCCTCAATGACAAGAAATGGTGAAAAGACATTGGAGAAAGTGTGAAGACTGCTTCACAAAAGTGCAACTGGCGCTCTCCAGAAATGATTCTCTGGTAGTGACTTTGCAGGCAGCACAATTCTGGGGCTCACGGGATGGTGTCTTGGAATGTCATTATTAATTAATATTCAGAAATGGCAAAAATGCATATGTGGGATTAGGCTAGCATCACCGTAGCCTTAAATATATCAACAATACTGGCCTTTCAGAGGAAACTTGTGGGATTTTTCTGATTCATCCAAACCATGATGCCAATGTGGTATGCAACAATTTTGTTAATGAAAATACTTATTGTTGATATATTATTCTAAAGGCCTTTCAAACTAGATACCTAGCATAAAGTTCAAAGGTTCCTATTAATTGCATTTCTTGAATTACATTTTCATTTTACCCTTAAAAAAGCACAGAAATCATTTTTTAAAATCTCTAATTTATAATTTAGTCTTAATTTAAAGGCACTATAAAATATGGCAGGTAAAAAAAGAAGTCATAAATAAAAACATTAAAGAATCTGACATATAAATTGACATTCAATTTTTAAATAGAAAAACATTTAACTAAAAATCTTTGTAGAAAAAAAATTACATTGTGACAGACAGATATTACACAAGGGATAGTCTATTATAGTATCTGAATTTAGCCAAATAAGCAATAAGGTGGGTAATAGAGATCACATAATCTACATTTGCATCTGTGCATTTTAGCAAAATTCTTCTGTTACATTAATCTTCAAGGAAACAGCCACATAAACTAATACTAAAGTTGCAGGCTTTGGGAAAATAGCTATAAGGAGCCCTGAAATACCATTAAAGTTGCTATTAATCTGCATAACTACCTTCTCTCAAGAAACTGGCCTAATCCTTTCAGTGCTAAGAAGTGCTAAGAATTCACATTAGAGATTGCAGAGAACGCTGCAAAGAAATTAATAGTTAATTAGCAAGAAAACTAGTAAAAAGAAGATATAATTATATTTGATAATATTTTAGAATGTAACAGTGAAAGGCTATTAATATTCAGTAAAGAGTCAAACTTTCAGCACACATATGCTAAAAAATATTTCATATACATATAATTAGAAATTATGTACATTGAACATAAAAGCTGAAATTACAAGTCTGGCCCCACAACATTAATTTTGTAAATTAGGTTTTGGTTTGCTGTCCATTTAAAAGCTCTATCTAGTAATTTCTCTACTTTGAATATAGCCATGGCATAATTTAATATGTGTATATGTGATTTTTTTATGTCATTTCAAGAAGATTTACAATCTGTTCCTAGCTTGATATTCATTCTACATTACAAAGAATATTTGAATCAGTCTATGCCCCTAAGTATTTTCTCCCAAGATGTGGATTAGAGGAACTAATTTCTGGAAGCCTGGAAATTATGTTTTAATGACTGTGAGTCAAACCAAAAATTAAGGCATGACAATTCATTGAGAAAAAAATACAAAATGGCTTATGCCTTTAATGTAGATTTTCCTGATACGTAAAAAAGCAACTCAGAGAAGAACAGTTGAAAAGAGGGAGCTGTCAGCTGCTCTTTAAAAGACCCCAGATCTGTAGATAAGCAATCATTCCTTTACCCAACCAGTGCTTATTATACATAGGCATCGCCCTAAGCTCCAGAGTAGCAATGGCTCCTCTTGCCACACTCCTGATCCACAGTTTATACTCTTGCAGAAAATAAATTAGCAATAGTGACAAAGGATGCTAATGGCTCTAAGCAGAAACACTGAATGTAGTCTAGAACAGGCGTCCACAAACTACGGCCCGCGCAGGCCACGTGCAGGTGTTTTTGCCCGTTTGTTTTTTTTACTTCAAAATAAGATATGTGCAATGTGCATAGGAATTTGTTCATAGTTTTTTTTAAACTATATAGTACGGCCCTCCAATGGTCTGAGGGACAGTGAACCGGCCCCCTGTTTAAAAAGTTTGAGGACTTCTGGAGAATGTCAGAAAAGTCTTGGAGGAAGGAACAAATAAGGTGAGACCTGAAGGATGAGTTAGAGCTGGTCAAGAAGAGAAGAGAAAGGAGAGGGTTGCAGGCAGAGAGAACAGCCCATCTGAAGACCAACCCACAGGTGAAAATGATTATTGCACTATTAAAGACTGAAAAATGCTCAGCATGCAGCACAACTGATATAGGGAAAGAATATTGTGAGCTCAGACTACTACAGTGAGAATATACAAAGTATGATTCATTTAGACAGAAGTAAAAGAAGAGCTGCCAACTAAATAAAACATCATATTTATTAACCCTACTATGTGTCATATTCTCTACAGTGCACATTTTCTGCAGAGTCTCATTTATGTCACGCATAACAGTCCTATGAGATAGGTGTCATTATTATTCCTGTTTTACAGATGAGAAACTGAGGCAGAGAAGTCAAATAATTTGCTAAAGGTCACACAGCTAAGTTATGACAGAGCCAGATTCAAATCCAGATCATCTGAGCCTATATCTTGTGTACTTAAGCATATCCCAGGCTAGGGCAAAAAGGGCAACCAGCATTATAATACTGTCACTGAAGTCATTTTGGCAACGATCACCTGCCAGTTTCACTCTCACATAGCGGGGGAGGTATGTTTCAATTAGTGGATTCTTGCCAATACTTCCTCATACTTCCTGGGCAGATTTTTGGAAATTAGGGCGTTGTGGTGAGGTAGGAAGGAAAACTCATTACCCAGCCCCCAGAGAGTTGAGAAATGAAGTGTGGGTTTGTACTACTCACGGCTCTGCCTGTAGGCTCCTGTCCTCAGCCACATAGTTAGAAGGAATATAGCCCTGTAGTTGCTGGTTGTAGCCATCTTCCCTCTTTTCCAAGTGCCTGGCAAACCACCAGCCCTTGTGGGAAGTGTCTAGGACTTGCAGTTTGTCGCCAGCACGGAAGCTTAGGTCCTCTGCTGTCCGAGCCTGGTAATCATATAGAGCCACAAAGTAGTGGCTGGAGCTTCTCTCAGGCTCCTGCCTCTGGGACCGAGGAGGAGTGACAGGGGAGCAACGGGCCCCTGGATTGGCAATCACCACTGGCTTGTCTGCCCCCTGGGACAAGCAGGGGAGACAGGGCTCCAAGTAAGCCCGGATCCTTGCCCAGACGTTGCCCATGGTGTCTTGTTGGGGAGAAGAGGCAGGAGGCTTCTCCCTCTCCCCTGAGTCTCTGCAAATCCACTTTTTCTTCCTCCACCACTCAACGCAGAAATCAGCACCAACTCGCCATACTTTCCAGAGTGTGCAAAGTCCTGTTTCAGAAAAGTCAAGCAAGCCCTACCTGGAGAGACTCGCTGGTTTGCTTTCTGTGTCCCCAGCTGCTGCCCCAGAGCAAAATCAAATGGGAGCTTGGCAGCTGCTCAATGGGAAGATGTCTTTTCTTCTTGTCTGCTGAAGAATCCCACAACAAATATAAAACTAAGAGGATTTTATTTAGATAGACATTGGAGAACAAAAAGATGCCATCTTGCCTTTTGTCCCAAGAAAAAGTTAAGAAGAAAAAGATACTAACTCCAGGTACAATCTCCACACCTTGCCTTTGCCAGCACCTGTCTCCCTGCTTCAAGTCTGTTCCTGTCGTTAGAACAGTCCCGATGGCTCTTTCCTTTTTGCTAATGAATAACCAACCAGCCGAGGCTATTGCCTTTAACATCCTGAGCTACGTGCAGACTGTAATAATTTCTCCTTACTTCCTGGTTTCTTTTTGTCTATGATCTAAATAGGATTCCTGTCCTCTTTACCACTCCCTTCTCCCACACCCAAGGTAGACCAGCCCCTTATCAGGGAGCCAAACTGTTAAAGCAGCCGCCAAAATCCAGGTTTCTTACATTTCATTCTATGAAATGTAAGGCTAGCCCAGGTAGCTTTTTTTCTTGCTATGTTCTCAACACAAAAGTTCAGGGCAGAGACTTATTTTCCTTCATAAATATGAGTAGAATTGTTTTGTCACCACTGGCATAAATAAAAAAGGCAAATTAAAGTGTTTAGGACAAAGGTATTTATTGCTGACACGAGAGCAACTGGGAAAGAACAAACAAGTCCCTCCCTTTTTTCATTACCAGGAATAGAATTTAATAGCCTCAAAGTATATTCACAATCTGGACAAGTAAGAAAGCAGCTGACTAAAACACTGAGAACCTGAAACACTGCTTTTTCCCGCAGACATTTAATATTCCATCCTTCAAGTGGTATTTCTGAAAAACACAAGACTCTCTCTCTCTCTTTCTCTCTCTCTCTCTCAATCTCTCTCTCTCACACACACACACACACACACACACACACACACACACACACACACACAAACTAGGTGGCCAGTAGAGAAACAAAGAGTAGAAGAAGGGCTCTTCCTGTGCTGCTATGGAGGCTCTTTCTGTTAAACTTTCACCTCAGGTCTATACTAGTTCTTACTAACCCTGTTGGCAGGGGCCCAGGAACTACCGAGACCGAGACCAGCACAGCCATCCCCAGGCAGGCAGTGGGTTTTGCTCGGCTTCCCCCAGTTCAGGGCAGCTGTCTCACAAGTATGTGCCCTGGATCACAGGAGTAGCTGAGCAATGAGTTTGGGCAATTTATGCTACTAATAATGAAGAGCATTGCAAAATTTTTTATGATGTGTCACTTGTTTTTGTATAAGATATTTATTTAAAAGTTTCTCTCTTAAAAACAATCTTTCAAATGATTTTGTCAGAGTCTTGAACCTGGCTAATCTAACCCCAGTACAATTTCAAAACTGTTCTTTTTCTAAATGCAAGGCATTTTTAGTAATCGGAACAATCAAATTCAAGAAAAAGGAAAAAAAAGAAAGCCAGAGAACCATGGCTTCAGCCCCACCTGGGATTACCTTGCACTAAAATCAGGCCCTAGCAAGTGGACAGATCATTTGGTTAAATGATCTTGTGTCACGCTCCCGGTTTCTTCCATTTTCTTTAAAGTCAGAGTAAACGTAACAATTCAGCAAGAACGGAAAAGCCGATTGCTGAGCCAGGTTCTTGTTGTTGTTGTTTATTTTATAATGATATGGAATCTAACACAAGAACGTATATATAACTCCATGTTATACACAAAAGAGAAAATATGTAACATCAAGAGACCAAAAAGAATATTTTGTTCCAAACACAATATGTACCATAAAAGTGTAGGATTCTATCAGTGCCCATTAACAGAGCCACAGATGCTAAAGTCTTTCCTGAGACAGCTGCATGATCCGGAAAAGAAAAAAGATTTGGAAGCAACCAGAGAGACGTATTCATACTCAATCTGTAAGTGGGGTTTGAGACTCCAAAAAAATTGAAAGCTACACATTCACATATGCCTTTGCTATGGTTATGACAAGGCATTCTGGAAAAAGACAAAGCAGCAGACCTGCACAGCACAGTCACTGAGCAAGTGAATGAAATTCAGAAAGCGGCCAACCATCCCAACATGTCAGGTGAGCAATGGCCTGAGACAGCAGAGCCAGGGGGTGGGAGAAGAAAGGGTTTTCTTGTGCCGGTTGTACCAGAATTCTCCAGGCACTCAGGCTTGAACCCATGCATGCATCCTTTACTCACTATCTGATTTCCTTTAGCTAATCAATCACTAAATTCTGCTCAGTCTTCCTTTTAATTTATTCCACAATTTTTTTTTTCTCTCTTCTTAGTGACAGGTGGGCACTTGACAAAAAATAGAAAATTATTTTCTAGATTATTCCAGAAGACTTCTACCCAGTCTCCCTTCCTCTGTTTTATTCCCATCTTTGGCTTATTTTGCACACCAAGATGAGTGGTGTTTATAATAGTTTATAGAGCAATTTTTACAATAGTAACAGTGACTGAAGCTATATGAATACTAGTAAAAGTAATTATCTCTTTTGGGAGATTTTCTACATGTCAGGCACTGTGCTAAGAATGTTAGAAATGAGATCTGGCAATCCCACTCCTGGGTATAGATGCAAAGGATTTGAAATCAGGACGTATGAGAGATATCTGCACTTGTGTGTTCATTGTAGCACCATTCACAATAACCACCTTATGGAATCAACCTTAGTGTTCATCAGCCAATGAATGAATAAAGAAAATGTGGCATATAAACATAAGGGGATCCTATTCAGCCTCAAAAAAGAAGAAAATCTTGTAATTTATGACCATATGAATGAACCTGGAGGATATTATATTATGCTAAGTAAAATAAACCAGGCACACAGACAAATACTGCATGTTCTCACTTATATGTGAAAGCTAAAAAAAAAAATCAAACACATAGAAGCAGACAGCAGAATGATGGTTACCAGAGGCTGAGGGGTGGGGGAAATGGGGAGATGCTGGTCAAGGGGTACAATGTTTCCATGGGAGAGGAAAAATAAATATTTAAGGTTATGGTTATGTTAATGAGCAATAATGTCAATCACATCCACATTATGTGCATATATCATGGTATTACTTTGACCCAATAAATATGTACAATTATGAACTGTTAATATCTAACAAAAATAACACAAGAATGTTACAAATGATACAGCATTTAATTCTCACAAAATAAAAATGTCTTGATTATTTTAGAGAAGAAACTGAGGCTTAGGTTAGGTTACTTGCCCAAGGTCACACAGCCACCACCATGTGGCTGAACCATGAGTGACACCCTAGTCTCAAGCTGACTCCAGAGACTGAGATACAAATGCTCAGTGTCACTGACTCTTAAAAAAAAAAGAATCTGATATGATTCTTCTATGTAAAATCCTTCAAGAACCTCCCACATGTTTAGAATAAACCTTAGCTCCTTAGCAAGACACACAAAGCCATGCTAATGCCTCTAGCCTTATGGTCCCTCGCTCCTGCCCAAGCTTCCTGTGACATAACTCATCAACCACCAGCAGCTGCTGAGGCCCTATTCCCCGCCACATGTCTGCATCCTCCTCGACCTGCTCCCCTCATGACTTCATGGTCATTCTTCTAGGTTAGGTTCAAGCATCATCTTCTTTGCCCTAATAGATTAGAGACCCCTACTCTGTGCACCCCTAAAACCTGGCACATACTTCTCCTTGGTTGCTTGTCAAGCTCCTCTTGGTTCCTTTATTTGTTTGTTTTCCTAGGAGAAGAGATTCCCTTCTCTGAATCTTCAGTGCCCCTTATAATGTCTGATATGTTAGTCGTAAATACTCAGTATTTTTTGAATTAATTAAAACAGAAAGAGTTGCAGGGAAGAAGAAAAGAGAGAGAGGGAGGAGGGAAGGAGAAAGAAACCATTGGGTGAATAAAATGTATGCAAATATTCACAACTGGGAGTGAAAGTTCCATAGTGTGAAAAGAGCCAGGAGCACAGAGAGAGTGACTTTCTATCTTGTCCCCTGAATGTTGGATTCCTTTGCCAGCCTCCTAAACCAGTTTTCCTGCCTACAGTTACTTTCCCTCTCATCCTCAGAGCATTGCCACTACATTAATCTTCTTAATCAAAATCTCCTGCACAATAACCTTCAACAGATTTTCATTGCCTGAAAGGCATGGCTTAGAATTCAAAGCTAAGGAATTTGAACTTTATCCAATCTTTATCAGATGTACCCTTTCAACACCCCTCTCCATTATAGCCTTACATTAGCTCTCCCACTCAGCCAAATTGGTTTATTGGATCTCCCAATATGCCTCATCTGTTCCCATATCTCATCCTGTCTCCTTTACCATTCTTTTGCTTAATATTCCTTCTCCTCCCAGCAGACTGTTGCCTGCAAAAAAATAATTTCTCTCTTCCTTAAATCTTTCTATGTCCCACAATCCCCATCCCCAATACACACAACAGTGAATGAATGAACCATGCTCCTGTATCTGGTGTGCTGAATACTGCTACAGAAAATCCCACAGCTATTCAGTTTTAATGATCTCCAACTCCTGCTAGGCCCTCAGCACCACTCCACACTCTTTTATGTGCCAGTCTGGTCAGTCTCTTCAATTTCCCATAACACTATCCCAAATCATCTATCATTCTTCTCAGGGTCTCTGAGCTTATCCCCTTTTTCTGATGACTTTGTCATATAAATTCACAAAAATTCCAAATCTATTTGACATTAACTAATTCAATTTCCTTCTCTTGCATCAAAAAGTGAATCTACATTTGCAAATATATTTGCTTTCCTCCTGGGAGAAAAACTTCTACTTTCTACCTAATGTTCATTTTTTTCTTCTTCCTTTCTAATAGAAATTTACTTTAATAGAAGAAAAAAGCAAAATACTATATTTCCCAGCCCTCCTTAAAGCTTGGAGTGGCTAATGAAAAATAAGCAGAAGTCAGTGGGTGGGGTTTCAGGAAAGTACCCTAAAGGAGGCTGACTTAACTGGGAGATCTACTATTTTTCCCTTCCTTCTTTTCTTTCATCCTGTTTGGAACTCAGTTGAGGTGGCTGAATCTCAAGCAGACATCCTTAAACCATAAATTGATCTAAAAATGGAAAGCATAAAAAGATAAAAGTAACTTATTCCCCTAAGGCCCAGGAATACTTCTTTGTAATATGGGAGACAAATTATCTTCTATGTAAGGTATAATTATTTTGATTTTTTGTTATATGTAGCTAAGCCTAGACTTAAGTGAAAAAAAGACAGAAAAAATGGTTAAATCCCATGCCTATGCTTTAATATTATCCCCTTGTGGGATCTGATTCCATCAATGAACTGTCAGCTCACCTTTCTCTGTAAGTGACTCCCTCAAAAGCCTATAGTCAAGTTCAAGTCTCTCAAGCATTAAAAAGAAAAGAATAGAAAAAGAAAAAAATGAAAGGAAAGGAAAGGAAAAAAAGAAAGATAATTGGAGAATAAAAAGACAAAAATTCCTAAATCCTTTATCCCACTGTAGCTACTACGCTGTCTCTCTTCTTTCTTCAGCTATACTTCTCAGAGAAATAGCGAATGTGTCCTTTCCCATTTTTCTCTTTGTTTTCCACTCACAGACTGCAATTTGGCTTCATCTCATGCCACATCACTGAAGTTGGTCTACATGATGTCACCAATGCCTTGCCATTTGCGAAAGCAAATCACTCCTTTTCTGGTCTCATTCCACTTGACCACTTCCACTGTCTGACAAAGATAGATGCTCTAAACATCAATCCATGATGCTGTCCTCCTGACTTTCTTCTTTATCAGACAATCCTCCTCAATATCTTGCAGGTTGGTCTTCCTCTACCTGTCCTTCAGAGTTGATGATAACTGGGAATTCTAGCTGGAACCCTTCGCTAGGTTCTTGTTCCCTGCAAACACTACTGAGTGCCCATGCCCTCTGCATCCATAGCTTCAACTGCTGATAACTTCCAACCCTACACCTCTACCTAGAGTGATCCATTGAGATCCTAATCCACATAGTCAAGGCCTGCTCAACGAAACTTCCCAGAATATTCCACAGACACCTCCACTTCATATTCAACAGATCCAAAATAACATTTACTATGATGCTCTCAAAACCTTTCCTTTTTATGTATTCTCTGTCTTGGTCAAAATCATGTCAAACTAGAACCTTAGGAAGCATCCTAAATTCCTTTGTTTTCCTCACTCCCTTCACTGATCAGTGACTAAATCCTATGACTCTGAACTGCCCATTTGCTCTCTTCATCTGCTTCCTCTCCACCCCACTGACACGTCCTTGATTCAGGACATCTTTGGATCCTTCCTCAAATCTTTAATAATCTGGTTGTTAAGGAAAACCTAGAATGTTGTTCTATGCATAGGTGGTCTCCCTGCTTTTACTTTTGATCCACCACAATCTATTTGTTCTCCAAATGTCAGCCAAAATATTCTTTGTAAAATATCAATCAGGACCGGGCACCATGGCTCACACCTGTAATCCTAGCACTTTGGGAGGCCGAGGCAAGAGAATCACTTGAGGTCAGGAGTTTGAGACCAGTCTGAGCAAGAGCGAGAGCCTGTATCTACAGAAAATAGAAAAATTAGCTGGGCTTGGTGCCACTCGCCTGTAGTCCCAGCTACTTTGGCAGGCTGAGACAGGAGGATCAGGATCGCTTGAGCCTAGGAGTTTGAGGTCACAGTGACCTATGATGACACCACTGCACTCCAGCCAGGGCCAGAGAGTGAAACTCTGCCTCAAAACAACAACAACAAAAACTATCAATCAGTTCTGTGTTTTTTAATAGCTTCCTATTGCACTGAAAATAAATTCCCAGCTGGGTGTGGTGGCTCACATCTGTAATCCCAGCAATTTGGAGGGCCAAGGCAGGCTCCTTGATCACTTAAGTCCAGGAGTTAGAGTCCAGCCTGGGCAACATAGCGATACCTTGTATCTACAAAAAATTAAAAAAAAAAAAATTAGCCAGTGTGGTGGTGCCTACATGTAGTCCCAGCTACTTGGGAGGCTGAGGCAGGAAGATCACTTGAGCCCAGGAGTTTAATGCTGCAGTGAACTATGATCACACCATTGCACTCCAGCTCAGGAGACAGAGAAAAACCCTGTCTCATAAATAAATAAATAGATAAATCAATATAAATAAATAAATTCCAAATTCCCTATCTTTGGGAAGAAGGCCCTGCCCACACTGTCTCCAGCCTGCCCCTTCCCCTCCTTCTCACACCACTCCTCTGGTTCTCCATGGTCCAGCCACAGTGGCCACCTTTCTGTTCACCAAGGCAATAGCCAAAATCTATTTCTGGTGGAGGATTCTTACTCACTATTCTCCCAGTCAATACCATTTTTGTCCAGATCCTTCATGTCAATGGATCGTTCTGTTCTCAGCCTAAATAATATATCGTTAAAGAGGTTACCCCTAACCACAATATCTAAAGTAGCAAAACTGCCCAGCCTAGCTCCTCTCTTAATGTGTCTTAGAGTTGAATTGTGTCCCCCAAAAAGATATGTTGAAGTCCTAATTTTTAACACTTTAGAATGTGACTTTATTTGGAAATAGAGTCTTTACAGAGGTAATCAAGTCCAACTGAGTTTGATAGCGTGGGCTCTGATCCAATATGACAGGGGTCCTCATAAAAGGGGGAAATTTGCACACAGACAGGCACAGGGACAATAATACCATGTGAATACACACAGGGAAGAGCTGGCCCTATGGATAAAGTGACACAACTGTAACCCAGGGAACACCAAGGATTGTCAGCAAACACTAGAAACCAGAAGGGGCTATCTAGAAAAAATGGCACTGCTGACACCTTGGTTTCAGACTTCTAGCCTCCCAAAACTGTGAGAACTTGAGGTTTCTGCTGTTTTCGGCCACCTAGTTCTTGGCACTTTGTTCCAGCAGCCCTATGGGACTAACAATATGGCACCATGTTTATATTTTTGCAGCACTCATCACAATGTGTATTGACATTGTCTAGTTCTTTGTTTGCCTGCTGAGTACAGTCTCCCTGCTAAAAAATGTTTCCAGTGAAGTAGGGGCTTCATCTACCCTCATCTACCCTCTGCTATGTCGCTACAGCTTAGCCTGCAATAGATGATTGCTCAATTATTATTATATAAGTTGTTAAGATACCAAAACACATATTTTTATTGATAAAATAATATCACTATAAATTCTATAGCTGCAAAGATACTGCTAATTCAGTGGAAAGTTACTATTACAAGAAGGGAATTTGGAGCCACTTAATACTAATTTTAAGTGCAGAGGTTTTTTTACTATGATAGAACAAAGTACAATATCCCTTTTTGAAGATTATTTTATACCAAAGGCTGAATGATGATGTCTGGCTATTACTGCTGAGAAGTTGATGACTGGATTTTCATTATGAAGTTTAATGAAAACTTTCTCAGGCTTTCAGTCTTCAGCTGTCCTGCCTGGTGCCATTAAATAAGCAGGCCCCAAACAATCTCCTCTTACCCCTTGGACTTGAGTCTTGACATCATTCATCAGCTTAATCTTTTATTTCTCTTCTGGACAAAATTCAAATACTTCCTTTGAGTAAAATACAGACTCATCCTTTGAGATCCTTCATCTGTTTCATCTTAGCCTTCACCAATTCCTCATTTAATCATCTCTTGTAGGACCAGACACTAGCCTGGCACTAGGGGAAATGACAATCATCTGTTAGAATGAGCTACAGCATATAAAATATATTTTGGAGAGTTTAAGTTCTATTCAGAGGAAAATGATGATGATGATCATGATGATGGTAATTCTGATGATGAAAGGATAGCCTTAGTATTTGAAGCAGATGGTAACTACGTAATTCTAAATTTATTCCAGTTTTCTTGGCCAAAGGGTATAATCCTCAGACTGGAAAAAGAAGACTACACATATCTGAGTGAGACCTGAAGTTTAAGGGAAAATAAGGATTCTTAGAAGCTGACATGGGCTCAAAAATGATGTCAAATTAAACTCAATTTCTTTTTTCATGTATAATTGCTATTGGAGAGGAAAATTTTTTTACTTAATGCAGTATGTAGGACATATCAAAACCAACTGGTTCTGTCTAACCATCTAAAACTGCTAAAGAACATGAATTTCGATGTGACTTAACATGCTAGATCATTCTGTCCATAACCATAGCATCATTCCTCAAAAATGACAATGGACTACCTTAAACATCCAGCCAATACGGGATGCTGGACACTTTCTGTCCTATTTAGAGAACATGTTTTCAATACTTAAAGAGCATAAAAACCCATTTCTAATATTTTAAAACTCATGAATTTACCCTTCAGTGAACTATAGGTACACGGTGAATTTCTTTTCTGATATACGTTCCCTTGCTTGCAGTTAAATCAATTCAGATTAAAAAAAAAAAAAAAGACTTTTTAAAGTTCTTTGTTTCATCCTTTGGCACTATCAAAGACCTTAAATAAACATAGCATATCTAGATTTCTGTAAAATACTTTAAAAATATTCCAAAGATATGTGCCAATGGGATTAGATAGAGAACTTGCTTTCCAAAAGTACTGAATATTCTTATATATACAATCTCTCCAAAGCAGCTGAGAAGCCTTTCCTAAAATGGAGATAGTTATCCATGGTTCACCCAGGTGATTTGTTCTTGCTCATTAAACAGATAACTCATCAATCAAGGTTTGCAGGATATGACCCATTCAAGATCCCAGGACTAGGACTCTGGGCTCCTGATTCTCAGGCTAGGCTTGTATCAATAGCAATTTATTTTACCTTTTTCTAATTATCATGTCTACAAATCATATAACCTGAACCACAGGTTTTCCTTTCCTATAATACTGCACTTATGATACAGCCTTTGCAAAATCCAATAGTAGTAACAAGAAGAAATTCATGATAGACTGGCTATAAAAAGAAAAACAAGAAGAAAAAAATTGCCATATATTCAGTTACATTTTCCAATTACAAGAGATATGTAAATAGGTTCATTTCTATTACTCAAGTTGTAAAAAACTTTAGTCATCAGCAACAACAACAAATGTACTGTTTCTTACTTATTACTTATACATAAATGGCTTTATATAGAAACAAAGAAAAAAAATTGTTACACTTAACTTTCCAGATTTAGAATTTTCCAATGTCCATGCCAAGTAATTGGGCAGAGCTTCAAGAATTTCCTGTCCAGCCAGGCCTTTTTTTGTCTCTTGATAAATAAGTAGTATACTTGGCATTCTTTATTTTGATATTGGACTATCTTTAAGTAACCACATTCAGATTTCTACTGTTCACATTAATGGTTATTGTTTGTTTTCATGTTTTTAAGTATTCTTTTCATTTGTTTCTTGATTAAAAAAACAAATTCTATTAATCTCATAAATGTATATTTGAAGTGAAGGTCAAAGAAATATTTTGGTTAAAGTCAGATAAGAATGTCAAACTTTCAAAAATAATAAAAGTCTCCCTAGAATGGTTAGGTATTTGTTAAGCACTTGGCATTTTAATAGCTACTAATAAGTTCATAACAATGATATTTTAGCAACGTTGATATGGAAAATCTGTTAAACTATAAATGCGTTCTGTCACGTATGGCACAGAAATTTACAGACTTGTAATTGCTGTCCTAGGCCTTGAACGATGGAGTTGCTTATTTTAAAAGTAACCACGTCTCAGAGGCTTAATGATCCTTGGAGAATCATCAAAGTAAACAGGTTTAATATATAATAAAAGTCTGTTAGATAGTGGTTTGTTTTGCTCAGTTACAATGAAACTGCAAGTCACACCTTGTCCCCTGCGTACACAATGATATGTATGTATTTCATTCACTTTATTAATGCAAAAGTCTATAATCTGAGTGCTACACTCACATTCACAAAGGAGTATTCATCATAACATTGTTGACTGTGCACATTTTTACATCTTGCTAGTCAACAGAAATTTCAGATTACCAAACTTGAAAAGAGCATATATGAATTGAGTTACAGATCCATTCTACAAACCTAACTCTGAAGGTATAAAATGTAAAAAAATCTCCCTTCTATCATGTTTCACTTTTGCCTCCAGCAAAGGGTCCATCTTCAGCTACTGAAGTCATCTGTTGAAACTTCATTGTCTAAGCTAGTATCAGATGCAATCAGAATTTGTTCAATGACAAAAACACTCATCTGCTAGTCTATTAAGAGCAATCATATATAACACTCATGCTTTAGAAGATTAAACCATATTTTATTAATGGGCCAGCTAAAGGAAGCACTCTCTAGTGACTGTTATAAAATAGTGGCAAATCTATTAGCAATTAGTTACTTCAATAGTCCTTGAGACTTACTTCTTTTGCTTCCCTGAGTCAACAAATATTTACTGAGCTCCTAACTATGTGTCAGGCACTAGGCTAGTGCTTGGGGATATAAAATTAAATATAATAAGCACATTTTCCCCTGTGCAAGGATATCATTGCAAACCAAAAAAGTGACCAGATAAATATTTTTGGTGCAAAGAGAGATACAAATCTAAATAAGGCATAAATTTATTTGGAAGTAATGTCTCCCCTTTTGGCTCCCATAATAGTTTTCTTCTTTAATAATTTAGTCAACACAAAACATCATCGAGGCAAGGCATCAGGAAGGTGTTTGCTGTTGAGGATATAGACATAATAAGAGATACAGCCTGTATCCTAAATATAATTTATAAACTAGTAGGGGAGATGGCATTAGACAAATAGTTACAGAAATAATTAACAACCATCTTGCTAAGAGCTATGAAGCAAAAGTATCAAATGCTGTAAGAGGACTATTGCACTCCATTATACAAGAAAGTCTTTAGATTTGTATTTGTTTCAACTTTGTATCACCCATAGAGCTTGGAAAAGAATATTGGAAAAATTGTCACTTAAATGAATATTTGTTAAGTATTGAGCCCTGAATTTGAGAATTGGGCCAAAAAGTATCACTCTTTATAAATGATACTATTAACCAAAATTACTAGATGTGGCATTTATTATTGCTATTTAAAGATATTTCCAGGGCCAGGTGCAGTGGCTCACGCCTGCAATCCTAGCACTCTGGGAGGCCAAGGCAGGCGGATCATTTGAGCTCAGGAGTTCAAGACCAGCCTGAGCAAGAGGGAGACCCCGTCTCTACTAAAAAATGGAAAGAAATTAATTGGCCAACTAAAAATATATAGAAAAGAAAAAATTAGCCGGGCACGGGGGCACATGCCGGTAGTCCCAGCTACTCGGAAGGCTGAGGCAGAAGGATCACTTGAGCCCAGGAGTTTGAGGTTGCTGTGAGCTAAGCTGACACCATAGCACTCTAGCCAGGGCAACAAGAGTGAGATTCTGTCTTGAAAAAAAAAAAAAAAAAAAGATATTTCCAGTTCTACTCTTCTAAGACATGGCAGAACTGTACTTTCTTATTCCCTTAAAGATAAGGATGGTCATATGACTTGCTTTGACTAATGAAGTGTTATTAGAACTGATTATATCACTTCCACGCTAAAAAAGTCTTTATGAGGAAGAAGAAGTGTGCAATTATGTGTGTTTCCTTCCCCTCCTGTGATGATAATGTTCCATATGAGGGGTGATCTATTAGCTTGCACTGCTGGCTAAGCAAAACATGGAGCAGAGGCTCCGCTGATCAGACAGGTATATATAATGTAATTGAGAAATAACCTTGGTTGTTTTAGGCCTCAAGGATTTAAGGGTTGTAGGAATTTAACCTAATCCATGCTGATTGATAACCTAGATTAGGTGAGATATCTGTGCAAAGTGTAATGGTGTAAGGGGAGGAAAGCATCTAAGAAAATATTAAATAAGCAGCCGATAATATTAGAGTGTTTCTAAATCTCAGCAAAAGACGGGGTGATCCCTGGAAAAGGAAGTATCCCTTTGAAAGGATCATAGAACATGTAATATGTTTGTTATAAGGAAGTTTGTTATGTAGTGATACAAGGGTTTTATATATATGTGACTGATAAAAATATCGAAAGAGAAGAGGGGCACAAAAAGAATGTATCGATGTGTCTCTACTATGCTCTGATTTTAATGACCAGTTAGTACTACCAAATTTAAGTAAGAAGAGAAAGGGTCACACTCTAGGCTATATTAGGGTGAGATTGTCATCTGCTTGGTAATACCCAATTTCCTTGTTCAGATTTTGTATTCCCTTAGCAACTTTCTATTCTCTGTTTTGGACTTCTGAATGTATCTCACTAGCTCTGCCAAGTGCTCCTGTCAGCAGGAATTAATAATTTGACATCTATTTCATAAATCATTCTCCTATGAATTTGATTAACTATAATATATTTTATAAATTTGATAATTTCTGGATAATCTGATTTTTACAAAGTTTCTACACATGTGTTATTGAGAACCAGGCCCTGCATCAGTGTTGATCCTACTAAAGTGCCCCAAGACGCTCAATCTGAAATGGCTGTCATCCTTGTATGGCACATTTGGTGACAGCAGACAATGTGCCAAACCTTGTCAGTGTCTTAACTGAAATAGTAGCTATGGCTAGAAAGTGTTGTGCAGGTTGGAGTTATGAGAAATGAGAGAAACATTTACAAAAATAATCTTGAGCTTAAACTTAGACATAATATAGAAGTTAAACAATTAAATTGTTAAAATGCTGCCTCCCTGCTGTAACAACATGTGAGGAAGAATTTTTTAAAATACAATTTTTGCACTGGATTATCTTTTAATATTTAGTGTATTTACACTTTGCCATTTGTAAAAAATTACCATTATGAATATTTTAAGGATTATTACTAATGTGTTACATATTTTATGAGAAAGGCACTATTTCCCTATTTTATATGATTCATACATTTAACCAAATACTTACATATAATTTTATTACACTCCAAATCCCATTTTCTTCCAGTCAAATATACTTTTAACTTTATACTTAAAAATTCAAGAATGGAGCGAGAATTCATCTAGTAGAAATTTGATGTGGAATGAACCTGACTAGAGAAATATTTATTCTCTTAAGCAATGAGCTTTGATAAGTATTCTTAAGTAATGATAAATTTCCTAGTACATTAGACAAATTTCAATGAAGGAAAGTCATAGTCAATGATTTACACATTTTAACTGGAAACAAAGAAATACATTGAACTTAACAGGAAACAAAATGCATCAATACATAATGACAATAATAAAATAGATTTAGCAGAAATCATTGTTGAAAACATTAAATAACAAAAGCACTAAACTTATTAAAGATGATAGGGGAAGCAGCAGATAACTGATCAACGCTTTAAAACTGTTCCAAGAAGCCACTACGGTTCATGGCTTATTTTCCTTGCGCATAATATTATGTAGGAAACGATTTTTCAATTCATGCAATAATATTTATACTGCACTTATCCATTTAAATGTGTTCATAAATATTAATCAATTCCCACAACAACACCTAGAGATAGCTAAGAATTATCCAGAGTTGACAGACTGAGAGCTTAAAATGATGTTTGACTGTGATACCGAGGACTGCGGAGGGAATTAATAAGAGAGCTGACGTGAGAGGCCAAAATCCTGGCTCCTGGCTACTGCTAGGGTGAAGGGAGCTGTCAGAGAGTTTATTTGTCCTGTCCTCTATCCTCTACATCGACACAAAGGGGCCAAGAGTACCTCCTCCATTACCCCTAGATGGTCAGCAAAGCCATTGCAGATGCATCTTCTATCCTTGTTCTTGGTATGTCACTTCTCCTTAAAAAAGATTAAGAAAATTTTCAAATCCACAATTCAGAGACCTGGGTCAAGAAGTCCTCCAGAGGTACAACTGAAAGAAGTCTACTTAGAGCTTAGGAAATAATCCTGTTGCATTTGAAAGGTAAAACCAGGAGCCGGCCTGGCCCATCTGAATTCTTAATGACTAACATCTTTGTTTACATGCTTTTAATGTTAGGAAGCTTACGGTTTGCACGTGGCATGCTGGTACCCAACTGCCCCTGTTTACCAGGGACTGAGGGTCTCCCAGTCTGCCTGTGTTAAAACAAAGGGAGCTCCAGGCAAACCCAAATGGTTAGACATCTTACTTCTGGATAATGAAATATGTTTGTGCTTCTTCATTTTAGGTGACTGATGAAATGGACTTAACCACTTGCAAGTAATTAGATATACATGGGGAAACTTTTAAAGTCTTTACTTAAAATACATATCTTTTAGTAAGTTATGGCCAAGTTTTCATAGATAGTAAAATTTCATATATAGTATTCAAACTGCCATGGGGTGGGAACATCAGTGTAAATAAAAATACATACTGAACACTTGCCTGAAGATTCGTTCCCTGAATAGGAGCCAGACTGGAGAGGTCTAACTCCCTTTGTCCCCTCCCAAGGCCTCTTCTCATCTGTGGCCCTCAGCCAACCTACTCCAGAGCCCTATCAGGGACATGAAAAACTTCCTAATGTTCTCCAGGGCCACACCAGGGCACAAGAGAATCTCAGTCTTATCTTCTCCTGTTGTGACACGCTGTATTCTCTTTGACATTTTACACTTTGAGATTATAACCTCCTTGGGTCACAACCTGGGAAACCAGGCCCCAGCAACCCCTGCTCTGGGCCCTCCCCTTACTCCCTCCCTTGTGAGTGCTCGGAGGGGAGAAGTAGAAATTAGGCTTATTTCAATCACCCAAGGAGAGGGAGTCTCAGCTCTCACCAAAGCCCCCTCTGATTCTCTTTTTCTCACTTGCTTGTTGAACTCTTCTCTCCTTTTGGAAGATAAACTTTCTCTTACACATTGCATCCATCCACTCATTTCTCCACTGTGAATCATGGATACATTTTATGCTAGGTCCCCAGGCTTTAGCTTTTCTACAACTACTACTGTGTGACTATGAGCAAGTTTTCAAAAAATCTTGTTATGTTCATTTCTGCATCTGCAAAAATGGGATTATAGTAGCTGCACCATATGGATCATTGTGAAGATTAAATGAGTTAACAGGTATAAAAGGCTTATAAAATGTTTGACACAAAGCAAGCTCTCAAAAAAAGTTAGTTAATATAATACTATCTTTTATTTTGGTGTGATTATTTAAATGCAATCTTTACAGCTAAAAAAAAAATATTCAGAAGAAATTTTTTTCTCCCAGAACCTGTTTTTTTCAATACAATTTCTTTTTAAGATGACTATTTCTGCTAAAGACTCAAAATTCCACTTTGAAACTCAGGTGAGAAGTTAACCCTTTTTCCTAAAGTTCTTTTGTTCCTCCTTTCCCTGGGAACTAGACCTCAGTCTTTTGCTCCACTTTTAACTAACAAATGAGTGTCCCCTCATCCAAAATTATGGAGTAAAGGGAAGGAAAAATACCACCATGATATTAGTGTCCTTTGTCAGCTATGTGACCTTGGAAAGTGGCTTAAATTCTGAGCCTCAGTCTTTCCCATTTATGAAATAGGTAGGAATAACCTGATGACATGACACAAGATTATTAGGCACAGAAATTCCTATTATTAGAGATTGAGTAAATCAATCGGCAAATATTTGTTGAGTACTATATGTTGGTTCTGGGGATAAAATGTGAACCAGACAGACACAGTCCATGCCCTCATGTGGTTTACAGCCTGGTACAAAGGATAGAGATTAAACCAATAATCACAAAATTATTTAGCTTATAATTTCCATTGTGATGAAAGCTATGAGAGGACCTCATCCTGCTTGTGATAATTGAGGGCTTCCTGTGGAAGGGATGATAAAGCTGAGACTGGTAGGGACAGTAAGTTGAAGTGGAGGACAGAAGAGGACTTCATGATGAGGGGACCCCATGGGCAAAGTCCTGACACAGGCAGGACCCCTCACTTTGTAGGAGAAGGCTGTTGTGTCTGGATAGAACAAATTGAGGAGAGCGACAAGAGGTGATAATGAAAGATAGAGGAGCCAGATCTACAGGGCCCTGTAGTTTCTAGAATGGGAAAATGTAATGAGATAATAAATATAAAATTTTGGCACACAACAACTCTTCACTTAACATTGATTCCTTGACATTCCTTGACATTAATTCCATCTTGCAAATTCCTTCTGCAATGTAGAGTTTCTCACCTTCATTGTTTTCTTAGTGCTCTTCCTTTTTTAGTATTTTGAATTGACTAAACTTTTTTATATAGTTCCATCACCTAACTGTCTTGTATATCTGTTTCTGTTATACTCTCATCAAAAGTCTATATGACTATTGCCAAAGGATAAAAGATTTTTCTGAAATTATTTAAGGAAATTACTCATTTTTCCTTATAGTATGTTATGATGGGTATCCTATATATGCTTATATGCAAAATTATGTGTGCCTAACTTATACAAATACTAAACAGCAAAGGTCAAAATTAATTATTGCATTTAAATTATTCTAAAGCATTCTGTTCTATTGAACCATGATTCATTTTGTACTTTATATATTTTAGTTTCACAACTGTTGTGTCCGTTCCTGGTTTTTAAAAATGACTCCGCCATTAGATTTTTGCTATCTTTCTTTAACAAATGATAAATTGTTATTGTTTTTTCATCCATTTCAGTCTTTGTAGAACTACAACAATGATAAAGAAGCAAAGGGGATGAAATAGCCCATGAGCACAATGCTGAATTGTCTCTGGTCGGTCACTGACATGTTTAAAGCCTTTGTTGCATTTATTTTGAGGATGAAAGCTAATAAGTGAACTTAACTGCTCAAAGGTCACACATTTCAGATCAATTCTCGTGTGTGTTTTTCTCTGACTAATGTGGTACAGTGAACTGGCTGTGCAGATGGCCTTGCAGACCCAAGAAGTGTTTGTAATCCTGTTGTTCTATGAGTTTTCTGTGCACTCTAAATTAAAATAATAGTAATAATAACAGCAACAATAAAATGCCTTTCACTATGCTAGCAATTTGAATATGAACTTGTCAGAGAAAGGTGATGATCAGATCAAGGAAAAAAGGGTGACAATATTATAGATTATTTTTATTATTTAATGTATTGTATCTGCAATTCTCTTGAAAACTTCATTTCCCAATTAAACATTTTCAGCTACCCAAGGATGATTCTAAAACATCTATGTATTAGATTGATTATCCAAAAGATAAAAGGACTAAAAACTAAAAAGTTTGAAGTACTTACCACATTTAGGTTAATAAAGCAACTCATATAGAAATAGAGGCTCATTATACCTTTTGCATAGTTTTTACCTGTGATGTATTATACACATTGCCACTCACCTTGATTATAAAATAGAAAACCGAGGCTCAGAAGCCCTAGGTAATTTATATGAGGTCACCTAGTAAGGGTCAAGCAGAAATTAGTTCCCAGGGCATCTAATGACCTAAGTCTTCATTGCTTTATGCTGCTGTGGAAGGAGCATTTCTCACAGGGCTCTCCTGTGCCAGAATGCACCTCAGGCCCTGTCCCATCTTGGAGTGCCCAGGGTTGCTTTTCCTTTCACAAAGATTACTGCTCATTTCAGCCAGCTCCTCAGCCACAGTGGTCTTTAAATCCCATGGCTTCCCACCCAACTCATTCAAATTTATCATTTGATCCTTGTAGCTATGCTCCAGTGCTGGTTCAGTATGATCTTTCTCTCAAGTATGGCCTCTCTCTCCTCTGATTTATTTAAACTGTAATTATCCCTTAACTTTTTTCTTGATCATTATTTTCATATGTACATTCCCTTACTCATTAAACAAAATGGTCATTTTAATATGTCTCAAATGCCAGGAACTACGCTAGGCACTAGAGAAAGTTGGCGCTGCTTTCTTTCAGAAAAAATGGGGAATCTCCTTTGCTTGACATAGATCTCGATGCCACCACTGCCGATGACCAGATGCCTTTGTTCGTTCCAACCTTACCAGGTCAACTCATATGATACAGCATTTACACAGCTGGACATTGGCATGTCACATAGGACAATATTTATTGGAAAATGAAAACTGGAGCAAAATGGCTGTTTGACCCATGACTAGAGTGTCCCATCCTCTGGATAGCGGTCATGAAGATGACATCCCAAGATTTGTTAGACGGGGTATTTAACTTTTTGGTTATTCTTAGAACCAAAGGCAATAGAACACTCATGGGAAGAGTCCTGTTTTGCTTCTAATGTCCCTTGACATTAGACTGGAAAAATGAGTCTAATCAGCCTGGAGTTCAGTTATTGAATATATGAGGTCACTAAATAGTTTGGGAAGAACACACAGAACTCTTAATAACTAATGTTTGTTGAGATTTTTATGGTGCCCAGGCTTTGCGTTAGATGTTTTAATCCTCACAATACCCCATGGAATATGAATACTTTATTTTGTTAAATTTTCAAAATTGTGAACTAGAACAAACATACAGAGAGGCACATAAAATGTAAATTTACAGCTTAACAAGTTGTACAATGAGTGCTCATGTAACCCAGATAAAGAAACAGAGCATTATCAACATGCTAACAGCCCTGCTGACCCTTCTGCATTGCAGCCCCATCTACCCCCCAGTGCCAAACATTTCCCTGACTTTTATGGAATTCAATTTCTTTCCACTTCTTTATCATTTTACAATATAATTAACAATCCCTAAATATATAGTTTAATTTTTCCCACTTTTTGATTCATACAGTAACTCTTCTATTGTGTCTGGCCCCTTTTGCTTAACATTATGTCATTAAGATTCATCCTGTTTGTAATATATAGCAAAAGTCCATTTATTTTCATTGCTGTGTGGTATAATGTTGTGTGGATATACTATAATTGTGTATTCTACATGTCTCCTGGTACACAAGTCTGTACATTTCTCTCTCTAGTAGTGGAATTCCTGGGTTGTAGGTTATGGGTATCTTTACCTGTCACTGAACATTACCCACGAGATTATACCAACTGTATTTCCACCATCAGTTCATGAGAGTTCCCATGGCTCCACATCCCCATCTGATTTGTATTATCAATTCAGACTTAGAACTGGCAAAATGTCACTTTTCACTGGAGTGGAGAAATAGACTCTATGCCTTGATGGGGAGGATTGCAAAGTTGCAGTGGAAGGAGCATGGATACAGGGAAAGGAAGAAGTATGACTATTTTTGAAATTTACCACTACTATGGTTGTAATTTTCCCTAAAAGTATGAAGATATGAGAAAGGAATATGCAAATTAAGGCTGTGTTAATGAAATGATTATGATTCTCCATGAATATTTATAGCTTGACAAAAAGAAGTGAGAACATAATGGTAGTGATGGTCAGTGAAAAGGATGTGGCAATTGTTAGACTGTAGATGTCACTGGCCTCTGAGAATTGTTGGAGTTGGATATTTGACAACATGATCTGGAAAGATGAGCACAGTAGAGAATAGTATGCTGCCTTTGAGATTATGCAGGAGTGGGTGGCTGACACAGTAGGGGTGACAGGATCATCATATAAGATTATATAGATATATATTTGCATTTTATGCATTGGAATATTAATAGATCAGTAAGACATTCATTCAACTGATATCAGCAGTTATGTCTGGGAAGAAGAATGATAAATGTGTGAAGTAGTAAAAGGAGATTTTCATTTTCATTCTATTTGCTTTTTTTGTCGCTGTGTCACAACACATATATATTATGCATAAATAACTTAATCTAAAGAAAAAGTTGAAAAAAAAATAAAATGAAGGAAAAGTTCAAATAAAAAAGTAAAATAGAGCTTTTAAGAAGGCAAAATTGTTGAACTTCTTATCACGGAGTTCAGACTTTAAATTTTATCTGTAAAATGAGTATGTTTTCCCTACTTCCATGCCTTTGTGATGAGTGAGGCCATTATCCACTGCTCTTAATACGATGCCTGGCACATGGAAGGAGCTCAGTAACCTTTGTTACTGACAAGTCCCCCCCACCACCACATGCACATGGAGTATGTGTGTGCACATGCCACACACACACACACACACAGATGGGACGAGAAAGATACACATGAACACAGATTCTATAGTACTTGTGTACTCTCCTTGGAACACACCCAAATTTTGTGATGAAAAGGAAGAAAGAAAATGGACATGTGGTTTTTATTGCCTACTTGGCTAATTTGTAGAGGAGACTAACAATAATAATAATAATAATAAATTATACATATATTAACACTTCCGCTCTCAGCTGCAAGCAGCATTTTATTCAACCATTCTCAGTAAGAATGGTTTACATAATCCAAATGACATTTTAAAAATATAGCTTTAAGAACAAGAATAAATTGCAAGGGATCAAAAGTACTATTTTCTAACAGTCAACAGTCATAATGAAAATAGTAGGCAGTGTTATCTCAATATAGACAAAATCCATTAGTAGAAACTAGGGGAATTCTATGAACCTGACAATAAAATATATAAATGTAAATTCCTAAAATAAGTATTTTTCTATGTGAAGTACTACTAAAAAAGTAAGTGTTGCTGGGCAAGTTCATTCTCAGGTTCCTAAAACATTAGCATAGGCCATCTTTAACCTCTAATTATTTATATAGCCTGCATGTGATTTTTCTGGTGTGGGCAATGAAGAGTTTACCAACGGTCAAATGAGAAGTAGTAGCTAATGCACTTATGCTAGTATTTGACAAAACCAAAAATTAATGGTTGTCAGAACACTGCCTGAAACTGTGGCTCCAAGCAACTAAAATCTTTATTATAAATCTCTGAAATGAGAATTCTGATTAATTGATTACTGAGAACATGGGATTCAGAGTTTCAGTGAAAGATGGTGTCTCCTGCCTCTGAGTAAAAGCTTCTTTGCAACCATTCAAAACTTGATAATGAATAAGATCGAAATTAAGAAACAGTAATTCATTCATTCATTTATGGAACATAATATGCCAGGTTGTGTGCTAGACACTGAAACACAAAGATGAACAAAATGAAGTTCCCAGTCTAAAACAACTTATACCTAGTGGAGACGGCTGACATAAAAGCAAGTGATAATATATAACAAAATAGAAGAAAGATATGAGGTCTGTCTGGAAAGTATCCAGCCATAATTTTCATAATTTTTCATATTACATATTACATGGATACTTTCTGGACTTCAAGTTCTTGCAGCTAGACAAAATACTTGATGTTATTTCCAAGGGTAATGTGGGAGCTATCCTGCATGAGAAGGGAAATCAAAGAATCAGGGGAGGGAGAGAATATTTGGGGCAGAGTACATAGCATGAATGGAAGAAGTCTTGCCAGACTGGCTTCTCCTTCTCTTTTACCTACAGTGTTTTATTGCAGTTATCAGATTATGTGCTATCTTCTCCAAACTGCAGGCCCCTCTAGGGAAGGTACCATTTTGTCTACTTCTGTATTCTGGTTGCTACCATAGTACCTGGCATATAGTAGATTCTCAATGAACATTTGCTAAACTGAACTAAGAAGTAAGAAGCCAAGAGTTCATTACAATTTTAAAAAAAAAAACTAAAAGCTTATTCAATAGAATATGTCAGAACATTTCAACCAATGTATCCAGAACATACCCAGTTTTATTTATGCTAAGATACTGACCAGCCCTGCCCTATGGACCTCAGAGGAAGCCCAGAGCATCATGAGTCCAGGCTGCCCACCCACCTGGGCCAGCTTTCTCTGTTCACCCCAGCATGCTAAGTAAACATTACAATTTTCTATGCGAGCCATGATATGAATGCATTTGGGAAGTGCTGGACTAAAACATTTTCGGTAGTTTCCTATGAGTTTTAGTACTTCGCCTTAGGGCAGAGACTACAGAGTACACCACAGATGGGACAGAAAGAGAAGATACAGGATGATCGGTGGATTAGAGACAGACTCATCAAAAGATGGAAACACCATTCCCAGGTATAAATTCTTATAAAGTGGACCAAGTTTTGCAGACTATACTGAAATGAATAAGCTTTTACAAGAATATTCACTGTAGTGGATGGCACTGGTGCCTCATGTCACATGCCCTTAGCCCACCTCTGATTTCAGCCACAGTTCACATATAGTCATTTTCATGTCAATTCAGACTCAGCATACTAGCAGTCACCCGCCTCAACAGAGCTCTGCAAGGTCTTTCTCCTTTGTGCTTGAGGGCCTTCACTGAGGCCATAGGAGCCTAAGCTCAAGCACTGCCTAAAATATGGTGGGTGGGTAACCTTTAACCATGAGTGAATAGGAGCCAGTGGATAAACACTGAGCCTCTCGTCCTTCTGAGGGACATTTAGAGAGGGGTCCTTTGTGTTTCATGGGACATGCCAGCAGAACTGAAACACTGTTGCCTATAACAGTGACCTTGACATTGCTTTTTTGTATTGTTATTGGCTTTCTCTCTCTCTCTACTATTATACTTTACTGCTTATTTCTGGGATCACTTCCTACTATATCACCTGCAGCCAAATCCTTGTCTCAGGCTCTGCTTGTAGGAAAACCCACCCATGAGAAAGGCACAATACTTAGAGTAACTTTTGAGTAATTATAAATTTTCTGCAAATAGTAATAAAAAAGACATGAGAACTCAATATCTCAGTGTACAATAGTGTAGGACAAAACCTATAAAACCAGGTAAACTTGGAAGGAGAAAGCTTGACCTAAGAGCTTTATCTTACCATAACAAAAAAATTTCCAGTAATTTTTCAACAATAAGTTGAAAAAAAATGTCATATCAGCATATAACTTTTCTATTTTGTTGCATATGTACATACATATAATTGTACACCATAGAGTATGTGATATGAATTATGTCATTTTTTAGCTTAAGTGTTTGGTAGTTTCCTAACATCCCTAGTTTAAAGTTTCTTCTTATATACTGTCATAGTTCAATTTCTCAAGTCTAGCTAATATTGCAGATGGGACTCTGGTGCTCTGAGCAAGAAAAGCCAAGGACAATGTCTGACAAATTCAATAAGACTTTATAAATGAATGATTGATTGCTCTTTTAATATAATTAGCTCTTCTTGGGTGCCTTCAGTCATTTAAGTCATGAAAGTAAACATACTGCTCAAGAGGTTTGAAGACAAGAAAGTTATACATTCAAGGCTGAGCCATGGGAATGCCACATTGATTGGATCACAATGTATAAATGATTTCTGAAATATGTTCATGTTTGGAATTCCCTTAAAGACTCAAAACTTTAACTCACCTAGATATTTGAAAATTTAGAATCAAGACATAAGTGGAAAAGATGGCTGTGGATATAAGAACCATTTCAATGTGGTGACTCACATATTATTTGGACTATTACCACCAAAATACTAACCAGACACAAAGACCATCTCATAAATTTCCCATAATCCCTTAGAAACACCAATCCCTAGACAAGACTGCCTGGCTTAAATGTTTCTATTATATCTTCATTTATAGATTTTTCCCATACTACTGTAACGTTAAGATATTGATTGAAGTATTTTTGCTTCAAATTTTCCCCTTCATTCAGAAAGCAGCCATACATTTTTCTCAGTCCATCCCTCAAGGGAAGATATTCTATAGCAGAAAAGAGAAAGAATTCTTGGTTTTGTTTTCCAGAATGAACTCTCGACTCTTAGAGTTAGAGAAATAGTCTTGAATGCTCTATTAGTTTATTAGGGCTGCCACAACAAAATACCATGGACTGGGTGGATTAAACAACAAAAGTTTTATTTTTCACCATTCTAGAGGCTAGAAGTCCAAGATCAAGGTGTCAGCAGGTTTGGTTGTTTCTGGGGCCTGCCTTGGTTTGTAGATGGATACTTTCTCACAGGGCCTTTACATGGCTTTTCTTTTTCTTCTTGCTGTGTCCTCACACAGTCTTGCCTTGTGCATCCCTGCTGTCTCTTTATGTGTCCAATTTTCCTCTTCTTACATGGACACCAGTCAGATTGGATTGTGGCCCACCCTACAGCCTCATTTTAACGCCATCACGTCTTTGAAGGCTCTATCTCCAAATACAGTCACATTCTGAGGTACTAAGGGTTAGGTCTTTAACATATGAATTTTAGAGGGACACATTCAGCCTGTAACATGTCGCGTCCGCCTCGCCAGCAAGGAAGACGCGGCAACTGGAGTTCTTCCGACAGTGCTTTAATGGGGTTCCCTTTAGACTTACATGATGCGGAAGACCCAGCCCGGCAGCACGCAGGCTGCTATATACCCTAGAAGCACAACCCCTAAGCTGGGATAGGCTGCTCAGCTGTCGAGCCGCCAAAGCATTGGTCCATAATAGGATCCTTCATTTGCATGCTTGCGCCACAGGGTAACCGACAATTGCGCGTGCGCTGAACTTGTTTACTGCTCTAGGCAAAGCCGGAAACAGGCGCCATCTTGTAATGGCGTTGACACCGCGCCCCACAGTAACAAACACCAAAGCAAATTTAATTTGTAAATTTAGGCTTTCTGAAAGAAAAGAAAAATCGCTACAAAAATTTTTCAAAAAGGGATTTGCCTGAAAATGAATATAGAATATCTATCTAAGGTAGGGTTGCCAAAATTAGCAAAAAATAATATTGGATGTCAATATAAATTTGAATTTTAGAAAATTATGAATATTTTTTTAGTATTAGTATGTTCCACATAATATTTGGGACATTCAAATTTAATTGGGGATTCTGTATTTTATCTGGGAATGTTAGTCTCAGGGAAACAGGATAGAGAACATGATAATGAACCCTGTCCCACTGCAAGGTTAAATTCCCTGCATGGGAAACAATATCACTCCAGCCCCCATGATCTTGGGGATCCAACAGCAGAGAGAAGTGGGGCCTGATTAACATCTGTGATTATTAGAGAAAACAGCTTTGCAGGGTGTCCTGTGACAATATGGAACAGTGACTTGAATAGGAACATTGGGTCACATCTAGATAGAGAGAAGGTCTGAGGTAGCCACTGTGTCTTCCCTCACCATAGCATATACATCTCTTTCTCTGTGGTTCTAAAGCTGAAGATTTCCTGTGACTGCAAGAGAGGTGCAGAGGTTAGCTGAATGTGGAGTGGCAAGCCTGAAATGGTCCCATGG
Source organism: Microcebus murinus (assembly GCF_040939455.1). Taxonomy (NCBI): domain Eukaryota; kingdom Metazoa; phylum Chordata; class Mammalia; order Primates; family Cheirogaleidae; genus Microcebus; species Microcebus murinus. Next base: position 43,759,283 of record NC_134108.1, on the reverse strand, counting down.
CTTGGGTCAAAACTAAACATTTTTCTGACATCACTGTATAACTACAAGTGTTTCAGAGTTTATGCAGCAGGGGTGGTTACTGACAGTGTGGCCACTGTGGCCTAAGGCAACCAAAGACCACCAGGGATGGTCTAGTTCAGAAAAAGCCATGTGTATAGATACCATTAACCAAGGACCAAAATCCTCTCCTCAGACTCTTTCACAGTATGTTAGTCCTTCTGCAATTAATTAATAGAAGCCCCATACCCCAAAAAGAACAGCTAATGGCAAAGAGAAATATTGTAAAGTGGCTGTCAATCAAAAAAAGAGACATTGAGTTTAAACTAGAACTAGCTGAGTTTATCTTGAGTTTGTCTACATTTTATTTCCAACTTAACTACTGGGTAAATCAAGGTTCCCTATCATATATTGTAAAAGGTGATTATTTGAACCTTAAAGCAAAACTTAACATTTATTCTAACTAAATTTTAATCCATTGCTCAATCATTTGACATCTTTTGAATAACAATTCTGCCATTTTAGCTCTCTATCCAAGAGAAACTTGTCTCATATTTTAAACATTGGTTCTTTATCCAGACACAACCTTTATAAGAAGTTTCCTACTAAAGGACTTTTTCTCTCATATCCTCCCTCTCCATCATCAAAAATAAATACACATGCAAAAAACACAGTGACATTTCTAAGTAGGCTTTTCTTCTTGTGGAAAGAACAGAAATTGACAGTAGAAAAGGAAGTATTTTTTATTAAATTTTTTAATTAAAAATCTTTATATTTAAAAATTTTAAGATTAGTAATCAAATGAAAAATTATCCTAATGTAGAACTACTGCCATCTAAAGGCCACAGTGCAGTATTACAAGTCAGCTTTTGGTTCTTTTTAGCTAAATGTCTAATATTTAAATGCCATAGAGATTAATTTTTACACATTTGCATCCTCATTTTTTTAAGATTATTAAATAAACTTTCTTGTTACCCATTAAATAAATTATATGGGCCAGAGAAAATATGTAGATTAGATTGGGGTATATAAAAAGTTGAACATTACAATACTTTATTTGGACTATTTAGAAAAGTACATTTTAAACTAATGAAAAAATAAACAGGCCATTCTCCTCCTTCCCCAAAATAACAGTTTGGGAAATAATATTTACTATGTAGATGTTAAAATACAGTATTATAAATTCACAAAAGATTATTTACTGAGTTATTGTGGAGTCTAAAACTTAAGTTGTTGTATCACAAAATTTTAATAATAAATTAAATAAAAGTCACACCTAAGGGAAAAGTTACTAAATTATCGAATTATGTTTATTAAAGGACAGGTCAGCTGAAATGATGAAATTTACTTATAGAAAATTAGCAATATCATAACTTCCTATTTCTGAGTATTTCTAAATTATTACATAACTCTCTAGTTATTAAAAAAAACAGTACATACTAAAAACAAAAAAGTAAAATTTCACAACATGGTATCAATATTACATGTAAGTAAAAGTACTCAAATTTAAAATGTCAACAAATAACATAAGCCAGAAATCCTTTAGGGAGCTTTTAAAGGGCAAATATTATTTGTTATATTTAATACAAGATTAGAGTCAACTCTCATTATTGACTGTTTCAGTCTGCTCAGGTTGCTGTAACAGAATACCACACCTTGGGTGGCTTAAACAATAAAAAGTTATTATATCTTCTCACATTTCTGAAGGCCAGAAGCCCAAGATCAATGTGCAGTCAGGGTTGGTTTCTGGTGAGGCCTCTCTCCTTGGCTTACAGATAACCATCTTCTTGTGGCTCTTCACAGGGTCTTTCTTCTGTTTTTGCAATTTCTGGTATCTCTTCCTTTTCTTGTAAGAACACTAATCCTATTGGATTATGGCCCCACCCTTATAACCTTATTTAACCTTAACCACCTCCTTAAAGGCCCTATCTCCAAATACAGTCACATTGGAGATTGGGACTTTAATATATGAATTGGCTGGGGACACAATTCTGCCCATAACACTAACATACTACACATATACATATATATATATATATATATATATATATATATATATATATATTTTTTTTTTTTTTTTTTTTTTTTTTTTTTTTAGACAGTCTCACTCTGTTGCCCGAGCTAGAGTGCCATGGCATCAGCCTAGCTCACAGCAACCTCAAACTCCTGGGCTCAAGAGATCCTTCTGTCTCAGCCTCCCAAGTAGCTGGGACTACAGGTATGTGCCATTACGTCCGGCTATTTTTTTTTCCTATATATTTTTAGTTGGCCAATTAATGTCTTTCTATTTTTAGTAGAGACAGGGTCTTGCTGTTGCTCAGGCTGGTTTTGAACTCCTGACCTTGAGTGATCCATCTGCCTCAGCCTCCCAGAGTGCTAAGATTACAGGTGTGAGCCACGGCCCTGACATACTATATTTAACATGTTGCCCAAAGAAAAAGAAATTAATTGGTAATTGAGTAGAAGATTGAACTTATAGTTGATAGAAGAGTTATGGTATTTCATCAGGAAGTTTGATAAAAGTTTAATGTGCAGGGAAAATGAACTATATTTATTTAAAAATAAGCCTTTGGAGACAAAGTGAATGTTTGTATTTAAGCTGAGGGTCAGGTAGGGAATGGAGAGAGAGAAGGGACCCATTCCCTATGTTCTTAGAGGAATTAGACTGAGGTTTGAGGTAGTGGGCAGGAAAGGTGAGTGGGGATCAAGGAAGAAAACAAGCCTCCAGGATGAAGGGACTGGATAACTTGCAAAATTCTCCCACAAAGTATAAATCATGTGGAGTCTCTAGCCCAAGGGCTGTTTGGGTAGGTTTGAGGAATACAGGAATTATACATTGTTATTCAGCAAGTAGATATGACTGTTAAAGCACATGCCTAACAGCCAACTCCAGTCCCAGGGCCACCTGGTTAGAGACCTAAGGGTCTTCTCCTCTTTCTTTAAGAGTGCCCCAGGTTCCTTCCCTCTCTTCACCCCAATGAATTTCCCATCTGCAGTTCAGTACACTCAAGAGGTTTAGTAAAGGGAATTTTTTGCAAAGTCATAAAAAAACAATACTTTTACACTCTTCCCTCTGGCAATGAATGTACTAGTACATTTATATTACTAAGGGAAGTGCCTATTCCCTTAATAAAACAAGATATCCTCAAAGGAGACCTGTGGCCTTCAATGTGTAATCTATCTGGGAGCTTGACTTTGGTAGCACTCTATTGCAGGGGACAAAAAGGAATGCTAAGGCCTGTGTTTCACAGCCAACAAGCTATGGAACAATCCAGCTTTTCCTCTTTTGGTTCACAGACATTAAGGACATGGTGGTTGGGCTGCTATCAGTGAACAGCTCAGGTTTCTTGAGGATTCTTTCCTGTTCCTATTCCAGGGAGATTTGTTTGGGACTTTTAATGGTTTTAATGGAACAAGTCATCCACTTATTCAAATGGGTCCACTAGGTACAGTTAAGTGTCCTCCTACCTGATTGAACTATCCATTGCACTAAATTAATCCCCTAATTGGTCTATTAGCCTCACAAGGATTAGTTTTTGTAAGGGTTCAGTGTAATTCTAAATCATTTACATTTTCATTATGTCATGACTATCGATTTTTCCCATTGGACAAAGTGTTCCTTAAGTTTAAAACAGAAGCATTATACAGATAATAGATTTGTATTTTCCCTTTTAGATGAGAAGCTGTTTAGTAAATATCTCAAAGTGGTAGTCCTTCATACGTAGGGAATTCAAGAGAGAAGTAAATGCTCTAAAGCTGTGGTCCCCAATACCTGGGCAGCAGCAGGTTCTGGTCTGGGTCCCTACCCTGTTAGGAACCTGGCGAAGCATCAGCGCCTGAGCTCCGCCTGCCCACACTGCCCTCCCTTCGGTCCCCTCCCCAGTCTGTGGGAAAACTGTCTTTCATGAAACTACTCAGGAACTGAGCTGCACAGCAGGAGGTGAGTGGCATGGGAGTGGGGGAGCCAGCGAAGCTTCATCTGTATTTACAGCCGCTCCCCAGCTCCCCATTGCAGGCATCACCGCCTGAATTCCTTACCCCTGTCCCCGGTAAAACTGTCTTCCTTGAAACCGGTCCGTGGTGCCAAAAAGGGTAGGACCGCTGCTCTACAGCATCCCGTGTATGTAATGGATTAACTTTCCTCCTTTGTATCTAAAATGATACTACTTACACACAGTCCTTGAGAGAAGTGAGCATATTGTCACTCAAATCATTTTCTAGTCTATAAACCTGAACACTTGTTTGTAAGAATTATTTCTTCCATAGTGTGCTCTATATATTCCTATGAAGTTTCTGAAGTCCTTTCGTAGAAAAATTCATTACAATAAAAAATAGGATCATCAAATAACCAATATTGGTTTCTTTAACCAGTGCCATTTTGCAAAATAGTCCTTCACGACGTCTAATAAATTTATTGTCCTACACACTCCAGGGGATGGAATGGTGAAAGGTCTCTTTTCCATTTTACCACTTAAGAAACTATGGAATATTAAGTTTTCGGTTTAACCCACTGTCAGACATCATGTGGGCGAGGAGACTTACCATTATGTAGACTAATGGGGTCAGAGGGATATCAGTGGATGAAATTTTCTCCATAATCTCACACTACTCTGCACACAAGAGTAAAAGGTCATGTCTAACTTCATGATCTCCTGGTTCCTGAGGCGCTTTCGAAGACCACGGGGAGTTCCAGTTAATTTTGTGGTAACCCCAGGCAAGGGCTACCCGCAACAGGCCCCCGCTGCGCAGCGGGAGCAGGGCTCGGGTCACCTCGGCCTTCGGCAGTGCGGTCCGGGAAGGAGCCGCGGGCGCGGTGACGGGGTGTCGGGCGCACGCACCGCTGAAGACGGACCCGGCGCGGCCCAGGACGCCGGCCGCGCGAGGGGCGGCGCTCGAGTGCGCGGGAAGCGCTAGAGGCGGCCGCGCCAGGTGCCTGCGCCCCGCGGCCCCGCCCCGCGTCGCCCCGCCTCGCCCGCCGCGTCCGGCGGGGTCCTGTCCTGCGGCGTCCTGCCCGCGCGCTCGTCGCTCCCTCGCCGGCCGAGGCGCTTCCTGGTGCTCCCAGCGCAGCCATGGCTCAGCACTTCTCCCTGGCCGCCTGCGACGTGGTCGGCTTCGACCTGGACCACACTCTGTGTCGCTACAACCTGCCCGAGAGCGCCCCGGTGAGTGGCGCGGGCTGCCCCGGGCGCACGGCGTGCAGCCTCCATGGCGGAGGGGCTCGAGTTTCCTCCCGGCTCGGGCGGCGGCGAGGGCCGCCGGGGACTAGCAGCCGCCGTGCCTTTCCGCGGAACTCGGCCTCCCACCGCGACGCGGGCGGAAGTGTGCACCCCCTGCTTCTCGCCGGTGCGTGGGGACGACCGGCTTATGGAGCCCAGCCTTTAGTGAGGTCGAGAGGCGGCTGGGGAAGAAAAGGGACGAAGGCGGCAAGTTGTGCAAGATCGGACTGGGGAAGCGGTTTCTAGGGCAGGGGAGGGGCGCGGCCAGGGATACTGGGGGTGTCCTCGGAGATTCCTTGTCTTGGAACTTCTCTGCTGGGCGTTCTGGGCACTGGTTGAGAGTGGGGTACAGCCACCTGGTTTGGGACTTGGATTTTCCATGGCTGCATTTTTCCATTTCATGACCAAGTAACCACCAATCAGTGTTTAAACTGCAGTCAGGGAGAGATTGTGTAGTGTACTGGAGGGAACACTAGTTGAAAAGTCATTGAAATCTTAGCCCTGATTTTGCCTTTTACCAAGAGAAGAAAACAGACGTTTATTGTGCACCTACTACATGCTCGGTGCACTTTGAATAAATTCTAATCTTAACAGCCTGCGAAGTTTGGGTTCCCACTGTGCTCTGAGGTAGGGGGAAATAGGAGTATGTATGATTCCAGACCTGTCCCTCAAATTAATTGTCCTCCTTCCTCCATACCTTTGGTTTCACAAGGACACTAATTGTGAAAATTTAACAGAATTTTTCTTAGCCCAAGATCTAACCATCCAGACAGAAAAAGAGCTGGTTGTGAGCACAGTGGTCAAAGCGAGGACTCCTCAGCCAGACTGCCTAGCTTAGGACACCAGCCCCACGGTTACTAGCCGTGACTTTGGGCCAGTGCCCTAACCTGTGTTTCTTCTCAGATTTTGCATCTGTAAAATGGGGCTAATAATTGGATTTATCCCAAATGATTACTAAAAGGATTAAATGGATAATAGATACATGATGCTTAGAGTAGTACCTGGCAAATACAAGTGTTTGCTTTTGTGGTTACCTCTCAAACCATTTCGAAACCTCACCGTTTATGGACAGAACTCTTCCATTATGGTGCAGACATCAGCCAGGCTGCTCCTCATTATAGGGATGTCAGTTCCCCCATCAGTTCAGGTATACTTCAAAGGTCAAAAAAGAGTGGCCACCTCAATTACTCGTGTGTTTTCTATGCACAGATGCTAAAAGAAAAAAGAGTACTTTTCCTGCTATTATACTTTTCTGCTTTCCTACCATACAGGTCTCTTATCCTTAGTCATACAGAAACCTTACTTTTTGATCCTTTGGCCACAACTTCCCTTAGGTCATTGATTGATATTTGCCATCCCTCTGTGCCTTTTAAATCCCCTTCTGGTTCACATTTTTGTGCCCCCTCCTCTCTAGTCACCTTCCTATGGAGGATCTCTTGCTAAACTCCTGTCATGTTACAGCTAGTTTTGTCCATATGTGAGCATAGCACTTCAGAATATAAGATCCTCAAAGACAAGGACTTTTTATTATAAGTCTGGAATATGAGTGATGTTTAAAGGTTGAAAACAATTACCTAGTGAATTTTGGATCCTGTTTGGTGTAAAAATCTTTTAAGTCCCACAGTGTGCTGCTGAGTACCACACTAGAGTAGGAGAAACCAAGACAAACAACACAAGGCCTTCAAGCAGCTTCACGCTGAAGGCAAAAGATGCCGAAGACTTAGTCTCAGGTCACTGTGGGGAAGAGTATTTCCTGGCCCTTGTCTCCTCCTTCCTGGGAAGGGTCTCCTCTCTTCCACACGGTAACTTGATCCTGTGAGGTCTCATCTGAAATATCCTTCCCCTTTGGAAACCTTCCCAGGGCCCCTGGAGTTTGCCCCTCCACTCCAATCCCGCCTCCAGTTTTCCATAAGACTAATTTCCCATAGCACTTGCGGCATGGTATTCACATTTTTTGTTTACTTGTCAGACTTGTCCCGGGGACTTAGAGTGATGGCTCCTTGACGTCTGTATCTGTGACATTTAGTTGTGTGCTGAGCTTAGTGGTAGGAATATACTGAGCCCAATCAATAATTGTGGATGAACAAAATAAAAACTGAAAATGACACAGCCACTATTCTAATAAGCATTCTGCTTATGTGAACTGATTAAATCTTTATGACATCCCTGTGAGGTAGGTAATATCAGCACAGTCACTATTTGGAGATGTGAATGAGGAGGCACAGGAAGGTTAAATAGCGGATCCAGGGCCACCCAGCACAGTAGTCTGGCGGTGGGTTTCTGCCCTCCCCACCATGCTGTCTGCTTGGTGCCGTGAAGCACAGAGACAAGGTGAGGCGAAGCCTGGAGCTGGCAGGTGAGGCAGGGGAAGGGAGCATTTAGGCAGAGGAAGTCCAGCAAGGGCCAGGTCCTAGTGGTGAGTGACAGCACCATGAACTACTGGGAATGCAAGTACAAGGTGGGGAGTTGCAGAAGTCAGCAGGGCCTCATGTTGTGCAAACCCAGGGCCTCAGCAAAAGCGTTGTAGAAGACACAATGAACAATGATGGCTGTGTTCTCTTGGTACCAGGAAGTTAACCTAAATGTGTGAGTGAGTGGAAGAGTGGGGTCTCAAATATTGCATGGGACATGCTTATACTAAAAATTTGTTTATTTGAAAATCAGATTTACCTAGGTATTCTTTATCTGGCAACCTGAAGTGGGAACCAAACAATGTGTGGTCTACAGATGGCCCGCAGAGCACTAATTTGCAACCGCTGTGGATTGTATGTTGTTATTAGTCATGTGAGAGTGGGAGGGAGCAAGTACAGCTGAGGCTGGGAGAGAAGGTCCTGGAGGACCGTGTTCTGTGACGGCTTCAGGGGGCACTTAACAGAATCTCAGGACAAGCTGCAAGAAGACTTGGGCTCAGACAAAGGGTTTCAAAGTATAGACTGTCTGCTTTTCTCGGCTTCTCACTGTGCATTGGCCCCTGACACCTATTGCAGAAATGTTTCCTCCTCGAGGTAAGGAACACAGCTATGGATACCCTTGATGCAAAAGGAGCATGTTCCTTTCTCCCAGGAAAGAGACCCTATTGGAATCACATGCCCATATCTTAGACTAATGTTGTTGCCAAAGGGTGAGAAACTCCAGTCGTCTGAGACTGAATACAGTGTCTTGACAGAGGCAAGTCTAATGGTGTACGATAACTGGCTCTTAGGGGCTTGTGAAAGCTGATTTTTAAATATGCAGGAATTGTGCAAACAGATAAACTGTTGGTAGCGTGAAACAGGCTATGCTGAGAGTATTTATACCACAGAAATAGGTAAATGCTACCAGTCAAGGCGGTGTTTTGTCTTTGCTTTTTAACCATATGACATAATAATAGCAAATACTTAAATTGGATTTACCTGTATGCCACACACTGCTCTAAGCACTTCTGTTAACCCCACAGTGCTGGTTCTTCCAAGTAGCATCATGCTGTATGCTTTTTATTGTCTATAGTACTTTGTACCTCAGAGTGACTCAGTAAATTTTTGATTGTTTATTTTTTAATGATTTAATGAAAAGCCATAAAACATGTGAGTCAGTGGCTTTTAGTCCTCTTTGGGCTTCAGGAATTCTACACGTGCCCTACTTGGGCTCCTCATTACCCTGTAGGCTTGGAATCTCTAGGTAGTTTTAAGATGTGTCATCTGTGGTTCTGAATCACCGCCAAGGTTGAGAACTGTTCCTATATAGGGTTGTCATAATGTGGGCGTATTAACAGTTGACCTGGATTAGGGTTAGATTGCATTAGACAGGAGTACATGTATAGTGATTTTAATTAACTTTATGACAGAACAGCTCTATTTGATAAGGAGCTTTTGCTTCTCCACCCTCATCGCCTGACACTCAGACCCCAGCCCCCCAACTCCAGCTATGTGAAGGCCTCTCAGTTTCTGGAACTTCGTTGTCCACCTCCACCCCCAGCCCCTCCGGTTCACTCAGCTGGCTGCTACGTCTAGGTATCAGTGTCAACCTCACCTCCCCAGGGACACCTTCCCCCACTCTCTGATGCCCTCTTCCCCCTAGTAGCATGCCACGTTATCAAAACCTGTCGTGAGTTAACATCTACAGAAAAGTCAGATTGTTCAGTGTGTCCTTTTGGACACTGCTCAGACCTGCCCCAGACCACAGCTCTGCCTCAGGTTCAGGTGTGTCTGACAGTGGCCTAAGAACACTCTTCTGAGATATAGTAAGGTAGACCTTCATCTACCCTTTAAAATTGAGCCACCTCTTTAAAAAACAACAACAACAACAAAAAACCCTGATATTTCTCACTCAAGAACCTAGAATTTTTGTTGTCGAGAAATAGATCTGTCAAGAATCTGCAGAGCTTCTATCATTCATTGTACTTGCTTCCAAAGGCTCCTTTGTCCTCTTTTCTCTGTTGCTTTGGTGGAGAAATATGAGATACTTTCTATATCTGATAGAGGCTTCGTGATACCTTCTTTAGATCACTTGCCTTGTCCCCATGTGTATTTCACTTTGAGACTCCCCTGAGATGGGGCCTTTCTAGCAAGGATGGACCAAGGACTGATGTAATGATAGAATGGTCAACATGTTTATTGTCTTAGTGATATGTTAAATACGTTTACAAAGTTTTCTCATGTCTTAAATGATGATCTCCAACACATTAGTATTTGGGAGTAGGATTAATAATTGTCCTTGGTTGTATAATTTTGGATGGGACGGCTGCCTGGGGCTCACAGGGGTTGATAAGTTTCATGTGAAGGGGGATTAAACTGCACAACTGCACAATTACAAATATTTCCCTCCTCCTACCTGCCCCCACCAGTGATTCCATTAGGTCTATGAAATTAAGAATGAATAGTGAGTTTTATATTTAATCTTTTTTTTCTTCCCTTATTTTCAGCTCATTTATAATAGCTTTGCTCAGTTCCTAGTTAAGGAGAGAGGGTATGATAAGGAGTTGCTCAGTGTGACCCCAGAGGATTGGGATTTCTGGTAAGTTCTTTTTTTTTCTTTTCTTTTTTTTTTTTAGGTCTGCACATTCCCTGTACTTCTTAATTGTTGCTGGTAAAATTTTAATGCTTCCTCTTCTATGAAGATAGAACATGAAAGATGAAATTGAGTTAAAGGACAAAATGCCTTCTATACTAAAAGTTTTGTATTTAATGAGTTAAAAGTCTTTAAACAAGTTTGAAGTTTACTTTAAACAAGTTTAGACCTTGCTTAATGTGAAAATAAGCTAAGAGCTTATGTGACTAATTAGGATATTTTGGTATGATTTAATTTTGTCATAATTAAGAGTTTCAGAGGTTAAGAACTGTCTCTAAAATTTTCATCTTTGAGGGAAAAAAGTTTGTTTTCCTACTCTACAAATTAAGAACTGTAAGAGAAAAGGAGAAATCATCATGTTTTATGTAAGTGTCTGAATTAGGACATTTGATTTTCTGTAATTTGGATAGACATTCTTATCTAAGACTCTAACTGTATACTCCCTTCCTGGTTTAGGATTCTCAACTTCCCAAAGCTTCCTTTGCCTTTCTTCTTCATTTAAACAATAAAAACAAACTAAAATCCTAAGCCACTAAATTGTTCAGTTTAAAATTAATGACAGTCCTAAAACATATGAAAAATACATGCATAATGTTCATCTAGTATATATTCTTCCAATACTTGGTTAGTCTTTTTTGATGTATCCCTTTTATAAATGGAAGAAACAGAGACATTTTACTATGTGAACCTACTGACTCTAGAAATTATATGGTGAGCACAAGTAAATAATGTTTCTAAAGTACCCTGTCATTTTTTTTTTAATTCCCTTGGTATTTGGTGGCCATTATGCCTCTTTGCTTTTATTATTCATAATAATAAATCTATACTTACTTTTGTCCCCAAATCCCACAAGTCTTTTCAGGGGAGAATCTACAACTTAGTATTTGACTTTATTTTAGTGGTTTCCAACAATTTGCCTTGCCCAGCAGGCAAGTTCTTATAACCTGACTTAAACTGAGGAAAATTCTAAAGAGTATAGAAAAGACTCTGGCTAAAAGCTTAACTTATAGACTTATATAAGAGAGAGAGTGTATGTGTACCTTAATTAATGGAATATATTTGCACTTTTTTTTTTTTTTTTTTGAGACAGTCCTACTCTGTTGCCTGAGCTAGAGTGCCATGGCATCAGCCTTGCTCACAGCAACCTCAAACTCCTTGGCTCAAGTGATCCTATTGCCTTAGCCTTCGGAGTAGCTGGGACTACAGGCATGTGCCACCATACCCGGCTAATTTTTTCTGTATGGTTTTAGTTATCCAGCTAATTTCTTTCTATTTTTTTAGTAGAGACAGAGGTCTGGCTCTTGCTCAGGCTGGTCTGGAACTCCTGAGCTCAAAGGATCCACCACCAGGCTGGGCCTCCCAGAGTGTTAGGATTATAGGCGTGAGCCACTGCACCCAGCCACATTTGCACATTTTGAAAGAGGCATGGGTTGTTGTTCAGGGTTTTTTTTCTCCCTCTTTTGAGATTCATCTTTTTGAAAGCCTAAAGATTTTACAAACTAAGCGTGCTGCCCTTTGTTTGCCTACATAACAATTTTCTGTATGTGCTTGCTCTGTGGTGGATATTTACTTTTACAATTCTTGTATATTCTTATTTGTGTGGTTAACATATCATTCAGCTGGGTGGGAGAATCCTTTTTTAGCATTGTGACTTTTTAAAAATTTAGACTGTTATTTCTTAGGTTGACTAAAGATGTGAACTGATTGATAATAAAACTTTTCTATTTTAGCTGCAAAGGTTTAGCATTGGATCTGGAAGATGGGAATTTCATTAAACTTGCAGATAATGGCACTGTGCTCAGGTAATAAAATTTAGTTCTGAAATCAAAACTTTACTTCCTCCAGGAAACTTTATTACTAGGTAGCATGTGACCCTTAAAGTATAGATTAAATAAGATTATTATCTTAGTCAATAAGATGACAGATTGATTATCTGATTACCTGTCTGTGTGAATTGTGTAAACTATTAAATACAAATCTGTGAGCATTAGATTTAAAGGTCTAGTTCATTTAAGTTTAGCTCATTAGAAATATTTGTAAGAAATACAATAGAAAGTTAATAACTTCTATTCATTGACCACCCTTTACTGCAAAAGAACCTGGGAATTACATTGTTTAGCAGGCCATGTAGGTGCCCACAATAAAATTAGAGTTCTTTTTATTAAGGAGGAAGGAGAGAATGGATATTGAGTAGGGTTTGGTTGTCTGTGCACACCTCCTGTTCTTCTTCCATTAATCCAAATTTTCTCCTATCATGCAGGGCTTATGTTGTGTCTTAGTGCCTTCTGGACTGTTCCAGTCCTCATCAGTCCCTCCCACACTCAATGCTGACTTTCTTTCTTTCCCTTCTCTCTGAGTGGGCCCAACCTTCCAAGTGTCAGGAAGGGTCTGACATGCAATTCATAAGCAGCTGCTTTGAGCCTTTCCGAGTGTACCAGGGGATGAGCATCTGTTTTTTTCCTTAGTACTAATAGTACAGGCAAGTCAACATAACCATGAAGCTCTGCTATTTATTTTTAAATATTTATACAAACACTATCAGAGTCAAAGGAGAAGACTCTCAGCACAGGTTGCTTCTTGCATATATTCTCTCTTTTCATACCTCATTCTTTTTACATGAAGTAAACTCCCTTCACACTCTCCCCCAGATCTTCCCCTCAGGTGCATCTGACTAGAGCAGGTGCGTCCCCACTTTTGATTATTTTGTAACTTATTTGCATGTTTTTTCCCTCGGGTGACTAAGGATAGAGTGTAGTATGTACATATGTGTACACATACAATGCAGCTTTGATTATTTTGCAACTTATTTGCATGTTTTTTTCCTCGGGCAGCTAGAGATAGAGTGTATGTATGTATGTGTGTATACATACAATGTGGCCTTTAACTCTACCATCAGATTCTTACAGTGCACTTGGCTGTCATCAACTATTGTTAAAAGGATGAAAATCGTTCCAGAGTTTTGTTTCTTTCTCTCACTGTCTGTCTGTCCACTCCCAGCACCCCTCCCTGAAGGTCTGTCACCTTCCATTCAAGCTCTGACTAACCTGTAGTTTCTCCTGAATTTTAATAGCTGTTCTACTTGATGCCTTCTTTCAACCAGTACAGTAGCTTCTTTGTCTCATCGTATTTCCCATTCAGGATTCCTTCATCTTTACATATAGCTTTCTAAAATGTTAAGCTCTTTATAAAAAGGAGCCTATTCATGCTTTTCCTCCCATTTGCTTTTCTTATTTCATTTCTTTTTTCCTTCATATTATTTTTGCTACAACATAATACCAAGAGAATAATAATGATACTCCCTATAATTATAATTTTTCACAATAAACTGTATAAAATGTCAACTGAAGTAGTCTCCCCTTATCCAAGGGGGATATGTTCGAAGATCCTCAGTGGATGCCTGAAACTATCAATAGTACCACTCTCTCTCTCTATATATATATATATATACTGTTTTTTTCTACACATACATACCTATGATAAAGTGTAATTTATAAATTAGGCACAGTAAGAGGTTAACAACAGTAACTAATAACAAAATAGAACAATCATAACAATACTCAGAGTGATGCACAATTTAAAACTTATGAATTGTTATTTCTGGAATTTTCCATTTAATATTTTTTGGGCCATGATTGGCCGTGCATAAATGAAATTACAGAAAGGAAAGCCATGAAAAAGGGGGGGTTGCTGTATTTCTTTCTCTACAGGTTAAGAGTCTCACAACCAATCCTAACTGATGCAACAGCAATATTTTGAGCACAAAATATAGCTATTTTTCATCATGTTGTTCTTTTTTGACATATACCTCTTATGATTCCCCATGCGGTTTTAGCTATGCTGTGTCCTTGAATGGGCAGGTGGCTCCTCATTTTGTCTTCGAAGTCTCGTGTGCTCATAGTCATCTTCCCTCAAGTGCCAGGTGCCTTCACGTCTCCTGTGAGCCTGGTGTAGCTCACGCTCTAACTCTGGTGAATGCTGCTTTTTCTCTAATGTGCCCAGATCTAGCTTCCCACCCCACCCCCATGGTTTTCTAATTGTTCCAGTTATGTTAATCTTATCTGTATGGTTAAATGGTCTAGAAAACCCTAAAAACTGCTCCAAAAGATTCCTAGAATTGATAAATAAATTCAGTAAAGTCTCAAGTTATAAAATCAATGTACACAATTCAATAGCATATCTATATACTATTAACAGTCAAGCTGAGAATCAAATCAAGAACTCAATATCATTCACAATAGCTGCCAAAAAAAAAAAATACCTAGGAATATACTTAACCAAGGAGTTGAAAGATCTCTACAAGGAGAACTATAAAACACTAATGAAAGAAATTGTAGATGACATAAACAAATGGAAAAACATCCCATACTCATGGATTGGAAGAATCAATACTGTTAAAATGTCCATACTACCCAAAGTGATTTACAGACTTCATGCAATTCATATCAAAATACCAACATCATTTTTCATAGAATTAGTAAAAATAATCCTAAATTTCGTATGGAATAAAAAAGGAGCCCAAATAGCTGAAGCAATCCTAAGCAAAAAACAAATCTGGAGGTATCACATTACCTGACTTCAAATTACACTACAAGGCTATGAGTAACTAAAACAGCATGGTATTGGTGTAAAAGTAGACACATAGATCTATGGAACAGAACAGAGAACCCCAAAATAAAATCATATACTTACAACCAACTGATCTTCAACAAAACAGACAAAAACATACACTGGAGAAAGGATACCCAGTTCAATAAATGGTGCTAGGAAAATTGCTGCATGCAGAAGAATGAAACTGGATCCCTAACTCTCACCATACACAAAAATTAACTCAAGATGGATTAAAGACTTAAATGTAAGATCTGATACCATAAAAATTCTAGAAGAAAACTTAAGAAAAACTGTTCTGGACATTGGCCTACACAAAGAATTGATGATTAAGACTCGAAAAGCAAATACAACAAAAAAAATAAATGAGGCTTACTTAAACTAAAAAGTTTCTGCACAGCAAAAGAAATAATCAAATAGATAACCTACAGAATGGGAGAAAATATTTGCAAACTATACATCTGACAAAGGACTAATATCCAGAATCTACGAGGAATTCAAATCAGCAAAAAATAAAACAACTCCATTAAAAAATAGGCAAAAGGGCCAGGTGTGGTGATTCATGCCTGTAATCCTAACACTCTGGGAAGCTGAGGCAAGAGAATCCCTTGAGCTTAGGAGTTGGAGACCAGCCTGGGCAAGAGTGAGACCCCATCTTTACTAAAAAGAGAAAAAACTAGCCAGGTGTGGTGACATGTGCCTGTAGTCCCAGGTACTCGGAAGGCTGAGGCAGGAGTATTGCTTGAGCCTAGGAGTATGAGGTTGCTGTAAGCTAGGCTGACAGCAGCACTCCAGGCGACAGCAAGACTGTTTCAAAGGAAAAAAAACATATGAAAATGTGCAGTGTACCAATCATTAGGGTAAATGCAACTTAAAACCACAATGAAATACTACCTTACCCCTGTCAGAATAGACATTATTAAAAAGTCAAAAAACAAAGATGTCAGCACATATGGGGTGAAAAAGGAAGGCTTGTACAAGCATTATATTTCCTGTCTGTGGCTGTAAATTAGTATAACCTCTATTGAAAACAGTTTGGAGATTTCCTCAGAGAACTAAAAGACCTACCATTTGATCCAGCAATCCCACTTCTAGGGACCTACCCAAAGGAAAAGAAGTCACTGTATCAAAAAGACACAGGTACTTTTATGTTTATCACAGCACAGTTTACAATGGCAAAGACATGGAATCAACCTAAGTGCCCATCAGCTGATGAGTGGATAAAGAAAATGTGTTGTATATATACTATGGAATACAGCCATTTAAAAACTGAAATAATGTCTTTTGCAACAACTTGAATTTAATTGAAGGCCATTATCCTCAGTGAAGTATCTCAGGAACAGAAAAACAAATACTGCATGTACTCACTTATAAGCGGGAACTACACAATGGGTATACATGGTCACACAGAGTCGAATAATGGGCCTTGGAGACCAAAAGAGGAGGGT
This sequence comes from Microcebus murinus, assembly GCF_040939455.1. NCBI lineage: Eukaryota > Metazoa > Chordata > Mammalia > Primates > Cheirogaleidae > Microcebus > Microcebus murinus. Next base: position 43,742,971 of record NC_134108.1, on the reverse strand, counting down.
GAGATGGGAGCTAAGTGATCAAAAATTAACTGTTGGTTACAATGTATACTATTTGGGTGGCAGAGATCAACAGTCACAATGCTAGAGAAAGGGCATTCAAGGGAACCGTCAATGAGTAATGTGCATCATCTCTCAAAACCAGGGCAAGCCACGGCACCAAGATGATGACTCCAGAGGCGCTGGCAGAGGCCTATGGCAAGGAGGAGTGGAAGCACTTCGTATCGGACACGGGAATGACTTGCCGCTCAGGTATGGCTCCAGTGGCGCATGCCCCCGTTTTGTTTTAGACCCTGAACCTTTAATGTGAGAACACAAAGAAGACCTTCCTTTCCCTTCCTGGGCAGATGCACAAGGGAGCGGCCTTGGCCTTCTAGCAGTAGGATGTATTTTTTTCCAGATGTGTCTGATTTCTGTTTGGCTGCTGGTTCCACATGTTGTTAGCATTTTTACACTGTTTTATTTAAGGTTTTATTGATACTCCTTGTACTTGTTCTGGAGTGGAGATTAGCACTTAGGAATAATATATTCCTTAGCTGTCCTGTATTCTTTATCAGTTTGTTATGTGCTCAATCATTTTATTTCTCCACCTCCCATTTTTCTCCATATTCACATTATCTATCACTCCTGTTTTTTAGAATTGTCCTCCTTATAGAAATGAATAGAAGCAAGAGTAATTGTCCCCAACCCTTGTCCCCCAGAATCCCCTTTCCCCAAAGCTTATTTTTAAAAGATATACAAAAGGGATCATGTATTTGCTTTGCTCTTTTTAATTTTCATCTTGGAGAGCCTGCAATCAGCACATAACTCTGGTACACCTCATTCTTTTAAATGCTGGCCTGCTCTGCTATCCAGGGCTTGTATTATGATTTGTTTAATTAGTCCCCTAGCAGTGGGCATTTGTGTTATATCTGCTGTTTTGTCTTTCTAAACAAGCCTGAGGCAATATTTTCATAAATGTATATTTTGCACTTCTATAAATATATCCAGAATTTATTCTAGGAATTTATTCCTAGAAGTACACTTGCTCTAAAGATCCACAGGTTTAAAATTCTGTTATATGTCGCCAACTAAGGCCTTTATGTTCAGGAATTCCAATTGCTTCTGTGTATGTAGCCTCCTTCTACATTAAGTGTATTAATCCTCAGAGTTAGGTACAGAGTCATAAAGTACGTTCTCTGCCAATACATTTAGGAAATTTAAAGCATTGATGGATATCGAAATTTGTAAGGACAACTTATATGATAACCCCTGTTCAGTTTGTTGATCTGTGCATGAGGTTGGTTTTCTTTGCTAGCCAATCTCTAGAGAGCAAGTCCTTTTGAGCTTTTTTCCCCCAAATGGTAGATTATGCAGAAATAGGTCGGTATAATGGAAGTCATAAGGGGCTTGCTGCCAGATGGTCCTAGATCATATTAGCTTTCTTACTTGCTGGATAAAGTGACTCTGGTTAATTACTAAGCCACTTTTAGCATCAGTTTTCTTATTTTTAAGTGAAGATAATATCACTCATCTGCAGAAGAAGTGAGAACCTTTCTTAATGTAATTCTCTTCCCCAGTCATTCATGTGCCTTTGTTCCATTTCCACTAAGACAAAGGGAGTTGGTTACAGTGGGTTCTTGGGGAGCAGTTTTTCTATTTGTGAAGCTTAATGATTAAAGGACTTGGTCTTGATTAGAGGCTTGTTTTATTGAACAGAGCTCACTCGTCACTTCATTCACAATGAGCTGTCTGCTCTGTGAGGAGGTAGAGGTTGCAGCTTACATGTGGTACAGTCCCAGAGTTTGGGTGTTGGGAGAGGCATCAAGAGCAGCCTGGCCCAGTTAATAGCTCCAGGCTGAACAAGCCTCCTGTGTCCACACCATGAACATTCAGCCCAAGTTTGACGGTTGAGTGACATCAGCCTCTTGCCTTATGAGCAGCAACTAGTGAGTCTTTCTCATTAACCCCCCTGAGTTACTAGATTAGACTCCAACCATGACTCACAACCAGTGTTTCAACTCTTGGATTGAATTGCATCTCTTAAGGCCCACAAAGAAAGGGGTATGGGAGGAGAAAAGCAAAGGTATGTCACTGGCAATGATGAGATGCTTCCTGCTTCAACAGTGCCTAGGACAGCTGGCCATCAGGTTCAGGCAGGTCACTTTGATGTCAGACCAAGAGATAAGAGAAAGCACAGAGTAATGAACCTGGGGAAGCTTTGCCCACTGTCCTAGGTCTCAAAAGTCCTAGAGTATCTCATGGTCTTACAGCATAGCAAACCACAGGCAGACATGCACAGGATATCATCTCTCCTTTCTTCCAGATCACTTGTTCTTCACACTGGCAAAGCTACCCTAACCATTCTTAGGAATGAAAAACAGTCTGACATATTCCCCCATCAATTTCAGCTGTGAAAGAATGAAAAACAGGAAGCCCATGTCAACCAAAATATTTTTAACTGAGAGAAAGGACACAAACTGGCACAGCCATATTTTGAATTAACTTTAACTTTATTTTTTACACATTTTTAATAAATTGACAGGACGAGACAAGAGACACTAAATGATATTCAGAAAGATAGACCCCTGGCTTCTGCATACGGTTTTCTCCTAATTTACCTGTGATACTCCTTCATTCCAAAGTAATCCATTTGATTATTAGATCATTCATTCATTCATTCAACAGACATGTATTGAGTGCTTACAATATGCTGGACACCATGCCTAGTGGACCCTTAAAGAATGAGACAGATGTGTTTTACAACCTTAGAGTTAGCTGAGGTTAACCATAGCTTATGAATGAGAGGAAGGGGGACTCATATCAGGCAATTATAATAATATGCTCCAGAGTAGTTATGACCATTTGGAAAGTACTTTCTTCTTATTAAACTAAAATCTGGCTCAACGTATCAGTTCTGTTTGATTCTTCTTTGTATCAAGAGTTACTGTAGGGGACTCTGTGAGGTTGGGTTCCCCCAAAAGTGGAGTGGTTACTTTTGATCCCAGTAGACAGGAGTGAGGGAATGAGAGGGAGAGACGAAGGAAGGGAGGAGGGATTCTGCTGGATTCTGCTGAGACTTCTGTGAAGAAGCACAGAGTCCTCCCAGAGTTGTCGATCCATGGGACAGGGTGCTGGGACATTCGTTTACTGGCTCCTGACCTGTTAGTTGAAGTCATTCTACCCCAAAGTCATACAGAATAAATCAAATCCCTCTCCTCTGTGAGATCCTGGAATGTACCTGCCCTGTACTCTTGAGTTTTTCTAAGATAAGCACACTATGTCCTCGCACGGAACGGGTTTTATTCCTCTTATGACCCTATTCTCATATTGTATTGAAATTTGTCTCATGTGGCACAAAAATTGAATGTGGTACTCTAGGTGGGGCCAGCCAGCACATTATGAAAAGGCACTATTATGTGGAGAACTTCATGGTACTCCAGGGTGAGGCTATTTGATTGTTTTGAAATTCAGTGACTTTGATAAGATAAATTTTGGCTTTTTCATATTCCATATGGTGGGGTATATTTTGGTTTTAGTTTTTATTTTTTTTAAAGACAACTCAAAATATTTTTGAATAAAATGCTTAGCTTCCAGATATCATATTTTAACTGAAGTTCTTGTTATAATAATATGCTCAAAAGCTTTAAACCTACCTTAAAAGATGATGTGCCATTTTGAATTGAAATGGAGGCTTCTTCAGATAATTAAACCAAAATCTAGCATCTTTTTAGCCATGTTTCTGTGTCTTTCACATAAGTGAGGCATTAATTTGTTCCAGGTTTAAAATTAATATTTTGTTCATTTTTAGGAAAGTACTATTTTTATGATAACTATTTTGACCTGCCAGGAGCTCTTCTATGTGCCAGGGTGGTGGACTTACTAACAAAGGTGAGTAGAGGCTCATTTTTTTAAAACTATGATATGTACTTAGTCATAAATCATAGGACTTAATTATATATAACTTTTGAGTTGAGATTTTAATTTCTTCTTTGTGGTTTCAGAGGTGACTGAGAAGAAAAACATGGTCACTTTGGTCAAAATATTTTTGGAAAATTAAATAGCAGTGCCCATTTTTTTTCCCCCAGGGAAAATAAACCTATTCTCCAGCAGGGGGTGCAAAAGTCTAGAAAAAGAAAATACATACCAGAACTTGAATCTGGAAAAAATATTTTCTTTAGCAGAATAAATAAATAGTTTAACTAGCAGAATTAAAAAGAGTAAAGGTAATTAAGAAAATTCTATGTGTCCACATGCATTCTAAATAATATAAAAACAAAAATGAGATGAAATTTTTAAATTCATTATTTTGAGCATAGTTTAATGCATATAGATTTTTCCTATGTACTGTGTACCAACATTAAATAGGTCTCTGGTTAATCAGTTTATACTTAAAACTTAAGACCTATGAACATAAATAGATTTACATGCCACAATCACTTTCCTTTTTACATATATTGTCTTTTAAAATCACTAATAAAATATCTATAGTAGAGCATGGGTAATGGTTTATTTTTGAATCAGAATTACATTCATGTGTTCGTGAAAAATTTCTGGGGTGCAGTAATTTTGGTATGTTTGTAGAAGTTTTTGTTAACACAAGATGGAGTAAGTTTCTCATTTTTTAGTTACTATAAGCAAAATATATCATTCTTTAAATATTTCATAGTTTGTATAATTAGGTACAAATATCTAGTAGTCTGTCTTTATTTAGATAGGAAGACACTAGTTAATGTCCAAGGAAACAAATGGTTATAAGGTTTTATGTTTTAATGTAATGTTTATTTGCTTTCTGGTTTAGAAAAATATTAATAAAAATGATTTACAGTTTATATTTGCAACTTCATTCTTCTCACCTGTAGAGACTTGCTGCTCTTTACGATTGAAATTCAGGTTAAGTGTGCATTGAATTCTAAAGTGACAGCTTTTGGGGCTTTAGGACCTCAGGTTCCTTAGCCCCATTGATGCCCTAGTATGTTAAGCAACACATTCTGACATTCCAGAAATTATATAACATTGTAAGTTTACTTATGTATTCAAAATATTCTATAATTTTTAGACTTTGAGTGGAAATTTTCATTTTATTTGGTCTATATGAGCTATATTAATATTTAGTGATATATATATAGGAGTGATTTTCTGGAAGATTTCTCTTTTTAAAATCACATTTAGGAGAATGAGAATTTTATTAATCTATTATGTTTTCTTAAACATAAATTCCTATCTTAGAATATTATAATATAGATACTCCTTTACTTATAGTGGGGTTACCTCCCAATAAACCCATTGTAAATTAAAAATATCTTTAAGTTGGAAATGCATTTAATAACACCTAACCCACCAAATATCATAGATTAGCCTAGCCTTCCTTAAATGTGCTCAGAACACTCACACATTAGCCTATAGTTGGGCAAAATCATCTAACACAAAGTCTATTTTATAATGATGTATTGAATAGCTCATGTAATTTATTGAATCCTGTGCTGAAAATGAAAAACAGAATGGTTATGTGTATACTCAAAGTATGGTTTATACTGAATCTATTGCTTTCACACCATCATAAAGTTGAAAAATTTTAAGTGAACTGTCTTAATTAAGTTAGGGACCATCTGTATTGTAATTGTTTACTAGCATTTTTAACTATGTTTAAAAACAGAATTATTGCATTTATTACATTTGGAATTTTTCTTTTCAGCACAACAATGGTCAAAAAACATTTGATTTCTGGAAGGATATAATTGCTGGTATACAACACAATTACAAAACGTCAGCTTTTAAGGGTGAGTAACAGGAAGAGAGGCTTCCTAATAGATGTTTTTTAAACAGTGTGTTTGTCTAGTGAATTAGTTGGAAGTTACCTATTTTGCCATGTTTCTTAGGATTTAATTTGGAGTTAAATATTGTTATAAGGTTGGTTCTGCTTACATTTTAAGAGGTCCTTTTATGCATGTCTGTTTCATGGCCATAATTGTCATTATTCCAAGTTGTGCTGTTAAACCGCCTTTTACAAAAATGTTTGCCAATAAGATTGTTCTGTGGGCTCCCCAAAATTGAAGTTCCGGCTTTACTGTTTCCTGGCTTGGGCGTGAAGGGTTGGTGACACTTGTAACCATTAGTGTAGTTAGTTGTAGACAGGTGAGCAAAGTGCCTGCTAGAAGAAATTTCATTCTTGTTGCTTAAGAAACAGGACTGGCTGACCCAGAATGGAGGCAGAGATAGCACCAGCCTTGAGCCTACCTTTCATTCACAGCCTTGCTGTGGCTACACAAAGTTGCTTCTAAGGAATAAATAGATGCCTCTATAGTATGTTACCCCAGTGACTTGAACCAGATCTTGCTGATTCAACTAATGGGCTGATGGATACTCAAGAGCAGTATTGTTTAGCTTGGAAAAATATTGCCTTTTGATTGAAATAAAAATTACTTGACTTCCTTTTAATGTAATTCAAGCCGTCAAAATAATTTTAAATATTATAACTAAAAACATGTCAAGATAATAAATAGTAACTGCAGGATATTTATTCAAAGTACATGTTTCTCTGCCACCTGCTTCTTTCCTGCCCAGAAGAAAAATCACTGCTTTGGGATGATTGTCTCATTTTTCTGTTTCTAGTCATCAGCTCTTGACCCTGCTCATGTGGCTTTGTGGGTCCCTTTTCACAGTCTACACTGAGTGCTTGGGTGTGTGGGAATGCCCGTCCCCATTGGAAGGACATATCCATGACAACTGTAAAAGCCACCCAACACTTTTTTATTTTTTACTTTTTTTATTATCTTTGTAAAATAAAAAGCCCTAAAGAATGGTTGAAAACAGCAAATAGCTGCTTTCAAATAAATCCAGCATAAAAAATCTATTGATGTTATTTTATTGCATTGTAAATAAGGAATAGTAAAACATTTCATGCTTTAATAAGTGAGGCACAGCTTAAAAGTTTTAAACAGCAATATAAAAATACAGTACAGAGCATAAATAAATAATATCTTTTCACTTCTAGTCAAATTTTGAAACCCTTGATATTAGTTACAATTTCACTGAAGTGGGAGGCACAAGGTATATATGCTAATGTTCTATAAACCCACAAAAATCATATCACATAAGATTCAATAAGGAATTAAAGAAATCAAATTAATCACACTTGTGTTAAATAAATAAGAATAGGTCAGACACCTGATTTCAAGATGTACTGGGTATATAGAAAACTTCTCTGCAATCACATAAAAGTTTTAAAAGATTCATTGACTAAAGCACCTTGCATTTCAGATTAATTTCAACATACTATTTTGGTTTTTAATGAGAACTTTAAAAAGTATATATGCACCTGTATATTTGAATAGATCTTGATGAAAGGGACCATATAGGCCTCTGAACAATGCACCATCAGAAATATCTCAGGGTATACAGTGTCTTTTAAATTTGAATATTCAAGTATTTAAGTTCTATAAAGTTATATGATACTTCCTCCTGAATGTTTCCTGGAAGTTCTCATATTGATTGTTAGAAACAGCCTTATTTTACAAGGAAATCCTAAGTTTCTGAAGTCAAATTTAATATAATTTAGAGGCTTATTTCTGGGGGGGGGTTTTGTGCTAGTTTTATATTTTTTTAACTTAGTAAGACTTCTGTGATGAAATTTTAAATATTAAAGGAGTTCGCAGAATACTTTAAAGGGCCTTAGGATTGCTCACTCAATTCAAGAGGGTCTTCACATGCTTACTCTTGCTGCTCACTTTTCAAGGGGAGGGAAATTGTTGATCTGATAGCTCAAATCTGTATTTTGGAAAATAAAAATTACTCACATTCCTTTCAGCCTACCTCCGTATGCATTTTGTGGGGTGGGAGGGAGTTGGGGAAATGCCTTTCCAAGCAGAAGATTTAGATTAGCTCAGTGGGAGTGTGCTCACATGGGAGCCACTAAGAATCCTGAGAAAGAGGAATAGACATACTCAGAGGAGTACAGGCCATTCAACTCCGCATTGGGCAGCTGGAGCCACACCTGGTCATTTTCTGTGAGATCGACTATGGCGCTTCCTGAAGCCTGATCTAGGTAGCCTTTGGAATATTCATCATAGGTGTACATTATAGGGGTGCCGTTCTTATACAGGCCTACCCAAGCATGAGTCCCTTTCACATGCACATGGTAGGAAAAATAGTATATTCCTGGTATCCTACAGGTAAAGATTCCAGTTCTTGGGTCATAATGCTGTTGCCTGTTATACAAAATCTTATCAAATGGGATGGGAGTACCTACTGCTGGGTAAGCTTTGGAGAGAGTAACAGTAAAAGCAGACACAGGCATTCCTGTTATTCCCTGGTTGGCACTAGTAAGAGGCATCCCAGAAATACCAGGCCTTTGTCCTGCCTTTATAAAGCCCTCGGGCATGGCGGCTTGACCTGGTGGGCCTGGGGGCCCTGGGGGCCCTGGGAGGCCAGGCTCTCCAGTGTGGCCTCTTGGCCCTGGAGGCCCTGGTGGCCCAGTGGGTCCATTGAGGCCCTTAGTTGCTATGCCAGCTGGGCCAGGTGGACCTGGATTTCCTGGATCCCCTTTAGCTCCAGGGAATCCTGGAATGCCTGGTGGCCCAATGGGGCCTCTAGTACCTGGTATTCCAGGGGTGCCTCTTGGACCAGCCTCCCCATTGTGTCCAGGCACTCCCTTAGCTCCTGTTGGGCCCGTAGGGCCTGGGAGACCAGGAGATCCTCCAACTCCAGGGTCACCTTTTGGGCCTGGTAATCCTGGGTTACCCTTAGGGCCATGGAGACCTGGTTCTCCTGGGTACCCTGGTTTTCCATCCAACCCGGGGGAGCCCCTTTCTCCCTTAGCTCCAGGGTATCCTGCAGGCCCAACTGGCCCCGTCTCGCCTTTAGGGCCTGGGAAACCATGGTTGCCTGGGATGCCTTTTGGTCCTTGGGGTCCCATATTTCCAGGGGGTCCAGTCAGACCTTGCTCCCCAGGATGACCCGCTGGCCCTTGTTCTCCTTTGACACCTGGAGCCCCTGGAAGGCCGGCAGGTCCTCTTTGTCCCTTCAGGCCTGGCAAGCCTGGTTTTCCAAAGCCAGGAGCTCCTGGGGGCCCAGCTATTCCTGGAGCCCCAGGGAGACCTTTTGTTCCTGGAATCCCTGCCTGGCCTGGGGCTCCAGGAGCTCCTGGCTTTCCAATGCATTCTGGTCCCCGTTCCCCAGGAGGACCTCGGGGACCTGGTAGGCCACTTGGTCCCCTTTCTCCTGGAATACCCCGATCACCTTTGATACCTGGCTGTCCTGGAAACCCATTTTCACCTCTTTTTCCTACTCCAGGAGGACCAGGTGGTCCCATGGGACCCTGTGGGCCTGGAAGGCCCCTCTCACCTGGGCGGCCAGGAGCACCATACCCTGTTTCCCCTTTCTGTCCATTCACACCAGGGACTCCTGGTGCACCCTTTTCTCCAGGATACCCCCTGGGTCCCTGGGCTCCTGTAGGTCCTTGTTGTCCAGGTTTTCCTGACACAGAAAGTCCAGCTGGGCCAGGGATTCCAGGTGGTCCTGGTGGGCCCCGTGGTCCTGGTAAGCCAGCTGGTCCAATATCTCCTTTTTGTCCATGTGGTCCTCTCTCCCCTGGTTTTCCTGGGAGTCCTGGCAAACCTGGCTTCCCAATGGCCGATGGTCCCGGTGGTCCTGGCAACCCTGGCTCTCCTTGGAGTCCAGGACTTCCGTAGCCTGGTTTTCCTGGTGGTCCAGAAGGACCTGGGAGGCCGCGAGGTCCAGCAGGGCCTGGTGGACCAGGAATACCTTGCTCTTTTCTTACTGGTATACCTAAAAGACATACCCAATACACCCACCCAGAAAGCGGGATAGTTAGTCATTGCTTCTCAAAATATGAATTGAATTGGCACAGGACATTGCAGTGTCATTCAGTCCATTGTAGGCAGACCAGTCTGAAATGGTTTTAGATGATATGTTTTATATAGTTTTAAAAAAAACACTGCTAGAGAAAATGGTTCAGAAAACCATGGCTATCATAATACTTCCATCACATCTTAATGATCCATGAAAATCAGCTGGGATGTGAAGAATCCACTCTAGAATAAGAGTGCAGTAGAGGTAAATCTATCACATTTGTTTTGGAAAAATTATCTACCTACCGTGTTTCCCCAAAAATAAGACCTACCCATAAAATAAGCCCTAGCAGGATTTCTAAGCATTTGCGCAATATAAGCCCTACCCTGAATATAAGACCTAGTGATGGGCATGGCTATGCAGCGTATCTGCACAACCCATGCATTTTGACTTGGAGCGGTAAAGAAGACGAGCAACCCTTCTCATCTGCCCCATCATGACAGCTACAATCCCAGAGGTGACTGGAAAGGTGCGGGTAGCCCCACCAACAAGGTCGGCTCCCCTTGTCGGGACCTGGCCATCCTGTGTGTGCTGCAAGCTGAGGCTTTGAGGGGAAAGTCTCCTCAATGAAGTGAGGAGCAAGATGCTCTGCTTTAGGTATCGTGTGTCCCCAGGGGGAAGAAGGAAAGCTGTGGCTGCCATTTTACTATGATGATGTTCCTGAAGAAGACAACTTAACTATATTTGAATAAATGTAGATTGTTGTACTTTACTTAAAAAAAATAACACATCCCCTGAAAATAAGCCCTAGAGTGTCTTCTTAAGGAAATATAAATATATGACCCTGTCTTATTTTCGGGGAAACATGGTAGAAAGGAAAAAAAAGAAAAGCTATTTAGCTATTTAACAGAAAATGCAGAAAAGACAAGTGCAGAATAAGTGAGAAAATGTTTAAGAACTTTAACAATTTTCCCTCACAAAGCTATCCTATCAGACATAAATAAGAAATGGAATTAATTCTAGTTTACATCTGCCATGGCCCTGCTGAAAATAGTTTAGATTTAGGTTGATTTTCTTTTTTTTTACCTGAAAGTGCATGTGTGTATGTTTCAAGTTTAAGTCAATATACTCTCCGTTATTGACTTAAACTTGAAACAAAGAATTAGAGAATTAGGCATAATGGGTGAGATATATAAATAGTATTAAAGTGCTTATCTAAATACAAATAAATATTGTTTGATTTCATAGAGCTATGAGTTCGTTTGACTCGATATATTGAACTTAAACACAAAAATCACATATTTAGTGCCCATGATATGAAAAACACTGTTGGGCCACAGGTGTGGAGAAAGCACAGAATGTGTCCTGTAAGGGCTTCAGTCACAAACAGTAAGTAAGTGTGCACATGGTAAGTGCGTTAAGAGGTGTCCAAGGGCTGCTTTGGTCATTCAAAGGTAGGATATACTAGGCATTGTGGGTATCAGAATATACTATTAGGGAAGTATTATTAAGTCCGTCTTTTAGCAATAATCGTCATAAGCATCTACATGAAAAATAATCCTTATTTTTCAGAGAAAGTATTTAATAGTTAGCAAAAATGATAATAAAATTACTTGATTTTTAAATCTACTTGCAGAATTTTAATATTAATCATTTTCTGCTTAATAAATTTCAGAAACAGTAGAATGCCTACTTATACGATTTAGAGTCTTATACTTTTGAAAAATGGGTCATAGTATTGTAGATTTAGTGGATGTCCCAGTACTTGAATAGTTTAGCCAAAACCCTGAAGTTGACTTATAGCTATGACTTTTGAGCCACATCTTTTTGTTGTTGTGAGAACAAAAAAAAATTATTAATATACTTAAACTGTAACTAAATTTGTAATGATTTAAAAACTCACACTGAAGACTAAAGGGGAATTAATAGTAAATGAATTGAAATGAATTGTAAATTACCTTTGAAAAATTTTTATAGATATAGTACACTTTAACTATTAGTTGTTGGTACACAAGTGTATTAAAATAAAAAATCTCTCATACTAATTGACTGACACACAAGTAGTCAGCTAACAGTATTTGCTAGTATTATTCTCATAGGTAAAGATGTTCCTGAGATTTGAAAAACATTTGGTGTATATAAAATACAGAGCAAATCATTAAAGTACATATGCTGAAATAGGGAAACAATTGTTTTAGATTTAGGTATCTTTATATTTTATACTAATTAAAGTTATATTTCAATTTGTAAACATTTAAATACATAGAACTTTCCCATGGATTTTTTAAAAAATGACATTAGGAAAAAGACTGAGAAAAATTAATTTTTCAAAAAGATTTCCACAGCACAATTCACTATTGCAAGGTCATGGAAACAACCCAAGTGCCCGTCAGTTCAGGAGTGGGTAATTAAAATGTGGTATATGCTCACAATGGAATATTACTCAATTCTAAAAAATGACAGTGAGCTAGCACTGTTTATGCTATCCTGGATTAAGTTTAAGCCTGTTATCCAAAGTGAGGCAACACAAGACCAGGAAAATGGGCTCCACATCTACTCACTATTAAATTGGTACTGACTGATTAAAACTATGGTGCTCAAATGGTGGTAGTACTCACTAGGGATTGAGGGGGCAGGGCAGGGAGACCCACATCCTAGGATGTGGTGAGCATTGCCAGGGTAAGGGAATGCCTTCTAACCCTTCTTAGGGAGAGGCAAAGATATACAAAGTAAACAAAATGCCAAAAAAAAAAAAAAAAGAAAGAAAAATAACTTTTATAGGGTGGTGGGCAGGTGGGGAGGGGGAGGGGAAGAGTGTATACTTACATAATGGGTGTGGTGCGCACCACCTGGGGTTTGGATACACTTGAAGTTCTGGGGGTGGGGGGTGGCAGGGGCAATATATGTAACCCTGACAATATATGTACTCCCATAATATAATGAAACAAAAGAAAAAAAAGCTTTCCATATAAACACATATCTATATTGATTGACTTTAGTATATATACATGATATATTTATATGTATGAATGGATGTAAATACATTGAAAATAGAATAAATAAATAAGTCATTTCTTAATAGTTTGGAATAACATAGCATTTTTTTTTGCATTTTTAAAAATGCAAACCATGTTAGACTGAGATTTGCTTCAGAATCTGATTATAAGGGTCATGTTCATACTAAAACTAATTGTCTTAGTATGACTGGAAATCTGTTTTACACTTAAAGAGGAAAAACAAGTCAATGAAAACAACTGCACTGGGCACCATTTGAGGCTAGCACTCCAATGTCACGGTGATCTTTGTGGCTTGGAATGTTGTACTAATGGGTCCTTAACCTCAGTAGGAAAATTTAACTTCTGTTTGAATCCTCAGGGGACAGCCCCTGTTTGTAGTTTGCCATCTGAAAACAATTTCATTCGTTCAAGATTAGGGAGGCACCATCCTCAAGGAAAAATGCGTACCAACTATTAAGTTTTTTAAAACTTAAATAGTGGTTGGATGTGTCAGACTATGGCACCTGTGTCTGCTCACTAGCTGTGGAATCCTCTGCAGCACAGTTCAGTGTGTTTTGGCCGAATTCTCTTTCAGTCTATGTTGAGCAGATATGCCTAGGAATTACATAGGAACTCCTCGAATTTCTGTTATCAACTCAATGTTTTGCTTGTATTTACCTGTGGGCTTGTGTGTTTGTTACAATGCATTCATGCCTGCCAGTAGATGGTAATGTATTTGAATTTCTACCTTGTCTTATCAAAAAGAGACCAAGGTTAATAGTAAAATATAGCTTCATTTGGTAACAAGATACTTTTATTTGTTCTGTAAAAATAGCCAAGACGATACAGTATATTAAGGGAGGAAGATAAAAATATCTTTTTAACCTTATAAATGTGGTATATTTTATTTTTAATTCAAGAATGTTGATTATGATCTTGGTAAGGTATAAAAAAAGTCTGAATTTATGGTCATAGAGATTATGGAATCCAGTGATGTTTATTATAACATTACAAATTGCATTTGTTGCCTTCAAGTAAAGTAGCAAGTTTCTTTGTCTTTTATTTTTTTCTTTCCTGGTTTTATCTTTATTTATATTGTGAGACATGCAAGAGTATCTGTTGTACACCTATGCATGCATTTGTTTTTAAATATTAAGCTACCTTTTATAAAATATTTTAAATTTCATCTTCTTAAAATGACAGTCTTACAAGTTTCCTGTACTTGAAATGGTTTTTCTCAAGAGCATAGTGTTTAAAGTTTATGCCAAATATCCTTAGCTTTATTTACATGATAAAATATATAGCTAAGATGAAAAATATTAGGGAAAGGAAATTTGAAGCCTACAGTTTATATTATTTAGTAGATGTTTTATAGTCAGTTTGTGTCAGATGGCACTAAGTGGAATTACTGAGTATGAGGCCTACACATTGCCCTCCTTTGAAAATCTCTTAGTACTTCACATATACAAGGTATTATCTCAATACCCTTCACGGTAACCAAGAAAGCTGGGCAGATGAAGAATAGATTCAAAGACAAAGTCAAAACTTACCTAAGGCTATACCAGTAGAATAGTAGTATTAGACGTAGAATTACAAGTAATAGAAATAGGAGTATCAGTAGTACTAGTAATAGCAACACTTAAAGTACTTTACAGATGTTAACTCATTTAATCTTCAGTACAGCCCCTTGAGATAGCTGATTCTTATTTTACAAATAGGGAAACTAAGGCACAGAGAGGGTAAATAACTTCCCCTGCGGCCACACAGAGAATAAATAACTTCCCCCCGAGATCACACACATAATTGGTATGCGGCAGTAAAGTCTGTGCATTTTACTCCTAAGTGATATTAAAAATGTGTAAGTAATTATGAGAATTGCTGCTTCATTTCTCTATTAAATTTATTTAGGGAGAGCATCAGGTTTTATTTGCTAAGACTCAGTTTTGTGTGTATTTATGGGCTAGTTGAATGAGTTTTAAAAGTAAATGTTTAAATTTAGATATATAAACCTGCTACTCTCTTTATACAATTGGCAGTTATTTTTAATTTAAAATTTGTAAGCTTGATTAATTTTGATTGGATTAATATTTCTAGATTATGTGTAGTTTGTGTAAAAACATCATTTAAAGAAAAAGATCTTTACACATAAAAGTTCTTAATATTCTTCAGGTATATCTTTTTACTGTACTTTCAGGTATATACTTTCTGCTGCACTTACTGAGCAAAAGATATTAATGTTCTTGGATAGACCTACTTTTTTCACAAATCACTTGGATGTAACACTTTGAGCTGATTGAGGAGTTGGAAAATAATTTATGATGTTATAAGCATTTTGTTAAAGAGATGGTTAAGATTATAGAAAGCATCCACCAACTGGTTAATAGAGCAAAGTATACAATTCAGTTTACCTTTACTGTTCATGGTGTGGGGAATGAAGAAGTGTGCCTTGATGTTGGGTAGTGGTCCTTTCATGCCTGTAAAGGTAGTAAAGGATGGAACCAAGTTCAAGGACATTAGCAGCAGAAAGGCTATTTTTGGCAGCATATTCTCTGATGGATTCTGAAAAACAGAAAAGAATAATTTTATACAGCTTTGTTATGGACCTGTTTTATTCTCATTTTACACAGATGTCTTTATACAGTTGTCTACTTTTTTACCTTATCCTATATATTTTGAATATACTCCATAAATTAATGAGAGATAATTTTTTATTTATGTGAATATATGTCTTAGTTGTTTTTGGAAGCCACATTCAAGTAATAAGGTAAAAATAAAGTGATTTACAAAAAAAGAGACACATTATTATTGGATGTCTCTATTAAATAATTCAGGATCTTTGACATAGCCTGAAATATCCAATAGTTTCAAAATACACTAAAATTCAGATTAGGACAAATTTTTACAATATGGTTTTATTAGGACTATCTTATATAGACTGATACAAATGAAACTTTCTTAGTGTATTTTAGTAGAAAGCCATTTTTTAAAAATCACAAAGCAAACCCAATAGTTAATTTATTGAAGCTTGTTTCCAAGCAAGCTAACATGGAAGTCCACCAGTGAGCATCAATTCATAGACTTACTTGCCTGAGTGCTGGGAGTTCCTAGAGGTGGTGTCTTGGCAGCTTTCTGAGGCCTCCACTGGTCAGGCGAGCAATGCAGAAGGTGCCTCTACAGAGCTGCCCTGTGGTATTTATACTGTTTTTTCTTTGCTGCATGAGGTTACCCTGAGCTTAAGCTCCTCCCCTTAGAGGTGACAAGCACTAATTATGGTGAAAAGTTCTATTGGGCAGACACACAAGATCAGGTCTGGTTCTCATTTTTCTTGTTTTCTTATTGAAAAATAAACTCTTTGTCTTAAATATATATTAATAGTTTTAACCATGCACCATATTTTTCTGGGATTTTATTTTAGATATTATTACTCCAGTGTTTAGGCTGGTTCATGATGAGATGATCATACCCCATTTTTATTTTTGAAAAACATAGTCTGTGTTTACTTGGTTGGGAATATGTGGTAGTACATAACAGTAGGTGAAGAATTATCTTGGGGTGGGGGTTTAGATTTAAACCATCATCTAAATTCTTCAGTTATTATGTACAGCCATCAATGTGTCTATTAATGTTTCTAAATTTTTATGAAAATGACTTATCCCAATTTTTAATTATTTTTAGTCTTGAGTGAAAGAAACAAAATGGTGAAAATTTGTTTGCATTTCAGGATTTTAGTGTAAGCCCTCAGAAGTTAGTAAGAGAAACTTAAAGTATGATAGCATATTAAATATTTAAAATTTTTGCATATTAAATATTTTAAATTTTTCAGACAGAGGTAGGCCATCTGCCTCTGAATTTGATGATACAGTCAGCAGTGTAATTACCCTGAAGGATGTAGACTCTATTCACAACACCATATACTGTGTTCAGTAAATGGCTGCAGATTTTCTTGCTTAAATTTAGATTTTACTTTAGAGTTGCAATAGAGTTTGCAACAGCTCCTTAACTTGATAATCTCATATTATGTTTATTTACATAAGGTTGCTGTGTAAATTTCAGGAGAAAAAAAAATTCAAACTGCTTTCAGCTTTTTAAAGTATCATTGGCTTACCTTGCAATTTCCTTTAGGGATCTTGAATTATCCCAATTAGAAATATTTTTCCCCAAAGGTGTAAGTAAATGTTAAGTTCAGTAGTTAGGTCTCTTTAACCTAACTCTTTAACCTAAAGTCTCCTAATGTTAGGAGACTTTTAAAATCAGTTTTCAAGATCCTAAAAAAATCTTATAAAGGCAGGAAATTGAGACCCCAAATTTTATATTTAATTTCCTCATTTCAAATCTAAATTAAATTGACTATACAGGTGAACTGGATGAGAATAAGAATTTCATTCACAAGCATAGCTACATCATTTTTGTATCTCCACAGAATTAAAGTAGTTTAGATTCAGTATTGATCAATAATTGAAATAATTGAATATTTGGTGAATGAGATAAAGGTTTGTCCTTTCTTTTCTCTCTCTATGTAGGCAATTTTCTGTGTGTGTACAACAAGCCTTATATAGCCCCTTGTAGAAACGTAAGTGGATAACTCATCTCACCTGCTCTTTTTCTCCTTCCACTTTTAAGCCTTTTGTTGATTGCCATATTAAAAAAAAATCTACATTGTCATATATGTCTCTGTATAATACTAATAGATGCACATGAAAAATATGGCTTTTATAAAGTTCAAATTAACAGGAGAATTGGAAAGTTTATACTGCAATCATTCTTTCATCATTTGGAAATTATATATTGAATAGCTTTTGTAATTATAATATGTACTCTACTATATCTGTAAGAGATCACAAAAGATAAGTGAGAGAAAACAGCTGCCTTCTATTTGCTTATGGTTCATTTGGACAAGATTTTGAAAAAGTAGGTGAGGTGACATTATGGATGCTCTTGAATACCAGTTGAAGAATTTGTTTTGAAAGGCATTATTAGAAATACATATTTTAGTATTTACATATGTTTATAATTGAGACTGATACCCTGTTGGTTTTTGTTCATGAGAACATTCAGAAGATTAGTTCTAAGCTCTTTGTATCTACCACTAATGCACCTGTGTAGAACATTTGTTCATCTGTGGCTATTCTAATAATTTTCAGAGGTTTTTCTGTTTTTTCATCAACACAATGAAAAGTTTGGACAAGGTGGTTTATAAACTCCTCCCAGCCTTAAAATTAGATTATTCTCCTGCTTGAGGTATTCTGCTGCTCCCTGTGGTCAGATGGTAGATTTGGCTTCATTTAGTACTTACTAGAACCGAAAAACAAAAATCCATACCAGGTGGTTACATGCCTTCTTTTTGGGATATGTAAATATATGTGCGTATTTGTCATTCTGTATTCCCCTTTAGCTTTGGAAAATGTGGTGTCTTTATTGAATAAACCTTGGATGCTCAACCCTTTTTGCAAATAGTGTACTTATTTCAGCACAAGGAATCTGACTACTATTTGCTTTGTTAGTCACATAAGAAGCACTGTCTTGTCCAAGACAGATTGTAGAATCAGAATATTTGCTAGCCACACTCCACCCAATTTGTGTATTTAAAACTTTTTATTCTAGATGTTTACTTGTAGTTGTTTGAAGTGACTAGTCTGTGGCTTTATGAAGGAAATCCATTCCACTTAAAACAGAGAGCCATGCTTTTTAAACTCAGTAACCTGCGTGATTTTTTAATATCAAATATTAATGATGTTTTTTGGAAATATAGCAATTAGCTGCTATTAAGCTTGCCTATTCATTTACATACCCTTGGGTCATGACTAATTCACCAAAAATTTCTTGAGTATCTTTTAAGTGTCAGGCATTGAGATAAATATTGGCAAATAATGCATATTCATTACTGTTAAGGTATTTACACAGTGGCTCTCAGCCTATTTTCCCCACTCCTACAGTAATGAGGGATATGATACAATTCCTTCAATCTTTGGGGTTCATTAAGATAGTGATAGTTCAGAGACTAAATTTTGAAAAAGCTCCTCAGGTGATCATGATGGACTCCTAAGTTTGAATGATGTCAGTGTTCTATTACCAGCTTGCTAATATTAGCTACATAATTTTTGCTGTTTGTGTTCACATGGGTTTTAAACTTTATTATAGGAAATTGTAGTCTTATACAGAAGTAGAGAGAATAGTTACAATGAATTCCTATGTACCTATCACCTGACTTAAACTAATCTCAATTTACTGTCACTCAATCTTACTTTCATTCACCACCACCCCAAATTTTGAAGCAAATCCCATATATTGTAACAATTCATTGATGAATATTTCCACATATTTCTCCAGAAGATAAGATAAAGAATCCTTTTTCTTTTTCTTTTTTTTTTTTTTTTTTTTTTGAGACAGAGTCTTGCTTTGTTGCCCAGGCTAGAGTGAGTGCCATGGCATCAGCCTAGCTCACAGCAACCTCAAACTCCTGGGCTCAAGCAATCCTGCTGCCTCAGCCTCCCGAGTAGCTGGGACTACAGGCATGCGCCACCATGCCCGGCTAATTTTTTCTGTATATATTAGTTGGCCAGTTAATTTCTTTCTATTTATAGTAGAGACGGGGTCTCACTCTTGCTCAGGCTGGTTTCGAACTCCTGACCTCGAGCAATCCGCCTGCCTCGGCCTCCCAAGTGCTAGGATTACAGGCGTGAGCCACCGCGCCCGGCCAGAATCCTTTTTCTTTACAACAATATCTTCATCATATTTTAAAAATTTAACCATTTCTTAATATCATCAAATGCTTTAGGCTATATTTACATTACCCCACTTATCTTATGTGTGACAGATACGTATATAGACACATATATACACACACAAGTATATGCATAGATACGCATATATAATATACATGTAAATATGCATACATGTCATATATTTTTATTCATTGGTTTTAGAAATAATTATATTTGAATTCTACCTATCCTTATTTACTCTTATTTACTACACCTTATTTACTGTCAGTGGTGACACAACAAAATTCTTGTACATTTTAATGCACATTGTATGCCTCAGTATAACCATATTGAACTGCTTTTAAAATGCATTTGACTTGCAGTGTTGATAAGTTTATCAGAATTTTAAAAAACATTTCATATGACAATGATGGACACAATCAGCTTTTAGAATGTGTTAATTTTATTTTATTGCATTTTATGATCTAGTTTTTCAATTGAAAAGTACACGTGTGGATCATTTTATGAGCTAAGTTTCTTTAGATATTTTTCATCCTGGGGGGCATAGCAATTTAACTTTGTTTTGCTTAAAAGGCATTTAAAATATTAAGCCATATTCAAAGTGAGGGCCATTTGTATAAAAGTTTTCTGTCTTTGAGACCTAATATAGCACTTGAGTTTTCTGTCAGTCATTTTTTAAATAACATTCCATGATTATTACTCTAGATAGATCTGATTCAACTTTGTCTTCAGATTGGACTTGCATTTATTGTCTTCTGTGTGTCAGGTGTTTTACTTTTCTCATTTGATCCACAGTAACCTTATGTGATATATATTATTGCTCTTATTTTGTATGTAAGGAAACTGAAGCTCAGGAGGTTAAGGAATTGCACAGGTTCATAAAGCCTGTAGGTGGCAGAGCAGAAAGTAGAATGCAGCCATCTTTGGACACCAGGTTCAAAGGCTACATTGGCATTTTCCACAAGAGCATGCTCTCAGGTATTTTTAAGTATTCCTCTTTTGTTTAATTTCCTCTGATTGTTACCTAAAGCCATCAGCTTATGCTCATGTTCCAGCCCTTATAAACTGTAGGAGAAATGCTGATGTAGCCGTTATATATCACTTAGTTAATGTATTTTCTCAAGGTAGGAGCAACTCCTTTGCTTTTCTGGCCACATCAGACCTATCTCCCTTTTCAGCCTTACAGTGCTGCTTTCTACAGTTTTCAAGAACAAGGGCTAGTTTTTTCAATACTTAAAATTAGGAAAACTTTGATACATATATAGGATAATAATTTATACTAAAGGCAAAGAATGCGAATACAATGAACATGTGTGTGTCTGCTGCCCAGCTAAAGAAACCTACATTACCATTATTTTTGAAGCCCCTATGATACCTCCCTGACTGCATTCCCTGTGTTTCCCATAAGGGTAATTGTGCTGACTTACGAGTCTGTTACTGTTATTCCTTCTGTCTTTGTGGGAAGCATACCTACCACTCCATCTCCCACCCCTAAAAGCACACATATATTAATATATATCCCACAACTTTTTTTTGCATGTTTTTAAACTCTATATTTAAAAGGAATTATACTGTATGTGTGTGCATATGTAACAGGGTTTTTTGATACAACATTATGTTTTTGAGATTTATCCATACTGATGTGTGTGGTGGTGGTTTATTCATTTTTCACTGCTCTATAGTTTCCCATGGTACAAGTTTATCAGAATTTATCTACTGATGGATATTTAGCTTATTTCTATTTTCTGTTAAAAATAAGGCTGCTTTGAACATTTTTGTACACATTTTTCTGGCTACATGCAAAATAACCTTTCTAGGGAGTATACCTAGAAGTGGAATATTGCGCATACATATTTTTCTGCCTTACTGGCTAATTCCAAATTGTTTGCTAAACGCATTTTATGTTTTCACCAGCAGGATATAAGGGCATAACCATTTGGTGTCATCTAAATTTCAAGGTTTTCTAATCAGTAGTTGCAAAATGGTATCTCATTAGATTTTTGTTTATATTCCCAATTCTAATGAGGATGAACGTATTTTTATGTTTACTGGTCATTTGAGTTTATTCTTCTCTCAAATGCCTGTTTGTATCTTTGCCTGTTTTTTAGCAGGTTTTATTTTGTTGTTGTTGATTTTTTAGCATTCCTTACATATTTTGGACATTGATTTTCATTAGTTATACGTGTTACAGATATTTTCTTTCAATTTTTGACTTGTCTTTCACTTTCTTTATGGCATTGTATGTGTTATCTGCAGCTATCACCTAGCCAAGAAAGACTCCATTTTTTAAAATAACTCATTGAGACCCAGTAAATTGTTATTCTTTTCTCAACTTTCCAGTGGGGCTCCACGTCATTGTATATTCTAGAAAAGATTGGGCACCTCTGTGAAAGATAGTAGAGAATGTTTCACTAAGTTTTTCTTTTTGATGGCCTTCCTTTTTCTAATAGTGATAGGTAATCATTCTTTTTATATAATTCACAATTCTAGGTTTACTTGCAGTGGTTCTATATAAATCATTAACAGAAGTTTATGTCAACATTTGAATTCAAAAAAAGTTATTTTTCTTCAACTATAATAAATAGTGGCACATTTTCTTTTTTGGAATTTCCAACAGGAAAATGTTCTCAGTTGAGGATTATGGTCAGCATTTAATTACATATTCTTATAACTGGTCTTAAAGATTCGTTACTTCTCATTTTCATTTGTAGTACATGATACAAATGGAATTTAGGATCTTATTTTGTATTACTTTGATGAAACTTTTTTGTGGGGACTATATATCCTTTCTAAAATATTAAACTAATATTAGTACAGCTCATAGGTGTTCCATTTTATTTTTCATAATTTGATCAATTTTAGTAATTTAATTGTAAAAGACAAGAATACCACAAAATCTGTTTTATTAAACTCTATTTTTCTCTTTTCTTAAAAAAACTTAAATGTTGTAACTTGGCATATTCTAAGGAAAAAGTAGTAGAGCTTACATTGAGTTGGGGGAAAAAATTTTAATAACATAAAAACCAAAACAGCCTAATTTGAAAGCAGCTCTTGCTTAGGTGGAGGTTTTGTATTTTACATTTATTTTATATATTAGCAATGCCAGTTCTACTCTCAAACTCATTTTTTACTCTTAAAATGTGTTATATGAATTTCTAACATTTGATAATTTTGTTGAGATTTGTTAGAATCTGAAAACAAACATGTACAGGAAAATGAGATACTTAGTTTATAGTGTATAATGAGAACTGATTTTTGTGCTTGCAATCAGAAATGTCTTTAGAGACCCTGGCATCTTGATAAAATGATAGCTTAAAAGAGATTCTCGGTACTAGCTCAGAGGTAAGCAGGAGGGAATCAGTGAAATAAATTCATAGCGGGTACAGTGCATACCATATGGATGATGGACACACTTATAACTTTGACTCACCTGTACAAAAGCAATTTATGTAACCAAAATGTTTGTACCTCTGTAACATTCTGAAATTTAAAAAAATTCATAGTGTTCTTCCAACTTTGAAAAGTATAATTTGGCACTGCTTTTCTTGTTTCTCTTCACTCCTTGTAAACTGCTTCAGACTGCTAAAGATGCAAGCTGCTGTTTTTTGTCAGTTCCGAAAGATATTTTCTTGTTCTAAAAGCCTTTGTGCCATATGTCCTAGTTTCTTTACATATTTGTCAGTCTGAATACAGGGAAATCAAGCATATTCCTCCCCAAATCTGGATTAATTTAGAATATTGTTTCATGGTGGGAAAATTTGGTATATAAAAACATAGACATTATGGTTTATACTTTAAATACATCATGGTTTACATCATATACTTTTATACATGATGTTTTATACTTGGAAGAAGACTATGGTTCTGTCATTAAGCATTTTGCTATTGCTATGACATTCCTGGAGACAGGATTTTGTTATTTAGAATAATATTTAGAAGTAATATCAAAATGCATGTAAAATTTGCCCCTGAAATAGATAATAATTGAAGGGATTTTAACGAACATGCCTAACATTAAAAGGGATAGTGTGACATTTTCTCATCTATTTATTTTAAGTTTTTTGTTCAGAATGAATCAGTTCTACTACTTACAGTATTTTTGTTTTCTGTGAAAATTTTCAACAAGTTACACTATCCTTGTTAGCTATAGTTAAGGAATGAAAGTATGCCATTTTTAATTGCTATTGATTCAGCATTTTGCTGTGGCACATTTAAGTGTTTGATATATTAATATAATTTTTTAAAGACAAGTGATTATTTTCTGGATAAGCCTAGGAAATAAATCATTCATTCAACAAAATTAACTATAGTAATTCATTTCATGTAATCAAGTCAAGAAAGATTATTACTGTGTCATTAATTACAACATTGCTGAATTTATGGTAGCACTTGGTTGTA
This sequence comes from Microcebus murinus, assembly GCF_040939455.1. Lineage (NCBI taxonomy): Eukaryota > Metazoa > Chordata > Mammalia > Primates > Cheirogaleidae > Microcebus > Microcebus murinus. Next base: position 43,719,069 of record NC_134108.1, on the reverse strand, counting down.
ATGTGCTTTCTCTATTAGATTTTAATCTGTAACAAGTAGTAAGTGTGCTATTTGTAGCCCATTACAAAAGCTCAGATGTGAGTGGAATGTCTTAAACCTTTTGATAACTTGAGAAAAAACTTAGAGAGATTAGGAGCTTTGTCATTATGGCTTTCACACTCATTGCCAAATAAATATAATCATTTTTATTTTTATAATGAGGCTATCTAGAGCTCAGTTTTTAATGGTATCCTGTGCTCTGCATTCATATATTGGATTCTCTGGGGTTTTGTATAATTGGAAGCCTTTTTATAACAAAGTATGAAAACGAGCATATTCTTGTTACAACATTAAAGTGTAAGCTTAAAGGAGAACACCAACCTCCATTCAAATATACTAAGCTGCTAAATATATCTATTGAACTGTTTTTTCTGGTTTCCTATATTACTTTAAATATAATATAAGACTCTATGTTTAGAACTCAAATATTTGGGTGTATTTAAATTAACCTCAACTTCCAAAAAGCTAGTAAATAGACTCTTAGAGTTTGTTTGTAATCCACACCAAACTTTGGGGCAACTGTTTCTTAAACTTCACACCAGTAATGTAATCCTTGAGGGCACTGGGTGTGATAGCAGGAAGTAAACCAGGAGTGGTGAGCCCTGACAACTTTGAGCTAATTCACCATATCCCAGCCACAAATATGCAAGATAGGAGAATGAGAGCTCTGTTTGGCACCTAGTACAAAAAGAGACTTTTTCAAATGAGGGATCTTAGGCTGATGGCACTGACTATTCTCTGTACAACTTTTTCAAAAGTACTAGATTTGTTTTAAAATGTGCTAGTTGCTAACAGTGAAGAAATGATGTCAAGGAAAAGGATTCAGCTAAAGTATGAACTTGAAATAGTCTCAGGATGAATGGACGTATCAGTCATAGATTTGATTCTTACATCAGATTGACACATGAGAAATGGAATGCCTTTTAAATCTAATACATGAGCAAAGTTATGGAACATAAAAGCTTCCTTTGAGTTTCTGTCTTGAAGCCTTATAATGTATCGAAATTTTCTTTAAACTCTCCTCACTCTGCAAAATGTTATGTTACAGAGGACAGCCATTACCTGCTTACTATTAAATGTTTGCGAGTGAATTTGTTTAGAAAGATGAGATATGAAGTGAATGGGTAACCAACTATTTGGCTTATCAACATCTTTTAACATTTATGTAATGGTATTTAGAGTGGCCAACACCTGCCCAGAGTTCTCCATTTGCCAATTATTTTAATTTGGTATGCAATGTGTTATACTATTTTCACAGAGCAAGGTACAAGGCAGAAGTTTTCCATTACTTATTTCTGAAGAGTAGCATAGAAGAAAGGGGATGCTGTCCTCCTTTCTGTCACAGTTAACATGCGCACAGTTACCAGCCACATGTCCTACAGCCTGACTTGGTCGTTATGTTACAATTAGTACTGATTAGAAAAAATGTTCATACTTATGCAGTGGGTGTGATGGGCAGAATTTGAGGCAGGGAGAATTCCTGGAGTATGTATGATAAAGGAATATAATCTGAGATTTGAAACCAATATATGATTAAAGGGAATCAAACAAATAAAAAGTTATCCAGGCTGCAGGAAAACATTGTGTACTTTTTGAGTAGGTGGCATTAATCTGTGATTTTAGATAGCTTGCTAAATGGACTTAATCATACTTAGACTTCTCAGGGAACAAAAGTGAATTTCTCAGAAGCTACATGATATAAGTAAATAATTGGAGCTGCTTCACTCAAAATGGGAGAAAGGAATCCCTTTGGGTTAAAGTAAGGGAAATTCTTAGCTGGCTAGTTGGAAACTTTCTTTTTAACAAAAAAAAGTATGTGCCAAAGGGAAGGAGGAAGTTAAATGAATTATGTGGTTAAATGAATTAAATAAGAATTAAGTTTAGGAGAAATATTTACTTAATCTAAATTTTATAGTTTCCTCTAGGTTATGATACAACATAACTTATGTTTCTTAGATTTCACTATACTATAAATTCTTGTTGATCTATAGTGTTTAAGAATCGTGGTATTCAAGCTGAATAGAAGGTCCAGAAATAGACCCCCAAGGACTGGGAAATTCAGTATACAATAAAGGTAGCATTTCAAATCAGTCGAAGACAGATTATTCAAAAAGTAGTGTTTGACCCTTGGATTGGCATCTGAAAAAATAAAGTTGTACCCTACTTCACACTTAATACCAAATAAAATTCTGCAGAAATCAAATATCTAAGCATTAAAAAAGAACTATCAGTAGAAAATATGGGGGGGAGATATACATTTGTTGTTTTTAATCCTGGAGTCAGAAAGCCTTTTGAATTATGGTCTCAAACCCAAAACCATAAAAGATGAGATGTATGAATCTGACAACACTAAAAAACATTCTGCATATAAAGAGAAGTACAAGTAAAATTAAAAATAAATGACAAGCGGGAAGAAAAATTTCCAACTTATGTAATCATCTTAACATAAAACAACTTTCTTTAAAAAGTATTAAAAACAAAAAACCCAATTGAATAATGAATGGACAAAAGATGTCCACAATTCAAAGAAAAGGAAATACAAATGGCTTTAAACCTACGATTTCATTTGTAATAAAAAATTGTAAATAGAAACTGCTGCAGGAAGTGTAAGTTAATGTGAACTGTAAAATTTTTCAATGCACATGCTCTTTGCCCAAGATAGGATAAATTCCATCTCTAAGAATTTATCCTAAAGATATAGTTGCATATGTGTAGATGGTGTATAGAGAGTTATTTATTACACCATTGTAATAGCAGAAGGAAACTGTCCAAATATTCATTAATAAGAACTAGCTACATTTTTGTACATCTGTACAATGGAACATTAAGTTGTCATTAAAAAGATGGAGGTACCTCATTATGGACTATGAAAAGACTTCCAAAATATATTTAGTTGAAAAACAAGTGCATACATATGGAAATAACGTTCACTGGGTGTCGAGCAGGTTAGGGGGGAAGTAGAGGGGATGGGTAGATTCACACCTATGGGGTACAGTGCACACTGTCTGGGGGATGGCATGCTTATAGCTCTGACTTGAGAGGTGCAAAGGCAATTTATGTAACCAAAGCATTCGTACCCCTGTAATATTATGAAATTAAAAAAAAAAGAAAATGATAATTAAGAAGAGGGGTCTGGGTGTTTCACAGACGTCCTACTATACAAAGTCAAACATTAAACTTTAGCAAAGAATATAACTTTAGGAAATGTTTCACCCAACATTGACCTAGACTGGGGTAAAATCTGACTCTAAAAATCATTTTCATTTCCATGAAGTTAATGTGGTCCAAGAATAAACGTCCACAAATTGACAAAAAAAAAAAAAGAAAAGAAAAACAAGTGCATAGAATAGATTATAAATAGATTATGTGGTATACAGCACTTGTGTAAAATGCGTACACATAGTTGATGTATATGTAATACAGAATATCTCATATACCTGTGTAAGGAAAGACAAGAAACTAGTAAGAGTGTTTGCCCTTTGGGATGGGAATTGGGTGGATTGGGGCAGGGGTGGGAGGAAGACTGATTTTTCATTGTATGCCAGTCTTTATGTTTTGAATATTGTATCATATACAAGCATAATATATTTTAAAAATATATAATGTTACTTTAAATCATTATAAAAAACAAAAGAAAAATAATGTAGCATTTGTTTTCATTACAATTTATCATAGTTGTCATCTAAAGATTGCCTACTTTTTGCAGTATTTGAATACAGTGATAGACAACTATAATCCAAATTATATTGAATATATATGTTTTGCTAGTACTACTCAATTTTGCATTGTCTTAGGACCATTATTGTGAATATTGATTTCATAGTGCTCTCAAAATGTAGACATGTTAGTTAATGGAAGTATTAATATGATAAAAGTTTATTATGTAATTTTTTAGAACATCAGTTTTTTTTTTGTTAAATGACTAACAGTTGCATGGCTCATATAACAAAGTCATTAATTACTAAAATGGTTTTTAAAGAAATGTTCTAAAAAGCTTCTGTACAGTGAAACAAACAATCAACAAAGTAAATAGACAACTAACTGAATGGGCAAAAAATTATTCACAAATTATATGTCTGACAAAGGGCTAATATCCAGGATCTATAAAGAACTCAAACAAATCAGCAAGGATAAAACAAATCATCCCATTAAAAAATGGGCAAACAGTATGAACATTTCTCACAACAAGATTTATAAATAGCCAACAAACATAAAAAAATGTTCAACCTCACTAATCATCAGAGAAATACTAATTAAAACCACAATAAGATACCACCCTAGCCCAGTCAGAATGGTCATTATTAAAAAGTCAAAAAACAGTAGATGTTGGCATGGATGCAATGAAAAGGTAATGTATGTATACTGTTGGTGGGAATGTAAATTAGTACAACCTCTATGGAAAACAGTATGGAGATTCCTCAAAGAACTAAAAGTAAATCTATCATTTGATCCAGCAATCCCACTGCTGAAGATCTACCCAAAGGAAGAGAAGTTATTATATCAAAAAGACACCTGCACTTGAATGTTTACTGTAGCGTAATTCACAATTGCAAAGATGTGGAATAAATCTAAGTGCCCATCAATTCATGATTGGATAAAGAAAATGTGGTGTATATGCACACCATGGAATACCACTCAGCTATGAAAAAGAATGAAAAATGTTTTTTGCAACAATTTGGATGGAACTGGAGGCCATTATCCTTGGCTAAGTTATGGGTGTGCATGGTCATACAGATTGTCATGATTGACATTAGAGACTTAGAAGGGAAAGGTTGGGAAGGAGGTAAGGGACGAAAACCTACCTGTCAGATGCAGTAAACACTATTCAGGTGACAGGTATATTATTATTTTTCTATTATTATTTTTTTATTTCAGACTATTACGGGGATACAAATGTTTAGGTCACATATCTTGCCTTTGCCCCACCCAAGTCAGAGCTTCCCATACCCCAGATGGTATGCACCACACCCACTAGGTGTGAATATACCCATCCCCTCCCGACCACCTGCCTGACACCCAATGAATGTTACTACTACATGTGCACTTAAGTCTTTATCAGTTAAGTCAGTTAATACCAATTTGATGGTGAGTACATATGGTGCTTGTTTTTCCATTCTTGTGATGTTTCACTTAGTAGAATGGGCGACATCTCTACCCAGGATAATACAAGAGGTGCTGGATCACCATTGTTTTTTGTGGCTGAGTAGAACTCCATGCTATACATATGCCACATTTTATTAACCCACTCATGTATTGATGGACACTTTGGTTGTTTTCAGATCTTTGCAGTGGGTGATATATTAAAAGCCTGACACCACCGCTATACAATTAATCTATGTAACTAAAAGTCACTTGTACTCCTGTCTATCCACATAAAAAAATAAGAAAGACAAATATGGTTGACTCAAGAAAATTTTTGTTTTTCTCTTCTTGGTGGGAGAGAGGCAATTAGGCAAAATAATCTTTGATATTCATATATAATTAAGTGTATTGATTTTTAAAATCATACTTTCAGTGGTTTAGTCATTTCTATAAGTAAATCAAAATGAAAGCATAAAAGGGAAAATAAGAATCTAGCCAAAGATATTTTTAATAAATATATATGACACCAATTTATGAGTTACAGCTTATTCTGAGGAGCCAGTCCTTTGTTTTTAATCACTAGACATATTAAACATTTAAGTGATGCGGATTGACCATTCTTTTTAGACTTTCCTAGATGTGTGGATTTTTAGCCTACTTCACATGTTTCTTAAATTTTTTTTCTTTATTATAAAATAGGCACATAATCCATGAAGAAACACAAGTGGGAAGTAAGTCAACAAAGTTCTCAAAATACGTTTTGCCTAGTAGGACATTTTGGAGTAATTATACATTTGGTTCAGAACTTGAAAGTGTAGATGATATTATTAGCAATTCAACACAATTTAAATCACTCAGTAACTTCCAAAGTTTTAAATTAAGAACTTTCTCATAATTAATAGCTTAATTATGATTTCATCACTATAAAATTTCAGAACATTATATTTCTATATACTAACTTATTCTTATTTCCACTGTGTATGACAGGAAATCAAATAGACGGTGTCTTTATTGGACTGACTCTGCATTTTTAGGATTATAATCTTCTAAATTATTTCTGTGCCAGTATTAACAGAACACTGACCTATTCAAAAGTTACTTTAGTAGAATAAATAAGTTGAGTCTGAGATGGAGCTTTCAAAACAGAGTGGTATTTGAATAGTGAAGTACATAGAACTGTTGCTTTTCACAAAGTTGAACCAAAGGACAGCTGTCAAAAGGGTGTCTAGCCTGTAAATTGGAGAAATAATTATCTTCCAGAAGAACCCAAATACCTAGTGCAGACAATGAATTTAAAAAGAAATAGTTGACCTTAATGTTAATGTACCTAATCAGTGTATAGATTGGGGTAGAACCTTTGAATCTGGAATCTCCATGTCAAATAAGTAGTGACAGCATTATGGGATCAGAGAACTTGAAGATTCAAATATAGATCTTTTTGACTTGTCTCCTTTCTTTAGAGGGGAAGAAATTGAGATAAGGATTTTGATTTGCAAAAGAATCAGGATTAGAACTTGTGAGGTTTTTTTCCCCTAACCTTGGCGTTTGCCCCTCATAGGCAAAAGTGTTGGTACATTGTTGCACCTTTATTCCCTGTGCTATCTCCCTTTGGTGATGGCCCCCAAAGCCTTGTTGAGGAGATGAGAGAAGGCGTGTGGGCCACAAATATTGAGGCTTAGAGAATAGGAGCTAAATCCAAGGTCTCGTCTGTGACAATGTGAGGGGGGCCATGAGAGGCCAGCACTTGGATTTATATGGAAGAGTGACCTAATTAGATGTGTATTTTTAAAAGATTACTGTGGTTCCAATATGAAGAACATACTGAGGGAGTCCATAGCCACTGAGAGTTCAGTTAAGAAAGTGGTGTCTTATATTAGAATGGTGCAGTAGAAATGGAGAGAAGTCTCTGTCTGGGTAAGAGTGACTTTTAAGTATTTAACTTTTAGAGATTGGGACATTAGTCCAGCAGTAATTTGGTAAGCTTGTTTTTATTTGATATTGTTTGTCATGTTTGCTCTCTGGCATATATTATTGAAATTTAATAAAATATCTGAATGTAGAGAAGCATGGAAGTCTTGGAATATTGTTATGTCTAGTGAACATTAAATGTGAGTTTAGAAATATCACTCAAAACTATATGTAATTGAGTGAATAAGATAACAATGACAACTCTTTATGGCATTTAAAAATGTTTTTTTGTTGATTGACATCTTGACATCTCTGGATGTATATATCTTTCTGAATTTGTCAGAGATTAGAATTAACAGCTCTGGCCAGGGGTGGTGGCTCGTGCTTGTAATCCTAGCACTCTGTGAGGCCGAGGAAGGAGAATTGCTTTAGCTCAGCAGTTTGAGACCAGCCTGAGCAAGAGCAAGACCCCATCTCTATTAAAAGTAGAAAAAAAATAGCTGGGTATGGTGGTATGTACCTATAGTCCCAGCCACTTGGGAGGCTGAGGCAGGAGGATCGTTGAGCCCAGGAGTTTGAGGTTACTGTGAGCTAGGCTGACGCCATGGCACTCTAGCCCAGGTAACAAAGCAAGACTCTGTCTCAAAAAAAAAAACAAAAAAAGAATTAACAGCTCCCAATTGCAGTTTGTATCAGCTGCTCATCCTCAGGGCCGATATCCTGCCCAACTACCTGCCACCTTCAGTGCCTGTGCTATCACTTATAAACCCCCCTGAATCCCTCCGCCATCTTTAAGGACTATAAGCATATCAGCCATCTTAGATCGTGTTCATATATGCAAATACATTTTTACTATACGTGTTTTTCTTGGCTAATTTTTTCTTGAAATAAATTGCACAGTAAGAAAAATTATGTATGTTTTCAACTTACACTGCTTTTGGTTTATACTCTAAATGATTATATGGTTAAAAGGCATTTGTAGAGTAAAATTTTATTCCATTCATTCATTTGTTTACTTGAAATATATTGAGCACTTGCCTGCTGTTCCTTGTTTGTTGATATAAGACTATTAAATCTAAGTAATGTGTATGTGGTCTATTATTATGCTTTAAAAATATATAGTATAATAAAGAAAAGTGATACAGGAGTGTTAAATTTAGGGTTAGGTTTATAGATTGTATGTTAGAAACCATTATTTTAAACACCTACTTCCCACATATAATGGGAATAAAGTTTGTCCATTTTAGCTTTTCTATAATAAATACTAGTATAGTCTATAACAACAAATAAACTTTAAGTTTTTTTAAAAAGCAGCAGTCAACAAAATATTTCCACTATAGCCTTTGAATAATAACAGCTCTTTTCTTGATTACTGAGACATTTAAAAACTGAGAATGTTGCCTTATCAAATATTCTTTTGTTTCTGGAGCACTGAAGCATTTATTTTGGCTTCTGAAGCTGTGTAAGGGCATGTTATTTTGGGAATATTGATGCCAACTTTATTGAAAACACCTATTTTATTTTACTAAGCTAATTCTGTTGACTAAGATGCAGGATTATAGTAACCTGGTTGATTCTGGTACACTCTTCCTTACAAAGGAGAAAGAGAAATGGAAAATTTGGAGAAGGTGGAGTGAGGTTTGTATTTCATAGTCTATTTTAAAAGGATGCACTGTCTTCATTCTCAATTTATTTTCAGCACAGTTGACTTCTGAAATATAAGTGTTAAACTAGTTTGAAGATTGAGAATTTGAAATGGGAGTATATAATTAGAAAATACAGGGGTTAACTATTTGATTTTTCTTCATCTAATCATGATTAGGGTTTTAACATCTTAAAGGTACATGTAGCAGTTGATTATTAAACTTCTTTTACTGCTTAACTTCCATCCCTTTCTTCCAGGCCTCTGCTTCTATACCATGAGGTAGATCCCTTTACCTCTTGTTCAAGATCAAGGAAAAAGAAACATTAGAAAATAATTTTTTTAACTCCTATGTCCTCTACCATTAAACTCATCTATTATGGTGTTATCTCTGTATGATCATGTCAGAGATTGAGGTGTTTTGCTCTTTCCCCATGTCAATCTGACTCCTGTGACCTAGATTCATCCGTGTATCTCACATGGACCTTAGGATCCCTGTCCTATCTTTACTCAACCTTTATTTAAGCCCCTTAACATTCAAGACACTGAATGCTATAGAATGGAAAGAGAAGCTTTCTGACAGCCCTACAGCTCCTTCTCTTCTCCCTTTCGCCCTTCACGGGTATACTTCTTGGTTAGATTGTTTCGTACTTTTCGATTTCCTTTTATAACTCTAATACAGTTCTTAGTACCATACCATTGTTCTTGATAAGGTCAACCAGAAACTCTAAATTGCTAAATCCAGTGATCTATTTTCCATAGTGATATTGCCATTCTTCTAAACATCTAACTTTATAAATCACCCTTTCTCAGAACCCTCTCCTCTCTTGGCTTTCTTACTACTTTACTTCCCTGGTTTCCCCAGTGACTCTTTTTTTCTTTGTCTTATTTTTGACTTCTTTCTTTGCTCATCACATTGTTATTGAGACTCCTAAAGGTTCTATATGAAATTCTCTTCTTTGTATTACAGGGGCTACCTAAATGCTCAAGCTTATTGTCATAACCTCATCTACCTTATAGGTACTGATTTTTCTCCTCTTTGGTCTCTGCCTAAGATTTCCTGCCTCTCTTCCAGATTCTCATTTTCTACACCCTATTGGAAAATTACTAAACACAGGAAGTTAGGAGTTAGGAGATTTCTACATTTATCCTGATAAAAGATGATAAGGAACTAAACTCAGGAGTCTCCAAAGGGATAGAGAAGTTAGATGGTTACAACATATAATAAGGATGTGGAATGTACAGGATTTTATGTTCCCTTTTATTGGGAGAGTGGGAGTGAAGAATGAAGTTTTCAGCTTGGTCATTTGAAGGTTTGTGTCTCTGTTCATTAAGATCTGGAGTATGAGAAAATTAGCAAAACTTTGAGATGATGACTATTTTTGAACTTGTAGAGTTAGAAGTATGTGTTGGACTTAGGTTATTTGTTTGACTTGCATGGGTATAGAGTTTCAGAGAGAGATCTGGCATGGAGGTGATGGACGTGAAGATATAGGAGAGGACACAGAACACAGAAGATAAAGAGAAGGGCTGCTATTACAGCCCCTCAGAAATGGCTTATTCACATTTCCCACCCCTAATCTGGCTGTTTCTCCACATTTCCACATGTAAACTTTGTTGTAACCATGGGAAATAACTTCAAGGACTCTTAATGTACCATGTTCTTTTTCCTTTGTCTTTATACATGTTGATCATAATATCTGAATCACCCCCTGCTCATCCATTGAATTCCTTTTTTATCTTCCAAAATGTAGCTTAATAAACAGGAAGCTGTAGTCAGATTTGAGCATTCCTCTGTTTCTTCTCTCACAGTACCTTACCATAGCACTTAATTACTACATTGTGACTTTTACATGTCTAGCCCTGTTCCCACTAGATGGTATTCCCTACAAGCTTAAGACAGGTGTTGGCAAGTTTAGGGCAAAATCTACTTATTTGTCAAATTTATTCCATTTTTGGTGGGATGTTCATAATTACATGGCTCATTAAATATGATAAAAATAAATTAACTTAAAAATAAATGTTTGGTGGTATTAATATTTAAACATGACTTTTTAAAGGTCCAATAAGAGGTCAGGCACCCTCTTGTAGTCCTAGCTACTCAGGAAGCCAAGACAGGAGGATTGCTTGGGCCCACAGTGAGCTGTGACTGCACCACTTCACTCCAGCCTGGGAGACAGAGCAAGATCCTGTCTCTTAAAAAATTAATTAATTAAATAAATAAAAAGTCCGGTAAGAAAATGTTTCTGAGTTCTTAATTGGGTCACCAGAGGAAATAAAATTTAAACAAGTTATGATCCCCCTTTCATACTGCTAGTCTAGTATGTATGTATGTATGTATGTATGTATTTATTTATTCATTTATTTATTGGGACAGAGTCTCACTCTGTTGCCTGGGCTGGAGTGCCATGGCATCAGCCTAGCTCACAGCAATCTCAAAGTCCTGGGCTCAAGCAATCCATCTGCCTCAGCCTCCCAAGTAGCTGGGACTACAGGCATGCGCCACCATGCCCGGCTAATTTTTTCTATATATTATTTTAGTTAGCCAATTAATTTCTTTCTATTTTTAGTAGAGACAGGGTCTTGCTCTTGCTCAGGCTGGTTTTGAACTCCTGACCTTGAGCAATCCTCCCGCCTCGGCCTCCCAGAGTGCTAGGATTACAGACATGAGCCACTACGCCTAGCCTAGTCTAGTTTTTATAGCATCATAAATTACTGAGAAATAAATGCTTACTAGATGGCTGAACTACATTGCTTTTAGAAAAGAAGTGAAATCATTTTAAATAGCCCAATGTGTAACATTTGATAAAAATGCCTGAAATATAAATCTATTTATACATATACAAATATACATACATATCACACATACTACAAATATAAATACTTTTGGAGTATTAGGGTTCATTGGAATTAAGAACTGTTTTTTTAAAAATTGTAAAAATAAAGATTGTATAAATAAATAAATAAAATTGTATAATTGTATAAATAAGATTGTATAAATAAATAAAATTGTAAAATCTTGTTTGATTTTAGCTCTATTTATAAGACATGTTATATAAGATGTGTAATAGTTCAGTATATTTTAAAATCATGTCTTTGCACAGAATATCCATAAATATCAGCTCTAAAAATTTCACAAACACCTTAAGGGTGAATCTAGCTGTACTATTTACCTAATATCTATTGTGGGATGAGTACATTCACTTTACCTTTAAATAAGATATTTTGTAGTCTCTACTCAATTAGTATTCAGAAATAAAGAAAGATAATATGCTATTTATTCATTTAAATTTTAAGTTGTAAACATTTTGTTCTAACTTTTAAGTCTCTTTGAATGAAGTCCTGGCATAAGTACCTCTGTTTTTGGTCAGGCTTCAGGAATATATGTTATACCACTTGAAATTGCCATTTTGATTTGTCAAAAAACAGTCACATATTGGCAGTTTCCTGTGGTTCAATCTGTATCTTCCTTATTGTTTTAGTAATTTTTATTTATATGTTTTATGCAAAGACCTGAATAGTTCCTGTGAGGCTAAGTTTTGGTAAACTAATGATTGACCTTAATAAGATTGTTTTCCTACTTTCTCTGTGGGGTTTTGTGGAAGATACATGTACAGAAATGGAATTTGGTAAAATTACCTTCAAGGGAAAGAATAGATCTTACTCCATGCCAAAAGAATGCCAAGTACCATTTCAGTATAAAGTTATATGTATTGCATTCAGAAAATGCAGGGTTCATCTTTGAAAATAGGATGTATGATACATGTGTAAAGGAAATATTTCAAGATTTATTTTGGTGATGTTCAGGTTGAAGTGATTGACTAAAGAGATATGAAAACATGGTTCTAAAATCAGTACTAATGTAATCTATTCCCCCCCCCCCCAGGAATAGCAGTAATATTATATAATAGTCTACTGATTGTATTTTTGTTTACTTAGTGACATGTGAACACTAAAATGTGTGAAATATAAAAATAGTTGATAAATACATTTAACATTTGAACAAAACAGCAAAATATCTGGAGTGATGTTTTTGGCTAAATTAAAAGATGCTGTCACTGAGGTCTTGATCTCTTTCTATTCCTGTGTCTTAACACAGTCCATGGTGATCCAGTTTCTAGGAAGGGGCCGGTTATGTCTTGTTTTCTTACCTGAACTCCAACAATAGATTTACCCAAACACCTGGCTGTAGGTGATCATGTTTGTGTTCTGGAATTTTTAGGTTAACCTGATTTTAGGTCTTCCAGCAAAATGCTGATTAAAAAAATACACAAAACTTTATATTTGCTTTATAAAAAAAAAAAAGTGCTAGAACAGTGAGGTACTTTTGAAACAGTTTGAAAATACACTGTGCATGGTGTTTATTTGGTAAACTTACAGGTTAATTTAGTTATGAAAGGGAGAGGTTCTCCCTGAGAAATATTTGGATGTTTTTGATGGAATTAAATAACTCCTCCTTTGTTCTGTTTTATTTCACCCATCAAACTAAAATAAAGCAATATTTGACTTGTTTATGCCTGAGGATTGGTAATTAGGAGATACTTAGCAGAGGCATCTTGTTGCTTTTCTTGACTTGGCTATAATATCTTGTAGATAAATAAAAATAATGAATTGTTTTGAGAATAAGATATCATTTTTTGTAAGATAAAAAATAATCACTTAGGATTTAGAAAAAACAAAACCTAAAACATCCCTGTACAACCACATTGTTCTTTCTGTTTTGCTTTTATTCCCTGTGCTGATCTGGAATGAGGCAGGTAGAATAGAATTTTGTTTTGGCAGGGAGTATACGGAGTTCATATATGGCCCCTGAATATGATATGGTATTCAAATGTGTCCCTATTTGAACTAGTTAAGGGTACAAATGGTTGGCATGGTTTTAGTGCATATAGGCATTGATAGAAAATAGTCATGAGGGTTATACTTTATGTAGTTTCTTAACTTTTCCAAACTGCGCCAGATATCTGAGATAATCTGAGAAAAATAATAATCTTTCTCATCATGAGTGACCAATTTATTTAGCATTTTGTAGTATTGATTTTCATTGTTTAGTTTTTGTCACTTAAAATACTTTTTCTGGAATTCAGTGGCTACTTTCTAGGTCCCTAAGGGACTGGTTGTGAATCAGTATTTGCCTAAAATCGTATTTAAGAATAAGTAATCCATATGCAATCCAGTTTAAGAAGTTTAAGTATGTCCTTTAAAAGACTAAGGTAAACAGTCTAACAATTTACATGATGTCAAATCAATCAAAAATGTATTTACCTATCAGTATTCTACACATCAGCGACACATGAATGACATATAGGTTACCCCTTACAACATAGATCATAAAAGCTAAAGGTTAAAAGCAAGGCTAGTGTCCCTCTAAAAGGCACTGGGTGGATAAATAAACTAGCATGCACCTACTCACAAGGAAATAATATGTTTCTCTTAAAAAAAAAAAAAAAGAGGAAGCTTTCTATATACTGAAATGGAAAGATTTTCAGGATATAAATTTTTTAATAAGCAGATACAAGGCTGTACACATTTTATGCTATCTTTTGTATAAATGGAGTTGGGGTGGATAAATAAGTATTTATACAAAGAAACATTGGAAGAATATACAAGAAACTAATATAAGCAGTTATCTAAAGGCATTTGGGGTTGGGAATAGGCTCAAAAAAAATTACATTGACTTGAATCAAGTTCAAGAGTAGCTTTGCTCTCCTGTAATGAAATATATGATAGTGACTGATAAACTTTCCTGATTATGCCATCGCTTAAAAATCTTAGTTATGTTCAGGTCAATAATATGTATTTACTTTGAAAAAATTATATCTGTAATCTCCTGTTCCCCATCATCTTTTATTTGGGGGAGAAATAAGTAAAATATTTTCTATTTTCCTTTTGTTTTCCTGTTTTTGCTCTTCACTTTCTGTAGTTTTTTCCCCCCTCTGTCCTTATTCTTCTAATTTTCTGGCAACACTAGTGAGTATTTTTTTTTAGGTTGTAGATCTCATTCAACTAGTTGTGTTTTGTTTATATGTTTGTTTTGTTTTTTAATACTATGCAGAGACTGGGATTGAAAAGAGGTATTATATAATCTCTGCTTTCAATTAGCTTATTGTAGTCTGTCTACTAAGGGATTACTATGCTCTGTTATAGTACAAAGTAGAAAGGAATGTGTCTTAAAGAAGACATGGGTACAGTAAGGGAGGGGGGATTATATGTGCTAATGGGGGATGGATGAAGGAGGGCATAAAAGTAGTCTTCATGGAGGCAGTGATAATTTAGAGTTGCCTTGAAATGTGAATTTAAGAGTTAGGGGAGAGAAATCAGATGGAATGACACTGCAGGTATTCTTTCTATACTCTCATAATATTTGCTTTTCAATTTCAGTGTATCTCAAGTAAGAATTACATTTGAGAGTAATAGCAAAGATAACTGTGGATATGAAGAAAGTAGAGATCAGGTGACAGTAACTGTGTTTCACATCCTCTCCCCATCCCACCCATCACATCACAATTGCCACAGTCCCTTTTGTTCTCCCCAAGACTCCAGTCTGTGTAAGTAGCCCCTGGGGTGTGGACCAGCCACTTGCTCCATGGAAAGAATGCCTGCTGCATCTTTCCTATCATAGCTTATTCATTCTGATGTTTTTCTCTTTGTCTAAGTACTCACTTCAAAACACTGCCTCCCTTCTACCAAATAGGCAGAGAGGGGAACACACAAGGTCTTGAGCTGCAATTACCTGGATTATATGGGGGTGAGAATGTGGAAAACAAAACTAACCTTTGGGAGTATGCATATCCCAGATACTTGCCCCTTTCCCCTCCAGCTCATGTTTTCTTGATTAACTTGATCTAAGAAGGAGGATTTCCCTCATAACTCTTTAATTAATTGCAGTGCTCCAAGTTTCTGTAAAAATGTCAGATTGTGTGGGACCAGTCTGTCGTGAGCGTGAATGGTTTAGTGGGACCCTAGACAAGTAATTTTATGGGCTTCCACATGCATTTCAATCCTTTGGCCACAGCTATCTTGGAAGCTCAGACAGTGGGAAAAGAGCTATGGCGACAGGTTCAAAGAGCTGAAACTATGTTGAAAAAGCTATCTGCCAAAAACCAGTGTTGAAGTCTTAAAACTAAATAGTTTTTTAAATTCAAAAAATATTAACATGGATTGTTGAAGAGATTTGAGTCCAATGGAGGATCACGTGTACGTGAAATTGAATTTTTTAAGTTACTCTTTTCCAGTAGACCGTGATAAAAAAGTACATGGAAACCACAAGAGAGGGTGTCTCCCTGCCCTCTCAGAATTTGGGCCCATTTGTTACCAAAACAAAATAAAAAGAGTTGAACTAAATTAGAGTGTTGAAATGGTGAGAATGGATGGAAAGATGAAAGGCACATCAGTTCAAAGAGACTTTAAGGAGGAAATCATAACCTGCCAGTAAACCCAGTAGCTGACTTGACCCACCTATTGGGGCTTCTTCTGAACACCTTCCCTCCCTTGAGTTGTTTGTATACCTTTTAGACTACTAGCAGTAGCATTTAAGTACCAAAAAAAAAAAAAAAAAAAAACACAGCTCATACATGTAACAAGAACATTCAGAAAAACAAAAAGCATATTTTTCAATTAAATCTCTTTGTATTTCTCTTTCCAGTTTTTTCTTTTTATCTTATATTTGACACCCACTTTTTAAAAAGAAAAAGCATCACATATTGGCAGTTTGAGCTCCCAAAAGGTCTATTCCTCTGAACTTGCAAGAACGTTCTAGTTTCCATAGCTATACTGAGTTCAAATTACTATAGTTTTTATTACACAATAACTCTGCAATTAAATACTGGTTATCTCTCATTGTTATGAGATGGTTAGTATTACAAAAGGGAGTGCAGATCTGAGAATACTTCAGAGTGATACCTTATTGAAGATACATGACATTTCAAACAATAACTTTTTTGTTCTTTGCATCTACGTGAATGCTTCCCTCCTGCTTAAACTGCCTAGTTCGACTTCTCTCCAATTCCATAAAAGAAATATTGAGTTTTTTTAAATGATTTGCTTTTTGTTTAACCATTGCTTGGTGAAAACAAGAAGATACAAACAGCAATTTTATGAGATGCAGAAAAAAGTATCATATTTTTTAAAATACATTTTTATCTTTTCTGAGAAATTGTTCAGTCACAGCCAGTGTTTATGCCCTATTTTTCATCTAATCACATTATTGGTTATGTAAACCTGCTGTCACACATTCAAATTTCTCCTACCTGTATTTGCTGAAAGAGTCTCTATGTGCTTGTTGTTGGCTGCTCTTTAAAAGTCACTACTTTGTCATCCTGGTGTGTTCTTCTGTTACACACAGTCAGAAGTTCATAGATGCCGTCAGTGGTGATTCCAGGAAGGGTAAAAACAGTCCACTACTTCCAGAGCCCTTTTTGTGTCGTTTTGAACTTTACACTTTTTATACAAAGTTCTGCTGAATCACATGCTGGCTACCAAATCACAGTCTGCCTTCTGATTCATTTCTAGGAGAGAATAAATTTCTGTTGTTTTCCTGCAGTCAGTGACTTTTTGAGACGTGGATGGGGATTGGGGAATTTTATTTATTTGATCCCACGTGTTAATGCAAGAATGGAATGACACCTTGGCACAAACACTTGCATTGGGATGGCTCAAATACAAATTCTTCAGTAGTTTCAATTAACAAATCTAAATGATGTGTACATTTTAGAAGGGAAATTACTTCCTATCTACCTACTAACAAGTAATGTTAGGGAGTTCCACAGAAGACTGGCTTCTTAATGTCATTGCTCTGGGATCAGTGATTTTTTTTTTAAAGGATACATTTATATGATCTCTTTGTAGCTTTATTGATTTTTATGCTGCATCACTCCTTTTTTAAGGTTGACTCAGTTGTATGTTTATCAGCAAAAACTAGAGAAGTATACTTTTTTTTTCTATAAAGAAAAAAGACACTTCTCAAATCATCAATCCTTACATACTTTTTCCTAATTATTTGTTAGTTTATACATACATGATTATTCAATTTTCTGCCTGTTCTTTTGTTCTTTATCGCTCTCAAGTTAAAGGTACCACACATTATAGAATGTCCTAAATGTTGCAGACTTTTCTTTCACTATCATGATTATCTGTCAGATTTTCTTGGTATCATATGAATAGTTAATTTGCCAACTTACTGGATCTATATGCTGTAGCTATAGCCTATATTTTCTTTATGTTCCCTCGAGCATACACAAGACCAGTGACCTTTTCTATATGCTGTAAACAGAAAACACTCTTAAAACCAGGTCAGTAATATATTTGAAAAGTGGTTCAGTTATAATCTAAATCTGAGAAATTTCTACTAAATTTTCAAAGGGATCTCCTTTTATGTTATATCTAATAGTTATTTATTAATAAAAGATGAAAATGACTCCACAAAGTCAATTTTATCATAGTGGTTTCTATTTAAGGATAAAAGGACTGAAATTCTTAAATGTACTGTTTCTAACCTTGAAATGAAAATAATTTTTTTTCTTTGTAATTGAGCTGAAGAAGTATCTTGCCTTTCTTGTCTATCTGAATTTTGTTTATTATGTTAATTGTCTTAGGGAGCCTACTATGTACAAAGCTGTATATTATTGGGCATTCTATAGGACTTTTATAAAGATGATTGAGGAATTTCTTACCCTCAAGATTAAATCACACTTACACATGCTTAGAACATACAATATCCTTAGAATCTTTTGTCCTCTTTTATCACTGATGATTTGTATATGTGCAAAATGCTTCAGATATAAAAGTGCCTATAGGTGTTGTTCTTTCCTTCCTTCTGTTCTTATCCCATTTATCTCCCATTAGTTTCTAAATTCATTTGAATTGTTCATAAATAATATTTGCACTTAGTGCTCTACTTTTCTAAGAAAAAAGAGCTTTCTTAGAAAAGGCAATGCCTATGGTCATTGTTGAATAATTACCTTGCATATGCCCCAAGTTGTGATAGCAAAATATGATTATTTTACTCAAATGAAATGTAAACTGTTACATTTTGTATATTTTGTATTTAGTATTTGTTTTCTGAAAATGTTTCTATTTCACCTTCATTCTTAAACAAAACTTTTTCTAGACATAGAAGTCTAGGTTAGTGGTTGTTTTCTGCACTATCTTCTAGTTTCTATTGTTTATGTTGAAAAGTTGTCAGTCTAATTGTTCTGTAAAATATCTGTTTTGCTCAGACTACTGTATGATTTCTCTTTGTCTTTGGTTTTTAGCCTTAAATTATGATGTACTTTGGTGCAGTTTTTATTTTTTTTTCCTTTATCTTTCTTAGAGAGCTTCTTAATTGTGTGATTAACACCAATGATTAGTTTTTGGAAAATTCTGAGACATTATCTCTAAAAATATTGCTCTGTCCCTTTTCTCTCTTTTCTCTTTCTGAGACTAAAGTTCCACATATTTTTAGAAGAGATTTTTATTTATGCATCATATCTCTCACCCTCTTTTCTATGTTTTCTTTTCTCTGGCCTGCCTTTTGTTCTGTTTTCTTCTAATCTTCTAATCACTTTCTTATTCTTTATTCAGCTGGATCTAATCTGCTTTTAAACCTATCCACGGAGCTTTTAATTTTGGTTCCTGTATTTTCCAGATCTCAGACTATATTCATTTCTTTTCATATATTTCATTTCCCTAACAAAATCTTTATTTCATTGAATAGCTTCTTGAATTTATCACACGCAGTTGTTTTTAGGTCTGTGCCTTAATGCCATAGTAGCTCCAGTGGGACTGGTTTGGTCATCTGTTTTTTCCCCTCTTGGCTTTTTGTTTTTGTTTTGTTTTCGTGTTATATTGTCTCTTTGGGTATCTGATAATTTTTGATTGATATCAGCTATTATTTTTTTTTCTTTATAGAGAAATGTTGAGGCCTAGGGTGATGTTAACTTTTTACAGAGAGAATTTATGTTTGCTCCTGGCAGACAGGTAGGGGACTAGCAATCCCAGATCACCTTTAATTCATTTTCAGAGACTGAGGTTATTTGAAGTTATACTTCAGACTATTGAGAACTGTATTATGTCTGGTTCATACCTACTGCTATAGCACAGCCCTTTGGGTTACCATGCACATCATGGACAATTTATTAGTCTCTACTTGGCAGGCACCAGCCTCCATTTTTTTTTCCTCTAAGGTTCTTTCTGTTTTCCAAGGCTCTCCTTTCCCTTGGAATTGCCACTAATTCCAGTCAAAGACCCCAGATTTCAGACTCACCTTTCTGGGTTTCGGTTTTCCTCATCTTTCCTCCTTAAATCTGGCTTTCCCATAACTTTAAGCAGATATTTTTAAAATTTTGTCCAGTTTTTCTAGTTATCCTCAGTAGGACAATTGTTTCAAATTGCGCAGTCCTCCACTATCAGAAGCAGAAGACCAATTTTCTCAACATTTTAAAAATAAAAATAGGTTATAATTTCCAGTTTAAGATTAATATTTTATGTCTGTTGCTTATTAAATATACACTTCACTTCTCTAAGTCCAATAAGCAAAGTGATTATCCAGGATATCATATGGTGGGCACTCAAGTCCTATATAAAAGAATATCTGGTAGGAAAATCTTCATAGGCTTTTGAAGATTTTAGCTATTCATATTGTATACTGATAAATATATGCAGTACTACATGACCTCTATAGCTGTGGGGAAGCCTATGGTACTTGCTGTATGCTGGCCTTCTGTTTCTTATTGGGAAGTTTTTTTAAATAGATAAAACATGAGGAATGAAAGAGTTCTGTTTTGGACCTGTGAGGTTTATGATATCCATGTGTTGTCCTAGAAGAGTTGTTGTATGGACAGTTGGACAAACAGTTGGAGTTCAGGATTATCAATAAAAATCTATTGATTAAAAGTGGACAGATGGCATTTAATTCCATAAAGGGAAGAAAAACCCAGTTTGAACAGGGGACAGTCCAACATTTAAAATTCCTTAGGGCTGAAGAGAAGCTGAGAAGGAGGACAGATAAGGAAGAAAGGAAAACAAGAGAAATAGGGTAGAGTGGTGTTCTAGAACTACAAAGAGAAGAAGTCACCTGCTGAGCCATTGGATAATATGAGGATAGTTAATCGGCCAGTGGATTAGCATTATGGAGTCATAGATGACAGCGTTCATGGCAGATTCCCATTGTCTTCAGTAAGAAGACTAGTTTGGAAGGAGACTAGGAAATGGGGAAGTAGATATGACCAGGGTCTTACATGACCACTCTTTATTGGTTTTACTGTCAAGTGGAGAGAAAAAGGGAATGACAGCTAGAGGATGATGGTGAATCAAAGATTATCTCATGCCCCTTCCACCAGTGATTGGGGGGTGTGACCTGAATGAGAAGAAAATAATGGTGTGTGTGTGTGTGTGTGTGTGTGTGTGTGTGTGTGTGTGTGTGTGTGTATGTGTATACTTTTTTTTAATTCAAAGAAAAGCCCCATAGAGTGCAAGCTTAAGTTTGAAATCCATCCTGCCACTTAATTGGTGCTTGTGGGCAGATTATCTAGCCAACATTTTCTGATAGAAATAATTCCTATTCTAGGGTTGTTGTGAATATAAAATTAAGTTAGAAATTTATGCAAAGTACCTGACTCATAGTAAGTAGTTAGTGCACTATGGTTATTGGTTTTGCTGTTTTTATTGTTATGTTTAAATCCTGAAGACAGTCTTATGTTCAAAAACAAATCATTTTTCTATTCCCATGGTTTTTTTGAGAATATATTAAAAGGGAAATGTATATAATCAATATACTTTAGCTACCTTTAAATTCCAAATAGGGTCTATGTTCTGAAACTATTAAGAACCATTCATGGATACAGTCATATTTCTTAGCATGGCTTACATAGCCCTGGCTGTTGCTGTACTTTCCCGCCCCAAAATTCAGCCTTAGCAAACTGTTTGCTTTCTGTTTTCCAAGGTACTTTATAGTATATCATACTTCAGTTAGGAGATCTTACACATCTTACTCCCATCTGCCATGCACCCTGACTTTATTATCTCTATCAGCGCCAACTTATCTTTCAAACACCAGCTCAAGTCCACCTCCTCCCTCAAGGCTTTTCCTGACACCTAGCCAGTCCAACATAATTCTGTGATTGGTCCGCCTTCCTCCTCTGTGGCCTCATTTTAGCCTGTTACCCCTACCACTTTTTATTGGACTTGGTAATTCACACATCTCTCTTTTTATTGGCCCATAATATCCTTAGAAGTAGTGAACATTTATCTTTTCTTTTTATCCCCAGCACAGTACTTGAACTGTAGTAAGTATTCAATAAGTGACTGTTGAATAAATAAATAAATTTAAGTGTGAATGACCTGTTAAAATATAACATGATTGTTGCCACTACATTTTGCATATTTTAATGTGTTAATCACTTGACTTACTTGTTAATGACTTGCCAAGATTATTATTTTATGAAGAATACAAGTCATAAAATCAAATAAATATGTGTTTTTTGCTCTGGCTTTAAAAGTGCATTCATTATTTTGTGCAAGGAGTTTGAGATCAGGACTTACAAATAGACACTGTTCCAAAAGGCTATTTATAATCTATTTATCAGAAATTTAGAAGATACTTTCTAAAACAAGTCAGGCTATGTAAGTGTTGGTAGTGGTAAGGATGATTACCATCATAATAATAATCAGATCAAATAATCATATTTCAGACTTGTACTTATAAAATACTTGTTTCAACCATAATGTCATTAAGTTTGAGAACTAGCTTTCTGGGGCGGACCTGGAATAGGGCAATGATGTGGTTTAGGAAGGGAAAGCAGGAAGACAATTTATTCTACATTTGCCTTTGCTGAATTCTTTCTTTGATATCCCCTGTATGCCTCTACGTTCCTCTGCTATATTTCTAGTCTACTGTTGAGTTTAAAGATGATTCCAGAAAGCTGAGTTTTTAAGCCTTTCTCCCACTGTAGGAATAGTGAAGCTGTGTTGGGTAGTTGAAGTTCAGAGAAGCCTTGGGACGCCATTTGCATGAATGTGTAATTTCTAAGTCTGGTGTTTTGATGTTGAAGAGGTATTTAAAGAGTTGCCTTTAAATCTGGTTCCTGCATACAGGGAAGTTTAAATCCAAGGCTGAGAGAGTTTT
The DNA here is from genome assembly GCF_040939455.1 of Microcebus murinus. Classification (NCBI taxonomy): domain Eukaryota; kingdom Metazoa; phylum Chordata; class Mammalia; order Primates; family Cheirogaleidae; genus Microcebus; species Microcebus murinus. The sequence continues at coordinate 43,696,294 of NC_134108.1, read as the reverse complement.
CTCACCTTCTTTGCTTAGCAATTGAGATTTTGTTGATGGATAGCCAGCCAGATGAAAAGTGGCACATCTTAAAGAAGTTATATTGTAGAAAGATTGTAAGGAGGGATGAGAACTAGATTCTTGCCCTAACACTATCACTTCCATCCTCAAATCTTGGGCTTCAGTGTTTTCCATCTGTAAATCAAGATGATTGAACTAGTTGACCATTTCCTAACTTGTTACAAATGTGTAAACACTTTCCTAAGTGACATGATCTCATGATTTCCTCACAGAAATTTTGAAAGTTTTTTTCATTTTTATATACTATATAAGTGGCTTTAATTCAAAGGTTATATTTGATCAATATACTGTTAAAGATTGTTTTTATCATAAAGTTCATTTTAGTATAATACTTAGTAATATTTATACTTTGTAAAGAAAATTTTTCCATTTTCTCTATATAGCAGATGATATATACTGTTTACATAGGAAAAAATTATTTACTGAGAAATTGTTTATTTCTGTGTTAAAGCATCAAAAATGGTCAAAACTATTTTCATGTCTAGATGTTTGGAATCTACTCTTCTTGTTCCTGTTTGGTTTCTAAATGATATGATAAGATAGAATGTTCCAGGATTCTATTTGCAGGTACTTTTCTACAATTTCACAGGTGAGGATAAGCAATTAGGATAAAGACATCTTTATATTTTGAGATATCTTGATTTTTTTATATAAGAAATTTGATCAGATGAATGCAATTCATTGATATCATTATTTGGGGATGAAGCTGTTGAATTAGTCATTTTTATGTTCCTTCATAATTTTTTAAAGTTCAAAATTTGTGGTCCTTATGCTCTCTGTCTTTTATTAGTGATCCATTATGGTAATAAATTAAACAGAATGTACTAAAAATGATAGCTAAAGACACTGTGTGTCTAAACCACAGCGCTCAGCAGTGTTCATCCGAGGCATAAACTGAGTCCGCAACTGTGCTATAGGCTGCTCGTTACTAATCAATCAAAATACACATAGGGGCGCTCCAGATTTTGCTTTTAAGGGCTACAAAATTTGAAACTTAGAAAAATATGATTAAAAATATGAATAAATTATAATATTTGCCTTTAAAAATCTGAAATTGAAATACCTTCCCCCATCTGGGGTGGTAAAACATTGAAGGTCTCTTCTAGCTGTGTGATCTTTGGACAACAGAACAGAATATTCAGGTGATGCGGTGAGAGGACAGGCAGTCGTCTGTCAGTCATCCTTAGAGCAGAGAGCTTCATTCCTTCACATGGAGTGTCCTGCTGAGAGGGAAGCCGTGTGAGTGTGCGTGTGTTCCTCAGGGTGGGGGAGCTGTGGACTGTGGTAAAAATCAGACGCAGGACCGAAAATTCCCTCTGTCTCCTCTTTCCTGCCCATATGATTTTTGTGATTTATTTTTTGTTTTATAAACTTTTTGTTTTGGAATGGTTCCTAGATTTGTGAAAAAGTGGTAAAGATAACACAGAGAGATCGTGACTATCCTTCGTTCAGTTTCCTCTCATGTTAACATCTTACATTGTCATGGTACCTTTGTCAAAACCGAGAAACCAACATTGGCACATTCCTGTTGACTGACCTCCAGACTTCGTTTGGATTCTGCCAGTTTTTCCACCAAGTCTTTTTCCTGTTCCAGGATCCCATCCAGGATACCCCACTTCATTTAGTTATCACATCCTATTAGTTTCTTCTGGGCTGTGACAGTTTCTCAGTTTTTTTTGTTTTTTTTAATTTCACATGGCCTTGACAGTTTTGGAGTACTGCCCAAGTATTTTGTAAAATGTGCCTCCATTTGGGTTTGTCTGGTGTTTTTCCCATGACTAGACTGGGGTTGTGGGTTTCGGGAAGACTCCTGCAGAGGTGAAAAGCCAGTCTCAGCTGGCCCGGTGGCTCACGCCTGTAAACCTAGCACTCTGGGAGGCCAAGGCGGGTGGATTGCTCGAGGTCAGGAGTTCAAAACCAGCCTGAGCAAGAGCGAGACCCCAGCTCTACTATAAATAGAAATAAATTAATTGGCCAACTAAACATATATACATATATAAAAAATAAATTAGCCGGGCATGGTGGTGCATGCCTGTAGTCCCAGCTACTCGGGAGGCTGAGGCAGGAGGATCACTTGAGCCCAAGAGTTTGAGGATGCTGTGAGCTAAGCACTCTAGCCGGGGCAACAAAAGTGACTCTATCTCAAAAAAAAAACAAAAACAACCAGTCTCATCACATCACGTCAGAGGTATGTGCTGTTAACATGGCATTACTGGTAGTGCCAACCTTGATCACCAGGCCAGCATAGCATGGACCATGATTCTCTACCATAAAGTTACCATTTTTCTCCTTTCTATATCCTATTCTTTGAAAGCAAGTCACTAAGTCTAGCTCACTCTCAAGGTTAGGGGGTAGGAATTAAACTCCCTTGCCTGGAGTAGGGGAAAATATACTTATTTGGAATTCTTTTTTAAGGAACATTATAGACATACTCTTTTGGCCCTACTAAGAGGACTGTCCATCAGTGTTAATTCTTTCCCTCTCTCCTGAGGCAAAACATACTGTGCATGTTCAGTGAAAAAACAACTGGAATTATGGTCGCGACTAGATTCATTGTATTTTTCACCCTGATTATTATAAAAGTCAGAGCACAAGTATTAAGTGAATAAATTATTCCGAATTCTTATTTTCTTTCATGATAAAAGTAATGAAAAAGAACAATTTGTGTGAAGAGTAGGTAGATTAGAGAATTCAGGCATCTTCTCTTTACTATATTCAATAGATTTTTTTAAAGCTATCTTGAATTTTTCCTCAGATACTTGTTTTGAACTAATTTCTAGCTTCTGTAACTTTTTTTGTGTTTGAATTTTGCTTTTCTTGTACTCCATTTTGAAGGATTCAGTCTCTGACTTTGCCACTTGCTTTGCAACCTGCTGGTAACACAAGGTGTGGCTAATTCAGACTAACTGAATTATTAATAGTGCTGCCCATGATTACTACATGGGCCATATTAGGATAGCAAGGGTTTCTTCTAGTTTTAAAGATACATCTAAAAGGTTGTTTTGTAATAAACTATTAGGTCTCCTTCTCCTAATGGTCAGATTATTGAATGACCATGGTAATCATTTATAAGGGATATAGAATATTTCCATGAGCAGGATTATTTATTCATTGTTTGAAAATTTAAGAAATCAGTTTTGTCTATGGACTTGAGAAATTTAACTTTATTGAAGTGTAATTTATATACAATAAAATGCACATATTTTGTGTGTAGTTGGATGAATTCTGATATATCTATACATTTGTATAATTGTAGAACATTTCCAGAAAGTTTTCTTATTTTCTTCTGGAGTCAATCCTCTCTACCTCAACCTTCCACCCGAAGAAAACAATGATCTGATTTCTGATACTATTCTGACACTGTAAGTTTGTTTTAGAAAAGCAGTTATTTTATATTTTTATTCATGTTTTTTTCTGTAGCTCCCTTCATGGTTTTCTTTATAGAAAATTTGCTTTATAGCAGCTTGACTATCACGTGCTAGATATTGAGGCAGGAGAGTATTTATCTCATTTGGGGTTATCTGAACTTCTCAGATCTGTGTTTATCTTTCATCATTTCTTTGAAAATTCTCATTCATTATCTCTTCAAATATTCTGCTCTTGTTGTCTCTCTTCTTTTTTCTGGAACTCTAATTATATGTATGTTAGACCATTTGATAATGTCCTGCAACTTTTGGATGCTTTGTTACTTCTCCCCCTATGCTATTTTTTCTTTGTGTTTCAGTTTAGGTAAATTCTATCTACATTTCTTCAAATTCATGATATTTCCTTAATTATGTCAAAAGCTGATGAGCTTACCAAAGGAATCTTTATCATTTTCATTTCTCTGCTTAAATTTCCCATCAACTCATTCAGGTTGCTCATCTTTTTCACCAGACCCTTTAATACTTTAATCCTAGTTGTTTTTAAGTCTCTACCTGATAGTTTCAATATATGGATCAACTGTGAGTATGCACCTGTTGATTACTTTATCTCTTAACAGTGGATTGCTTGGGAGCTTTTTGTTTATTTTGTTGTAAATCTTATAATTTTTGATTGAATGCTAAATATTGTGTGATCATTAGACACTAATACAAACAGTATTTATACCTCACCATGGGCTTGCCTCTTCTTCTATTAGGCTATTAGTGTGTGGAGTTGAATCAGTCTAGGCAGGAGCTGAACTGCATTTGAATTTTGCTACTTTTGGTAGACCACAGGCTTCAAATTCTTCTTGTGCTGAGCTGAGCTGAGTTGCCTAGTTTTTAGGGTGGCTATCCATAGACACACACACACACACACACACAGGTGCACACATATAAAGTATTGTTCCTCAGTATTGCTGTTCACTCTCAGCTTTCAGCTGTCTCTGCACACCTGTACCACAGAGAGCATCTCTCTCCACATTCTTGCTCTTCCTCCAGCAGAAGGAGGAAGTTACTTAGCACTCTGTGCTGTGCTTCTGTTAGGGCTGGAGGCAGGGCATGGTTCTCTGTTGTTTTGGCTCAACCTCAGGCTTAGAGAGGCCATGTGTACCTGAGTCGTGGGGATTTTTTCAGCATTCTTGGCTCTCCTCCTTGTGACAACCAAATGCTGCCATTTACTTGCAGCTGACATTGGGCAGAAGTTTCCTGCCCCTCTCCCAGCAGTAGGAGACCTCTACTTGGTTTTGGTATAGGATCTTAGGCTCTATACCTGAACAATTTTGTTCCCTGGGTACCGAGGAGTTTTTTCTTACATTTCTTCCAAGGACACTTGGTCCTTTTTGGTACCCTTTGGGTACTTGTTGTCCTTCCTCCAGCTGCTTAAGCCATTTGCTTTATCAGCAGGAAGAGTCTGAAGAAGCAGGTGACACTTCGTGCTTGTCTCTTACCTGTCCCCTCCACCCCTGTGCCACACTCACCTTCCCACAACTGCCGATCACCTCCTTGAAGCCCTGTGGCCTAGATGGTTTGTTCTTCCCAGAAGAACAGATACATCCAAAGTTGTCTACTTTCTTCTTGGCTGACAGACTATCCTGTGGTCATCTCACTTCTCTAAGCTTCACAACTGGTCCAAGATATGAAAGTGGCCTTATTCTTGCCCCATATAATTTTAGAAAGTTTTTAAGAATTTTAGATATAATTTTAATATAGCTCATTTTATTGAATTGAATACTGGGGCATTCTGTATGCTTAGAAAATGTCCAGAGAACCACAACTAGAATTTGAAGTTTCTATGTATAGTGCAGTTTCTGTTGTAATATAATATGTGGATTAGTTTCAATATAAATGCTCAGTAGTGTCTCATATAATGAGTTCATGCATAAGACTATACAAATTAAGTCTTTTGTTATATGAGTTTTCGAGTCCCAAAAAATTCTCAATACAAATAATTAAGTTTAGCCTCATAGATTATGTTCCTTCTACTGTTTATAACATTCATGACATACTTTTCAACTAACTGTTTTTATTCATGGGTGTTATAGACTTTAAGGAAAAAATTGGGTAGAATATATTCAAAGGAAGGCGCCACTGTAAGATCTAGACTTTATTATTTTTGTGATTGAAACTCACCACTCTAAATATTATAAATCACTTCCATCTATTTTATTGTATAGTGAGTTAAAAATATATTCATGAACTTTCTTTTTAATGATACAAATTTTCTATTTAAATGTGAACTACATGGATAAATTAAAAATACTGTATAGGTAAATAGAAGTAGATGATAAAATATAATTAAAAGTAAAGTATTACCCTTTTTGAGACAAAGTCTTGCTCTGTTATGCCAGCTACAGTGCAGTGGCATCATCATAGCTCACTGTAACCTCAAACTCCTGAACTCAAGCGTTCCTCCTACCTCAGCTTTCCAAGTAGCTGCAACTACAGGCATATGCCACTGCACCCAGCTAATTTTTCTAAATTTTTTTTTTTTTTTTTTTTTTTGAAGAGATGAGGTGTTGCTCTTGCTCAGGCTGGTCTCAACCTCCTGAAGCAATCCTCCCTCTTCGTCCTCCCAGAATGCTAGGATTATAGGTGTGAGCCTCTTAAACTCTATGACTTCTTTGACTTCTATGACTTCTTTAAATTGTCATTGTCAAGAATATTTGCTACTTCTTTTTACTAGGTAGACTTTTAGGATTAAAATAGCATGTATACATACTTTTTAAATATATGCTACCATGCTGCCTTTCGCCATGTCCTATCCAGATATACCTTTCATAAAGGATGTAAAGTCTAAAGTCTTTGAAATTACCTTGAGTTCAACCTTACATAGAAACTTTCGTCTACTTTTCAAAATACTGTAAATTGCATTTAAACCCTGCACTTTTCAATACACTTTTCAATACAATAGACTTTTTAATTAAAGGAATTTATCCAAAACTTTATGGAAATAAAAGATGTAATATATCAAAATGCAGTCAGCTCTTTTTAAGTTTATTACTAAATATAGTAATAAGTAATTAAATAATAATGTTCTAAAATGTTTCCTGTTCTAAAGCATAACCATGTGAAGGGGCATAAGACATTCCATTTGTGTATTTTCTACTGATATACTTTAGATTACATCTCCAAAAGCCCTCCTGGATGGGCAGGGAGATGGGAAAGGAGATGGGCTTTTTGATGTACTTTTGCATGAATAGACTTAACTCCTTAGAGATTAGAGATTGGTCTTAGAGTAAACATAGAAACATTACTACCCTTTATTATAGTACCAGGGAGTTTATTTAGTGAACTTTTCATACTCTATATATCTATTTTCCATAAATTGTTTCATAGATACTGAAAGGGTGTGTGTGTGTGTGTGTGTGTGTGTGTGTGTGTGTGTGTGTGTGTGTGTGTGTGTGTAAATGTGTGTGTCTGTGTGTGTAGAAGCAGGACCAAGTCTAAATTTATGTAATCTAAGTGAAAGTTAATTTGCTTGAAACCCCTCATTGTATCACAAGCTGAGGATCACAGATCTAGGACAGCTTCTTAAACTCTTTAACTTAAAGCCATCTTTTCTTGATTCATGAAGGGCACGGAAGGAATCTTGTAGATACCTCTACATTTTATGTCCAGGCATAGAAATCCTGAAATTGGATGGTCAAAACCTGGGCCAGTTCATTAAAAGGAATTCCTGCAATGATGCAGAAAACCAACCTGCTTCTAGTCATCTGTTGTTAAAGCAGTCATAACTAGGGTGGGCAAGTATGTGAAGCCAAATCACCAAGTGCTCCCATCTTTTCCCCTGAAGAAAGAACTTTTCAAACCCAGTGCAAAGAATTATAGTGTTGGTAAAGGCAGTTTTACTGAATAGTCCAAAATTTTATCATGCTTCTAGAATTGTAGAGCATTTTCCATCTAATAATAAAACTCCTTAATTGATCCCCTCAAAAATGTGAGCATCTCAGAAGGGGAAAAAAACCAACAACATGGATTAATTTACTTAGGGAGGACCAGAAAAAGCCTCCAGCTCCCAACAAATTTGCTGTTTGAGTGTTCGCCTTATAAATGATCTTTGCTAAAGGAAAACTTCCTTGACTTTATATGCATTTTCAGCTCCTTAATCTTTTTTTTCCTTACGGGTCTGGGGGCACAAAGCCAGTGAACAGTAGAAAGAAAAGATTTTTGTGTCCTCATTTTTATGGTTATAAATGATTACTTCTTGGCCCTAAAATAATCAAGACAAATTGAAAACATGTTAAAATTAGATGTGTTAATTTTTTATTATATTATATATTAATATTTTTATTTAGTATTAGGTAGAGCTACTTAGCTTAAGGTAGTGTCACTGGGAGGGTGGGGATACCAATTTATTTCAGAATGGTATATAATAGATATTGTCCCAGTGTGTGTGTTTCACTATTGATGTCAAAATATTCCTCATCCTATTAATATTACATTAAAATGAAAAATTTTGAAAACTGCATCATGGCAGAAGGATTTACATTCTTATTCTGAACAGACATTAATACTTTCTCCAGAGAATTGTAGTTTTAGCATTCACTCTTTTTCCTTGAATGTTGTACTCACAAAGATCTTTTTAAAAAATTAACATGCTGATGTTAAATTGTTTTAATCATCCTCAAGGTCATCAGAAAGAATAATAGATTTTGAGTAAGCATTTGACACTTTGATGATAGGAATATAAATCAGCTTCAGTGATTAACTCAATAAATGTTTTAAGATTCTGGTTTGATTGAGACATATACATCTTTGATGCCCTGGTTTGTTTCAGGCATACTGAGGATCTTACTTAGAGTGATCTTTTTTTTCTTTTGGAAACATACAAGAATATACATAAATGCAACCAAGATTTTTTATGTGGTATGGAAATCACTCTTGTTCTAAAGGATTGTTAGCCAGTGATTACTCTGAAGTAAGTACACATTTATTAGAATTTTAGAAAAATGTAGCTAGTATGGGTAATTTTAACTTTAATAAAATAAAATAGTAATTTCTTGGCTGGGCGTGGCGGCTCATGCCTGTAATCCTAGCACTCTGGGAGGCCAAGGCGGGTGGATGGCTCAAGGTCAGGAGTTTCAAATCTGTCTGAGAAAGAGTGAGACTCCGTCTCTACTAAAAATAGAAAGAAATTAATTGACCAACTAAAAATATATAGAAAAAATTAGCTGGATGTGGTGGCACGTGCCTGTAGTCCCAGCTCCTCGAGAGGCTGAGGCAGGAGGATCGCTTGAGCCCAGGAGTTTGAGGTTGCTGTGAGCTAAGCTGACACCATGGGCACTCTAGCTGGGGCAACAGAGTGAGACTCTGCCTCAAAAAAAAGAAAAAAACTGACGAAAGACTTGACAGGCAGTTTACAAATAGGGAAATCTAAACGGCCAATAAACATAAAAAGTGTGCTATGGCTCATTAATAGGAAAATGAGAATTAAAATCTCAATGAGATGCCACTAGATACTCATCAGAATGGTTGGAATTAAAGGATCTAGTGATATTGCTGGTTGGTTGGTGAGGAGACAGAGCCAAGGGAACCCTCAAACTACTGATGAGAGTGTACAGTGGGTGAGCCAGTTTTGAAATTGTTGGGTATTATCCTGTAATTTTGAAGATGAGCATTCCCTGTGATGCAGCCATTCCAAGCTGCAAGATATATCATATAAAATGTTCTTAGTGGCATTCACAATCACCCTAAATTAGAGACAGCCCAAATGTCTGTCAACAGTACAATTGATAAGGTGTGTATAACACAATGAAATTCTATTCACCTATGAAAATGAACAAATTGTGGCTATAAATAAATGAATCTTAAAAAAACATGAGAGAAAGAAAAAGCCAGATATAATAAATATATACTCTATGACTACATTTACAGAGATCTTAAAATGGGATAAACTAGAGCATAATTAGGTAGTAAAATCAGAAAAGCAAGGATGTGAATATCATAAATATCAGGATAGTAGTTACCTTTGGGGAGTGATCTTCTGGGATCCTGGAAAATTCCAGTTATTGACCTGGTTAGCAATTACATGAATGTTTACTTTCTAACATTACACTGAAGTATGGATTTGTGATTTTCATGCTTTTCTATATCTAGGTTTTTTATAATATAATTTTTAAGAGTTCTGTATAACTTCTGATTTAAGAATATAAGTGCTATTTCATAGCTGATACCTTATTTTTTAGTTTTTTATTTATTTCAAATTAATTAAATAATTCTTTTATTGAATACCATGCTTTGTGTTTGCATTTGCCTTTTAAGATTTTGAACTGATTTCAATGGAGAAATAAAATATATGTTGTTCTTTTAATAATTTTCAGGCAGTAGCAGAGTAATGACATAATGGAAACTGCATGGGCTCTATTTAAATGTGAGCAAATTATTTAATCTCTACAAATCACTCCCAAGACTTTTTTCAGCTATAATAGGGGTATAGCAGTACTTATCCCAGAGATTGTAGTGGATATTAAATGAGATATGATATATAAAGTGTCTGGTACATAGTAGCTAGTCAGTATGTTTCCTTTTTCGTCTTCCCATTACCACATTTTTTAATAATAGAAAGTCAGCATTACCTGAGCCAAAACAATATTTTTTAATTATCTACCTGTTTTTCCTTTTATTATTGTGTGAAATACTGTCTTTGTCCTTGAAAAGTGAGATTGTTGCCACATGATAAAAGGAGATAATTTCTGACAATGTTATTTTGAAAGAAGAGATAAGTTGTTTTGTTAGTGGGTTTAGAAATAGAAGGGAAATGTGGATAGTTACTTGGATGAGGGATGAGAAGTGAAGAAGATGGTAGGTAGGATAAAGGAGTTAATGGCATCGGTATCTTGAGAAGAAAAGCAAACACCCCTCGCATCACATTAGTTGCCCTTTTTTACACAGCTAAAATTAAGTCAAAAAGAATAAAAATAACAATGGCTGTGGGGTAAACAGCCCATGTGGAAAGCCTCTACTTTTGCACAACTCTTTGCTTTACTGGGTCTTGAATAAAATCAAACAGGAAAAACTTTAGACCAATGAAGCTGCCAAAAATGTAGTGGTCTCTGGATTCTTGACAACTGAACAGAGAGAATCATGTGGTGTGTAAACGTCTGGAAAAAATCATTCTGTTGAGGAGCAAGTGACAGGTCTGCTAGGTTTCAGTAAGCCAAGAAGGTGCCAGAGGCAAGCTCTCGTAACTTCATTGAGATGAGTTCTATGTGGTGCTTCTACCCATCCTCATTAGTAATAACTTCTATTAACAAAGTTTAATACAAGGAAATCCTAGAATTCTAGAGCTGGAAGGGACTTGAGAAATTATCTAAGTACAGCTCTTTATTTTAAATGAGGAAAGTGAGGCTCAGAGGCCTAAAGTAAATTCCCCAAAGTTGCATGGCAAGTTAATGTTAGAACTAGGACCAAGACCTGAGTCTCTGAACTCCTGAGCTATAATAAATACTATAATACTAGTAGGAGAAACCATTTTTTTAAATGTAGTGTGTATTTCTACCCCAGTAACATTATTCAGCTCCAAAAGTCAATATCCTAAATAAAGAAAAATAAATAAACAACAGCTCCTACACTTCCTTCTGTAGTTTAGCAGGAATTTATACCTCTGACTCAAATGCCAGGACACGTTGCTTCATGACACAAAACAAGGAAGAGCATCTGAGGTCTTTAAAAAATGTTAACCATAAGTAAACAAACAAAAAACAAAAAGCCAGCTGTATTTATATGACTCCCATCTCTGTCTGGAAGGAGAAGAAATTCAAGGGAAAGAAGAGAAGGGATAAAAATGTTATAGTTTAAGAGATGTCTCTACTTAATAGGTACTTCATAAATGTTTATGAACAGATTTATAGTTCATTGATAAGATGATATAGGCTTCAGCAATCACTGTCTAACTCAAAAATATTTTTATGTATTTCATTATACATTAGATTATCTACATCTTGCCTTTTCAAAGTGCATGATACCACCAATTACATGGAATGAAGTGCAATAGGAAAATACAGTCTGTCTAAACTAACTGAAAATCTTCCTACTGCTAAAAGGAATTGACAATATTGTCTAACATTTTTGTGTAGTAACGTAGGTTATATAAGTTTCGAGAATCAACATCTTAATTTTGAGGTGTTTCTCTTAAAGTGTGCAGTATTCATATAATATTTGTATTCCCCTAACCTTACAGCTGCCTGGTTCTCATTGCTCATTAATGCTCCCACCAGGAAGGAAACAGGAAACATTATCAGAGATAAGTCAAATCACTTTTGTCACTTCTTGTAAGCTACACTGACAATTTTGGGGGGGCACCAAAACAAAGATGAGGTAGAAATTAAGAACAAACATGAAGATGAGGATGTAGTATTATGAAACTCATCTAATTAATCTCCCTTTAGCCCATTACTAAGATGAAAATTGACAATCATTAATATCATGGTAAGAATTGGTTGTATGGACTTTCACTTGACTTAATAAGGTAGTTAGAGAGTCGTGATATGTGTATTTAAGAGATGATGTGAGTTCAGACTTACCTGTGATTTTGGCAAGTTAATTGACCTCTGTAAATCTGTTTGCTCATATTTAAAATGGAGATAAGTTGTATTTTATAACAAGAGAGTACATATAATGTGTTAAACATGGTAAGCTTTCAATAAATATCAGCTAATAATATTATTGATGAAAAGGCATTATTTTTATTTTCTGTATAATCATATATTCTTATGAAATACCATTTGTGCTTTAAAGGGTTATACATGCTTTCCCCCATCATTTTAAAAAGAGAAAACTAGTACTAGGATTTAACTAGTATGATACTATAGTTTAACTGTACAACTAAAAGACTTAAAATGGATGTTTTTTTCTTGCTCAAATTGGATTTTATGTTTCTGTCATGTAAATTACTTCAAAAATAAAAGCAAACAAGCTTCTTTCTTAAACTATCTTCTTTTGATGTGAAGTCAAAAGTCAAATCTTTAAGTATATTAAAGAATATTTTGTGTATTATAAAAAGTAAATATGAAATTCAAAGTTTTGAAATTGAATTTTCAGGTTTTGCCTTACACCTGTATTGAGAGAGTATAAGACTTCAACTAAACAGAATCCACCTAGTCCAAATACTAATACTTTATCTTTCTGGGAACACATTTCTCCTCTGTTAAGAATTTCTCCTGGTGTTAAGCTGAACCTGCTTTGTTGGCCTCCTGCCACGGGACGGTGTGTCTTCTCCAGGCTCAGTTTCTCTGGTTCCTCACACTGTATCTTCACCAAACCCTGGTTCTCCTCCTGGGTCACTCTGGTGGGCCTTGACCTTTCAGTCAATACACAGAGTTGTTCTTAAGAAGCTATTTGTGTGAGATGTACTTGGTTTGTCAGAGCATTACTGGGATTACTTCCTCTTTTTATATGAATGCTACATTACTAAAGCTGTACAGAATAGCCGTGCTTTATAGACCCTGTGTATTACTTTAAAAAGTGCTTATGAATCTTCAGGCTTTCTTGATATTCAGTTTATTATTAGAATAACACTCTTTGTGGAATGACCTCTCAATTTGTTTGCATTTTTATTCTAGTTCCGCCAACTTTTCAATTGTTAATTATAAAAATATTGCCCCCTGATATCCAGTAATAAATATAGAGAGTGAAAGTACTGTGTTGCTTTCCATAGGCATGCTGTAATTGATAACAAGACCCCTAAATAAAAAAATCATGATGTTTTAATTCTAAACGAAAGACAGAAAGAGCCCATGTGTTGGGCAGCTGTGGTAGAAGCAAAGAATACTGGCCTTTGCAAAACAAAAACTCGATTTCAAATCTGGAATTTGCAACTTACTTGCTGTGTAATCTTGTCTAAATCTCTCAGTCTCTCTAATTTTAAATTGCATTATCTGTGCAGTGGAGAAATTGCCTGCTTTATGGATTGAGATCTTAAAATAATGTATGCAAGCAGTGGTTTATAAGCTGAAAGTACCAAGTAAATAAAGGTCATTAATGTACACAGAATACATCTCATCTCTATGCTAAAGGACACAGAATAAATGGTTATCTTTGTTTATGTATTTTAAAACATAATATTTTCAAAAGTTTGCTCTAATTTACCTCTGCTAATAAACCTTGAATTTTTCATCTTTATATGTTGACCCAAATATGTAAAAATTTAAGGATTTGGTGAACAATTTTTAAAAAGTGCAATTAGAAATTCCAGGTAAAGTAAAAAATTGGTAGAATGATGTCATGATCCAATCACAGTGCAACAAAGTTTGGCATGATTTTGAGCACTTATGAAAATTAAGAAAAGGAAATCCATTTGGCCTTTATTCCAGTAACATGTTCTTTTGAATGACTAAGGTCATAAAAAATGAAACTCTAAAAATATCATAGAAATATAATATTACTTGTTTTTACAATGAACAATATTTATGTTCACAATATAATAAACAGATTATTTCTTACAGACAAAGCATAAAAAGGTTAGTGGATAATTTGGGTAGGGGGGAAGATCGTGGTCAGAAGTTAGAACGTTAAGATGTAGCAGTGGATTGGAGAATTGGTGGGAAAGTAAGAATGACAAACAGCCTTATTTATATTGTGGGGAGTTAAAAATTGATGGAACAACAGAGCTTGAAGTATTAATATATTGCTTAAAGTTGATAGTAACCAGTAGAAGAATAAAAGTGTAACTATAAAAATTGTAAGGCAGAGGGAGAATAATAATAAAGGGTAATGTGAATTCAGTAAATCCCCATTTGTTCGTGGGAAGTCACTGGATGTTTTATAGCTTATGAACTAAGAACTATAATTATATTATTTAAAGTTGTGGATGTAAATTACCATAAGAGTTAAAAACAAGTCACTAAAGGTAGTGGCTTTGGGGAGTACTGAAAGAGGGCAATTATGGGGCTAGAACCTATTATTTTTCATTATAAGACACTATACAATTATAGTAATATTTTTACTATGTACATTCATTACTATGATACAAGCATATTTTTTAAGTACTGATAACAAAAATGGTGAATTTCACTCTCAATACCAAATCTAGAAGATACACTGCAATTATTTACACCTAAAGTCATCTCACCTTCCTGTCATCCATTGTCACTACTCCCTCCACATTCTCTGTACCCTGCTCTCATCCCTACTAGCATGGAGTGGTTCTGCTTTGCAGCCTAGGATCAGCCTGTGTCACATTATATTTTATAGTGTCATCATTCTTAGTTCTCTTGTTCACTGAAATGTCAAGATAGTAAATTTATATAAAACAAAACACTCAATTCACAATGCAGGTATATGTTAGTAAGTGATGTAATATCTACTGCTTTGAAAATAAATGGCTTGCCTTATGCCAGGATTTTATACCAAGATTTCACTATAAAAAAATGATGCAGAAAAGAATACTGATTGTCTTAAACATTGGAAATTTTATGGAAACACTTATTTTCCATATTTTTCTATTAAATTTTTATTAAATTAACATTTTTCTATTAAAGAAGTAATGGTAGTATATATACCAGATTAGCTTCATCATGGCCAGATTGTGACTAAATCATTACTAAAATATTCATTTTTAAGAATTCCTCAATACAGGATGTCACCAATAATCTAAATATTTTGCTTTTAGAGATGACCACATTTGAAATGATTGCTTTCGTATGATTTCCCTGCCTCCTCTCTCAAATGTACATAATCAGGGGTTAGAAAGGTTACTGACTACCAGAACATGTTCTAAATATCCCTTTGTCAAAAAGCACATCTTTAGAATACAGCAGACTCTCTTGTTAATCAGCTAAATGTATTTATTGACTAAGATTGAAATGTAGGCAGATTTAGATCAGTAATAGCAACTAATAGCAATTGAGCAAATTCAACATGCAGAGAGCAGACTCTGAGATCATGGTTGGGGATTGAAGACCAAAAAGATGTTCTTTCCTAGCACTAACTTTAGAAGAGACCAAAAAGAGCTATTTTGCAGTCACATGCTCTACCCCTGAGCTATAACCCCAGGAAAGAGCTATTTTGAACCACAGGTTGGAAAGGGAGAAGGTGGAGATGGGAAGAGAGTCCCTCTCTCTAACATGCTTGATAATGAGCATTTTGGTCACTTATTCATTCATTCTTCCATCATCTATTTATTATTTGTTTGAGCACCACCTGTAGGACTCTGGTTGGTGTTGTCAAGATGTTAAGAGGCTAAACTTGACATTCTGTTGTTCATGTGATTTCCTGACCTCAGGAGTCAGATTGTATTTCAAAAGGGATAGTTTTCCTTTCCTTACCAAGCCTATAACTTCCTTGATGGCTTAAAGCTCAAATCACCCAGCAGCAACTTTCAGGAATTACATTTTTTTAACTGATAGATTATTTATATTTTCCATATCACATTTGTTATTTCCTAAATGTAAGTTAACATCTTTAAATTTTTTTTGGATTTTGCATTGCTCTAGCAATGACAAAAAATATATACCAATTGGAGAGAGTTCAGTTAATGAAAATTTAAGCCTGTTGTACTTAATTGTCTTTAAATCTTTTCTAAATGTTTTCCACAAACTGTAAATTAACTTATTACTGGTAATTGTTAGATTTAGAAAAAAGTTTTCTCTTTTCAATTAGATTTTTATTTTAATGGCACAAAGAAATTACATTAGTTAGAAATGTAGTAGTTAGAAATTAGTTACAGTAGTTAGAAAACTACTCAAAATATTTGGATGTTTTTTTGTGAAATTATATTTAGTACATAGAAACTTGAGGTCAAAGGAACAGGAGGAGTAGCTTCACTACACCAAATAAAATAGTGTTTATCCCTGTCTGCTCTGACATTTTATGACCATTTCACCGGTGTTGCTGACTCTCTGGGGCATGTTTGCTGCTTCTTAATTCTGCACTGTCAAGAGTGCTGGCTCAGTCTCTCTACCTTCCCTCTTCTACTTGTGCAACCTTGTGTATGTTGTTTTAACACAGTGCTACCATTAACTAGGCACATTCTTCATGAGACAGGGAAAGGCAATACTTCCTTTTCTACCCTTCTTCCACCCTGGTATTGGAGGTATCCTCAAATGGAATAGGCATGTTTTCTCCAGAGTCCTATCTGGTAGTAACTCACCAGCTCTTTTTCTTTTTATTTCTGGCAGACTGGGTGTCTAGGGGCTCTTCATTCCCCTACAGTGGCATGTGTCTATCAGAGCCACAGCCTGAGAGTCCTAGGGTTGTAGGAAGCAGGGTCTCTTCTCCTTGCTGGTAGAACAGGACATCCACTGGTCTCCCATCCACCCCCTGCCTCCTTGCCCCATTTGTAGTGTGCCAGCCGTGCACCTCACCGCCGCTTCTACTCCCTGCCTAGGGCCTTGTGAGGCATAAGCCTTCATGGGCATCTGGCTAATGATGCTAATGTCATCTTTGTCTTGAACCACACAGTACCCACAGTTTCTAGACACCATTGCCCTCACTGGGGCTCTATGAGACTTATAACTGAACTTTTTACAAAATCCACAAAAAATCCTTGATTCCCTACTCAGTCTCTGGTTAACATTTAGTCTCATTTGAAAAGCTAAGCAGAATTGAGTCATTGGAAAATACTGGATAGAATAACACTTAACGTTCCTTGACCTCCACCACCTCCTATCTCTGCCACCCAATTTTTAAGAATGAAGAGTAGGTGCAATGGTTCATAATAATAATTTTAGTTCCTGTGATAGGGCTAGGGGACTATATAAGATAGTGATATAGGTACCCAAGTATTGAAGTTAGATTGTAGAGTTCAAATGCCAGTTCTACTTTTCTATTATTTATCTTTGGCCAATTGACATAATTACTTTTAAATTCCACATATGAAAAACCACCTGATAATGATATTTATCTCATAGGTTAGTTATGAAGATTCAGTGAGATAATGTATAAAGCACTTAGCACAGGGCCTGACAGATTGTTGCTGCCATTGACAAGCAATTAATATGTATCAGGCATGATGGTGCATTGACTATTTTACATAAACATGACTCCTTCATCAGGAGCTACACAAATGGGTTCACCCTAGATAATGCTGCTTCCATAAGCTTTGTGCATTTCTTTCATAGAGGGCAGTGGAAGTTTATGGCCCCAGGGCACCTAGCTTTGCTCAGAAAGTGTCCTTCATCGACTTGTTAGTACCAAGAGTGACCAAGCTTTTTCTAAAGCTTCCAAGAGAGATCCTGGTAAACAAAAGGGTTCTTTATCCTATCAGAGTGCTGGGTGGTCACTGACTACATCAACAAACAGGGGATTCAGTCACTCGCTTCCTCTCCAAACTGAGGTCACTGACTAGTGAACAGTTTCTGGGTTACAGCCATCTACTTAGTAAGGTTCACCCATTCACTGGCATATTTTCCAAGCCACCTTACTGTTCTGCACAACTTGTTCCTGAACCAGAAGATGCCATACAATGTGGCCAGTAAATGATGGTTTGAGTGGAGATACACCTTCCCTTTCCAGGACCATTATATGTAATTCTGCTCATACTTGGGAGAAATTACTGCTCTGTTCATGCCCTGCTGACTCAGCAACTTGTTTTAAACTTCTGTTTGTTCCATACAAAAAAACCATAGAAATCTCTTACCTGATTGAGAGCCACATTCTTTAACCAAAATGGGGACTTTTTCTTCAGATAGGCTAACTCATGAGATCACAGAATGAGAAAAGATCTTCCATGCTATGGTGGTTACTCATAACCACCAACAGAAAAATAATTCAGCAATAATAGCAATACTGTAAAATTGTATACTCTTCTAACAGTTACTCCTTTGTCTACCTTAGTACTATTACCATTTTTGAACTGGATAATTCTTTGTTGTGGGAGCTGTTCTGTGCAATACAGGATGTTTAACAGCATCCCTGGCCTCTACCCACTCTAGGGGCTGGTAGCAGTACCCTCTACCCACCAAAAATGTCAACAGACATTGCTAAATGGCCCTGTGGTGGGGGCAGTGAAATTACCCCCAGTTGAAAACCACTGCTATAATATATAAAGACCTCTTTCCATAGAAGACAAAACCTCTAGTTTTTTCTCCTAAATAAACCAGAGAGTCTTTTAAATATCCCTGATAAATTTCCTCTCCTGAAAGGAACATATTCTGGAAGTGACTTTTTCTTTTTTCCTTTTTCCTACAAGTTGTTAATCTGGTCTTTGATGCTGTGTCCTCATCCAAATGATATCAGATAGTGGAAAGGACATGGAACTATCATCAGAAGACTGAGTTTTATCCCCATACTGCTGTTATTACCCTTAATACTGAGCAAATCCTTTACTCTGAGCCTTAGGGTACCCATTTGTCAATGAGATTGTGGTAAAGAGAGAAATGTGTGTGTATAAAGCATCTTTAAACACCAAAGAAGGCACCTAGCACCCAGAACTTGGTTTCTAATACCATTCTCCAGTAATAGAAACCAGGGCTCCTTGGAGAACTATCTGACTCTAGGCCTGGGTCAGGAAATATACAAGATAGCCTAAAGTGTTTTATAGTGCTAGAGAGTAAAGAAATGCTTAAAAAAGAATTATAGTGATAGAAGTATGGCAAAGGGATAGAGGAATCAAGTGATAGAGTTCCCAATGGCCAAGCCTGAAACAATTTGAGAACAAAATAAATAAAATAGTATTGGATTATAACCCAAAGTATAAAATAAATATCAATGAACCTGATATAAATAAATGATTGAACAAAAAATAAATGAGAGAAGAGACTAATCTCCCATGCAAAATAATTCCAAATAATTCATGCACACATTTTACCCTCAAGAAGGTGGAACATAACTTTCTACTCTTTAAGTGCGGGCTGCCCATTGTGACTTCCTTACAAAGAGTGCAGTATAGAAAGGGGGTGAGGGGGAGAGTAACCTGACAAATGCTGCCCCAGCCAAATGATAGACGTGGACATCAACAGTGATAAGTCATGTTGATAGTATGTATCCCTGATATAATGTGATAAGAATGGTACTTTACCTCCATGGTCTTCCTCCCAAAAACCCATAACCTCAATCTCATGAGAAAAATATCAGACAAATCCCAACGGAGAGACATTCTGCAAAATACCCAAGCAGTACTCTTGAAAACTTTCAAAGTTACCAAAAACAGGAAAAGTCTGAGACTATGTCACAGCCAAGAGTAGCCTAGGGAGACATAACCACTCGATGTAATGTGGTGTCCTGGATGGGATCCTCAGTTAGTAAAGGGACATGAGATAAAAACTAAGGAAATCTAAATAGTATATGGACTTGAGTTAACAATAGTATATTAGTATTGTTTCACTACGACAAAAGTACCATAATACTGTAAGGTGTTTGGAAACTCTTTGTATTATCTTTGTAATTTTTCTGTAAATATAAAACTATTCTAAACTTAAAATTTTATTTTTAAAAAAGCTAAAGGTAAGGCACTATTATAAGTATGGTTATTTTATGCAGAAGGATATTATCAAGTGCCGGTGCATAATTCTCTTCATTTTAAAAGTCTATCGATGAAGCTTTCCCCAACTTCATTCTCTGGTAATATTTAATATCCTTATCAATCAGACTTCATCACTCCTCCCACTAACTTGAAGCACTTTTACGTTTCTGACTAAAAACGCCGAAGGATATCACATACCAGTTCTTCACCTTCTTGGGATAAATCATGTGGCAGACCATGTTTACTTTTTCTTATGAGGAAATCCACATGTGCTCCCCTCTTCTTCTCCCACCTAGTCTGAAATACAGCTGCCCTTAACAGTTTAGAGGTGCTTTCTTCTAACCAAGATCTTTTAAAAGATTCCCTATTTGCTTGCTTTGGTGTCAGGGTGCCAGTCTGCTCTCCATTCTTGGTGTGCTCTTGGCTGAAGAATGACCAGACACACCAAAGTGTCAGGTCCAGCCTCTTGGTGGACTATTATCCTGGTTCTTTGGCTCCTTACTTGGAAAAATCACAAGCAGGGCCAATACAACACAGTGACCATAGGCAAGAAGAATTTCACACCAATAGCTTTTCATTGGAGAACAGAACAGGTCTGTCTCCAAAAATGGAGAAAGACAGACTGACTCACTGACTGACCAGCTTTCTCACTAACTGACTCAGTGAAGTCTCAGATTGTTTCCTTTTATTGGCCCAGTCTGAGGGGTGGGGGTGGGGGGGAGTGCTCTTGGGAGGTGTGAATATTACCAAATGATCAACAGATGTCTTCCAAGTTCCATCTGCCTATACAAGCTCCCTCTAAGAAAGCCCACCTGTGGGGTGGGGTGAGCCACAATGTAGATTTAAGCTGATGACATAATAATTACCCTTCCGTTCTTCTAGGTCACTTTCCAAATCCTATCATGCCTGGGCTGGGGAATTCCCAGATTGTTAAAACGTCCCCTCCTTCCCCAGGTGTAATAGTTGCTCGGATAGGATTAATAGTGGGGCAGCACCAAAACAGAGTATCAGCCCTTATCCTTCTTCTCAGGTAGAGCAATTGCTCAAGACAGCACCAAAGCAGGGCACCCTTGCCCCTAGAAGAGCTGGTGGAATGGAAAAAGGTGGGAGGTACTATGGCAGCACTCCTGTATAGCTGTGGGATGAACCATAAACCTGCCCAGCAGGTACTGCAAATGGATGTGTGCAGAAGGATCTGTAAGGTGAAGGGGTCCT
Organism: Microcebus murinus; assembly: GCF_040939455.1. Taxonomy (NCBI): domain Eukaryota; kingdom Metazoa; phylum Chordata; class Mammalia; order Primates; family Cheirogaleidae; genus Microcebus; species Microcebus murinus. The sequence continues at coordinate 43,675,216 of NC_134108.1, read as the reverse complement.
TCAGAGTGGGTAACCACATGTAAAATCTTGGAGGAACAATATATGAGAAGATTAAAAAGTTTAATGTAGGTAACTAGAATTCCTTACCTCTATGATGTTCTTCCCTTTCTGGCTATAGCTGTCATACTTACCTGTATAATTGGAAGTCATTCCCACTATCTTTATTTCAGTCTTTTTAATTCATTCTGGGTGTATAACACCATATAAAAGTATGTTTTTGAACATGATTGATTATATAAATTGAATTCGGAGTCCCTTCATTATATAGAGAGCAGTGTTCTGTAATCTCTTGGTGAAAAAGAATTGACCAGTCAGGCTCCCCTAACGTGACCAGTAACTTACGGAATCACCTCAGCGATGCTTTTCAGTTCTGAGCACCTCAATGATGTGAGCATTTGCCAGAGTCAAGTTTACTGAGGATGCCAAAAGTTTAACATAACATAAAAGTAACACAAGCAACAAGTGCTTACCACCCCGCAAAGCATTCTTATCATTTAGGCTTGCTTGACCTCTCATCCCACCCATGAAGTAGGGAAGGTAACCTATGGCCACTTCTGCCAGATGAGTGCTAGGACACACAGCTGCAACACAGGTGTAAAGGCTGAGCCACCTGATTCTGGGCAGTGTTTCCCCTGTTGGCCCGCACTGAAGCCTTGGCATAACTTCACAATTATAATTATTACTTCTGCTTTTTTAAATGCTCTATTTCTGGACCAAATCATGTTTGCTTATTATTTTGCTCCACATGCCACCCTGTAGCTTTATTCAGCTACAGCTGATAATTTTAGGAGCTGTGGACTGAAGTTAACTTATACCTAGAGGAGTGCTGACCAAGGGAATTTCCTGCAGTGATGAAATAAATATTCTATCTCTGTGCTGTCCAGTGCGGTAGCCACTAACCACATGTGGCCATGGAGCACTTGAAATGTGGCTAGGGTGTTGCAGGAATGGACTTTTAAATTTTATTTAATGTACTTAATTTAACTTTAAATAGTTGCAGGTTGCTAAGGACCTGCTGGAATACAGGTCTACACAGTGTAGGAATCCTCCATTATGATATAGGCTTTTCTAGAACGTTAGCTCTAGGCATTGCTGGTGCACACTTGGTCATTCTTTTTGAGAAAAATGGTTTTTTTGAGAACCTTTTTCTCTTATGCTTAGGATATTTAGAATATATAGATCACTGGCAGAACAAAGTTCCTTTTCAATTTTGACCTACTAAAATCTAAAGCTATCAGATCTTAAACTCAACACTAAATAATAAAATTCACTGAGTTTAGTCCAGCATACTCTTTTTTGGGAGGAAAATGAGGAGACAGTGGTCCCATATGTCCTTGATTCTACCTTTAAGAGTCTGAACCTTTAGAAAATTGTTATTGGCAAGAGGTTTATTTCTTTAATTCTAAAAACAAAGGGCTATTTTCTTTTACAGATACAAATCTGTTATTTGATGCCTACAAAGTTCAATGACACTTTTAAATCCGGATGGAGTGATATTTACAGAGCCAGACAAAAATCCAGTCACATGATGTTCCCATTAGGCTAAGAATGGAATTCTGAGATTATAGTCTGGGAAAAGGGGAATTGTGGTTTATAAATTCATAAATGCATTGCAGATAAACATTAAAATATTAAAACAATGATAACTATTTTTATTGTTATTAAGTTGAACAAGTAAATTCAAAAGCTCTGTAGAAGAAATCAGAAAACAGTGACAGTTCTTAGATACCTAACATTTCCATGACTAGAAAATCTCAAGGAGTGAGGAAAGTACAAAGGTAACAATTATTACCAGGAGTAATATAGAAATGCAAAAAGTTTGGGAGGGGCTATCTCATAAGAAACTTTCTTCTCCCAACACAGTTTTTGACTTCTTAATATAAGCGCTTGTTTGTTAAATTTAATAGGTGAATTCCTCCTACAGATTATGATATAGAAAAACACTTTTTATGCCTGGAGACAGAAAATAGTGAAGTTAATCTAAAATGTTATTTAATGCAAATTTAAACAAACTAAATTACCAGGTGCTTGCTTTTCTACATTGAACTGTTTCATAATGTTGTCTTACATAGATTTCTCTTTTAATGTGAGTCTGTCATTTCTGATTTAGCATTTGTTTCTACTCCATTTCTTAGATTCATTTTCATGGTTATGAAACTATTATGTCAGTTCTTTATTATTGTTGTTGTTGTTAAACGTTGTTAAATATGAACATACTTTTAGCACATAGAATACCGTGGTTCCCCAAAAACCCTCCTCATGTACCCTTCCAGCCAATAGCTCATCCCTGGGGAGACACCTAACACCATGGATTAATTTTGTCTGATTTTTAACTTTATGTAAATGAAATTATGTTGTATGTATTCTTGTTTTTCGTGTCTTTCCCTCAATATTATGCCCTATAATGTATTTCTGTGGTTGAATGTAACAGTAATTCATTCACTTTCATTGCTGTATTGTATACCATTATGTAACTACCACAATTTATTATATTTATCCATTCTAGTTGGTAGACGTTTGGGTTAATTTAATTGGGGACCATTACAAATAATGCTTCCTAAATATCATTTACCTGTGTTTTGTGAACTTATTTGCATGTTACTGTTAGATTTATACCTAAATTGGAATTGTTACATTATAGGGTAAGTGTGTATAAGCATTCAGTTTTAATAGGTACAGCCAATCAATTTTCCAAGGTACTTCTACAGTGCAGGAGCATTCCAGATATTTTATAGCCTCAATATCCTCACCAATACCTGATATTGTCAAGATTTTTTTTGCCACTTAATATCTATAATGATAATCGTAATTTAGCTTTTGGAGAAAGCCAGTAGTGACTGACTGCTTTTCAGTTTCCATACACACTCCTACATACACACAGTGATCATCAAATATACTTACTCCTAACTTTCCATAGACCCATCCAGAAAACCCCTTGAAGGCAGTGGCCTCTGACCCAGTTCACTTTTGACAACATAATTTGGAATTTGGTCCTGCAGTGAAGCATTTAACGGACAGGACTATGCACTGCTGTGAGCCTGAAGGCTTTTGGTGGGGTAAGAAATACTTCAGGAGTTATTAATACTGAATTTGCCAAGTACTCTTAGAGTGTGTTTGGTACATTTTTATAATAAAGTAATTTTTTCATAAATAGTCCTCAACTCACCCAACTGAATTCAATAAACTTTTTTTTTTTTTTTGGCGATTGCTTTATTTGCAACCTTGTATGTTGTAAAAATATTTAAAAAATGAAAGATAGTGACTAATAAAGATTCGAAAAGATACATTGTCTAATTGGTAATCAGTGAAATGCAAGGTAAAACAACAATGAGATATGCCCATTTGCACTCAGTGGATTGGCAAAAGTTAAAAATTTGATAATATGATCTGACAAGAGTATGGGGTAAGGGTACACATATATATGCTGCTAAAATGTTAACTACTATTCTGGGAGGAAACTCAGTGTAACTATTAACATTAGAAGTTTTAACATTTGAAGTTTTAAATGGATTTCTTATCTGGAAGGCAGAACATTTTCTTTGTCATAGTTTTCAGATAACTTGAATTGGTTATTGGTCATCTATGAGGTCTAGTGCAATTTCCTTTTCATTCACATTTTTCTTCATTGAGTGTACCTAGCTCATTTAGTGTTTATTGCTAACATTTGCCAAACAACTGCGAGTCAAATATTTGTCTCATTTAAATTGAATTTTGAATGTTTCTTTCTTGGTTATTGAGTAATTCCAAGGTTCAGGGTTCTCTGGAGTTATGTTGACAGCTCCTTTCCATTTACAAAGAAAAAATCTGATCATTTATGTCATATGCTTTCTTAACAAACTTTTTCTTAGGTTGAAAGAAAATTAGAATATAATTTTTCATCAGTAAATACTTTCATTATTACAATATTGTTTTACTCAGGTCCTCTGGGAACTGATAGAGTCTCTGCCTTAATAACTACAACTGTTTTCTGCCTACAGCAGATATGTTGTGCTTTATTCTGAAAGATCAAAGGTGTACACTAAATATACATCAGTATTCAGATTTGTACTTCTGTTCCTAAGACCTTTAGCTTCTGGCCCCAAATAGGCACACAATAAATGGATCTTGCATTTTAAGGAATAGTGGGAAAAAATATTTCTCTATCAACATTTCGTATTAACATCAATAGAGTCTTCAGCTATAGAAGTAAAATTTTTGTTTTCATTTATAGATTTAAAGTATCCTAAAAAGAGACAGTTTTTCTTTTCTGTCCTTCAAAACCTTTGGTAAAATAGATATGATAAAATAGATAAAATGGATGCATGGATAACTGGATGGATGGACAGGTAGATTAGATAAATAGATCGGAATAAAAATAAAATTCTAAGTCCTCTGCCAACTGAACGAACCCCCTTTTGCCCAAGGGGACCCTGGAGAATTCTTAAAACTGAGCTCCCAATCATGACAGGATTGGCGGTCAGACATACCTCATTATACCACCTCCCTGTTAACTGCCATTAGGCTTTCTTCCCGAAGGGCTAAACAGAACTAACCATTTGGAAAGACTGGCTCCACCACTGATTTCAATCTACCGCCTGATGTTGCTACTTCCTTTTTGGGGTTTGAGCACAACAATTGACCAGCATTCTTTCTTGATAAGGAGCCAATGACCATGGAGTGGTTTTAACAAGACTAAGGGAGTATGTGCATTAAGGGTTTTCATGTCTTCTGCTCTACCTTTATGTCAGAGGGTAGAAAATGCCACCCTCAGATCATGCTACCACCATTTTTTTGTACATGCATCCCATGAAGGAGCATGAAGCTCAATTGTGCATACACATTTCTCCTTTCATAAATATTCATGACTCCTATAGCTTGTTAAGTATGTATAATTTGGCCACCCCACCCGTCTCAGCATAAATTCCTGTTTCTTGTCCCTGAAAATACATGCTCTGAGTTTCTGCCTGAGGCTATTGCTTCCCAGCCTGTCAGAATGGCCATCCTGCGGGCTGCAATTCTTTATGAGAAATAAAGCTCTCCTTTCCAAATGTATCAACCTCATTATTTCTTCAGTTGACAATAGATACAGATATGTGTAAAGACTGAGTTCATAACCTCATTTTTTAGATTGGTCATGTTAACTTGGCAGAGTTGTCATTTAATTTTTGGTTTAAAAAGTATTTCATGTTTGTGTTTTAAAAATACATATGATTATTATGTTACTATATCTATATGTTTGTTCAGAAAAATACCCAAGATATATAAACTTGTTGCATTAGTTAGATTATAAGGAGACAGTGAAACAAGTAAATGAGAAGAAAAAAGAGGGACTGTGAGGTTAAAAGCCCTGAGTCTAGAGTAGAATATTATCTGGAAGGCTGCCAGACCCAGCCATTATTCACCTTTGCACCCTTCCTGCCCAGGTGCCCACTGTGTTTCTGCCTGAAACTGTGCCCACTCCTTACAGCAGCTCCAAGCTGCCCCCAGGCTTTCTCTGCCCTGAACCTCATAGCTGATCATTGTAGAATGAAGACTGGGTTCCCTTCACGGATTGATTTTAGTTATTTATGTGGAATTTAGCATAAGACAAACATACTAAAATGCTGTCTTAACATCTGTTAGACTCTATAATACAGAAGAAAAAAATTGATTGGAGAAACACACCAAAAGTTCTATTCCAGGTCTTTTGTTTGTTAAATAATGAAGTGCTTTAGCCTCAGTGGGAGGCAGGTTTCCTGAAGACATTTATAGTAAATGAACCCTAATGTCTAGTTTGTGATTCCTTTGTTCCTGTTTTTGTTTCTGATCTCTTTGTACTTCAAAGCTAGAAAAGTCAGCTATAACTTTTTTTTTTTTAAGGAATAAGCATTGCCACCTCTCTGAGCCTGCTTTGCCCTGAAGTTATTCCATTTTAGTTCTAATTTTTTTCTAGTTTCTCCCTTCTGGAAGAGGTGGGAGGTTTCAGGCCAGGATAGTCAGTCAGTGGGCCAACTTCTGGTGATAACAAAACCCTCCTAGATGATTTTGTGGATGGCAAATACATTTCAAAGCTATATGAGATGAAGCCTACAGATGAAGCCAGCCCCTAAAACCTGTCCCATATTTTACCTGGAGGCATCTTTAATTTGTTATACCAAGGAAACATTCCTGTTTCTTGCACAGCTAATTTATAAGACTGTATTTAGGCAATAGTGCCTTTATTCATCTCAAGCTACAAGCTCTTTCGTTCATTCTGATGATGTCATCATGTCATCATGTGCATTTTTTGGATCTTTCTACTTCCTCTGACATTAACAAGGGAAAATATTACCAGCTGTTAGCTTTTAGCCCTGAGCTTGCAGTGTCTTGCTGTGGCCTCTTCCACTGCTCTATTTACAAATGAGCCTGAAACATTTTATTCAGAGACTAAAAATAAAATGTACTAGAATCATAAGGGCAACAGCAAAGGCAGATTCAGACTTGTTTTAAGAATGTGGCAGACTGAAGAGACCACTCTTTTGGCTCGTAGAATATACTATTAGAGGACCCAGGCCAGAGAATAATTGAGGGGCCCCTAAATCAGGTTTGGGGATCCACTGTGATGAAAAGATACATAAAGGTATTTATGTTGTCTTTCAGGAGTTTTATCATAAATGATTTTGTAATACTCCTGCTCTCGACTGTATAGCCATTAAGCAAAGTCTCTCAAATTAATGATTTTATTTATTATTCTTTTGGTACTTTCTAATAGTAGTGAGTTATAACTCTTTGTTGCTAATTAAGTTACTGTCCTATAATTATGAAAGACTATATGTCAGGAACAAGCAAGCTTTTTCTTAAAGGGCCAGATAGTAAATATTATAGGCTTTGTACAAGAGACAAAATCACAGCTATTATATCGATACTTATGTAACCATTTTATGGTGTAAACACCTTTCTTAGCTTATGGACTGTGGTTTACCAGCCTCTGATCTTTATGGTCACTTGGTGAATCTTGGCTGCTAGCTCTCCCTGCAGGTACACTTACTTCTGCAATTATTACAGTAGTTTGCCTGATAGTAGGAATATAAACATGAATGTAAAGATAGTTCCCTTCCTAAAAGATCTCATAGTCTCAGAAGAAAGAAAAATATTTGAAGATGCTTGTTACAGGTGTTGATTATAGTATGATGAATGTCATCATCGATGTCTAGAGGTGGCGTGATGGGGGAAGGCCATGGGGGAGGGCTCTACACAGAAGATAACCTTGTGATGAGCCTCCAAGGCTCACCAGGCATCAGAGACGGGACAGTGCATTCCAGGAAGGGAGATAATATTTATTCCTTAATGTGAGACATTTATTGGTGGGAGGGGGTTCCTATTTCAGTATAAGGTCTCAGTTCCCAGATAACAGAGATGACATAAGCTCAGTGACTACAAAGAACTTATATAGCTAGAAATCCTAAGGAAAAGCAGAATTAAATCTTATTATTTAATAATAATTAAACAGGTGTATCATTTAAAGCATTTAGGACTTCTGTTTCTTCTTTAACAGAAAGTGGTCACCAGATGTAAAAGTGAGATCTAAAACACAAAGATTTCAACATGTGAATGATGAGTTTTAGTGGACTAGGATTCTAGAACATTCTATTCCATTCCTAGGTTTGTTATTAACTGTAATTTTGAGCAAAGCCCATAGTCACTATTTAATCATCTTTCACATGACAGGACTGACAGATGATTTCTAAGTCTCCTCTCAGTTCTAGGTACTGTAATTAGAATGTATATTGATAGATACTATTTATATTCCTCTGCAAAAATCTAATTTGATTTGTCCAAAGTTATACAAATTCCAAACTCTCATTTATTCAAATTCCAGTCAACCCCAAAACCCTTTGAACTATGATACTAAGTAATAGTGTACTGTATGAAAAAAAAAGAAAGTAAGGATTTATGGTGACCCTAAGGTAACTATATATGTAGTCCCCAAATGCCATATCATAGGAGAGGCAATATTGCACAAGCTCCAAAAGCAGACTGGCTACATTCAAATCCGATGTGACTCTGGGCAAGTTCCTTAGACTTTCTGTACCTCAGTTTCCTCAGTTGCAAAATGGTAATAATATAGGGAATAATATCTATGGGGTTATTATGAGGATTAAACACATTAATAGTTTCAAAGGTCTTAGAACTATTTGGAAAAAATAAGCACTCAAAGTATGTCAGTTATTATAAGAATAATTATTACAAATAATCCATTTTAAAACTTTGATATTAAATTTAAACTGTGAAAATGTTTTAAAATAAATGTTAATGCCCTAGGAAATTCCTTAAATATGATGCTGAACAAAATCACAGATAACAGAACTATATATGGTATGCTTACAATTCCCATAGTTACATATGAATAGAAAACAAACTGGCAGAAATTACACAGAGATATTAGGATGTTTGGTAGCTAGTCTGCAAAGATAGCTCTCTAATGAATCACAGCCTTCCAGAATTGACACCTTTCTGTTTTCTCCTCCTTGAAAATGAGCTGGCCCTACTGCACCAGTAAAATGCAGCAGAAGTATCACTATAAAAATTCTAAGACTAGGTCATAAAAAGGCTTGCAGTTTTTGCTTGTTTTAGAACACTTTTTCTGGGGGAAACCTGCTGCCATTTAAGAAGTCCAGCTACCCTGAGACCCACTTGCTATGGGGAAGCCCAAGCTAAGTGGAGAGATGTTTTACCAGCCCCTGCTGTTGCAAGCAGCCCCACTCAGGTGCCAGACAATGAGTGAAGAAATCCTTAGATGATTCCAGACCCATGGACAACTAGTGGACACCACTCCAAGTGAGAACCACCCAGCTGAGCTCAGTCAACCCTCAGAATCATGAGAAATGAGAATAATGTTGTTTTAACAACATTAACAAGCCATCATGTTTGAAGTGGTTTATTTTACACAACAGTAGAAAAATCAATACAATGAATTGGATTTTCTACCAAGAAAGTGTATCATATTTTTAAAAAGCAATAATTTAATCTTTAAATATTTTTATTTTCAGTATAATTTATCATTGGGATTCTATTATGTTTTACATATGTTTTTAGTTGTATATTTGGTAATTCTCAGTTAACCTACAAATTAAATTAACTAGGAGCTACCATTTGTTAGCCATACTAAGTATAAATTTATTGGACTTAGAATATATACATATAAAAATTACAGAGTCCAGGAATTATATTTATTTGTATAAAAATTTTATACCACCTGTTAAAGAGAATCTCCTTTTTTCTAAAGAAAACATTTAAACATTATAAACATTTTTTATAAGATTTTTCTTGACAATAACAAAGGGAGGAATATTAGAATGCTTTCTTTATTGGACTTTCCTGATCTAGAAGAATCTAAATCTTTAGCTCTTAACCTTATGGGGGTCACATGCTCTTGCCCCAGAAACCTGATGAAAGCTAGAGAGCCTGCCTATCCCTGCTGCAATCCCATAACACTCACAAACACATTGATAAACAAAATGTTACACACAGTTTTAGGGTTTCAATCATCCACTGGGGCCAATGTGTAGACTGTAGGTTAAGAACCCTGGTTTAGGCCATTATTATTTCTCAAGAAATGTTGCAGAACATTATATATAGATCCTATATATTTTTGTTTGCTATATCAAAGGAAATTATTTAATTCTAATTGTCTTCTATTAACAAAGTTAATAACTCAGCCAAAACAAGTATATGAATTAAAATCTCACTGATTTAAAACTTTAGTAAGTTCTTTTTTTTTTTTTTTTTTTTTTTGGTAATATGGGTAACTGTTCAGTTGGTATTTTGCAAAACCGTATAGAAGTTACAACTGATACAATACAGATTTAGGTGGAAAAGTGTGATGAAAATCAGTAATGCCTCCTTAAAATAGCTGCTTAACTATTCTGTGTGTGCTACCTATAAATGTGGGAAGACCCTAGATAGGGCCTTCATGTGAGACCAAATATTGAAAAAATAATCCTTTGTGAGTATAATCGTTATGTGTGTTCTGAAATGTGTTTCTCCTAAGCGAGCTATAGCTCTACATACTTTTGGCTTTATTAGTAAGAAAATGTATTTCTGAAAACATTGAAGATATTCGAAACAAAGTAAGTAAGGAAACAGTGCACCCTTGTGATAAAATTTGATCTTTAAAATGAATGTTTCTTTGGAGACCAATCTATTTTTTGAAGAAATATCAGAAGTTTTTGAGTTGAGATTTAATGGGGATGGAGCAGGGGCAGACATCCCAAGAGATTCATTTTTACTCCCATAATCAATATGTATTTCAGCAATTGGTTATTTTCAATTTCTAAGTATCTCACATTTGAAGTAGGTGAGAAATCAGAAGAACTATGTAGAATTTACCTTAAATGCTTGTTAATTTGGGGGTATTTAACTGTTTAAAAGATTTATGCTGACATAAGCTAATCATATATTTACATTTTATAAATTTATAAATAATAGTATTGTATATAACTATTAGTTATATAATAGTTATTTTTAGAGGTGAAGAAAAACAATTTAGAGCCTGTTTACTTTTATTTCAGGTGTTTCTAGAAGGATCTGTAAATATTTTCTTAACTATCTTGAATTGCATAGAGATAATAATTAAAATTTTGACTCCATTCCAAGGCATCTTGTTTTGGTTATCTATTATAGATAGATAATAGATCTATTATCTATTATCCATAGAAAACCACTACAAAACTTAGTAGCTTAAAACCACAATTCATTATTGTCACTGATGATTTGGGGCTCAGTTGGGAGCTTCTCACTTGTGATTTCTCCTGAAGTTACAGACAGGTGTCGGCTGGGGCTGAAGTCATCTGAAGGCTTAACTGGGCTGGATGTCCAAGAGGGCTCCTGTATGTCTTCCTGTTGAAGTTGTGAGCTTAGCACTCCACTGGGGGTTGCCATTGGAGCAACTGCACACAAGTTCTTTGTCTGACATGCTCACAGCATGGTGATCTCAGATTGCTTGCACATCTTATATGCTACCTGCCTTCTGACAGATAGGGAGTTGAAGCTGCCAGGCCAGTTACAGGCTATACCAGGAACTAACACAGTGTCACATGTGCCACATTCTATTGGTCAGAGCAGTAAAAGGTCTTGCCCAGATTCAAAGGAATGGAGCAATCAACTGCAGCTCTAGACACATGTGAGGTGGGAGATAGTATTGTGTCCATCTTGGAAACCCAACCCACCACGTGTCTTCCTATAATACAAAATATATACAACAAATTGACCATGTATTCTATATACAAATTGCATGTAGGGGAACATGAAAATGCCCCTTCAGTTATAATAAGCTTTACTAAAAAATAACTCTGCTTTTAGAAGTGCAGTAAATCATAGGATCCTGGCTGTTTCACCTCTAGAAATGGGCTCCCTGCAACAGTTCAGAAACAGTTATGTCTAGGTAAGCAGATGGAGTGGAAAGGAATCTTATTGGGAATTTTGTGCCAGGCACTATGAGGTGACTTTACCCACATTACTTATTTATTCTTCTCCATAATTTAATAAGATTTTATATATGAAGACCTTAAGAATCAAAATATTAAGTGACTTTCTCAAAAATCTCAATATAGTAAATGGCAAACCTGATACTTATGCCAGTCTAACTCCAAAACCTGCGCTTTTTCTACTCTACCTACACAAAACTACCGTTCTCATGAGAACTTAAAACAAATGTACGATAGTACAATGAAAAACAGTCCATCAGATTTTCACCCTTACATAGATCATATAAAGAAAATGAAAATAATTTTTAAAAACTTAAAACCTTTTTGGCTTAGATCCATTTTTTTTAAGAGATAGAATCCCATTATGTTGCCTAGGCTGGACTCAAGCTCCTGGGCTCAAGCAATCCTCCTGAGTAGCTGAAACCATAGACTCATGCCACCACACCCAGCTCTAGATCCATTTTAACATAGACACAGGTTTCAGAATTTTCATCAGATAACATTAAATATGCTTAATGTGGTTTTTGCACTTCTAGCCAAAATAGTGAATATCAAGTTCCACTAGGAGAAAAGTGCTTTCAAAAAGCTATCTGGTTTTATAAGGGTATTATACTGCAGTAATTGTCAAAATGTGGTCCTTAGACTGTCAGCCATCCTGGAGGATTGTTAGAAACACACATTTTCAGGCCACACCCCACACCTATTGAATCAGAAACTCCGGAAGTGTTTGAACAAGCTTTCCAGGTGATTCTAATTTACCCTTAAGTTTGAGAACTACTCTACAGAAATCCTGTTTTTGAAAGACAATATACATAAAGAAAAGACACATGTTAAAGGAGAAACACTATGGAAACGGGTGTTTGTTGTGAATAAAGAGTTATCCGACTGGACATCACCACTGAGGCACAGATTCAGGCAATCGTAGGATTAAAATGGTCCTTTGAGGCCACCTACTTAATAGGTTTTCAAATGCCTGATTGGCCAGATGTGACTCTCTGGGGCCCCACCAGAAATTTCTAGGGTAGGGCACAGGAATTGATATTTGCTACAAGTACTACACGGTATTTGTTGTGCTCCCAGATTTGAGAATCACAGGTTCAAGTGCCATGACTTACTACCTCCCCTACTTCCAGTTGCCATTAGCACTGTCATTGTTCTTATATTTGAATGTTCAACTCTCATATTCTTTTCCTTCTCTTCATTTCTATTCCCAGCACAAGTCTTCTCTTTTTCAAAAGAGGTCTTTCCTATCCTCCTAAGTGAAGTATCGCAAGAGCGGAAACACAAACACCACATGTACTCACTGTTAAATTGAAACTAAAAGATCAACATTCATGTACACACATGGTAGTAAAAGTCAACAGAAATCTAGCAGGGGGGAGGCGGGTAGAGGGGACTTGTAAATTCACACCTAATGGGTACAATGCACATTATCTGGATGATGAGCACACTTAAAACTTTGGCTCAAGGCCGGGCGCTGTGGCTCACGCCTGTAATCCTAGCTCTTGGGAGGCCGAGGCGGGCGGATTGCTCAAGGTCAGGAGTTCAAAACCAGCCTGAGCAAGAGCGAGACCCCGTCTCTACTACAAATAGAAAGAAATTAATTGGCCAACTGATATATATATAAAAAAATTAGCCGGGCATGGTGGCGCATGCCTGTAGTCCCAGCTACCCGGGAGGCTGAGGCAGAAGGATCACTCGAGCCCAGGAGTTTGAGGTTGCTGTGAGCTAGGCTGACGCCACGGCACTCACTCTAGCCTGGGCAACAAAGTGAGACTCTGTCTCAAAAAAAAAAAAAAAAAAAAAAAAAAACTTTGGCTCAAACTGCACAAAACTAATTCAAGTAACCAAAATGTTTGTGCCCCCATAATATTCTGAAATTTAAAAGGAAAAAAAAACTTCAAAAAAAGGTCTTTCATCTGATGTCCATGCCTATGTGATGACATAGTCATTCTTCTCTGGACACAACCTCTTGAAAAGTGTCATCCAGAATTGAACCCTATAATCCAGGTTTACTCTGAGTGATTAAAAAGTGAGAATTGTTGCTTCCCTGGGTCTGAACATTCTGGTATTAATGTACCTCTACAATCTAATCACCTAATTGGCTAATGAAGAACATATAAAGATCCAATTCCTGGGATTATGAAGGGGGACACATTCTTCTTACCCAACTTCCTAGAGTATAAATATTTTTCGAAAAAGGTGACAATGCAAAAGTACATAAAATTAACTAAATAAGTTGTAAGACATGGTCCTAAACTTTTTAGTTACACTTTGCCTATACCGTGGAGCCTGAGCTGATTACAGGCTCTATATTTTGAAGTTGCCAAAAAGCAACAGCTCCTCCATTGCTGTACATATATGCCTGTGTTTTCAACCTAATAATATTATATCCATCTCTATAAAACTTTACTTCACTAAGTCACCTTGTCAACCTTACAGACTTTCCAGATGTCACTATATGTGATTCTGTCTGTCATCACATGCATATGCTGTCCCTCCCAACCGTCAGTGTGTTAATCAAGGACTCATTACGTTTTCAATAAGACCAAGCAGCCTTTTAAAACCTCTCTCCAAAGGCAACAAAAGCAAAAGATTTACGTCGTTTTTCACAAAAATATAATAGCTGTCCAGTTAACACGTCAGAAAAAGGAAACTAAGTTCTTTTAGAATGACTTATACTGGCATCATAGGAGAAAACATAGATTGTGAACTTTGATGGCAATTAGGGGAGTTGACTAGGCCAAGTAGAACACAGTTTGGTATGGTGCAGATTGTGGTAAATTATTAGAGTACATATGTAATCCTCTCCAAAGACATTAACATCCAAAAATTTAAAAACATTGATGACCAAAAACCATGTTTATAGACTGTATTCAATCCAAGCTTTAGAGATAAGTTCTTTGGCTTGTTCTTGTGTTGATTTAAACTGTTTGAATAATTTTTCTCTGAAAGAATTCCATGTCCTTTTTTTCCCAGTAATTCTCCGGTCCATAGGTATGAAATCTATCATTATATACTTAGAATGCTTAACCAAATCTAGAATACCATGCTTAATAGGTATAAAGTAAGAGTAAACATTTTAAAGATCATCAGCCACAATGGCATTTAAGATAATCAGCAGCAGTCAATATTTGTTGATTGCCTATTATGTACAAGGCTATATATTAAGTAATGAAGATACTATAAAATTAAGAAGTCCCTCTCTTCTGAGAACCTATGATTTCCAGTGAAGCAAGCAAGATATATACATAATGATAGTAAGAGTCCTAGCTCTTATATTTCAGAGCAATAATGCTTAATCCTAGTGGCACATAAGAATTACTTGGGGAGCTTTAAACAAAATACTGAGGTAATGGCCTAGCCCAGACCAATTATCAGAATCTTTGTGGTAGGGCACAGATATGTGAATTAAATTACAGAGCCAGAAGTCAGATGTTTTTAAAATATAAATTTTATATATTATGCTTTTTAATACATTATAAACTTCATCTCCCAATTTTTATTTGATATCCTTTTCCAAGCATATATTTACATATAGATTTTTACTTTACTCAATCTAAATATTCTAGATTTCTTTATAAATAAAATATTAAATAGATAAAAACCTTATCTCTGTTATATAAATAGAAAATCTGTTTCAATATTAAATTCCAATTTTGTAATTTGCCCTCTATAAATAAAAGCAATTTTTCTTTTATCCTCCAAAAAATATTTCAGTGTCTCTTAACTGAGAAAAAAATTTTATATTTTTTCAAAAATTATATTATTTCTATAGCAAGTAAATTTAAACAATTCATACCTAAACATTTTAGCTGTTCACTAGCATGCTCTTATATAACTTGTATAGATTATAAATATTTAAATCTCTCCTAAATTATGTTCTGCAATGGAAATAGCAACAGACCTTAGTTGGAGGCTGAGGGTGAAGGTGTTAGCATCCCAGTATCTCTAATCCTCTTAGACAGCAGCTTTGAAAACTCTAGCCACAAATCACACAAACAGTGGTTATACAGTTAACAAGAAAAATGCTTACTTATTCAGTGATGCTAGAAATAGTGATGTGGCAGAATTGTCTGTTAAACTAAAAAAGTATTTTTGATATTCAAGCTGTACTAATTTTTTTTTTACCACAAGAGGTCCCTAAATCCTGTTTAATATATTCAGGCCATTTTATGTGCATATTAGACTTCCAACAGTTTGCTATTTTTCTGTGACTCTATATGAACCAAATTTTTAACATAGGAGAGCTAAACTTTTTTTAGAATCAGCTTTTTAAAAAAAATTACTTTTAATTCCAACTGGACATACATAGAAAATACCAGCATCTAAAGATATAAGAGAGGTGGAAAGGCCAGGAAAATGAATTACACAGAGTGGCAGTGAAATAGAATTCCTTTAAAGGTTAAGTGAAAACACAGGCTACTTTGGGAGTTAAGAAGAAGCAATACCATTTCTTTCCACCTTAGATCTAAATTCCCTGTTTTGTTCAATCAGTGTTAATCTTTTAGTATCATAATTAAACATGATTTTTTTTCAACACGATAAAAAAATGGAAGGGTATGTTAGGGTAACTCTGAAAGTACACGAATAATGCAGTTTTTTGTCATTCACAGTTGCCCTTATGTTACAAATTATGTTAGAATGTAAGGAAACAAATGTTCTTGGATCTGCCATTGTACTAATTTAGGTATTCATGCATTGCATGCCCGCTCCATGCCAAGCAGATATATTTCTTGCCTTTAAGAGTTTACAGTCTCTTTTGAAAAATAATTTAATGAATGATTATAATTACGTGTAGTATGTTTAATATAATTCTTCCTTTGGTTTAATAGCTTGATTTATTTCAATAAAAAGATGATTGTCTATTCATGTAATTTTATCTTTTTCCTTTAATGATTTGAGGTTACAAGGGGACAAAAATATTTTCTCCAGTGATCTTTTGTAGTAAGAGCAACTCATAATCCACCATTGGGTATCTCATTGTACAGGGCTTGTCTTTTTTAGTTTGTTCATTTCAATCAAGCTTGCGAACAAAACAAAGACATCCCCATTATTGCTTAAGAGAGTAACTTTCTGATTAAACTATTAGGTTTACACTCCTTGAATTAGACATTACTAATTAAGAGATACTAGTAAAATTAATCTAGGTAAGAAATTAAAAATACAGTGTTTAAATGTATATGCTTTATTTGTTATTGGCTTAGAAACGTTAACAGTAGCTTTTTAGTAGTAATTTATATTTTGATCACTAGATGGCACTAAGCACATGTAGCTAAGAAAGAACTTTCTCAACATTTTTTTTCTGAATACCTAAGTTTAACTCTATAAATGTTTTCAGTATTACATACTGTAAATCTTTTGTTATGCAGCCCATAAAATTTCTCTCACAATAAAACCTTTGTTTTTCAGAGTGAAATAGTCTCACATAGGACTCCGTTCGGTATAATAAGTTCTAAGAGAGACACAGCCTCTGAAATTACTTTGGTAGTCATCCACTTATCAAACTATTTGATTCTTAACCATTTAGCTTTATTATTATCTCTTTCTTAAATTGACCTTTTCTTACCAGTACCTTTCCTTTTCTGGAAAACAGAAAATATATTTTAATTTGTTTAAGGGCTGTTATTAATATATAGTTTCTGGGATAACAAGAGATCCCAGAGATTTACATACAAAAGTTTCTGTAGGACAAAATACAAGAAGAGTACAGACTTTTTTTGTTCTTGGTCCCCAGATATCTGAATATTATTCTCACATTGTAACATTCTTTCTTTTGGTTTTTTTTTTTGGGGGGGGGGGTTCTAGATATGATATTCTTGCAATGTGTTATTAATCAAGATACTTTAAGTTGCATATAGTAAATATCCTTAAGGTTTAAGCTTTTATTAAATTGAGTTATTTCAGTTACAACCAGATGTTGCCCAGAGGTTGGACATTACTTCCAATGGTGGTTAGTTCAGTGGCTTAATCAGAAACCCAGTGATATCATCAGGAACCCAGGTTCCTTTCATATTTCCATTCTACCATCCCTGGTATGTCAGACTTACGCTTTGTGTTGAAGAAAGCTACTGCAGTTCTAAGTTGAACTTATAATTGTGGCAAATTCCAGTAGTAGAAGAGAGGACATTTTTCCCTTTGTATGTTACTTTTTATCAGTGGTATACATTACTTCAAAATTCCCTAGCAAAATTCCTTAGGTCTCATTGCCATGACTGGGTCTCCTGAACTTCCTAAACAATTCATCAGCAAGGGAAAGACATCGCTACCATATGCATAGACTGAGAGAGACCCAGATCCTCCCAAAGGAGGATGAAACCTCAAACAAAACCAGAGAACTGTCCAGCAACGAAACTGGGGAGTAGATTTAATCAGGCAGACAACAGTATTTGCTACCATTTGTTTTGTTAGTTTAACTTAGAGAGTCTTTTCTGTCCTAATATTCTTGAAATATACCTTTCATTTTAGTTATTTCAAGTGCATCACACTGGACAAAGTTACAGATGTCTCCCATATCTAGTTATGGCAGAATCTGTCATTCAGTACAAGTTCGTTAACCTGTTGTTTTGTCTATACATGTGTCCTTTTTCTAGCAGTTACAGAAAATAAGAACATGGATTCTCTGTATACTACTTATTAGTTCTATCCTACTCGGAGAAAGATATTTCCAAAATGCTTTATGAATCTAGTAGCATTTCAACCAAATCTTCAGTTGTCTGCTAAGTACCCACAACTTTAAAGACACTGAGTCAAGCACTGTAGATGAGTCTAGTCAGGCTGTCTGGAGATACTGCCACCATCTGTCCTTGGAGCTCAGCTTGACCCCTTGGACTCTCTACAAGGGACGGAGCCAGCAGTCCCAATTCAGTGATTCAAGCCCTTCGATCTTCCCTGTCAACTGCAGTGCCTTTTGGCCTCTTCTAGCTTGTTTTGCTCTGATTTTTCCATTTGACATCTGAGCACTTCTCAGAGGCTACAGACTAGTTCCCCTAGCATGGTTCTATCTGAAACAAAGCTACTGTGACTGTAAGGAACCCAGCTCCCTTCTCAGCTACTTCATGTCAAAGATGTGTTCCTGGTACATTATCTGAATGTTTATTTATTCCTTATCTGTATTTAGCAAATATATGTTGAATGATTATAAGAATATTTATTAATAATTGATATTTGGTATTTCAAATGCAGTAAGGTCTTCACTGGTTTGAAAATGCTAATTATCTTGTGTTTCTTATGTTAGCTGTTTGAACAGTTTATCAGTTCTTTCAAATTGCTGACCAGTATTATCAACTGACATTTTAAACCATCATATTTTTAGTTAAAGAACAAAAATTATTCTTAGAAACCAGTTAGTATGGGTATCATTGCTAAGTTGCTCAAACCTAGTCTTTATCCTTTTCTCTGTAGCTTTGAAAGAGATTAACGTGTTTGAGAATATTCAGTGTCAAAAATATTTTAAAAAGAAAAATCTCTGATATTCTTATTTTTCAGAAAACTCTGGAATATATTTTCCAGAAATAAAAAGAGATCCAGGCAGATATTTACACAGTTGTCCCGAATCTGTTAAAAAGTGGCTTCGACAGCTAAAGAACGCAGGAAAAATTCTTTTGTTGATTACCAGTTCTCACAGTGATTACTGTAGACTACTCTGTGAATATATCCTTGGGTAAGTGATGACTTGTTTCATTTTCATTGTCTTATAAAAACTGACAGCAAATTAGCCCAGTGCTTTTTTAAAAGGGTTAACCCTGACTATATCATTATATTAAACAATGCTGAATCATAAGTGGTTTTTTTCTTATAACATCCCTCAATATCTGCCAACAGCAACCCACCTACATCCCTCAATATCTGCCAACAGTAACCCCTGCTACATTTTAGCAAAACAGTGGTACTGGGGCCAGTAGGCTCATAGCTCACCGTTGGTCTGGGCTTTAGATTTTCTGAAAGATGGATAAACTGTATCTCCTTCAGTCTGCTGTGAATTTGGTTTCTCCACTTGGGTGATTATTGAGGGACAGTGAATTGCAGATTACATTCCCTGACGGACTTGGAGTACATACAGCCACTCTGTAGCCATTTCAGCGTGTAGCTATTAATATGTACTTTTACCATTTAGCACAGCCAGGGATGCAGTTGATATCTACAAAAATTAAGGAAGTGTAAGTGCATAGACTGTAAAATAAGACAGACTTGGGACTGCTCTACAACTTACTGTGTGACCTGGGGTAGGTTTTATAACCTCTTTAAGCCTCAATTTCATCACCTTAAAAATGGTACAATAATACCTCATAGATATGAGGGGATATTTAAATAGCAGTAACAAAGTATGAGAATAGTTGATAAATTTCAATGTGTCAGTACCTATCTTTGTCATTTATCTTGGGCTATTCCAGGAAATGACCATGGTCAGAGCAAGATTCTACAGTGAGCTGCTAGATCTCCCCTAACGTTTCCTCAGATTTTAGTAAATACTGGATTGCGATGAGTATGGAGCACAACTGACCTCCACCAACTTTCTTAGTCTCATGATTTCCATGTTCCTTTAGCATGTATGTGGGGTTAGTTTGTTCTATGATATGCTTACTATCTGTGGGGGGATTTTCTGCCTTCTAAATAATACATAGTTTTGGGATCCTTGAAGTGAATTAAGGCTGAAGTCCTAGATGCCTTGGAAGGTGCCTCTTATAGAGACATTTACTGCCCTGGCAGTGGGACCATGCTTTAGAATAAACTCTCAGGAGTTTTAATTCATTTTTCCTTAGCATAGATGGTCAGAATTTTCCTTCTCATCTTAGTTGCTACTTACTGCTCTTTTGATTTGTGAAAATATTCTGGAATGTTGGGCAAGTATAGTCTCCCCAATGTGATAGTGAGCCCTTCAGGGAGAAGGACTGCCTTTTCTTTGTCATCTCAAGTAATGCTTAATATAATACTAAGTACAGATTAAAAATCATTAGTAGTTGTCATCTAAAAATTGCCACATTATAAGACTACACTGATTTTCAAAATAAAATATGTTTTTGAGCATTCTCTGGAAGATTTCACCTGACTTACTATAATGCTGCTTTCTGTGGGACCCATGTAACACACAAAATTATTAACTCTTTCTTCAAGCTAATAAATCCAGACAAATTTCACTCCCCAAATTTGAAGACATAGCTCCCAGTATTTCTAGCTGTTAAAAACTACTGAATTCATCACAAGAACTGTTACCGTCATGAGAAAAGCCAGCTCAATACCTAGAGCTGATGTGCCATTTTTTTTCCTGTTTATGTTTATACTTTAAACAGGGGTTGTTAGGAAGACTAGTGCTCAGCCACCTTTTATTTCCAGTTTATTATTCACCAAAAAATGTATAAGAAAAATATAAAGCATGTAAAAGTTATGCAAAAGATGAGAAGTGATGCTGTGGTAAAATAGGTAGGTAACGTTCTGTTTTATGGGGACCCTTTCTGTTTCTTTTAAATTTATGGAAAATCTTGTTGCTTTTTAGGAACGATTTTGCGGACCTTTTTGACATTGTGATTACAAATGCATTGAAGCCTGGTTTCTTCTCCCATTTACCAAGTCAGAGGCCTTTCCGGACACTCGGTAAGTTATGTTTGGTTTCTTTTTTCTCCCGTATACCTGTTGGCATAGCACTGTGTTGTGTGCAGAGCACTGTGTTAGATGAAATACCATGTTTTCTTTTCTCTCAGGGGGGAGGAAGAAGGTAAACCTATGTTTGTATTAAATTTTACTCTAACACTTTATATCGTAATTATTTGTTTGTATGTCAGTCTATACCTGACTTTAAAAATGAAGGACATGGACTTTACCTTAGTTTTTAGGGCCTAAATAAATATTTGAGGGATGAATTAATTGTAATAAGTCAGTTTTCTGGAACAAAAGTTCCCAAAGAACACATAAGGGTCCTAACACATGAAACAGTCCTCTCTGTGGGGAACAGGCAAGGCCTTCAAGGAAGGGCACCTATATTTGTCACTTATGTCTTAACAGAAGAGACTGATAGGGAGAGAGGTGTATTGAAAAGTGTGATCAAATTTTGTAGATGAAAAAGAATGAAAATAGTAGAGTGAGGAACATAGGTAGGTGCTTTCTGAAAGCTTCTTGAATAAATATATAAATGAATCAAAAGCAGAGCCCGGTCAGGAATGCAGGAGTGATACATTTGTGGAAGTGAAAGACAATGAGTTTGGTTGTTGATATCTGTCATGTCTTTTGTTTCTATTAAAGTAGATGTCAAATAAGCTCAGTGATACATTAACATTTGAGGACCATTCAGAAGTTCTTTTAGGGGATGAACATCTAAAGTAAACCCAGGCATGGTTAGAAGTCGAATCACAGTGAATGGTTATAAATGTATATAAAATCATTAACAAATAAAATCTATAGACCTATATGGTGATCTAGCTGTGTTTAAAAAAGAATGTTAAAAATTAACATATTATCTATGTATATAATATGCGTAACATTTATAAGCATCTACTGTAATAAATGCTTTATAATTTATTTTACTTTTGATTCAGATGCTTGGGATTATTTAAACAAACTGGACCTGGAGTCTCCTGAAGGTTCTGGTACCCTTCCCTCAGACCCACCCCAATCTATATTTATCTGTTTGTTCATTTTTTCTTTTTCCTCTGAAATTTCTCCATACTGAGATGCTCTGGTAGCTATTGTCTCTGGTCAGCCATCTTCCCCACCAAGTTCAAACTACAGTTTCAAAAGAGTTTTATTAATAGTTTGATTTACTAATTGCCTAAATTGGCAGCTCCTCCATCTCTATCCAACCCTCATTTGCTTTTTATCTTCATTAAGTCAGTTTTTTTGGTGGTTTGTAGGCCATAGGAACAAGTTTGAACTTTGGTCTCCTATGAGTTTTTCTCCTTTACAGTTATTTGATAACCCAAACATCTATTGGTCATTCAGTTAAGGGATTTGAGGAATAATTTGGACATTTTATAGAACTTTAGTATAGAAAATTATTTTAATAATATATTTTTCATAGGATGATTTCTTCAATTAATGCATTTTTTACCTAGCTATTAAGACTGCTTTAAACTAAGGCTGTGACCGAATTGAATTTTAGGAAAATAATACAGGTTTGCATTCTTTATAAAATAGTGCTGTTTTGTCAGTGAATTTGAGGGAGATAGTAAAAAGAACAATAAACTCTAAAAAAGGTAAGTTCAAAATGCATTCTAAAGTTCCCTTTCTCTATCCATTGCTAACCTGTTTTTGATATAAATGGAGGACTATAAACAGCACTGAATTTGGTCATGGTATGAAAATGTCACAGGGAGTAGGCAGAGGCTCCTTTCAGGGTAAGAACAGTTAGCTTACTGGTGCCCTCAGGGATGCCAGATAAAATTTTGTCTTGTGCTGTAGTTTCTTGTTTGTGGCAATACCAGGAGCCACATTCAGATCCAAGAATTCAGATTCTGAGATGGTCTCTGGGGCTATTATCTTACTGTATGTCTTCTAGCCCCAATTTGAAGTCCTTTGAGAAATAAGATAGCAAGAAGCATTCTTGGCGTGGCTTTGATCTTAACAGTTAGGTAACTGGACAGATTCTGTAATTTTTCCACATATCAGTTTCTTCACTTGTAAATTGAAGGGGTCACAGCTAAGAGTTCATAAATACTTACTATGTGGCAGGCACTATTCCATGTGTTTCATCTTTATCTGTATTAGTTTATTTATACAACCACTCTGTGGGGTAAGCATTGTTATTATCCTTATTTTAAAACTGACGGAACACGTCATAATCACCTTCCATACTCTTTGTCCTCTTTTATTTTTTTTCTGTATCTTCCCACATCTTTATTTTTCTATATCTTCTAACTTATTGTTAATTGAATGTTTTGAAATCAGTGTCCTTATTGTATGCCTTGCAGGGCACACTCTTTAATATTATGTGAAAATAGAAGTTCATGTAACTGTTTCCTAAAGACTATGAAAAGAATTGTTGAGTGCCCTACTTGGATTTGTGAACATTGTACTTGAAGCTTCCATGAGTTTGTTCCTCTGGACTATACAGCTTTCACCTCAGCTCTCTTGATTTCACTGACCTCACAGGCTCTCTACTAAGAGAATTAACAATTTTCTGAATCCCACAGCTTTTAGCTGTGGAGGTTGAAGCTGCCTTCATGGATTAATTATCCTTTAAGGCAGCTTCCAGTGTAGGGGCTAGAAACAGGGGGAGTAGGTGATGTTTGTATAAAGTGGTGTTTTTTTTTTATTTTGGTTTGATTCGGATCTTTTGCTTCTCATTAAATTACTGAGTTCTGACATTTGAGCAATTATTCTAGAAATTATTTTTAATAAGCAGTAGAAAGATTCATTTCATCACCTCTCTTGCAAAGTGGGTATCTACACATCAAATGTAAATCAGCTTTCAAAAGTATTTCTGTAAATTATTCATTTTCCAATTTCCATCAAACCCACATTATTTACATAGTAAGACATTCTAGTGAACAAATAAAGACAGGCAGACACAAGAAGTAATCACTTTTCACTGTGTTGCTCCAGAGAAGTACTGAATCTTACTAGATCCTTTTCATATTAGACTAATACATGGTTTGGCTTACTACCTATTCTTTAGAGAGTAGGATTTTCATTTGATTGTGCAGAAGAATTTTAAAATAACTGCAGCGAGATAGACACAAATAATTCCTGATCATAAGCTGTCAGTTGCTATGAATGTGGCTTTAATTTATCTATAAATGTGTTTTTAGAATTCCTTGTTCAAAATATCTGAGGTTATTTAGATATCCACCTTGTGCTATTGTGATACATTTGACTCTTTTGTTGTAGGATTAATAAATTGCATTCCATTACAATTATGGTGACCAACATTTTGTTTATTAATCTTAAATTCTCTGGTACCTTATTCAAGGTGGTTTATGTTATAAACTAAGCAGAGATTTAGGGTAGTTACCTGTGACTTTTACATATAGTATCTAGGGGGAATGAGATTTTAATTAAAGGTACTAAGAGTGCCAGAGATGTATTGTTAATAACTGACATACCTACCTTTGCCGCCTTCTTTCTAGATAGACTGTTTGTTTCCTCTGTCCTGCTCCAGGTTTGACTCACACCAAAGTCCATGAAGCTTAATCTTTAGGACCTCTCATTTGTCCCTTCTGGCAGGGACCACACCAATTTCGTATTGTTAGTGTTGTATTTCTTTTCTTAAAGAGGTCTCTTATTATGTGAGCTTCTGTATATACCACCTCTGTATACAATGTAGGACTGTATCTCATTAAGATTCTTCTTAGAGGCACAGCAGAGAGGACCAAAGAAGTCCTCTTAAAAATCTAAATCATATAGTTAATGTGGAAAAGAAGAGATTTTTTTTCCCATACAGTTTCCAAAGCTGTGCCAATAGCTACCCAAACCTCCTCTGGTATATCATCCATTTCGTGATACCTGCCTGAGTTTTCCTTCATCATCTTACTAATGGACAGACTGTCTTCACCTTTTAGCCTGTGTACAGGTATATAATAGTTGGCAAGATCCAGAGTGGCAAAGACGTTTTACCTCTTTCCCCAGCTCTGCTTTAACAGGAGTGAGGAAGTAATGTGCTGGGAGAGGACAGCCTGGAATGGTCCACAGACTTCTGCTTTGCCATCAGATAGTCCTTTCACTCCCCACGTACCCAGGCTGGGCTGGGACTAGAGTAAAGCATTGGAGGCACCTAACGTGCAAAATTTAAGCCTGAATTTGAAAGACAACTGATAAAAACCTATCTCCCCTACTCCCAATGCTAAACAAATAGGACCTAATAACTCCCATTATCTTTTTTGTTTAATAAACTAGTTTGCAAAAGCAGGAGCATGATCTCAAGCACACATCTGTCTAATCACTGAATAAATCACTTGCCAGCTTTGAGATCTTGGACAAAATAACTTCCCTCAATCTTTTCTCCAATTAAGAAGATCATAGGGGCTGGGTGGGGTGGCTAACGCCTGTAATCCTAGCACTCTGGGAGGCCAAGGTTGGCTGATCGCTCAAGGTCAGGAGTTCAAAACCAGCCTGAGCAAGAGCGAGACCCCAGCTCTACTAAAAATAGAGAGAAATTAACTGGCCAACTAAAAAAAATATATATATATATATAAAATTAGCCAGACATGGTGGCACATGCCTGTAGTCCCAGCTACTCGGGAGGCTGAGGCAGGAGGATCACTAGAGCCCAGGAGTTTGAGGTTTCTGTGAGCTAGGCTGATACCACGGCACTCTAGCCCAGGCAACAGAGTGAGACTCTGTCTAAAAAAAAAAAAAAAAAAAAAGGCCATAGGATTTAAAAATATATATCCATAAAGTGCTTATAATATGTAGATGCTCACTGAATGCCAGCTTCCTTCCCCACATGGTTCCTTTTAGTACGTGTCCTGTAGCCATGCCCTAAGTGTGATCTGCCCAACTGAGTCCTCTCACTTGACTAAGAAGTAAATGATTGTCAAACTGTATTTTCAGAGAATGATGAGGAGCAGGAGGCGCTGCCATCTCTGGAGAAGCCTGGCTGGTACTCCCAAGGGAACGTTGGCCACCTCTATGAACTTCTGAAGAAAATGACTGGCAAACCTGAACCCAAGGTATTTTCTGATCAAGGTGGAATCCTTGATGCCCACTTGCAAACATAAGTGTTTGTAAACTGACCCCATAATTCTCAGTGCCTTCAGCTTAGATAACTATGAGGAAAACATCTGCCTCTGTCCATCTACCAAATCTCTCCTCTTACCCCTTCTGCTTAAATAAGCCTTGCCTTTGTCTACATAGAGTGGGTCTTTATCTGTGACAGAGGAGAGCAAGGATTCCAAGCAGGGGGGCCACAGATCTAAGGGGTGCACTGGATGAGTATGTGGGATAGCTGAGGAATGATATCCTGATAACAATCTATCAAAAAAGTTCTTATTTGTAAAACAAGCAATAGTTGAAAGTGTGCTACAGACTAGCCTAAAGATACACTTGCTTTTGACCATTTGATCACACTGTTGATGTGGAGCATTGGTGCATTTCTACCAGAAGAACCCTGCCTTCCAAAAAATACTTACCAGGAGCCCCATGAGCAGAGACATCATCTGGTAACTAAGCCCTGATCCGTTGACTCCCACAAAGCCTCAGTCTCCTAGGGACTCCTGGGTGGTTTAGTGGATGCAGCATCCTGACTTGAAGGTTCTAGTTCTCATATCCCTTAACTTTATTTTCTCATCTGTAAATTGAAGGGTGTAGACTAGATCAATGAAGTTTTGCTTCAGAATACCTAGGGAGCTTTCCAGATTCCATATGTCCACCCCCACTCTCAGAGATTCTGTTTCAGCAGGTCTGGAGATAAACCCAGAAACTCTCTTGAAAAGTAGTCATGATGTGTGTTCTTTATAATCTGCAACCTGCCATGACAAATTCTCTCTAATATCTCACCAGCTCTTCAATTCTAGGGGCAGGTTTCATTGTAAACATATGCATAAACCTGTAAGCTCACATCTTCTTTAGGAAAATTGAATAAAATCATATATTTCATCATCTGCTTTCTTCTACCTGCAAATATGCTGTACAACTTTGTAACACAAACCTGGCACCAAGGGAATCAAATGGAACAAATCGATGGTCACCTGTGAAGTTATTCAAGTAAATTTAAGATGTTTATGCAATTTTCTACTGTTGTACTCTGATGCCTACTTAGGAATTTTCTTCTGTCTTCCGTGAAATGAACATTATCCTTTTTCACAATTCTGTACCTCAAATAGGATTTGCTGTGTGTCTTACAGGTTGTTTATTTCGGTGACAGCATGCATTCAGATATTTTCCCAGCCCATCACTATAGTAACTGGGAGACAGTCCTCATACTGGAAGAACTCAAAGGGGATGAAGTTGTGAGGAGTCAGAGACCCGAGGAGTCAGAGCCTCTAGAGAAGAAAGGAAAATATGAGGTAAGGGTCCCTTCACCTCTTTCCTTGAAAGAACAATGTATATGTTTGAAATCTAAAGTATCTTTATACTGCTTGACTCCAAAATTATCCTGGTCAGACTGAGTGCCGCCATGTTCCTGTAGTTTGTTTTTGAGGCAGTATTTGTATGGATGGGTCCATCCCTAGCAGATATTTTGGGCCAACTTAGTTGTTTTATCTGCTTTATAGAAAATCTATCATGTGTTTTTCTGCATATATTTAAGGCAGATGAAACAGTTGTGTGGTTTTTTTTCTCACAAATTATCTTTTGACATAAACATGGAGCCACAACTTGTAAAGTCAGACTGCTTTAGTATGTAAGTTCAGGACTGTTCCTCCTCACAACATTTCTATCTGAAAAGCCAGAGCAGTGCATGCAAAAACAGGCAGTAAGTACAGCACTTCCTGAGAGTTCACATTCTTTCCTGCCTCCATGTGGAGGGAACAAAGATATAAACATCTTTAATTACTACAGTAGGAAGAAAACAGTTCATAAAAAAGAGAGCCAAAAAGGAAACACCTATGAGAGTTTTTCTGTTTATTGTGTGATTGTTAATAAAAGTGTAGTTTTTAGTTTAGTTTTTCCAACCAAATATCAAGCACGGCACATATATAAGGTGCAGTCTTTTGGTGAGTACAAAGTCTCAATGCAAAAAGATTTAATTCTGTATTTCTAATTATTTTATTCTGCCTAAGTAAACTTTTAAGATTATATTAAAAACCAAGTTAACCAGGTCATTTTAAGAGTGATGCTGTGAACCATTTACATTTACTACATTTTATGGCGATGAATGTTTTCTTTCACTTAGATTTGAATTCAGTGTCTCAGATATTTACAGTAATTTCCATTCTTGATAAAACCATCTGGAACTTGAGGATCACTTTCACCTCGCTGAATGACAAGAAGTTTAAGATAAGGATAGGGAACATCTCAGATGGAACTTTAAAGGCTTATCTACAAAACTTTTTCTAAATCATGATACATCAATTGATTATCCACTCTACTATATTGGAGCATGAGATCAGCTAAGCAAAAATGGTACATTTTAATAATTAAAGTAAGCTTAGTTAAAAAGACTAAGGGATAATTTGTTTTAGTTTATTTTTATTTCCAGAAATAAAAGTCTATTATATTACACTTGTAATTACTTGCACACTCTCAGTCCTATATGACTACCCTTCCTGTATGAAAAGAAAAAGAACCCGTTTGTTTCTGCTTCCTTCATTAGTGTTTTTATGTTTCTTCATTTTAACTAAAAACAAATAAAAAGCATTTTCAGACTTTTTAGAATAGCATGTTATAAAATTTGTGCAAAAATAATTCATTTTAATGATTAAAATTCTTAGCAGGCAAGAAAAAGAGACAAGTTAATTAGAGAAAGTCTATCTACCAAAACCCCAGTGGTAATGTAATATGTAATGGAGAAATTTAAGGAGAGAAAAAGCCATACTTAGTGGAGACACATGCCCCTTAAGGTCCTGCGCTAAACAAAGACGCTTATTATTAATTACACTAACAGAGATCTGGCCAACATCACAAGAACAGAAAAAGAAATGTGGGATAAGATTAAAAGATAAGATACCTAATTGTCATTATTTCATGATTATTAGCATAGAAAGCCTTAGTGAATTAACAAACTGAGTTCAGTTAGAATGCTGGATCCAAATCAACATTCAGAAATCAATAGCTGTTCGCTATACTAGCAGAAATTACTTGCATAATGTAATGAGAAAGAAATCATTTGTAAAAGAAATGAAAACAAATCACTATTTAGGAATTAACCTAACAAATACATAAGACCTTGATGGAGTAAATTTTAAGCCTCCATTAAATATTTTGAATACAAACTTGAACAAATGCAGAAATATACCAGACTTATGCATGATATAAAATTATATAGATACCTATTTTCCTTAAATTTATCTGTAAAGTCAATGTAAAGTTATGCAAAATCTCAGGAGGATTTTGGGTGGACCTTCACAAACTGATTCTGCAGTTAGATGGAAGACTCAAGGTCCTAAAATAGCTAAGACAATTTTATAAAAAACAATTTTATAAAAAACAAGGAGGGAATTTCACCCTATCAGATCCTAACTACATTAGAAAGCCAGAGTAATATTTTTTTAATATAGAACTGGTAGCAAAAATATAAAAAGATCAATGGACAGAAAAAAAAAACCAACACAGGCCCCTGTATCACTTTCAAAGTTACCATGTAATTATGGTATATGTTAGAGCATTATCAGCAAAGGATAGCCAGTTCAATAAGGAAGTAGTCTTAGTCTTAGTATGGAGAAAAATAAAATGAGCCCTTTTCTCATCCTATATATAAAAATAAATTTTGAATGGATTATAGATCTGAAAATAAAACATACTATCTATAACATTTATTGCAGAAAATTTATGAAAGTATTTTTGGGATCTCCGGGGTGGGAAAGGATTTCTTAAGTTAGAACTCAAAGGACAACAGTAAGTAGAAAAACTGATGACTGGCTGCATCAATATTAAATATTTTTGTTCAAGATACCTGGGATACTGTTAATCAAGAGGCAAATGACAGGCCGGGCACAATGGCTCATAATCCTAGCACTGTAATCCTAGCACTCTGGGAGGCTGAGGCGGGCAGATTGCTCAAGGTCAGGAGTTTGAAACCAACCTGAACAAGAGCGAGACCCCATCTCTACTAAAAATAGAGAGAAATTAATTGGCCAACTGAAAATATATAGAAAAAATTAGCCGGGCATGGTGGCGCATGCCTGTAGTCCCAGCTACTCGGAAAGCTGAGGCAGAAGGATCACTTGAGCCCAGGAGTTTGAGGTTGCTGTGAGCTAGTCTGATACCACAGCACTCTAGCCTGGTCAACAGAGTGAGACTCTGTCTCAAAAAAAAAAAAAAAAAAAGAGGCAAAAGAGGGGAGAAAGAAGTCTAGCAACGTCCATTTATTAATAGATTGAACCTTGTGAATTGCTATTTTTGTGTCTTTGAAACCAGTGAACATCTGCACTTTAATATAGCTCAGCCTATCTAACATGTAAGAAATCTAACATCCAGTAGAAAATTGGACAAAAGGTATCAGGCAGTTGACTGAAGAGGAATGCTTACATGTGAGAAGAGATGCCCACCCTCAATAGT
Organism: Microcebus murinus; assembly: GCF_040939455.1. Taxonomy (NCBI): domain Eukaryota; kingdom Metazoa; phylum Chordata; class Mammalia; order Primates; family Cheirogaleidae; genus Microcebus; species Microcebus murinus. Next base: position 43,644,707 of record NC_134108.1, on the reverse strand, counting down.
CATTCATAAAGTACAAATTAAAACAATGGTGATTTACCTACCACCTTAAAACCATAAACTGAGCTGGATTTTTTAATTGATTTACTAATAAAATAGTCTGAGATAAATTTCTGAGTTAACCAAGAAAAATATAAACTGGGACCAATATCGCTCACTAAAGCTTCACTAAATTGCATTTGACAACTCTGAACTGTAATGAAAATAATTTTTAATTTTTGTTTTAGTGAACATCTATTTGGCTTTTCAGTGAGAAACAAATACAATTTTATTTAGAATTATACCTGGAGTGTAACTACTACACTTTGGAAATTCCCTAAATGAAGAGTATATCTGTGAAAAGGGTTAGTCCTAGAACAAGTGGATGTATTTATCTCTCAGTACTCCCAGTGGGTAGCTAAAACATGAGAGAAATTTTTAAAAAATAGTAACTTGAAAACTTGTATCAATTTGTTGGCTTCATGTTCCATATACATTGAAAGCAATAAATAATAATTCCATCTTCATTCTCTTCTAAAAAAAGTAAATACCAAATAAGAAAATTAGACCAAGTTGTTTTTTAACTGTCCTTATACATAATAACAATTAGAGTTATTTTAATTGTAGAAAAAAAATTATCTTTCTAGATTGCTCTGCTTAGGGTAGTTTTCAGATAACAACCAATTGGCCATTTAAAAAGCCAGTTCCAGTTTAAAGTAAAGGATACTTCATAATAAGAAGGAAATATTATTTCTTTTCCAAAAATGTAATGTGTACCCAAAGCCTATCTGTAAATTCCTACAGAGTTTTTCTATTTTGATTTACCTAATGGATGAAAAACTTAGGAAATTGAATATTAGTTAATCACTAATTTCATTATTCTATTCTCTTTTTTCAGGGACCAAAGGTAAAGCCTCTAAGTACCTCATCTAAAAAGTGGGGCTCTTTTTTTATTGACTCAGTTTCAGGACTGGAAAATACAGAAGATTCCTTGGTTTATACATGGTCCTCTAAGAGAATCAGTACTTACAGCACTATTGCAATCCCAAGTATTGAAGCAATCGCAGGTAAGGGGAAAATACTATAAAGCTTTACCTATTGCTGGATAGTAATGACCTTAAGTACTAGGATTATTGTCTTTAAAAGAAAGAAATCTTCACACAACGCGATTTATTTTAGGAGGAAACATCTTCTAGATACGGCAACCTAGGTAGTTAGGACCAGCCCTTCTGCTGGAGCCAACTACAAAAGCTGGATAACTTTTATTTTAAGTCTGCTTGGAAGCAGAGGACAAAGATAGTTAAGACTTATCAGGGCACCATGCTGAGAAGGCCCAGGAGGGTGAACCTGTCTTTTGTGGCTGCTTTTTCCTCTGGGTGTTTGCTAATTCCAGAGAGGATGCCAAAGAGGGTGAGTGGGCCTTTCAGGAACTTCATGAACCTGCAGGAATGGGAACTAGAGAGGGCATAAGGAGGGGCTAGGCCTGGCAAACTCCTTTCAGTCTCAGTCTGTGATAAGACCAGGAACGGTGCTACCTTAGAATAAGGATGAATTGGAAAGTAGTTCTTAGGTTCACAGGGACCATAGCTTAGCTTCAAATCAGCTGAATCTCTAAAGTTGAATTGAGGAGATTCCAGATTGCTAGTGCAGTCTACACACCTGGTAGAAACAAATGTAGATTCTATTTGAGGAAGATAATGTCATTCTAGGACTCAACTCACTTCTAAAAACAATTCACATAAGGTTCAGCACATAATGAAAAAATAGCTAGGCACATAAAGTATGAGACCACACTAATAGAAATAACCATGTTTACTATGGTTAAATACAAAAAAGAAAAGAATGAGATATTTGGTAGAGACATAAAAACTATAAACAAGGAATGTATAGGTCAAAAGAGTAAGTATATGAATAAATTAAAATGAATACTTACTGTTTGAAACAATCAAAGATTAAGTCCTATGGGATTTACATAAATAAGAGAATTAAAATACATGACAGTGGCATATAAATGCCAAAGTGAGGCAGCTGGAGTATTCTAACATCCTTGAATTATGGATAAGAGTATGTTAGGTATTAATATCAGAAATGCATGTTGTAATCTCTAAGATAACTATCAAAAGAATTGTAATGATATATATACACCAAGTTAATATGTAAAATAGATTAAGAATCCAAAAGAGAACACAAAAGGGGAGGAAAAAAGTATTAAGGATTAGTAGGACAAATGGAAAGCATTTAGTAAGATGTAGATTTAAACCTGAAGTAATTACATTAAATATGAGTGACTAAACACTCCAAATAGAAGCCTGAATAAAATAACACTACCCAACTATAGGCAGTTTATAAGAGACATAGCTGAAACTTAAGGACTCAGAAAGTTTAAATCTCAAAAAATGGAAAGAGGAAGTACCACATTTTGCTATTTGGTAACCCAAAAAAAAAGTTGGCTGTGCTACTGTGAAACAAAGTAGACATTAAAGAAAAAATCCATTAACATGAGAGAGAATCTCATCCTAATGATAAATTCTCAGTTCTTAGAAATATAACCGAAAGTCTAAGGTATTCACCAGGGGCCCCCTCCTCTCTCAGGTCAGAACTTACTTTCTCCCTATTCTCACAATACCAAGAAACTGCTAAAAAAAAAAAAAAAAAAAAACTACTCTGCTTTATAGAGGTATGCCTTGTGCTTGGATTCTTAGTTTCCAAGTTCCCTTCAGAATTTGGCAATCAGCTTGAGGAGAAAACCTGCAGAGTGCAATTCTCTGCCCTCTCCTGTATGGTGGACTCCTAGCCCCTCAGTGTTCGCCTCTGCAGCCCTGCAAGGCAGCCAGAAGCTCTCCTGGCTTTGCTGCTGCTGGGAGCGAGTGGCCCCTGCCACCAGCCAGAACTCCAGTGCCTAAAGGAGAAAGCTGTGGCAACAGGTCCTCTTCTGCAGGTTACTCCTTCCCAGGAATCGTGGGTCCTAAGTCTTCTTCGGCTATACAGTGATTTCACTCTGATGCTTCTATTTTGTCAAGCTTTTCTAGTTGTTTCACCTCCAAGTTAGATGTGAAAGTCTAGTTAAGGTTTTTGAACTTCAGATTCTTCTTCCTTATATTGGGGATGATAATACCAGGCTGCATTTTCTCCCTCACGGTATAGAAGTAACAAAGTGAAGCAAGATATTTATCTGAATTTTGGTAAGATAATTGATGATAAAGAGTATGACCTTCTAAATGATTCCTCCTCTCTGCCAGTATGCAAGTTCAATATGTATGTTAGTATATCCTACTCTTTGAAATATCTTGTTCTCACTGGTTTCAAAAGAATGATTTATTTTTTCATTCTGTTTCATACTTGCACACATAAAATTAAAGAAAGATAACCTAAATATAATTCTTCCTTTTACAAACAATTTTCCTATTGAAGAAATGGACTGTGTAAACTATAAGCGAGGGCCCAGCCCAGAATTAAACTATAATTTTCAATCTTTATAATTCATTTTTATTTTCTTGTAAAAGGATTCAGATTTTTAGTGAGAGTGTGATAATCACAGCCCCTGAATTATTCTAAAATACCTAGATAAAACTTGTGAAATTATAAGCAAATCAAAGAAAAGTGAATCTCCATTATTCCAGAATTTAAATATTTCTCCAAAGAAGTAGAAAATAACCACCTCTCCTTTAACAACGCTAACGTCAGTGCACATTTCATTTTCATATCCCAAAAGCTTTCTTCACAGCACCCTTGAAGAGAACTTGGCAGGGCCTCTGTCTTCTGTCCAACTTCTCTCCTGCGGAATTATTAAGTAGGACTTGTGAGTACCAAACACGCTTAAACAAAGGCCCATTTTTTGTGTGGGGAGGGAAAGGAGAAGGAGTTGTGTCTCATTCAGTTGTTGGTTTTGGCTTTAAGATACTTCCTCAAAAAGCAGTGTTAGTCTCTAAGTTAGCACTCATTGCTGTGATCACATTTTCATAAAGAAGTTGTATCTCACACAGAACTTGCTATTATTTCAGTAACAGCTTCAGTACAGTTGGATATTACTGTGTAATTTACCTCCAAGTAAGAAGAACGGCTGGAAGAAAAATAGGGTGATGGTCATAGCCTTAGACATGTTAAATTTACAGTCTTTGTAAAAATGTTATCCTGCTAATCTCTCTCTTTTTTTTTTTAAAGTCCCAAGAATTGTTCTGTTTCTCTCTGTATTATTTTACATTGAACTTACTGTGTAAGAATATTTATTTTGGTTCACTTCATGGTTACCTAAATATGGATAATATGGATGATACTATAGTGTATTTAGTACACAGAGTTTATTAGAACATTTTGGTAAGAAAGAATTTGGTTCTTTGTCCCCCTTTCTTTTCCAGATAGTCAGCACCCAACAATGACTTTTCTATGACAGAGACATATTCTTTTCCTCTTGCTAAATCCCCAGTTTCAAGAAGCCACAGTCTGGGGAGTCTTGTTTTTAACAGAACAGTCATCTGATCTCAGTTTTGCTCACCCATACTCAGATTTCTTAGCAGTGATAGACCTTTTCTGTTACCTGCGAGAAAGAATAAAATTAATTTGTTTTGAATAAAATAGGAAGTGAAAAACAACCTGATACTTCCCTTTTGCCTCTCAAAACGTTTTTGTATTTATGTAATGTTTCTATATTTGTGGATATCCTATTAAATGTGGTTATCTCATTCACATTTAAATGCCTACAAGCCATTGTAATAGTTGTTATGAAAGTTTATATTTATTAGCCATATATGTTACAGTGGTGGTTTGGTTTATAAGCATTTTGATAAGGTCATTACTTTTAACTTTATAATATCAATAATAGGTACACATAATAATAGCTACACAGAGACTTGTCCAGGAAATCTTAAAATTATGCATATCTAAAATAGGTTTCATTGTCAGTGAATATCAACTTTTGATTTGTTTATAGTTATGAAAGACATTTGGAGACCTGTTGAATAATTAAATTCTTTTTTGGTTTTTTCCCCCCAGAATTACCTCTGGACTACAAATTTACAAGATTCTCTTCAAGCAATTCAAAAACAGCTGGCTACTATCCAAACCCTCCATTGGTCTTATCAAATGATGAGACACTGACAACCAAATAAAAATTCTTTACAATTGAAGTGAAGAACCACATATGCAGCAAATGTACTGTAAAAAGAAATGTTAATTTTCAAAAACTAATGCTTTGGTAAAATTCTTTATAGAATTAAGTGTCCTTTCTATAAAACATTTTGATGTTTAACAACTCTCATTAAAATTTCAGTATCCTAGAACTAAAAAGAATCTTATTTATATTTTCTATGCCACTAGTTTTGAGATTAGAATTCAGCTGGGGAGAGATAAACAAGCACACACACCCACACACACACATTTACACATATGCCTAGTCCAATGGTTCTCAAAGTGTGGTCCACAGACCAATAGCATAGCATTACCTGAGAACGTATAATGCAAATTTGTGAGCCCCATCCCAAACCTCCTGAATCAGAAACTCTGGGAGTAAGGCCCAGCAATCTGTGTTTTAACTGGTGATTCTGATTCACCACTGGCTACACCATATCCTCCAGACATTGGTTTAATTGGTCTGAGTAGATATAGCTGAGCATTGATATTTTTTATATGCCTTAGGAAAGTACAGCCAGAATAGAGAACAACTGATTTATACCAATGCCTTCAACTGATAGCCAAGAATGCTGAGTCCAGTGAAATTAAATGATTTTTCCAAGCTGTTAGGTTTTGTGCTATTCCTGTGTTTTTTTCTAAAACAAGGAAATAGACATGATTTCTTCTGAGATCGCAAAGCCAGTATGGAAAAGAGTGAGTACTGGAAGTCACCTAGCTCAGCCTCCATTGTTATCCATTAAGTCTTTTTCCCCCTAATAATCTTAAAGTCTGTTTTATTTGTTTTCATTAATTTTAGCCATGCATTCTGAATGGGGATAAAAATTGGTTCTTGGGATAGAAAGAAAACCTCTTAGATAATACAGAGGATTATAGCCTTCCAAAAGCATAACCCTACCCAACAAAATCTTATTCCTTAGTATTAACCTCTCTCATTAGGAAGAAATTTAATTTTATAGCTATTAAAGCTATTAATTTCATTTAATTAGCATTAAATTTAATTTTTCTCATTGGGAAGGAAAATGATAATGAAGAAAGTTTGAGAAAAAACTGGTTTAAGGGGTTTTATAAGTATACTGTAATCCAGGATTGTTGTGTTCTGTGTGGTATGGATAAATCATACATACCAGCTATTTCTTGCAAGCTATTTGGAGCCAAATAATGTTTACAGTATTAGCTCCTGGCGACTCTTTATGCTCTAAGTTTACTCTATCCATCAGGGACAGTATTAGAAAACACACTGGTCACTATCATTATTTTACCTGGATTATAGAAGAAAATTTAGTATATCGATGTATGCAATGAAAAGAAAAATATTTTATTAAAATTTGTAAATGTCATATGAATCCCAAATATACTGTGTGGGTGAGTATCTCAGGGTAGGTTAAAAATTACTGAAATTTTTTCTTCAAAGTCAATAGCTTTGTTTGATACCTATCAATAAATATACGGTGATGTACTTGAAATTGGAATGTCATTGGAATATTATGAGCATATACAATTAAGCTTACAGCTAAATGAAAGATGCTATGTCATGTACGCTTTAAATAGACATTTGATTTCTTTTAAAAATAAAGCTATTTTTCCTTATGCATGTTTATTCTGTAAATGCCAAAGGATACATCTTTAAATGCTTATAAACTGCTGTTAATACAAAAAATGAGAACCTCAAATAAGAAAGTAATTGTACCAAGAAGTGGGAAAAAAATTCACTTACGTTGAAAGTTCTAGTCCTACTTTGGGCAGTATCTACCCAAAGACCCTGAACAAGTTACCACCTAATTTGCCCTCAGTTTTTTCCATCTTATAATAAGAGGTTAGAGTTTAAGTTTCCTTCTACCTTTCTAGCATAGTTAGTGCTTCTAATAAATGTTGTTTTTCCACTAGACTATAATTAGGTCTTTTAAATTTTTATTCATTGTTTCTAAAAAGTGCCTGTGTTTCTAATTGGATATGAACTTTAAAAATAATCATCTAAAAGTGGTACCATAAAAATTCAAAAGAGAATATTATAGAAGAAAAGCTATATATTCTCCAATGAAGGTATATGAAGTAAGAAAGCACGAAAGTTGTGTAAATGGGCAGAAAACTTGTTTAATATTAGCATATAGGCAAACAGCATCTAAAAGATACCTAAAAATGCAAGGGAGCTGAGATTTTCTTTGTTGGCCACTGTTGATCTCAGCAGTGGAAAGATCGGAGTGACTCAGTGGTAAAATATTTTGTCAGAATTTGTTACTTATAATATTGAGGTAGGAGAACCTCAATTGAACCATGAATTGCAATCTAAAATCAGCTTCAGTGAACTCTAAATTGAAATCAAGTATTATTTCCCCACCAACATTCATTTCCAAAACTAACTTTATATATGTATGTGCATACATGAAAATCAAATATTATTTAACAAACCAGCATAAAATGGAACGTCAAACTATATATAATAACCTGGGGGGCTGGGTGTGGTGGCTGTAATCCTAGCACTCTGGGAGGCCGAGGCAGGAGGATCGCTCGAGGTCAGGAGTTCAATACCAGCCTCAACTGGAGCAAGACCCCATCTCTACTAAAAATAGAGGGAAATTAGCTGGACAACTAAAAATATATAGAAAAGATTAGCTGGACATGGTGGTCCATGCCTGTAGTCCCAGCTACTTGGGAGACTGAGGCAGAAGGGTTGCTTGAGTCCAGGAGTTTGAGGTTGCTGTGAGCTAGTCTGACACCACGGCACTCTAGCCCGGGCAACAGAGTAAGACTGCCTCAAAAACTAAATAAATAAATAACCTGGAAAACATGTTAGAATCACATAAATGGCTTTTAAAAATGTACAGCAGTAACATTCATTCCCTTTCCTCTTCTCAGGCTCTTGAGCACAGATTATCATAAGAGTTGGCTTCCAGATTAGTGCAAGACTGGAATACACTTGACTGCTTTTATTAAAGTCATTAGGGGCACTGGGGGACAAGGCAGAGCCTGGGAGCATCCGCTGCCGCCACATGAGGGCAGGTGGAGACCATCTATCTCCCCAGGAGACAGGTGCACCTTCCTGAAGCATGGCCAGACCTGCATGGTGCACTGCCCTGGGATGCTTGGAGATAGAACTTTGATTCCTCCTGGGACAGAAACAAGCCCTTTAAGTTTATGCTAGGCAAGCAGGAGGTGATCCGAGGCTGGGAAGAAGTGGTTGCCCAGATGAGCATGGGTTGGAGAGCCAAACTAACTGTATCTCTAGACTATGCCTATGGTGTCACTGGGCACCCGGGCATCATCCCATCACATCCCACTCGCCTTCCATGTGTAGCTTCTGAAACTGAAATGACAGGAATGGCCTCCTCCCTTAGCTTTCTGTTCTTGGATCTGCCATGGAGGGATCTGGTGCTTCCAAATATGTGTACATGAATCCATATGGAGCTTTTCCTGATGTCCCCCTACACGCTGTGTAAGCATCTACCCCAACTGAACGTATTCTGGCACTCAGCTTTGCTTCTGACACCTCCATTTCCTCTCCTCGTATGTGTGTTTATGCCACACATAAACTATTCCATAAACCTCAAGTTGCTCATTTTATTTTGTTTTCATTTTGGGGTAAAGATTCAGTTACAATCTTTTCGATCTAGGTTTCCTAGTAAGTATATGATCAGGTATTAACAGCACAAATGATAGGTTAACTTTAGAATAGGAATCGATGTGTGTTGGAGGGTGTAAGAATCTTTATTTTAGGGGATGAAATTTTTATTTATTATGTATTAAACATTCTTGCTGTTGCACTGCAAAGTTATGGCAAATTAGAGGCACTGATAAGAGCTGAATTATTCTCCAAGCTGAGAGATGTCCTTGAGTTAAATTAAAAGCCCTACCCAAAACTGCAGTCAGGAACAGGGAGAGCCTTTGCCTTCACCAGCTCCACCTCACCCTCCCGTTAAACCCTCTGCCTTTTGAAAGATCATTTTCACTGTGATGTTGTACACTACAGGTATCTGTCCCTGGGCCAACAAGGACCTCTGAAGCCCTCTTCATTGCCTGGCTTAATTTTTTTTTCCATTCTATGGTTTTTCTAATGGACTTTCAGGAATTTTGTAACTTACCAAGGTCCACCACTTCCTAAACTTAAAGAACATTAATTGAAAGTTTAAATTGAAGGAGCTGTTTATAGACTTAACACCCAATGAAAGCCCAGCCATCATGACAAATCCTTGAATGTTCTCCTAAGAAAATGATGCTGGTCATCGCAGCTTCAGCATCTCCTACTTTTTGATGCTTGGTTCCCCCTGCTCATCTCAGTGTTTCCTGGCTTTTCTTCCCACAGCCTCTTCTCACCCCTTTGTTATCCTGTGTAGTTATTTGTGAGAGAAATTATTGCTGCCCTTCTCCCCTGTGGCACCACATACGAGTTTCACGTTTTATTTTTGCAATAAAAGTGCTTTATGCTGGAACCCATTCTACTAAGTGAAGTATCCCAAGAATGGAAAAATAAGCACCACATGTATTCACCATCAAATTGGTTTTAACTGAATACCAAAGGGCACATATGGTAATAATATTCATCAGGTGTCGGGCAGATGGAAGGGGTAGGTGGGATGGGACTATACATACATAATGAATGCGATGCACACCGTCTGGGGGATGGACACACTTGAAGCTCTAAGCGGGGGTGGCAAGGACAATATATGTAACCTAAACACTTGTACTCCCATAATATTCTGAAATAAAAAAGAAGAAAAATAAAATACTGTGCTAACTCAAAAAAAAAAAGTGCTTTATGCTGGCTTTTCTCAAAAAAAGGAAAAAAAAAATGTCATGAGGGCATGGCAAGTAATTCACCCAGTATGATCCAGTTGCTGCCCTTGAACATAGTCCAGGCCACATAGGATGAATTCAAAAAAGTGTCTCTTGGTCCCTAGAACCATCCTCAGAAATAATGGTAATAAGGCCTGACTCCTCAGCAGACCACTTCATATGTTATCTTGTTTACTTCCTACAGCAACCATATTAGGCATGTGTAATTGTTACAATTATACAGGTGAGAAAATTGAAATTCAGAGAGGTTACATATTATGCTTGCTCAAATTGCACTGTTAGTAAGGGTCAGACTCTCTTACATGAGCCCATGTTTGACTCACAGAATCATAATTTCAGTTGATTGACACATAAAGTCTTCCAATATGGAATCTAAACTGGGGCAAATTCTCAGTCTAAAAACCACACTTCAATTTAACAATTACATCATGCTAGGACATAAGAGGGATTAAAAGTGCAGACACAGGCTTTGTCCTAAAGTAACTTATAATTTAGTAAAACATATTAAAACAAATGTCTATAAACCTTACCTAGAAGAGTAAAATAGAGATTCAAGAATCACAGAAGTCCTAAAATGTGTAATGACTCTGTTCTTGAAAGCCACACATGCTAACGTCATCAATAAGCAGACCTATTCTTCCTTCATATTCTGGTTCAAATGTTCACCTTAAATACTTAGCAAATCTCCCTTGCTAGTGCTGAAGTAACCAAAAGGCAGGAGTAATGAATGAAAAGTCATCTTCGAGTTAACTTAGTGGGAGATAGATATCTGGGCCTATATAGAGAAGTCAGATCATTATTTAGAATGACACCTACAAAAGCACACAGACTGCTTGACAGTTTCTTGCACCACATACTCCTTTCACAGACTCTTGGAAAAAGACAAACAAACTTTATTTTACTTTCTTAGTACTTTGGCCTACGTACTTTCTTGGTAAGGGTCAAAGTTTCATAAAATTTAACAAAGTTTAATAAAGAAGGTGCTTTGAGCCCAGGAGTTTAAGACTGCAGTGAGCTGTGATCACAGTGAGATAAGCCTGTCTCAAATAAATAAATAAGAAGGAGTAAATTACTAAGTGTCTGTTAAAAGCATTCACCAAGTTTAAAAAAAAAAAAAAAACACTCTGAATTTAACTACAATGTCAACAGTTCTTTACAGTTCTTAGCAGCTAAATTCCATGAGTATAATATTTAAAGTCCCATTGGTGCATTTACTGCAGGGAACAAACAATTTCATTTATATGCAGCAAACATCAGACTACAAATGTATATGTTCATGAGTATGCAGTACAGCTTTTATTTACCCTTTTTTCGAGCAAAAAATCTTAGAAGGTTTGGTGGCTATTACCTTTTTTTTTAACTTTCAGAATGATGGTTACTGTGGTAACTGCAATCATTTGATAACTAATGATTTCCCAACCTTTAATTAATGTAGACAACACAAAACTTTTAATTTATTTTTATTATTTGGTGAAAACAAGAAATACAGTAGTGACATATTTTTCCTTCAAGCACATAGGAGAAGACAAAAGTACTAATGATCTTCATTTAGTTTGACAGAGCAATTCTACTAGTACTTACAACTGGTTAGGAACATAAATGTCAAGTACATTATTACTAGGGCAAGAAATACCAAGTAAGACAATAGAGTTATATATTTTCTTTTTGAGATTACTTTCACATGACGTAGCAACAAATCTTCAGACTATTTGAAGATGACATTATTCAAATTATATTTCTAAGAATATAGCTATATATGAACAGAGACCAGAACAAGCTAATATATTAGTGAATATTCACATTAGTCTTCATACAGCACAAGATACAAATTTGATATTTTTGCACATGTTCTCAATTGCAAGCAAAAAGGCCTGTAAACATCAATTTTGCCAGTAGGCTGAAATGGAGACAAGAATAGCATTTTACTTAAAAAAACATTGAAATATGGAGCATATACTATTAATCTTCCACATATATAAAGGTCACTCCCAGAATAATAGAGAGAAAACATCCAGACTTACATTTTTGTTTACAAAAATCTACTTGTGAATTCAAGGAATTAGGAAAAACTAGAGGAAAACCCTCCTCCAAGCATACTAAATCCCAACCCCTTTGATTCTCCCACCTCTACCCTGGGAAGTGCCTCAGAGGCCTCCCCTCCCTCCCCTGATCCTGCAGGGTTTCAGTCTTTGCTGTGGGCCTTTCCAAGCCCAATCCACGGCAGGCTCATTTCTGCTTCTAGACTTTTACTCAATTTCCCATCCTAGACCACCCTTTCCACCCATGGCTTGTGTCCAGACCTCCTAAACCCTCAGGGAGCTCAGGTCAAGCCTCCAAAACAGAAGAGGAAAGGGTAAGAGTGGATGGTCATCACCATCACACACACTCACAACTAAGATGGCCCTGACAGTGCCCTTGTCCTACCTCCTGGACCTTGTCCTGGAAATCCAAACGATGCCACCCATGCCTTTAAGCCCTAGGAGGAGGCTTGGGATCTCCCAAGATCCAGACTGCAGCCTGCTTGCTCATTTGTTAGGAAAGACACAGGGAAGGAAATACAGAAGCTAAGGACTGAGGGCTAAGAAAGCCAAGCAGTAGGATGGAGGCCCAAGAGACACCAGGTTGCTAATAATATAGTACAGAGGACAGGGGTGACCTGTAAAATGCTATCCAAGGGTCATTTCTAAGCAGTCAACAGCCCCAAAAAGAATTCTATGTTTAGAAAAGGAGAGTAAAGCTAAGTTTTCATTGCTTTAGCTCACATCCTGCTCAGGGCCTGTCCTGAATTCATCACTACAAGGCCCTTCTCTCTCCTCCCATATTCTCAAACTAAAGCTCAACAAACACACAGGTTTTGGTAGAATTACTAAGAAAAAAAGGCGAGGATGTCAAAATTAGCTTAAAAGAACAATGCCTATAACTAAACAATTAAACTATAGGTCTCTCTTTGAAACTTTCAGACCTTACTAAAGGAAGTAGGGCAGAGAAATGAGGACATTAAGAGATCCGGAGTCTATTTTAGGATACATTTGTCTCTTTAGACATAATCAAGGAGAGAGCAAATTAAACAAAAAGCCTGCTTTGCCAGTTTTGTTTTCTCTTTCTGAGCTGTAAATGCTTTGGAGGGAGGGAGAAAGGAAGGGACATAATAAGCCTCACATTCCTGAAATACTACTTCCTCAATGTGCCCATGTGGCAAGTAGATGCAAGAGGGGGAAAGAGGTTGCCCAGATCAAGAGTGGTTTGTTGGTTATGGGTCAGAAAGGCTAACTGCTGGCAGGGACTGTGTGTTGTGGGCATTGTCACCTAATGCCCAACCTGGTGGGGAACAGGAGTTTCCTGTGTGCTGCCTGGGAGCTTAAGTCCACAGATAGAGGAGGCAGACAATGGTGGCCTGAGCAAAGCTCAACGAGAAGGTGAGAGCAAGTAGGAATGGGCTATAGCACAGGCCTTCATACTCACCAGCAGCTGGTCACGATGCAGAATAACCAAACGTACAGGAAAACCAACATAATAACATACAACACTTCTCCTCTGTTACCTCATTTGGCCCAGCAGTCACCCACCAGTCACCAGCTTGTTCTACCAGATAACCAGCAAGGCAGATGGCACAGGTCCAGGAAGGCAGCTGGGATCTAGTTAGTGGTAGACTGGAATGTCCAATTAGGTTGATGGCTGGGTTGGGATATCAGTTTCATCTTGCAGTGGAGAAACTCAACATAAGTACATGGGTACCACGAGCACAGCCAGCATAAAGTACGAAGCCCAGCTAGTTATTTGTAAAGATAGATCAAGCTTCCTGTGGTAGAGAACCACTTAAAAACCTGGAAAAAGACCATGTCACAAACAGGGGCCAAGCCATGCAAAGAAAGGCAGTACTGTACAGTATATCTACAGCATCATGTACTTGGCATGAAAGCAGAAGACGTTGCACTTGGAACATGTTAATACGATGTAGAACAGCATGAAGGTTCAGAGGAGAAAGAACACAGGCATGTAAGCAACAATCTTTCAACTGATTACTGAAGATTCAGAAGAATCAAAGGACGAAATAATCCACAGTATTAAGAGAAAGAAGAGAGAAGACTGCATGCTGTTGGCCAAGCATAGGCCCAAGAGGAAGTGGTAAGGAAACTCGTGTAGAAGCTTCTCACAGGGCAGAGATTAGCCAGACTGGAATCTGAAGGACCTGGGGCTCTCCACTGGCTGCCTTGGTGGGCCTCTACGGGGCCCTTCACCCATCAGGTAGTATTGGAGGGGATTGGGCCACAAATCTCCTTTGATAATCTCTGCAATCCTGTCGAATTCTAGAAGGCTGTGGTCGGAGAACCAGTTGAAGAAACTGGGGATAGTGTTCCCTTCCCGGTTCCTGTGGATATGGGCCTGGGGGTCTTGGCCCCGGTGCCAGCGGATTGGAGTGGAAAGAGACACCACCCGGCCAGAGGATCTGCGCTCATATTCCTTGACCAGCCCCTCATTTCGGAAGTAGGGGTTGCTCTGAAAGATGAACTTGAATTTGCAGCCTGCTCTGGGGTGTTTAAGCTCCTCCACCTCCAAATTGATCATGTACCTCATCATGTCTTCATCTTGGCCACTGATCATAGGTGACAGCTGGGGGTGGTTTCGAAAGGCGGTGACCCAGAAACCTGGGATATTTTGGATAATGAAACTTCTGCGCTGCATATGGAGCCTTCGCATCCGGCCAAACTTGCGCTCCAGCTGAAGGAAGGCCCTGTCAGCTTGGGCATTCACGTTTGACAGCTCTTGATCGATGGCCTCCAGAGAGTCCATGCAGTTATTGATTTTCGGGCCCCTGGGCCGCGCCTCCTCTTTCACTCCTCCTACCGCCTTTTTTTCCTTCTGTGCCACCTTCTTTTCCTCCATCACTGCCCCTGCTTCTCCCTCCTTTTCCGCTGCCGCTGAGATGGCGCACTTTTTAGTCATCACTTCCTTGGCCTTCTTCCCAGGCATCATCTGAGACCCCAACCCCGCTGCGCCACAGGCTTCTAGAGCCTTCTGCTCGGCAGGGCCGCGGGGCTCTCCACGCTGACAGCCATTTTTCTGGCTGTCGTCAGCCGCCGCGGAGGCTGAGGCTGCTTCCAGGCTTTTTGTGGAAGGCGCCTTTCCAGCTTCAGTCGCTGCACCGCCGCGGCTCCCGGCAACTCGGATGCAGAATGCGAAGCCACACTCCACAGGCTCCCCGAGTGCACCTCCCCCCGCAGCGGTCTCCAAACTGCCCTCACCTGCATTCGCCATCGCCGGTGCCGCCTCGGTTTCCTCAGGCAGCCCCTGGCACTGGTTTAGGTCCGGATCTCCTGGGGCATGGTCGGCAGTGGCGAGACCGCCGGTTTTAGCGAGAGGGAGCTTGTTGCCTCCGTCTAGGCCGCTCATTTTGGGAGAAATCAGGCTAACGGTAGAAGGAACGTCCCTTATCTTCCGCAGCAGCCGCACTCTGCGGGATGCTGTAGCGCCACCCCTCTTTTCCACTCGGGCGGGTGCTGCCATGGCAACCGGTGATGTCAGCTCAGGAGCGTCTTACATCGCGCGAGAATTCGCTGAGCCAGTGCGGTGATTATGCTTATCAATCAAGCGTAATCCTTTGTCTTGTGACAAAATGTGAATTTAATCGGTCTGGAAAAGAAATTTGGCTTACATAAATGGATGTAGACCAGACTGAAACATGTGAGAACTTTGTTAATGTGGATTTGTAAGCTTCTTAATGAATTTCTAAGGCACCTAAGCTATTGTCTCTTAAAATATTTAAGGATTAGAAAGGTTAGTCATTGTCTATTCAAGTCAGTTAGCTGTAGCTGTTTCTCACAAACAGGAAAGTGGATTCACCAACTCACAGGCCTTTCTTCTTTAAGGTATGGATTCATGGCTATTACCAAAGAACTGAGATGCGCAGAGTGTGATTTTTTTTAGAGAGCCGTCAAATATGACTTAAGTGTGATAATTTTTAAAAATTGGGAGCAGCTGAAAGGGAAACGTCTTTCATACTAACAAGACATAATAAGGGATTATTTCAATTGCCTTACAGATTTTAAAGTTTATGTACTTTGGCTAATTTCTATGAAGCAATTGGACAATATTCCCTCCTCTTTTAACTATTATGAAAAGCAAAATGTTTCTCCTTATTTAAGAGGTGACTTAACACACGTACACAAATTTGTCCTTTAAACATTACTGAAAGAACTATGATCTCAATGGGTTTTCATTTCTAAAATGCACATTATATGTTGCTTTTCCTCAGGCTATAATCTTAATCTAAAAGTAGTTCCTGCTTCATAAATCCTGTGGGCATGAAGCCAGCAAATATTTGCCAAAATTTGTTCCTGTGGTAATTCGCTGCAGGAAAAAAGAAATAATCAGCTATTTGCAGGCACCTAAGCTATTGTCTCTTAAAATATTTACTTTAAAATAAAGGTTAGTTATTGTCTATTGGAGTTAGCTCATAGAATTCATTTGATAGTGACATCACTACTGTGTATTCGTTTTTTTGGAGAATAATAGTGTTAATCCCTAGAGAAAGGGAAGACCAAAGGGAAACTTAAATTTTGCATATTAATGCTTAACATCTTAAATTTATGTTAGAATAAACAATTATGGTTATAACTCCTTGTAATAGAAACTCCATTTTGAGCACCAGAGATTATGATCACTTTCAAAGAAGGGCACAGGCAATTTAGAGATAAAGGATTTAGAAAAACACAGCACAGATACTGAGACTTCTAGTAGACCTGGTTCAATTAAGTATGAAGCGCTGATGGAAAGACAGTGGCAGACAATACAGAGAAGCAGCCTGCGACACATGGTTTTTTTGTATGCTAGTCTCAAGGACACTGAAGGACAGTGTGTCCAGATTGCCTGCCAGCAAATCAGTTATCCCATGAAAACCTGATTTGCTCACAGAAAGCAATGATTTTTCTCTCCCTCTTTCCTCTTACTCTTAAAAAAATTCTCTTTATGCATTTGAGAGGTGAAGTCAATCATGTATTGACTTGGTAAACAAATAAAATGTGCTATAATTGACTTTTTGACTTTGTGTTATTCTTTGACATTGCTCTGCTTCATTTCTGTTCTTAAAGAATTGTTGCACTGTTGAAGTAATTCTCTTGGATTATATATAACCTGAACCAAGATGAAGAGAAGCAGCAAATGCATGAAAGTTCCTTTGCCATGCAGGGGGGAAAAAATATTTGCAATTATAAAACTATACAGAAAATTATGAAATTCCATGTGAAGTTTTTTCTCTTTATGTGTACCAAGATTTTTAAAAGATTTATATCTCTACTATTCAAAACATCCCTGTCTCTAGCTTTGATTATTCCTGTCACCTGAATGATTTTTCACTCATAAAAGCCTGCCCATTCTTTAAAACTCAGTTTAGGATAGATGCGGTGGCTCACACCTGTAACCCCAGAATTTTGGGAAGCCAAGGCAGGAGATCACTTGAGAACAGAAGTTTGAGACTAGCGTGGGCAACATAATAAGACCCCTTTTCTACAAAAAATAATGAGCAGGGCATGGTGGCATACACCTATAGTCCTAGCTACATGGCAGGCTGAGACAGGAAGATTGCCTGAGCCCAAGAGTTCAGGACTACAGTGAGCTATGATAACCCCACTGCACACCAGCCTTATAACAGAGGGAGACTCTGAATCTTAAAAAAAATAAAAATAAAAAAACACCTAAGTTCAGGTGTATACAAGATAGAAGAAACATTTATATAGGATAACGATGCCTCATTCCCCTTCAAAGTAGGTACCTTGGAACCTTATGCAGTTCTCCCAGCATCTCTTAACCTAACCCTTACATGTTCAACATTCTTAGTTGTTTGGCTTGTTGCAGCCATCCAGAACATGGATCACTTTCAACAGACTCTCAACCACCTTTGAAGCATCTGTGCCACATTTTCATTGAGGGCACTGCACTCATTGCATCGTCCAAAAGCCTGCTGAATCATCCGAATAGTTTCCACAGAGGAATGTTCAAGCTTAACGCAAACTTGATGCAGATTTGTTGCCCTACTCACTCAGTCATTTTGAATGTGATGGCCACACAGTACACATGCTCCTCACTCAACACAGTCTAGGGCCCCACTGACTAGTACAGTAAAGTTGTCTTTGTTCACACACGTGCATTCCAGTCCACTCTCCTTGGCTGCCTGGTTACATTGATGTCATGCAAACTGTTCTCCTTATATTAACAATGACTGGATACTTTCCAGACAGCCTCTATTAATTGGCAATTGTGTCTCTATGCATATCCAAACATAAAAAAGGTACAGTAAAAATATGGTATAATAATCTTATGGGACTAATGTGGTGTGTCATTGATCAAAATCTTGTTATAAGGTGATTGACTGTACTTATCTATCCTCTAATCTTTAACTTTCTTGGTTATTGCATGGTCAGTCTCCTCATCCCAATTGGATAATGATAGCTACATGGCAGCTTCTTCCTTAGCATCTACTGTAGTATAGTCCAGTGACTATCTCATAGAATGTTTTCATTAAACTTGATGATTTAAGTGAAATTTTGAATTTAAATGAAAATTTTAAAAACATTTACCAAAATGAATGTTAAGACTATGGCAGTCTTTCATTCTGAGTTGGGTCGATACACATTGTAGCTATGAGTCATATTTTAAAATTTTGCTCATTAGGATATAGGACATTTTTGTACACAATACAACCTGTTCTATTAGAAATTGACAATAAACCTCACTGCACCGAAAACGTACATCAGTAACTTATGACCCAGTGGAAAAATATTTATAGAAAATGCCATGAGAATCTATGAGGTAATTTTCATTTGCCAGGAGATAAGGAGTTTAAAAGAAGTTCAGACATAATTTAATACAGTCAAATAGGAATGGCTTTCCTTAAATATATAGTAAATATTGGAAAATGTATGAAATATCCCCTATTGATACTCTTTTGAACAGCAGTTTGTTTTTCAGAATGATATAGTTTCTGGTTATATATATTCATTATACTAACAAAATTTGCATAATGGCTACTAGTGGCTTAGGGGGAAAAAAAGTCCCAGAACACTCTTATAAATGGTGGTGGGACATTCTATAAAGAAATGTTATCATTAAAATTATTCAAGGCATAGGCCAGGTGCGGTGGCTCACATCTATAATCCCAGTATTTTGGGAGGCTGAGACAGGAGGATCGCTTGAGGCAAGGACCAGCCTGGGCAACATACCAAGACCCTGTCTCTACAAAAAATTAAAATTAAAAAATTAGCTGGGTTTGGTGGTGCAAGCCTGTAATCACAGCTACTCGGGAGGCTGAGGTGGGCTGATTGCTTGAGCCCAGGAGGCTGCAGTGAGCTACGATCAGTCGCTGGCAGGTTCTTCAGGAAATATTACAGAAGGCATGCTATTGTAAAAGATGACAACTCTGTGCAATTGCCCCTGAAGACCTTCCAGTGAAACAAGATGTAGAGGTGGAAGACAATGATATTAATGATCCTGAACCTGCATAAGCCTAGCCTGATCTGTGTATTTGTGTCTTAGTTTTTACCAAAAAGTTGTGAAAACTATAAAAACTAAAAAGTTAAAGTTAGAAAAAAGCTCATAGAATAAAGATATAAAGAAAGAAAATATCTTTTGTACAGCTGTGCAATGTGTTTTAAGCTAAGTGTTATTACAAAGGGGTGAAAAAGTTAAAAAAAAAAAAGTAAACGTTTATAAAGTTAAAAAGTTACAGTAAGCTAAGGTTAATTTATTATTGAGGAAAAATATTTTAAAATAAGCTTAGTGTAGCCTAAGTACACAGTGTTTATAAAGTCTACAACAGAATACAGTAATGTTCTAGGCCTTCACATTCACTCACTACTCACTGATTCACCCAGAGCAATCTCCAGTCCTGTAAGCTCCAATCATGGTAAGTATCCTATACATGTGTACCATCTTTTATCTTTTGTACTATATTTTTACTGTACTTTTTCTATGTTTAGATATGCTTAGTTACATGAACACTTACCATTGTGTTCCTATTGCCCACAGAATTCAGTACAGTAACATGTTGTACAGGCTTGCAGCCTAGGAGCAATAGGCTATACCATATAGCCTAGGTATGTAGCAGGCTATGCGATCTAAGTTTGTATAACTGCACTCTACAAAGTTGGCACAATGATGAAATTGCCTAACAATGCATTTCTCAGAACTTATCCCCATCAAGGGACAAATGACAGTAATGCTATGTTCTAGGCTTAAATAATAATTAATAGGTTTCTCATCTACATGAATGTTTACAGCTGGATAATTATTTAATATAGGGCACCGTGCCTTACATTGCAGGATGTCTAGCATCCCTAATGCCCTTAATGAATGCCAGTCACACCTCCATTCATTGTAATAATCAAAATTACTCTCCAAAATTTCCCAAACACCCCCTAGAGAGTGGTACACACACAGTATCTGTTACTGTAAATGCTTGGTATTCCCCTTCCTGGTCACTAGAGGGAGGAAGTGGTCTGCAAGATGATAATGTGATCCTAGTTTGCCTTTGAAGTTAAAGTTACTGTAAAGAAAATATTTACAGCAATTATAGACCATATGTTCACTAAAAGAATTATGGCATAGTTTTTCAACATAAATTTGGTACTTTATGTATTATTAAGAGTGAAACATAATCTTTATTCTAGGCTATCACTCTTACAAAATTAAAATTTTTTCAGTTTTCTGTAGTTGTGATGGCTTCCTGTGATAATACTTGGCAAAAGAAAATCTCATATGGCTCTGTTTTCCCCAATCTTCTGGGAAACCAGAAACAGGGTTCTGACCTGAAAACCTTAAACCTTTATAAGCTAGTTAAAGAAACACATTTTGAAATGAGTCAGATCTGGCTTCAAATCCCAGTTCTGATATTTACTAGCTGTTTGATTTGGGCAAATCACTTCACATCTCTAAGTCATAATTTCCTCATATATAAAATGAATATAATAAAACGTAATGGCCAGGTGTGGTGGCTCACGCCTGTAAATCCTAGCACTCTGGGAGGCCGAGGCAGGTGGATCACTCGAGATCAGGAATTCAATACCAGCCTGAGCAAGAGCAACACCCTGTCTCTACTAAAAATAGAAAGAAATTAATTGGCCAACTAAAAATATATGGAAAAAATTAGCCGGACAAGGTGGCGCATGCCTGTAGTCCCAGCTACTCTGGAGGCTGAGGCAGAAGGATTGCTTGAGCTCAGGAGTTTGAGGTTGCTGTGAGCTAGGCTGATGCCACGGCACTCTAGTCCAGGCAAACAGAGTGAGACTCTGTCTCAAAAAAAAAAAAAAAAAAAAACTTAATTTACAGGACTATCATAAAGATGAAATGAGATATCTATGAAGTGTTAATCACAATGAGCTTTCAACAAATAGAAGCTGACTTACTCATTTTTATCATTAGCTTTAGCTACATTAAACAGACAATATTGCAGACAGTAAAAAATCAATGTCAAATTCTATTATAAAACTGTAAGTATATAGAAGTTCAATAACAAAAGACATTCATGTAGAATGAAGCAACAAATGAAAGCTTTGTGGAAGAAAAGAAGAGTTGAATTGGTCCAGGTAGGATACGATTTTAATAATCTAAAACGTAAAACATTGGGACATAATACTTGTTCACCATTAGCTACTTCTGAAAGATCCTAGACATATGGTATTTCTAGTTGTTAGGGAACAAAAAAGTTTATTGCTAGAACTAAAGTGCCTCACTACCTTATTCAACATAATCACCACATAATCATCACTTTAAAGACTTATAAAACACCTTAAGAAAAAAATTAGCTTTGTGAAATATATGCTTTTAATATAAGATTTTAAGCAGACTTCCTTCCTCAAAGTCACATTCTAAGTGAGGAACAGAATCTGGATTTCAAACCAAGTTTGACCTCAAAATCTTTGCTTATAATGAATGGATCAATACATTCAGTTCACCAATACTGGATCAAGGCTGGAACACAGTGTCTGAAATCACATTCCAACTAAACATCTAACATGCTAAGAAATGTGAGATATAAAGATGAAAAAGACACAGTCTCTGCTCTGATAGACTTATAGTTTAGTAAAGAAGGCCTAAATACAAATAAATAGAAAGCAAAAATTTCTTGGGAAAAGAAAATTATCTGGAAAAATAGGGTACTGAAATAAAAGATGATTACATCTTATAACCACTCTATTTCTGGGAGCCATAAGGATATAAGTAAACAAGCCTATGCATGCCTTATATTCAGTGCCCAATGCTCCTCTTGAAATTACATTTACCTCACTGCTGATGAAATTGGAGAGGATATGCCAAAATTGACTCCAGATTAAACTCAGAGAAGTCTGGCCATTAGATAAAATGGCTGACTACAACAGCACCTAGACTACCATGTACCTGTTTTTAGAGCCACATAAACACAACTTTTAATTGTATTTATTGTCCTAAGTGAAATTAGAGTTCAGCAAAGAAGATGATATTTAAGTACTAAATGCCTGTTATAAGTAATCACTCTATTGACTAAATTAAACCTCAATAAATACACATTATCTGCATTTCTTACTTATAGCAACAGTTCTTTACATCTTAGCAGCCAGATTAATATTAAAATGATCTGGTCCATTCTGTTCTTCTGAGGGAAAGTACAACCAAACTATTTAATTCAGGCAGTAAATATCAAAAATCACCTTTTTAAAAATAGTAAAGTTATAATCTGATAGGATTTGGTTAACATACATAAATATAGTTAACATACATAAATATAAATAAAATCCCTTTCAAAAGCTATTCATGAATGGATTAGGAATAACTTTCAACTAAGACCAAGTTATTCATACTAGTAATTAGGATTTTAGATATATTTAATTGGCAAAATTAATTATAGGCTGCTGTGATATGGTGCAAGGTATCTTAGCTTGAAATAAGAAAGCTTAATTGAATGCAGCCTATGTTACTTACATCTTGGGTAATGTACTTCTGTTTGCCAAGCCTCTATTTCCTTATCCATTAAATGGAGATAGCAAAACAAAAACTATAGGATTACAAAATGAGAGGATACATGAAGTTCCTGATATAACTAGTAATTTGTTGAAATTATAAAGACAGAGATATGTACTTGAGTTGGATATCGAAAGTTCACATTGTGACTCCATGGGGCAGGGAACTCATTGTGATTAATAATATTGGTAAATGGGCTAAAATGAAAACTTAATTAGGAAACAGAATAAACTGGAGATGAAGCAGAAGCAGCAATAGAGTCTAGGGCAATGATTTCCAAATATTAGTTCACATGCATCAGAATCACCTGGCGCACTGGTTAAAATCTGGTTGCTAGGCCACACCTCCAGAGTTTCTGTTTCAGTAGGTCAGTTGTGGGATCTGAAAATCTGCATGTCTAACAAAATCCAGGTGGTTGATGCTGCTGGTCTGCAGACCACGCTCTGTGATCCACTGCTTTAGAGTAATAGCGAACAGTAGGTTGGAGCTGCAGAAGTCAAAGAGAAATGTCTTGTGAATTTTTTTTTTTTTTTTTTGAGACTCTGTAGCCCTGCTGGAGTGCAGTGGCATCATCATAAACTCACGGAGCTCAAGCCATCCTCCTGCCTCAGCCTCCCAAGGAGCTCAAACTGGAACACCACGCCTGGCTAACTTTTCCTTTTTTTTTTCCTAGAAACCAGGTCTCCTTCTTGCTCAGGCTGGTCTAGAACTCTGGACCTCAAGGTATTATCCTGCCTTGGCCTTCCAGAGTGCTAAGATTACAGGTGTGAGCAAACACACCTGGCCTCGTGAGCATCTCAATGTTCAGAAATGCAAAGGGAAGGTCAGAGACTCTTGAGAATGCTCCAGGGAGACTATCTTTAAGTATGTCAGTACTATTTACAGGACAATATGCCCTAAGCAGACTTCACTTCAGTGACCAGAGAATGACAGACTTCTTAGTTTGAAAGTTTAGAGAATCTTTAGAAAGACCAATTTTGACCCAGAAATGTGAAAGAAATGCTAAAAAATAACTCCAAGATTGGAATTATAAACAAAACTATGTGGGCAGGCACAGTGGCTCATGCCTGTAATCCTAGCACTCTGGAAGGCTGAGGTGGGAGGATCCCTTGAGGTCAGTTCTAGATCAGCCTGAGCAAGAGAAAAATTAGCCAGGCATAGTGGCACATGCATGTAGTCCCAGCATCCTGGGAGGCTGAGGCAGGAGCATCCCTTGAACCCAGGAGTTTGAGGTTGCAATGAGCTATGACGATGCCACTAGCACTCTACCCAAGGTCAGATTCTTGTCTTAAATAAATAAAATTATGCAACAGTAAGAACTAGCA
The DNA here is from genome assembly GCF_040939455.1 of Microcebus murinus. NCBI lineage: Eukaryota > Metazoa > Chordata > Mammalia > Primates > Cheirogaleidae > Microcebus > Microcebus murinus. The sequence continues at coordinate 43,620,504 of NC_134108.1, read as the reverse complement.
AATAAGATTTTAAGTCAGCAACTTTTAACCACAGAGGAAGAGAAGCCAAAAAACTGGAGATGGGTAAATGGAGTTCTAGTTTAATTCTCAACATTTAAAAATTTATTTATTGAGATATAATTTACTTACAGTAAAATGTATGCATCTTAAGTATACAATTTGACAAGTTTTGACAAATGGATACACCTGCATTATCACCCAAATTAAGATACTGTGCACTACTATCACTCCCCCAAAAATTTTCACGAGCACAAAGTAGCAACATGTTTAATTTTTACGGATATTTTATATGCTTTGAGACATTTATCAGGAAGTCTAGAGCCACAGTGTCCTATATAATTAGGAATTTACTAGTAGCCACATTAAACAATGGAAAAAAACAAGAAAAATGAATTTTATTAATACATTTTATTTAACCCAATGTCATATTATCAACATGCAACCAGTATGAAAAAATTGAGATATTTTACATTCTTTTTCCCATAAGTCTTCAAAATCCAGTGTGCATTTTCCACTTACAGCAGATCTCAATCTACACTAGCCACATTTCAAGATTTCAATAGCCACTGGTGGCTAAAGGCTACTGTATTGGTCAGCACATGTCTAAAGTCTAACTCTATCTCCAGCATAATCATCACCTTAAAATATACAAAGTACATAAAAGATTATCCTAAACTAAGTAATGCTCTGTTAAAATGGCACATGAAACAATAAATGTTAAAGTATTTGGACCTTTTCTAATTACTAAATGAGAAATTTAGCTGTTACATAGAAATGGCTTTGCAAATCTTTTTGACATTTTTACAAATGCCTTGAAAACCATGTTCTTCTTTCCATTATCTCATTAAGATAATGAAACATCTTAGTACTAGGTTTTCTTTTTCCACATCTGACTTGTTCATTCTGTCATTCAATAACTATTTATCTGCTATGTGCAAAACTATGCTACGCAACACTATGTGATGCAGTGAGGGATATAAAGTACACACCATCTCCAATTTCACGAAGTTTCCAAACTAGTTAAGAGAGAGAGTGAAAATGTGAATATGTGAAAATATATCTCTATTTTATTTCACTGTATCACTCTGTGTCAATTACTTGTTTACATACCAGTCCTCCCCCAATTCTTTAACAATGAAGAGAAGGACTTTATCATCTTCCCAAGGCCTAACAGAACACCTTAATAAACATTTATGGAGTTCACGATAATGAAAAATTATGTATTATTTTCTAGAACAGAGGTCCCTACAAAGTACACAAAGAAATAGTTTATCTTCCCTATGCTAGACTATAAGGCAGAGGAGTTACCAAAGGCAGGCCTTGAAAGATTTGACAAAGGGTGGTAAGAAGTTTGAAGAAAATGATAAATTTTTACAGATGAAAAAGTATGGGAACAGAAGAGTACATCACATATGATAGGTATTCCCTGCATGTTTGCTTATTAAGTGCACAAGTGACTAAAGGGAAGAGCCTAAATGACTAAGAATATCATTTAGAGCTAGAAATGGAGGATTTGAGGACATGAAGGAGTGGTGATGCTACATAAGCTACGTGGGAAAAAGTGACATCTTGAGTAGGCAGCTGCAATTCTTAACATTTTAAAGCAAAATAACAGCAGTAACTACCCTCCGTACCTTGGAAGGTACAGAACTATATCCTATTTTCTTACCTTTGGGATAATGCCTATGGTGTCCATTTAACAACTTTAATAATTCCATAATCTGACATTAACTTGAACAATTTCATTCAAGCATATTTATAGGCAGGATGAGAAAAAAGAAATCTAGCAAAATTACATGCTTTTATTCTACCATCATGCATATAAAGGAAGACAAATATGCCAATGGTACACTTCCAATTTGTCAGAGTAAATTCACAGTATTTATGCAATTTAGGAACAAAGACACATCATTTACTAAGTTGTTACTGGGGCAAATTACCAAGTAAGACAATCAAACCACACACTTTTTTGTTGCTTATTTTTCCACAAAGACAACAATTTGAGAAGCCTAACAAAGACTGAGTTATTCAAACTATGGTTCTAAGAATATAGTTTAACAGAAAGAACAAGCTGAAAACTGTTACGAATATTCATGTCTCTATACTGTAAAGACTGTTATTCTTCTAAATTTTACCAACTGAAAGCAAAAGAAAGCTTGTATTGCTCAATTTTTGCAATAAGCAGAAACAGAAAATAAGATTTTACTAAATACTGGTAATAAGAAATAAGAGCACAGTATTAATCTTCCACATAAATTGGGTTACAGGTGTTCTCAAAGTCTGTTGTGATGGTCAGAGGCGGCATGGAGTGAGTCTGGGCACCCTGAGGAGTGAGTCTGGGCACCCTGAGCTGTGAGCAGGGGCAGGAAGAATGTCCCGTGATGCCCAAGGCTTTGAAGTGTAAGACAGTACTCTGCTGCCTACCCTCCCCAGCCTGTGTGCACTGGGAATGCTCACAGGATCCCTCCCCCTGCAGGCACAGGAGGTTGGAGGGTTCAGAGGCCAGGAGTACAACCCCCCAGGCTCCAACTAATACGTGCTATGTCACCATGGTCAGGCCAGCTCAGGAGGCTGAGCTGGGTCATCCCTACAGTTACCTCCTTTACTGAACCACAAGCTTGTGATTCCAGGCAACATGCACTGGACAATGCACCCAGGCTGGCTCAGCTACTCTGTAGTTGTGATGACAACTGTAGCAACCATTTACTCAGCACTTACTAAACACCCGGTGCTCTGCACACATTTACGTCATCTGCAGTCTGCACAAGATTTCATACTTAGCCACATTTTGCAGATGGCAATACTGAAGCTCAGAGAAGGTAAATGACAGCCCCCCTCCAAAAAAAACAAGAGAGAAAACACTCAAAGTTGCATTGTGTTTCTTTTAAAGAACCTTCATCTAGACAATGTTTTTAATACTCAAACCCCCTTTAATTCTATAGCAATCCTGAGAAGTATTTCTCCTCCCATCACCATTGATGAGTAAATACCCCTTTCTTGAAGGTTCTTAGCCCAGTCTTCACTTTAGACCCAATTTTTACCTGGCTTATTTCTGCCTCTAGCCGTTAGTTTTCCCCCTCCTTAAGGAATTCATCATAATCTCTTCAGTTCTTCCACCCGTTATAAACTAGATCTCATCTTTTATTCCATCTAGATCTCTATCCCTTTAAACCCTCTAGGAGTTGCTTTAGGCTAGGGAGCTGGAAAGAGAGCATAGGGGGACAAAAGGAGCTTTTAACAGTCTACTTTACAGGATAACCTTTCTGTCTCTGGAAACCATACTTGAAATAAACCAAAAAGCTTGCTTTTGCAGAGGTTTCTAAGCTATCACTTTTTTCTTTTTCTTTCTTTTATGAGATAGGAGGAAAAGAAGAAACGGGGTAGAGAGGGATCTTGGCAGGTGGGCATAGTCAGTAGCAGATAGTAAAAGGTGACCAGAAGTACAGGAACAGCAATAGAGTAACATAAATCACGTAGAACAAGTGGCCCACTGCTGCTCTCCCTTAACATGTCATAAATACTTAGTAATGTCCACAGGCCATGTGTCTGTACAAGCAAAAGGCAGCAGAATGGATACAATGGGCTCCTAGATAAAGCCGGGCATCCAGGTAATAGTAACCAGACCAGAGGCCCTGGGAACCAACACAAGCAGTACAGATAAAGGCAGTACAATATACAGCATTATTTGCTTGGCTTAGAAGTGTTGTGGACCATGGCCACACAGCACGTGACAGTAATGCAGAACAGCATGAAGACCTTGTGGAGAAGAATGTCCATGACTGTAAATCTTGAGGCTGAGAAAACTGAATAACCAGGAGAGAGACTGCAGAAAGGTCAGCCAAAAACAAAAAAAAGTAGAAGGCATACCCATTGTTGTTGCCCAAGCACAGGTCTATCAGGTGGTGACAGGGGACCTTGTGCAGTGTTCTCAAGGACAGATGTTAACCAGACTGGAACCCAAAGGGCCTGGGTATCTCCACTGGCTCCCTTATTGGGCGACGTCTGGGTCTACGGACTCCTTCACGCAACAGGTAGTACTGCAGTGGATTTGGCCACAGGTCCTCTTTGATAATCTCAGCAATTCTATCAGACTCTGGAAGGCTGTGGTCTGAAAACCAGGTGAAGAAGCTGCAGACGAGGTCTTGGTTTCTGCGAATGAAGGACTGGGGTTCATGTCCCCTGCGCCATATGATTGGGGTGGAAAGAGACACCACTCGGCCGGAGGATCTGACCTCATATTCCTTGACGATCAGCTTGTTTCTGAAGTAGGGGTTTCTTCGAAAGAAGAACTTGAACTTGCAGCCAGTCCTAGGGTGTCTGAGTTCCTTCACCTCCAAATTGGTTATGTACCTTAACATCTCTGCATCTTGGCCCCTAATCATGGGAGACAACTGGGGGTGGTTCCGAAAGGCAGTCATCCAGAAGCCCGGGATGTTCTGAATGATATAGTTCCTCCGCTCCAGGTAGTGTCGACGCATCCGCCCAAACTTGTGCTCCAGCTGCTGGAAGGCCCTGTCAGCCTGAGCATTCACAGTGTCCAGTTCCAGTTGGATGGCCTCCAGAGGGTCCATGCGGAGAGCCACATTCAGAGGCCAGGGCCCTGCCTCCTCCTTCACCTCTCCTACCACTCTGTTTTCCTCCACCACTTCTATTTCTTCACCTACTGGCTTCTCCTCCACCTCCATTGGATCTTCTGCCACCTCGTTCTCCTTCACTCCTTCTACCTCCACCACCTCAGCCCTGCCCTCGTCATCCATTGCTACTGGGAGGGTGGCGCACTCTTCGGACTTCACATCCTCCTCCTTCGCGCCCAGGATCACCTCAGACCACAGCCTCTCCGCACCACAGGTTTTTAGGGCCTTTCCTCCATCTTGAAAGCCGTTTTTCATGCTGTTTTCAGCTGCCGCCAACACGGAGGCTGCTTCCAGGACCTCTGTGGGAGGCAGAGCCTCTTCCTGCCCAGCTCCGACAGCTACACGACTGCCACCGCCACCGACTCGGACCTGAGGAGTAGGGCCACTGTCAGCGGGATCCCGGGGTACGCCCCCCTCCCCTAAAAGCTGGAGCGACGGGAACGCGACGGCCTCCAAGCTTCCCTCACCCGTCTCGGCCATCACCTGTGATGCCTCGGTTTCGTCGCGGAGGCTCAGGCACTGGTGTGGGTCCAGACCTCCTGGGACATGGTCGGAACCGGTGAGGCTGCGGGTTTGGGAGAGAGGGGTCCTCTCGACCCCACCCAGGCCGCTCATATTGGTATCCGGCCGACTGGAGGATAACGTTTGTTTTCCTCACAGAAGCCGCCCCTGAGGTAACCGCCGCTCGCACCGCTCGCACCGCCCACTCTCCAGTCTCGCGAGCGTCTCCGTGGCGGTGACGTCAGGACTGCAAATCTCACCGTATCGCGAGAACTCGCTGCGTTTGCGGACTGCGTCTGCTGCTGCGTGCCGGTTAAGGGTATTTTCTTAGTTTTAGTTTTGTGATTTTAACCAGCAGCAACGGTAATTTTACCTACATAAATAAATGTAGGTCGTCCTCAGAGACTAAAGGCATTGACGACCCTCCTTGCAATCTATCTGGAAACTGCTCCCAGCGTGTAGACTGGAGCAATTGTAGGGATCGCAGTCCTAACACTGCCTACTGTCCAGTGTCTGAAAAATGTTTTTCTGGTTTTCAATATTTTGAGGCAGGGAAATCAATTATTTCCTCTTACTGCATATGGCTAGGATCAAAAGTCATCTCTTTATTTTGAACTAAGATGCATACCAAAATGTTTCCCTTAAGTAAAAGTGGCATGAAAATATTCTAGCCTCTACCGTTACTGGGAGAAAAAGCTACTCAGGAGCTTTTTACCACTAAAGTGATGTATATTATTCATTGCTGATCCTCAATTTATAATATGCATAAAAGTTTGTGCTGCATGAAATTGACAGGAATTAAGCCGGTATCAATTTGCTAAATTTTGTTACCTGCCCCCTGGATTTGTTATCGTGGATTATCCAGGTTGGCCCTATGAAATTGCAACAGTCCTTATAAGAAGGAGGCAGGAGTGTCAGAAGATGTGATGACCAAAGCAGAGGTGAGAGAGAGAAAGAAGGGAGGGAGAGAGGCAAGACAGGTGATGCGTTGCTGGCTTTCAAGATAGAGGAAGGATCTGGGATCCTAGGAATGAAGGCAGCCTCTAGAAGTCGCAAAGGTGAAGCAATGGGATCTCCCTGAGGGCCTCCAAAGGAATTCAGCCCTGCCAACACTTTGATTTTATGACCTCTATAGACCTCTCGAGCTGTAAAATAATACATGTGTGTCTTTTTCAGCTATTAAGTTTGTGATAGTTTATTACAGAAGCACCATGACACCACATCTTTGGTTAAGGTTTGGTTGTATCTATGCCTGCCTCAAGTTCTAACACCAGCACCTTCAGCCATTGCTTCCCTTGCAGGCCTGCTCAACAGCTGTGACTTATCACAGCTTGATCTCTGAGTAATGAGACCAGAAATATACCTAGGGAATAACACAGAAAGACAAAATTAAAGCTCAAACTACCACCAAAAAAATATTTGAGAACACTATGAACTGCAGGAAGATAAGGTCAGGGTTTTGTTTACCTCTGTTTATCTAGTGCCTTGCACAGTATTCCATAGATTTATTAAAGTGTTAAATAAAAGAGCAAATTAACAAAATACAGTTTCTCCTGCTTGCAGCTTGGGGCTTTAAGAAGAGAAGTGAGGGGCTTGTGTATTGTCACCCTACTCTCCTCCCTATCTGCCACTGATAAACTAGAGGGCTGCTCTCCTGTATACAGTAACAAAATCCTAGTCAGGAGAATGAATATCTATATGTGGGTCCAAGCCCCTACAAGCACAGGAAAACCACTAAGAAAACGATTTTGTTTTACAAATAATTTACATTTGTGTGGTCACAAACAAACTCTGAAAAGATCAACATATTTAGGTGAGTTTACATAGCCAAGCCTCAAACTACCAGCACTGTATTTCTAATTCTTTCTGGACAAGCCAAGGTAATGAGTCTAGGACTTACTTCATTTCTCTCTACAAGAAAAGGATATAGGATTCATTTCTCTCTACAAGAATGGACCCTGTAATGCATGGCTAGAATTACTTTTGGTACAGAAAAGAATGAATAATGGAACTTTCCACAAGGACTGGTTCTTTCTAATTGCCATGAAATCATTTTCTATCTTGGAACTGGAATAATTTAATTTGGCCTAAAGTGGAGACTTTTATTACTCCAATATGCCTTCTATTTTTAAGCAGAAATGAGTCCCAGGCTTTGACCAATCTTAGATCTGGCTCTATTTGTCAAAGTTGCCATTATGTAATTAGTATAATTAGCACTGTTACTGATAATGCTGGGAAAGGCTCCAGTTACAGCTGGTATATGTAAATGTAATCAGAACTCCTCTGAATATAATTTCCCCAGATAGCATTGAAACATTTTGGAGAAACTCTTCCTTCTCTTCTTTCCAGTATATTTGGAAAGTTGTAATAAGGAATATTTGATTAAATATTTAGAGAAAATGAGGAAACACTTAAATTTCTGCTTTTAATTATCTGAAAATCACATTGAAGAAGTGATTGTAACTCTTTGTTACAAGTAATAGAGAGCCCAGGTTATGACTGTTTTTGGAGAAGTGCTCAGAAGGGCCAATGAAGGGCAAAGATTTTAGAGAGAAAAGAAAATATGCATACTCTATGCCTTATCTTTGCTTGGAAGAAGGAACTCCCTAGGATTTCAACCTGTGCCAAGGCTCATGTGCTCAGGAAGTTATTCTGCCAGGGAGACAAAAAAATAGTGGCTGCTATTTGATACAGAATATTGTACTTATGATAGGGCTATTACTTGTGGAACTTTTTGTTTATCTTTTTGTATCTTAAAGTCTTAAAAAGGATATGTCTCTTTTACATGACATGGGTTATCTTGCTATCTGAGCATTCTCTCTCTAGACAGAAATTACCCATTCTCTAAGACTCCCCAGAAACCTGTCTTGCTTCAGAATGTGCTTAGGCATTTTACATGCATTAAATTGTCAAATTTCACAAAAGAGGGAACAGTAATTTTGAGAGATTAACTAACTTTACCAAGGCCATACATATATAGTAACTGCTAGATTTTTTCTCCCTTCTTTTGGATACAGCTTTCCTTAACCACGATATGACTTCTGATATTCCTCACCTGAATTCCTATAACTCTTTTATGAGCTGTGCCATTGCAATTTAGCACTTAATTATACTTTTCATCCAGGTGATTCACATTGTTTCCTACTTGTCAATCTCATCATCCCAGCATTCTGGCATCATCCCATAGGATAACAGCACAGTTGCTGCTGCTTTTACATTTACTCAGCATAGCATGAAGCTCAATTTTTGTTGTTTCTTAATGATATTTGTTGATTTTAATAAAATAAAACCTTAAATAATCTTACAAAAACTAATAATGTGTCTATACTGGCATTATATTTTATTTGAAGAGGGAATATATTTTGGCCATGCTTCATATATTAGCTTTTTGCACTTTGGAATATAGGACACAATGATACATGACAGAGCATTTCTGAGGCAATTGGCATCAAACCTCACTACGCAAATTACAGTTGAATCTTTTCTAATATGGTCCTAGGGGTAAACATCTTCAGAAAACTATGAAATTTTCTCTACCACATGATTCTTCAGGAATGATTTCTCAGGTGGCAAGGAGTTTAGAAGAAGTTCAGACATTTTTGTTTTGCAGAAAGATATTTTCTGATTATAATTAATGATAGCTTTCTCTTATAGCTTCTGATGGACCAGCCACTATTATAAATATATCATATCATATGTTATATCATATTATATCACTTAGTTCTCATAAAAGCCCTCTGAGGTAATGCTATTATGATCCTCATTTTACTAATTGGAGAACTGAGGCAAAGAGACAGTCATTTACCCAAAATGACATAGAAAGGGATAGACCTGTGATTTGAACCCAGGAAAGTGGTCTCAAGAGCCTGTGCTCTCTGAACAAAATGTAAAGTCATTTTAAAATAAGAGTATAAAATCCCCCTTACTTAATGTTAAATTGATACACAATTTTTTCTCTCCTCCCTCTTTCGCCTATCCACAAGCATATTTATATTTGTTAGAAAGTACCCAAGTATTTGCTTCCTGTTTAGAGGAAAATCAGTTATCCATGATCCCAAATTCAGTATTTACTTAACCCTATCAGACCAGACCAAATGCCACCTTTTTGTAACAGATATTTTCTAAAACAGTCTTTATTTTCCTGAAATGAAATTCATAGATAATATAACCCACCTATATGCATAAACAGGAAAAAATCAATATAATGACAACTCTATAAAAGAGAAATAAAAGTAATTTATAGTAATAGCTTTTAATATGTAAAGGCATTAACATGCCTACACTGTAAGAAATGGCAAAGTAGTTAGAAAGTTACACCTGTTAATCACCATGGATGGAGACTGATACAGGTGTGATACAGGTGTGTTTTATTTGTGGTTCAAATACCTTGGTGATAAGATTTTCTGAAATGGTGAACAAATCTAGGTTAAGTTCTGGAAAAGAAAAAAGAACGCTCCCCTTAATAACATGCTACTGTATTTCTTCGATTGTAAGAAATACATTTTCACACTTCTGAATCAGGATGTGTCTTACAAGCACTCTCAGCCAGGTGTCAGTCATGACATCATTGCCCATTGTCACTGCCTAAGCATGTGCAAACTTGATTATTGTTACCGATTTCATTTCTGAACAATTTAAAGACCATCTGAAGAAGGGATATGAATGCTGGTTGTTGTCTGAAAACTTTCCCACGTATGTTTGGGAGGCTAAAAAAAATGCCAGCAACAAAACTTACATAATTGATGTCAGTGGTTTGGCAGAAAATCCTAGCTACAAGAACTGAGCACTGATTTAGGAAATATAGCATCATCAGGACACTTGATAACAGAGAGGATGATATTGTTTGTAAAAAAACATGGATATTGACAACTCTGAGTCAAAAACTATTTCAGTAAATTTTCTGAATAGGTAGAAGTTTAACAATGTATTTTGCTTTTGTTTCTCCTTTTATATATGCCCAAGTGTGATAAATTTTATTTCTGTTTAAATATGTCTAAAAGAGCTCTTAAGCAAAGATAAAATAATAATTATGTATAAGATGCATTGTGTCATAGTTTAATTGGCAGTGTCTTTCTTTCTTGATGATATTTAAATAATTCTATGTTTTACAATTGATGTCAAATTAGATAAAATAGCATAGTTTCCTTCCTGGAAAATTTATTTCACATTAAAACAGTGTAAACATAGTTTTTTTATATGTAAAATGATGTTAAATTTTAGGCTGAGGTAAATATAAATAGGTTTTTCCTCTTGAAAGTAGGGCAATATTTTTTAGGGGAATTCCCTTGGATAGCATGACGTCTAGCATCCCCGACCTTGCCTAATGAAGTAATACTTTCCATTCCTTGTAATTATTAAAATGCATAACCACAAATTTCCAAGGGATCCTTAAGAAAGGTAGAGGTCCTTAAAGAAGGTGGAGCTCCTGCTGAGAATCTTACTTTTAAATGTTTGCTACGTACGGTATTTCCACCAATTCTCACCAGAGGGAGCACCTGTCTTTAAGAAAGTGATGTGTCTTGTCTATCGTGGAAGGACTGTGGAATGGTGTTTCACTGTAAGTAAAATACATCATTTGTATTGTAATTATGTGTATTTATATTGTAATTTAAATTGAATCATAATCTTTTATCCCCACTAAGCTGTAATTATTACAAAATAGTTTCCTCAGTCAGGCTTAGATTTGTTATGATGGCTTCTAATAATCAAATTGGGCTAAAGTATCTCATGTGAGCCTGCCTACAAGGTCCCCACCCAGTCAGGAACCTGGTTTCAATTTCCAGGTCTGCCACTCATCCCCTGTTTGACCTGGACTAGTCACTTCGTCTCTCTGGTTGACAATTTCCTCACATGTAAAACTGAGATTATAATACATACCTGTTCAGGCCTATTATGAAAATGAAATAAGATATGTATGAAGTATTTAGCACTATAAGCTTTCGATGCATAGACGATGGTAGCATTATTTATATAATTTTATGCTAAAACTTACATGCATTAAAATTATTGTGCAAGGCATAATCTGGCACTAAATTCTGGATTTCCTATACACAATTTAATTTATAGGAGTCCAGAGAGGAATATCATCCATTAGATAAGAGTTGTCAGTTAAAGCTTCATGAAAGAAATGAGCCTTGATTTGTATCCTCCTATGGGCAAGAGCTGAATAACTTAAGAGGTGCAGCATGAGGACATAGTTATCATACTTGTCCACTGCTCCAGCTATTTCAACATGCATTCTAGACCTGTACTGTCCAGTATGGTAGCCACTAGCCACATGTGGCTATTTAGCTTTAAATTAATTAAAGTTAAATAAAATGAAAAATTCAGTTTATCAGTCACACTAACCACATTTCAAGTACTCAGTAACATCTTGCTAAGCAGTGGCTGTGTTGGATCACATGCTGCCTTCCATCACAGCAGGGGGTTGGACAATGTTCTAAACATATAGTGTTAATATCTTCAGGTGATGGGAAATAGTGGGGTTTCTAGAACTAAATTGCCATGCCACAGAGATAGCAGGCTGACACTTTATAAAAGTCTTAAGAAAAAAAGTACTTTTTGAAATTGATGCTTTCAGTTAGTAATTTTTGGGCAAAAATTGTGTGTTTTAATAATTGGGAGTAAATAGTCTAACTAGAAGTACTTATTCATTGATTCATATAATATCAAAAAGATAATCTAAATATTATATTCCTTCACTATAGAACTTATAGATTTCAATAAATTACAAAAGTGTTGAGCCATTACCCTCAGAGAGAGGAATGAAGCTAAATGGTTCAAATTCAGGAAGTGTTAATTGAAAAATTTGTGTAACTACATTCATTATTTAAATAATTAATAAAATGTGTGCTTGGTGAGACAAAACCCTACTGTATTTTTAGTGAGGTAAAATAGTAAGGTATAATAATTAAAAAGAAAATAATGTATAAGAAACAATTAATGAAAATAACTACATAGATTTTTTAACGTCACTATGAATATAGTGATTTGTTACAATATCAAAAATGGCAATAAGTTACTCAATAAATATGACTTTTTATACTTGAAAATATATTTCAAAATCCTAAGGTTAAGTAATTTCCTACAAGGGAAAAATTTCTGTGCATTTACCGGTAGTATGAGGTTTAGATTGGTACCTAAAATCCTTTAAACATTATTCCTATGAATTTATCTTATTTGCCATTTATTTAAAACTTCAGTGCTCATATGTAATCTTACAAAAATACCACCAAGTTCTTTTTAAAATATGAGTACAGTCCCATAGTCAAAGAACCTTTTTAGAACAACCAGACATTCATTATAAAAAACAGCCCTGTTCCTTTAGAGCAAGGCTCATCAAGGTCATTCACTACTTTCCACATAAAAATTAATTCAATATGAAAACTTCATATTGTGGTATCTAACTTGATATTTGGTTGTCATAACACTGCATCCCTTAGCTGAGAACTCTGCTTGTGACTCTAAGACTATATGACAACTTCCTTTGATTTGTAAGCAAGCTATTCTATGCACATCTGTTTTAAAAATGTGAAAGGTTGATTTGGAAAGATACCATCATTCATTCATTTCATCATGAATAGAAAGGCTTATATTTATTGCATATATACCACATAATAGGTTCTGTGTTAAATGCTTTCCATGTATTGTTTTATTTAGTTACCTCATCCCTCCATGACATAGGTAGTATTCACCTTATCATAAAGATTAAGAAATCTCAGAGAAATCAAGTGACTTGCCTAAAGTTATATAACTGGTAAGTAATGGATTGGATATAAACCCGGTTTGCCTGACTTCTAAGTTCTTTCTACTATGCTTGTTCTTTTCTTTTTAATTTTTGAAGATCTTTAACAATAACCACGGAACTCAAGGGTTGCTGCCACCTCTTTACTGATAACTTCTTTTTCCAGGATCTGTGTCTTTGCTGCCTATCTCCCAGAGGATTCTTCTATAGTGTTGGCTGCATTGACTGAATGATTCCACACTAAAGGATAGCTTAAACAGCCATGGAAACTTTAATCTAATTATAATTATAATATAGTAATCTAAACAGGACATATGGTTTTTAGGAGACAAGTGCCCTCAGGGGAAGCATTTACCAAATCTGAGACAGTTTTAAGAAACAGTATCTCCTGCTACTGTTGATATGTCTAACTTAACAGTATTTTCAGATTAGGTTTCAGAGATTTCACTTGATAATGAATTAACTCAAGGATAAAAGAGCTCTAGGAAGTAAATATTTAATTAGTTTGTACTGTTCTATACTCAGTAGGAATTCTTGAAAAAATAAGGTCCATTATCAGGAAACACATGAAGTCCAATTTGTAAATAATTCTTTCGAACTCATCCTGAGAAGAGGATAGGCAATCTGTAGCCTTCCCACTTAGTGCAAAGTAAAAAATTCAGGCAAGAGTTCATGTGGGTACCTTTAGGAATTTGTTAGAAAAATATCTCAGGGAAATACTGAAATACTAAATATGAAGGCGGGCAAAAAGGAGTTGATTGGTTTTAGTTTAAACTAGAGAGTGGAAATGTGATTGAGTTAAGGGATATTGGAAGATGATCAGATTCTGATGGAAGGAGAGAGATCATGAATTCTGTCCCAGACAAGAACTGCATGTGACTCTGGGGGAGATATTGGGGTTTACAGATGGATTTGGAGGTCATTTGTGTTTGAAACCATCAGAGGGGCTGAGAAGAGCAAAAGACATAGAGAGAAGAAAAAAGAGCCAAGAGTAGAACTCTGAGGAACACCAACATGAAAGAGACAGGTGAGGTAGGACAAGCAGGGGAAACTAAGAAATGGCCATTTGAGGTAAGAAAAGAACCAGAAAAGAGTGTTGTCTCAGCAGAAAGAAGGAATGAACTTCAGGATGCTATGGTTCAAGGGATACAGCCATGTTGAGTGAGATGAAGACTGAGAAGAAAAGTTCCTGAATTGGGTAGCAGCTGTGTGGGTATCTTTAGTGAGAGCAGTTTCACAAGAGTAGTAAGAAGATTACAGGGTTGAAGAATGAATGGTAAATGAAGAGAGCATACATAGCATGTGAGGCCAGTTCTTTCATAATTGGCAACAGTGAAAAGGAGAAATACTTGACAACAGATTCAGGGAGATGCAGAGTTGAGGGAAGAAAGTTTGCAAGGAGAATCAAGGTTGGAAGCAGAGTAAGAACCCAGTTATTTTATTGGGAGTGTTGAGGAAGCAACAAAACAAATGGAAACAAACTAAGTATCAGTGAGTAGATGAAAGGTTGAATAAATTATGGCATGTTCATACAACTGAATATTACATAACCTTTAAAAAGAATAAAATGAATACAAAATAGTAACCTTCAAAAGTATTCATGTTAACTAGAAAGCTATAAAAGAACATTGCAGACCAATACATTTATCCAAGTTATATTTTAATAAATGTTGACGCCCATGTATCTACATAAACGGGAAATATTTGGAAAGGGTATATACCCAGTTCCCAAAAATGGTGATTTCCAGGTGAATGGGGATGAGGAGAGGGAAGAGAGCTTCAACTTCTTGCTTCCTATAGAAGTGGTGACATCAGGAATGACTTTTATACTTTGGACTTAAAACATTTTTCAGACATTAAAGAAAAGTCTCTCAAACAAGGATGAAATAATTTAAATTTATATAATCAATTATAGAGTTCAAAAGAAGAAAACAACATAAACTAACACATTTGATTTGATAACTTTTTGAGTTGTTATTTAAAGGCTGAAGCAAAAACATTTGCTCAAAATACGATATTGAGTTCAAGGTGACTTAAGGATTTTTTTTCTTTAAATCTGGGAGATGAGTCCAGTTTTAGTTTGAAGAGTGATTTAAAATAGCCGAAATTCAGTCAAAAACTTAATTTATTGGATTATACCTCTGTATTATGGAGCATTGTTTGCTTTAAAAAATTTATCTAGAAGTAACCTTGTTGATCTATTTGGTAGTATTTCTTTTACCCTTACATATATTTTTAAAAATATATATGCAAGTTAGTAATTTTCCAATAGTTAATAGACATATCTACTTTTTATAAAAAGTTATTTTATATGGGAAGCTCAGAAGCAAGGTGCTGAAATTAGCAAAAAACACAGTTTCTAAGTTAAAAACAGTTTATTAATTAGAATTGTATTGAAGGTAACAGATTCATTTTAAAAAGAAATGCATCTATATTCATATATTAGTCTAAGTAACTTAAATCATCTGTACACCAACTTTCTTAGATTGAATTTTGGAGTCTAGGTAGATTAATAGAAGGATCAGGAAAGACAGGAAAGTCCTAAATAAGGGTCTTAAAAAGCTTGAGGGGACAAGACCTCTTGGAACGGAGGGTAGATGGGAGGCGTATTTGTAAAGGGAGGTGAGAGGACATCAGTGCTTCACCGGTGGGTTAGCATGTCGAGTCTCACTCTCTAGCCTCTGGCCCCAGCCTGAGGCCAGACCAGAGGACATAAGGAAAAAGAGGAGACATGTTTGTAACAAGTCCCTCCCCCAATCTCCTCCCACCCCATCTTTATCACCATTTACCAAAGGAGAGCAAAATAATATATGCAGAACATACCTTCTCAGAACCCCAACGTGGTTAAAATGAGTAGAATATTTACCAGCTTCTTAGTAAGCACTTCCTATAGTAATTATGATAAGTGGTAAGGATTTCAAAATAAAAGACACTTTCTGACCTTGAAAGATTACCCTCAGAGGGGTGGAGGATGACTTGGAAATAAATCATTACACTGCAGTGTGAAAAGGGGAATGTTAGTTATATTCTACCAAGTAAAATCTGAGCACTAAGCACAGAAAAAAGACCCAGTGAGTGCCGGGTGTAGAGGTGATGCTGTGTAGGGGTGATGCTGGAGGGAGCTTCATAGAAGAAGGGACACTGTGAGACATGAAAGCAGAAGACAGGTGGGATGAGGATTGGAGATAGGCTCAGGGAACAGCCTAGGCAAAGGTGTAGGGAAGGGAAGGAGGGTGGATGGGGAAAGAAGGCTAGAATGTGGTCTGGCTCACATTAGAAGGACTTTGAGACTCACTGTGGAGTATTATGTTCTGCCATCAATGTCCTAGTGAACCCTGACAACATGCACTTATTTTTTTCCTATTTAAAATTTACTGACTTCCTCCCAGACATTTTTTAATTCCAAGTCTTTATGTAAGATGAGATATGATCCAGCAACTAAATTAGCTCACATGTAGAATAAGAAGGCAGAAACCACAATATAGAAAATAAAATATAATAGCCTTAATTTAAATATTTAACATAGAGCTGTCTAGATTTTCAGAAAATAATAATTTAGCTCCTGGAAATGGATATATTTTTTTGACACTGTTAGTTTCAGTTATTTTTCAATGCATGACTAAACCTGGAAGAGTTTTAATTTATAGTTATAAATAGGTTTACTTAAGGGGAAAAAGAAAATTGAAAGATGTCATTTTATTTCCATTCTAAAAATAGCTAGAACATTATCATAGAAGCCTCTTTAAAAGTAGAACTTCATAAACTGGGACATCACTGAGGAAAATTTTCCATAATCTCATCAGTTTTGCTTTTGCTTAGCAAACCATCACTTCATGATTGTCGTAAACCAATAATAAACAAAGTATATTGGAGTTATGTTTACAATATGAAAGACAGCCCTTTTCAGTCAACCTCATCAATCTTGGAAACATATTTTTTTCTGTAAATATATTATTTCTGAAATCCCTAGAAGTGCTTGGCACCCTTTTAGGTACTGGGGATATACAGTCATCCCTCAATATCCGAGGAGGATTGGTTTCAGGATCCCTGCAGTAACCAAAATCCATGGATGTTTAAGTCTCTGATATAACACAGTGTAGTATTTGCACATAACCTACACATATTCCCTTCTAGCCTTCATATCATCTCTAAATTACTTATAATATTTAATACTATGTAAATAGTGTTACATGGTATTGTTTCTTTGTTTTGTTTTGTTTTGTTTTACTGTTATATTCTTGTTATTTTTTTCCAAGTATTTTTGTTCTGCAGTTGTATGAATCTACAGATATAGAACTCTTGGATACAGAGGGCTGACTGGTTTTGAATAAAAGATGCCAAATCCCTGCCAATTAGGAGTTTACATTTTGGCATAGGAAAAGAGGTAACAAATATAAAAATATATAAAAATATAATTTGGGGGGACTAAAATATGCTCTAAAGAAAGTCAGTTAAAGGCATTGACTAGGGGTAAGGTGGTGGGTAAGGCCTTTGTGTGAAGGTGATATTTACCTGAATGGTGAGAAGGTATCAGATGCAAAGATCCACTAGGAAGAGCATCATAAACAGAAGGAACAAAAGAGCAAAGACAGACCGTGAGACAGGACTAATCAGCAAAAAAGATTAGTGTGGCTAAGTTGTGAACATTTTATTTGGGAGATAGGGGTCAGAAAGATGGAGTGGTCAGATCACATGAGGCTTTGAAGGCTATGAGGAAGCTGGATGCTATTCTGGTTACAATGAGAATCTGTTTAAATTTTTGGTAGGGTGGGGGTGACATGATTGGATTCATGCTTTGGAAAAATTCATGCTTTGGGCTGTTTTGTGGGAATTGGGTGAGGTGGAAGAGTGAGGGAAAAAGCTGTTGCAGTGGTCCAGGAGAGAGTGGCTTGGACTAGAGTTGTAGCCGTAGAAATTACGAGAAGTGGTAAGACTCAGAATATAATTTGGATAGGCATTTTATAGCAGAACTATTGGTGCCCATATCCCCTTGGTACTCACTGTTTCAATGCATGCAGAAGGCTCTCTACTGCCAGGCCAGAATGCTAGGGAGTTGGTTCCCCTAGGAGCAGCCCTTAGCCAAAATTAGATGGGAGTTGGAGGATAAAATTCCAGCTTCCTCTCTTTTTGGGTGGAGAAAAACTCTGATGCATGTTCTACACCATCTGCCAAAAGTCCTGGCTGTCCCCATCAGTAACCAGCTCATCCTCACACTTGTCACTGGCTTCCTTCCTCCCTTTCTCCTTTCCCTAGCCCCATACCAGTACCTCCTGGGGTCAGCTCCTAAAGAAATGACTTTCATTCCAATTCCTAATCCAGAGATAGCTTCTGGGGGAGCATAGTTTGAGACACTAATTTTAGTAAATTCTAAGTAATTAATTAATGAGGACTACAATGAGGACTTTTAATAGGTAATATTTTAGGATGTTTTGATTTGTTAAATATACATTGACATGACAAAACTGCATTTCCACCTCAGGTGCATTCTTTTATCTACTTCCAACATACTGCTTATGAATCTTCTTAGGATAAATTATCTCAACCATTTTCAGCAAATTCGCCTTTTTTCAAACCAGGAGTGTTAGGGACCGACCTTCCACAGCCCCACCGGACAGAAAAGCAGAGACATCGAAGATGTAATTACACAAGAGGAGGTTTATTTTCTGGCTAGCCAGGGTCCAAGCCCTAGAGCACCAACGCAGTGGCCACTCTTGCAGGCAAAGACCCCGACTGGGATTGCAGCGTGCCTTTTATCCCTATGGTGCATACGCTATGCAGTGGCTGATCACGCGTGGATCATGCATTGACCTTTAACATGATTGGTTGGCTGGTAGCCCCACTATACAGGGTTTCAAACAATGCAAATTTGGCGCAAACAAGCAAGCAAGCAATGGTTTCCATGGCAAGCAAGCAACAGTTTCCAGAAGCCGGATGTTAGTTCCGGCTTCACTGGGGGTGTAGGCCTTGCAGGTATGCAATGTCTCGACCCCTCACAGGAGAAAGTGAATTTGTAGGAAAAGGTAGCATTTCTCTAGCATCTCTTTGCTTCATAAGACACTGTCCACAATGCCTTATGTGAACAATGAAGCTGTCCAAAATGGAGCTCCTGGAGTTTAGTTGTGATC